>NC_080704.1:123794799-124436807 GCF_030445035.2 Dasypus novemcinctus | reverse complement strand
GCAACGCACGACAAAAAAAAAACCAATGTTTCAAGCTAGGAATCCTCTTTGCAGTTAAATAATACACTAAGGGATCTGACCTCCCCCCTTTCTCCTTTCCTCACTTCTTTCTCTCCCAAGGCAGCAGGAAAGCTGCCTGACAGGTCCTGTAGGAGATTCAAGTCGGTACTTGTTGAACCAACTCAACACAGAAGACTATGACTTTTTATTTCTAGTGTGAGAGCACCTACACCTCACCAGAAACTCCAAATATGTTATTGGAAGCGTGGATAGAACCTTCTACAGTCACTCCCCCTTACGTGTGCTAGGAGAGACCTAATTGATTTTCTGACTCCACCTTCTCCAAGACCAAGTTTCCTATCCAAGAATGTTTTTTTTCTTTTTTTTTCTTTTCTTTAAATTACATTATGAAAAATATGAGGTCCCATTCAACCCCACCGCCCCCGCCCCCCACTCCCCCCACAGCAACACTCTCTCCCATCATCATGACACATCCATTGCACGTGGTAACTTCATCTCTGAGCATCACTGCACCCCATAGTCAATGGTCCACATCATAGCCCAGACTCTCTCACGTTCCATCCAGTGGGCCCTGGGGGGATCTATAATGTCCCGTAATTGTCCGTGAAGCACTATCCAGGACAACTCCACGTCCCGAAAACGCCTCCACATCTCATCTCTTCCTCCCGTTCCCCACACCCAGCAGCCACCATGGCTACTGTTCCCACACCCATTCCACATTTTCTCTGTGGACATTGGATTGGTTGTGTCCATTGCACATCTATGTCAAGTGAGGGCTTAGATTTCATATGGGTACTGGATGCACTCCTCCTGCTTCCAGTTGTAGACACTCTAGGCTCCATGTTGTGGTGGTTGACCTTCTTCAACTCCATGTTAGCTGAGTGGAGTAAGTCCAATAAATCAAAGTGTAGGAGCTGAAGTCTGTTGAGGCTCTGGGCCTGGGTGTCATATTATCAGTCCAGAGATTCAAATCCCCTACATATATCTTAAACCCAGCACCAACTACAATTCCAATAAAGTAGCATGCAAGTCTTGTGAAAAGAGATCCCCTCTGAGTCCAATTCCATCATGCAGAAACACCAGGTCCAAAGAAGGGCTATCTGTCATGGCAGTGAACCCCTTCTGCCATGACCATAGAACCTGTGGGTCTCTTTATCCCTCAAAAGAACCAATACCTGGGGTTGTATCTACCTTATCTGTCTCTTAGACTCTGTTCAGTTGTACATAGGGGTATTCCTTCTGACAACCTCCAGACTCTTTTTTAGAGACTCACAGCCTTATAATCTCATTTCTCCTTTCCATTTCCCCCTTACATTAGGTCAAACAGCTTCCCGAAGTCATGTTATTATATGTAGACAGGTATATTCTGCTGTTCTGCATTGAATCTTTAATTCAAGGTCATTTTATAGTTGCTTCTTCAGCTGGTATGTGGTAGTGATCCCTCGGTGCCAGGGAGGCTCATCCCCGGGTGTCATGTCCCACGCTGGGGGGAATGCATCGCATCTACACGCTGAGTTTGGCTGTGAGAGTGGCCACATTTGAGTAACATGCAGGCTGTCAGGAGGAAACCCCCAGGCACAATGCTACTCTAGGCCTTGTTCTTATTGCAGGTGTAGAGGCTCAAAAGTGTAACCATTAGTATCACGAGCCCACTGTTGGGCCCTCCTTCCTTCCTGGTTCTTGCCGTTGCACCTGGAGGATTGCCGCTGCTCTCCCAGGGCCCACAACAGTGACCCCCCGGCCAGGAGCCCAGTACCCCCCCAGCTGTTGTTTTTGTTTCCACTATGAGTATATATAGACATTACCATATACCCTGGGCATATGCCCTGTATAACTCCCTGTCAACCATATATATCCTGTCAATAACATCCCATATCAGTATTCCTCCACTGCCATTGTTGAACCACTCTGTGATCCAAAACTTCCCGTAAAGTGAATCCCAACATAATGTCAGCTTCAGAAGAGTCTTAGATCACTGAAATTCATATATACAATATACAGTATTTCCCCATATCCACCATAAATCCTTTTCCCTTGCACAGCAATAATCTTTTAACTTATTCATATCATATTTCCTGAAACTGATGTACAGATTCCAACACTAGAGTTTTCAAACAAGGTGACATTTGTGCTTACTATGTGGTCCATATTTTAGGCTGTACAGTTTTCTAAATTTTTTAGTTATCCTATGTTTTGTCTTATGGTTTTCATTATTAGTCTGTCGTCCCCGATATGTTTTTGATGTAATATTAGCTGTTTTATATTCATCCCCGTGTACTCTCACATAACTCCTCTTTTGCCCCCTTATTTACCTTTGTTCCATCCATTCCACATCCATTTTCCCCTCCCCTTAGGGCCCACAACGCCTGCCAATCTAATACCCTGGGAGCCATCCTTTCTCACGAGAGATACAGTTCTCTCTATTCGACGGCATTAGTCTTCCCCAGGATATGGGTCCACCCCACCCAATGGTAGAACCCACCTTGGCAAAATGAGCCTTCAGCTATTCCGGCCGGAGTCCATCACACATCAGACCATACCCCCTGAGCGTCCTAACCAGGTAACCCTCCTACTTATACTTTGATACGTTTTACTCAACATTTAGTTCTCAACGAACTTCTGACACTCTCCCATATTCGTATGTTGCCCCTCCCTCCCACCTATTTCTATCCAAGAATGTTTTGGTAAATTGGGCTTTCTCAGCAGATTCGCCTCTACTTTCTTCCTAGACTCTCCACAAGACAGCTGGTATACTCCTCCAAGTTCAAGGAGAGAGAGAAAGAAATAAAACAATCACAAACTCTGAGGGCTAGGGTAATCAAGGACCTCAGATGGACCTCAGGATGCAGTGGATTCAGGGATGGGAATTCTGTGATATTGCAGACTCAAGGTGTGTGAGTCTCTGGAGCATGGGCCACCAGGCTTTAGGGGACACAGACCTGGGAATCATGCATCCAGTTAACAGGCGGCCTGGGAGCACCATAGCACAACACTGCTTTCAGTGATCCCTGCAGGTAGGCACCAGCCCTAGCGGGAGTGGTCCCGCCCACAACCTCTGACCTCTGTGTCAGAAACCAAAAATTTCACTTCTCACAAGAATCTCTTCTGTCACTCTCTCCTCAAATCTACATCCAGACACCTCCTGCCCTGCAAGCCCCTGAAACAGCCCGCTCAGTGTTTGGGAGCACTGCTGCACAATTTACATTTCAGGGACCACTGCGGGCAGGCCACCAGCCCTAGGGGGAGGGGTTCCACCTACAACTTCTGACCTCTGTGTAAGAAACCGAAAGTTCCACCTCTCACTAGAATCTCCTACGTCACTGTCTCACCAAATCGACTTCCAGATAACTCCTGGCCTTCAAGCCCCCAAAGCAGCCTGCTCAGGGTTTGGGAACTCCCCAGCACAGCAAAGCATTCAGGAATTGCCACCACCAGGCTGCCAGCCCCAGGGGGAAGGGTCCCACCCACAACCCTGATCTCCACGAAAGAGACCCAAAATTCTACCTCTTGCAAGAATCTCCTCTGTCACTGTCCCACTAAATCGATGTCCAGACACCTCCTGCCATGCAAGCACCTGAAACAGCCTGGTCCAGCAGGACTGCAACCCTAGTCAGCCACTTCTTTACGGGAGAGAATATGAGGTGCACTCACTCAGATGCCATCTTGCCCTGCCTTCTTCTTCATATTCTTAATCTCTTCCTTCACCTCATCAAATTGGTTCCTAATATATGTTTTGAGATCTTTAATTACTTGTTTGATGTTCTGCTCTTCTTCTTGCTTTTTAGTTTGTTCATTGGATTGGGGCATGTTTTCCTGATTATTTGTTTGGTTTGTAGTTTTTTGTTGCTCTCTGGTCATCATTTTATCTTGGTGGGTTTAGTCAGTTGCTTAGCTTCTTTGTCTAGTTTGGAGTTTAATTTGTTGTTGTTTTTGTGTGTATGTTAAGTCTTCTTTTTGTTACTTTGTTCTTCTTATTCTATTTCCTTGTTGTTGGCTAAGTTCACTTGAAGGAAAATATTAGGGCCAGATAAAGCAAAAGGAGTAAGAAAAGAAAATGAATAATAGTAGTATTGATAGTAAATATTAACAGAGGAACTATGTGAGATATAGGAGAATGGATATTAGACTCATGCAAGGTATGAAGAGTTATAACAGTAAGAAAAATAGAGTATATAAAAATCTGAATATGGGGAGGAATGTAGTGTGAATTAAAAGGTCTGTGTGTTCAGGAGAGAGGGAAAGGTAAAAAAGAGGACAATAATATAAAGAGGGAATATAAGGCAGAAAACAGAACAAAGGTATTAGTAATAAAAAGTCAAAAAAATAGGGAGGCTAACAAAGAGAGGTGTAATGTAAGGGAAACAATCAATGATGGAGGATAGAAAGATGTAGAGGAAAGGGAATAGTGTTGGTGGCCAAAATCAATACACACAGAAAAGAGTAAATGGAGGATGAGGAAATACAGCCTATGTGAAGCTCTCCTTGCAACACCTAATGTAAGAAGAGTAAGAAAGCAGAGAAAGAAAGAGAGAAAAGGGACAAAAGGGAATGGGGAAGTAAGCAGGAAAAAGAAAAGAGAAAGCAAGAAAAAAGAAAGAAATAAGGGCCTTGGGGGGGGGGGGATAAAAAGGAAGGAAAAACAAGGAAAAACAAACCAAATACTAGGGAAAGTTTCAAGCAAGGAATCCTGTTTGTAGTTAAATGAAAAGCTTAGGTATCTGACATTCTCCTTTTTCTCACTTCCTCACCTCCCTGTCTCCCAGGTAGCAGGAAAGCTGCCTGAGAGTTTCAGTAGGACATTCAAGAGGGTCCTTGTTGAATCAGCTTCACACAGAAGACAATGACTCTTTAATTTCCAGAGAGAGAGCACCCGCACCTCACCAGGAACCCCAAGCATGCTATTGGAGGCTTTGAAAGCAGTTCCTACAGTCCCTATCCATTAGGTGTGCTATGAGATGACTTGTTGATTTTCTGACTCCACCTTCTCCCAGGCCAAGTTTCCTATCCCAGGGTGTTTAGGTGAATCAGGCTTTCTCAGCATGTTTGCCACTCCTCTCATCCCATACTTTCCCCAAGCACCTGGTATGCTCCTCCAAGTGCAAGAAAAGAAAAAAAGAAAAGAAAAACCAGAAAAGAACACCAGAAAATCAAACCCACACTAGCCAGGCCACCCTACTGCACCCCCCACCAAATGCCTCCCACCCACGGAGTCAGTTCAAAACCAGATTCCTAAGGCAATCCCGGACTCTGGGAGCACTGGACTTGGTAAAGGGAAGTCCAGGACTCTGCAGACCCAGGGCATGTATGTCCATGGAACACAGGCTATCAGGGCTTAGGGGACAGTGACCTGGAGACCATGCATCTGGGGACCATGGGGCCCAGGAATGCCACCACACAATCGACAGTTCTCAGGAAACACCGTGGCTGCCAACCTGCAGCTTCTGACCTCTGTACTTGTAAGCTGCAATTCTACCTTTATCAAGCACCACCTCTGCCATTCTCTCCAAATTGATATCCACACACCCTCTGCCCTGCAAGCCCCTAAGACAGCGCACCCCGGCAAGACTCCAACCCCACTTGGCCTCCTCTTCGCAGGAGAGACTATAAGGTGTACTCACTCCGATGCCATCTTGTCACGCCTCCTATTGCATTTATTTTTGATCCTGCTTGGTATCCCATTCACTTCCCCCCTTCCAGGAAGCCTGGTGTGCAGGAATGTGGCTTATGAATAGAATGCATGGACTCACCGGAAAGGGGCAAGCCACTCCCCCCTTTCCAGCTTTCCACCCAAATGGCCTGAAATAACCTTCTCAAATTTGGTGCCTCTCTTGGGGACCCAGCCACCCTGACTGGATCCAGCCCCAACAAGCCTGGGTGTGTGGCATGGACACAGATGGCCCCCAAGCCCTGGCAAAGGGGTGGACCAGAGACAAGACTGAAGAGCATGTGAAAACATCCAGACTCTTCAGTTTTGCCTTATAATCAATTCACCCCTTTGCCAATGGCAAGGGAGGGTTCCAGCTCAACCAAATTCCACTTTACATAACCACACAACTCCAACACCAGCATTGAGCTGACACAGACGGAAGTAGAAAAGTCATTAATCTGACCCACAAATTCTCTATATATCTTCTTCAGCCTGGCTGCACCCGCAGCCATTACAAAGTTTAGAAAGAGAGAACACTTAACATTAACATCTGATTTAAAGTGAATTCATTTGTAATTCAGCACCAAACCAAAAGATTCCAGCTAGACTATTTTCACTGTTTAACTTTACACTCAGACCAAGCTTTGCAATGAAAGCCAATTCATTTTCCTATAACCAATTTTTTTTTCAAAATCCAGATGAATTTCCAGGATGTTAGGACTCTCACCTATAAACACCCTTTCTTATTATAATCAAGCCTTCACTATTTCAGTGGAGACAAGACCAGTACTAGATTCTAACATGTAGTTAGACAAACCCAAAACACCAGGATTTTCCCCCTTTTTCCAGACCTAAAAAGAATGGCTTCCTCCCAAATTTCTGGAGGTACTGGGGTTCTCTCAGGAGGTGATCGGCTTTCTTCCCTATCAATTAAAGCTAGGGTTTTCCTGACTATGCCCCCTCGGGAGCCTCTGTGGCCAGCTAGCCCAAGCAGAGATCTGGCCCATGTGGAGTGATGGCCCACATGGAGTGCTGACCTGCACAGAGTGCTAGCCCATGCAGAAATGCTGGCCTGCATGGGGAGCTGGTACAGCAAGATGACACAACAAAAAGAGACACAGTGGGGGACAATAAGAGACACATGATAACTGGTAGCTAGAGTAGTAGAGGAGATTAAACACACCTCACCCACTCTGAAGGTGCCAGGATCCATTCCAGGGATGTCTAAAGAGAAGACAAGCAGACAGAAAAGGTCACACAGTGAATGGGCACAGAGAGCAGACAGCACATGCAAAACAATGACGGGGGAATAAACAAATCTTTAAAAAAAAGATGTCTGATGAGGATAGATACCTAAAGCTACTCTTAGCTCCAGGAATGAGTATCTCATCTCTCCTTTGGAACCAAGCACTCTCAAGCTCTTTGGTGATGTCAAAACTGAACCTAGGGAGTTCCAAATTTCCTAGAATAACAGGTCATCTTTCCATCCACATTTGGACCAGCCTTGTGTAGTAAGTTTTATCCCACTTAGTTTAATTTTATTATTTTGAAAAATATATTATTTATTTTTTTTAAATGATACTTAGATTACACAAAATGTTACATGCAAAAATATAAGGGATTACCATATGCCCCACTCCCTATTCCTTCCACTTTCCCTCACATTATCAACTTCTTTCATTAGTGTGGTACATTCATTGCAACTGATGAACACATTTTGGAGCATTGCCACTAAGCGTGGATTATAGTTTACATTGTAGTTTATACTCTCTACCACTTAATTCTGTAGGCTATGACAAGATATATAATGGCCTGTATCATTCAGGACAATTCCAAGTCCCAAAGATGCTCCCATATTACACCTCTTTTTCCATCTCCCTGCCTTCAGCACTTACAATGGCCACTGTCTCCACATCAATGATATAATTTCTTCCATTGCTAGAATCGCAGTTGGTCTATATTAGAATCCCAGTAAGTCCACTCTAGTCTATATCTTATTCCCCAATCCTGAGTATTCTGGGATGGTAATTCCCATTCCACCTCTAATTGAGAGGGGGATTCAATCCCATATGACTGATGGATGGGACTCACTTACTTGAAGTTGTTGACTTCCTTGGTTCCTTGGTGTGGTGGTTGTCCATCCTCACCTCCTTGTTAGTTAACCTGGGTGAGTCCAATAAAAAGGAGAGTAGGTGTTGCTACTTTGCTGAGGCTCTGGGCACATAGACAGCCCAGAGAATCAAGTCTTTTGGACATACACCTACCAACTTTAGTGCCAAATATAGGTTCAATAAAAGGGATAGAAAAGGCATGTGTAGAAGGGACTCATCTGAGTCCAGTCCTGTCACACTTGGGGGTACAAACCCCAAAGTAAGGCCCACTGGCAAGACCTCAAACTCTGGAGCTACCTGCCATGACCATAGGACCTGGGAGTCTTACTCTTTGGGGAAGAATTTACTTTGGCTTTCTATGAGATCCTGCTGAGATAAGAAATACCTCTCTGTTGACCTCCTGACTCATGTTAAAGTCTCTTAGCCATATAAACTCATTTGTCTTTACCATTTCCACCTTTTATTCAAGGTCTATTTCTAGTTGTCTCACCAGCCAGTGCCTGGTAGTAATCCCTTGGTGCCAGGGAGGCTCATCACTGGGAGTCATGTCTCACACTGGGGGGAAGATAATACATTTATATGCTGAGTTTGGCTTAGAGTTGCCATGTATGGGTAACATGGAGGCTCTCCGGAGGTAAATCTTAGACACCTTACAACACTAGGCTAAATTGCAATTTCAAGCACAAAAGGCTCATAAGCATTCACTAGCCATTGCCCATGCACTTGGGGGATTGTTGCTGTTCCATTAGAGAAAGGGGCAGAGATTCCCAGGATGGGAATTCAGTATTCTTTCAGTTGTGTGATTTCTACCCACTGTGGCAATGCCCCATAATCATTTGACCATATTTATATTCCATATAGGTATGACAAGGTGAACTTCCTCCCATCTATCCCCTATCACTGACACTCCACACTAGTGATCCTCCCTTGGCCATAGTTGTAATTCTTCTGTGATCCAAAACTTCTTAAAAAATGTAGCCAAGAATATTGCCAAGTTCAATTAATAGGAAAATCAGATAATAACTATAGGTTTAACCATAAGAAAAAACATAATAATTTAGAAAAATTAAAACTAAAATAAAGCAAAAAATTTGGGGTATTAAAAATGAAAAAATATTAAAATAACTTTTTCATCTTGCCTTTCATCACTGTAATAACTGTTGCCCTGTATGTACATTGGTATTTTCTTCAATTTCTTCCCCAGTGTCTTACTTTTTTTCATTATGGCTTCAAAGGGGATTTAGGTCACAGTAAAGTCACATACAGATTATTGAGGACACCCATATACCCAACATCCCCCCCTTTCCCCCTTCTCTATTAATAATCTTTTTACATGTGGATGGTACATTTATTACAACTGAAACATAGCTAGTAGTCAGTAGTTCACATTATGGTTTACATTTTAGACTACACATTTCTATAAAATTTTAATGACATTTAACATGGTCTGCATCCATCACTGCAAGATCATGCAGAACACTTCCATTGTCACTATCTATCCCTTCTCCCTTCTATTCTATTTCTCCCTCTACTCTCCTCATGGCCCAAGGTGACCACCAGGCTTCACTCCTTTAAAGAGAAGATTCATAGATATTTACAACAATGGTGAGGGCTTGACACATTAGTCTGTCTTCCACTATTAGGAACTGCCCATTTTCTTGAGAGGCATCTTCCCCATTACCGGAGTCCAACTCCTTCCCACTCATTATGTGGTTCTCCCACACTGATACAACACACTATGACAAAATGATCACTCGCATATTCTCTAGGAAACTTCCCCAGGTGCACCCTGTTTCAAATCCCCCCCCCATTCCAGTACCCTAAACCAGTAACCCCTCCTTGTTATATTGCCAAGATTTTTCTCAACATTATAATTTCAACTACATACTTGCCAATCCCCAGTGTGCAGTGTGCATCTGCTCCCACTCCCAACCCTTCCTTCATTTCCATAGATGGTCAATCCATCTTCCCCAACCTAGCCCCCTGTCAATCTTGCACCACTCAACCCAATAGTATCCCTACACCCCTGTGATATCCCTTCACTACACATCTACTCAGTTCCACCTTATAATAGATTTCATGCCTGTGGGTGATGGCTTACAAACTTCTTCTGCCTTTCTATTTCCTGTAAACCTATATTCCAGACTCTAGCTCTCTGAGCCAGCTCAAATTGCTTATTCCATATCAGAGAGGTCATGTAATAAATCCTTCAATGCCTGGCTTGCTTCAGTCAACATAAGGTCATCAAGATTCATTTATGTTGCTGTTTGACCTAAAGTAAGGGGGAAATGGAAAGGAGAAATGAGTTTATATGGCTACGAGTTTCTAAAAAAGAGTCTGGAGGCTGGCAGAAGGATTGCCCTCATGCACAACTGAGCAGAGTCAGAGAGACAGATAAAGCAGATACAACCCCCAGATAATGGTTCCTTTGAAGGCTAAAGAGACCCATGAGAGTTATGGTCATGGCCGATGGGGTTAACTAACAGGGCAGATGGCCCCTCTTTGGAAATGGTGTGTATGTGTGATGAATCTGGACTCAGATGGGATCTCCCTTCATAAGTCTTTCATGCTAATGTGCCGGAGGTGCAGTTAACGTTGGGGTTTAAGATATATTTAGGGGATTTGAATCTCTGGACCGACAATGTGATAGCCAGGTCCTGAGCCTCAACAGACTCCAGCACCTACAATCTGACTTATTGGACTTACCACACTCAGCTAAGATGGAGTTGAAGAAGGACAATAACCACACCGTGGAGCCTAGAGTGATTACAACTGAAAATGGGAGGACTGCATCCAGCATCCATGTGGAATCTGAGCCTCCTCTTGACATAGAGGTGCAATGGACACAACCAATCCAATGTCCACATAGAAGAGGTGGCATGGAATTGGGAAAAGTGGACATGGTGGACGATGGGTATGGGGAAGGGCAGGAGGAGATGAGAGATGGAGGCGTCTTTGGGACATGGAGCTGCCCTGGATGGTGCCTCAGAGGTAATCACCGGACATTGTAAATCCTCATAGGGCCCACTGGATGGAATGGAGGGAGTGGGGGCCATGATGTGGACCATTGTCTATAAGGTGCAGAGGTGCCCAAAGATGTACTTACCAAATCCAATGGATGTTTCATGATGATGGAAACGAGTGTTGTTGGGGGGGGAGAGGGGGGGTGGGGGGTGGGGATGAATGGGACCTCACATATATATTTTTAATGTAACATTATTACAAAGTCAATAAAAAAATTAATTAAAAAAAAAAAAGATTCATTTATGTTATCCCATGTGTTAGTACTATATTCCTTCTTACAGATGAGTAATATTCCATTGCATGTATATACCACATTTTGTTTACCCCATTCATCTGTTAATGGGCATTTGGATTGATCCCAACTTTTGGCATTAGTGAATAATGCTGCAATGAATATTGGTGTGAATATATCATCCATCTTTTTTTCCAACACACTTTCTGTCCCCTTTCCCTTCTTTTCTCCATCTGGGATGACTGTAATGTGTATGCTTGTGCATTTTTTTATTGTCATTCAAATCTCTAATCCCATGTTGGATTTTTTTCTGCCTTTTTATCTATCTATTCAACTCTCTGTTTGATTTTAGATATACTGTCTTCCACTTGTCTAATTCTTTCTTTTGCCTGTTCAAACCTACTCTTAAGTGCTTCCAGTGTGTTTTTATATTATATTAATTATATTATATTATATTATATTATATTATATTATATTATATATTATATTATTCATTTATTTCCACCACCCTTGTGGCTTGCTTGTTGCCTGCTCTCTGTGTCCATTCCCTGTGCATTCTTATGTGTTTGCTTGTCTCAATTTTTTGTTGTGTCATCTTGCTGTTCTAGCTCTCTCTGGGCATGAGCCATCAGCTCTCCATGGGCACATGCCAGCTTGCCAGCTTGCCTTCACAAGGAGGCCCTGGGACTTGAACCCATGGCTTCCCATATGGTAGACAGGAGCCCAATTGATTGAGCCACAATCACTTCCCTCCAGGGTATTTTTGATTTATTAGATTGTACCATCCATCGACATCCTATCTGTTATCTTTTTATGTATGTTTAGAATATCTTCATTATTTCTCCCAGTGTCTTCTTAATATACCTCCCTATACTTCATTAAGTTGATCCATTGTGTTTGTTTGGACAGCTTTGATTAGTTGTTGATATTCTGCAACTTTCCTTATTTGTAAATTGTTCAATGGATTGGGCCATTTCTTTCTGTTTCTTTGTATGGTTTGTCATTTTTTGTTGTTCTCTGTTCACCTTTTATCTTGATGCATTTATTCAGTTTATTAGCTTCTCTCTACTCCAGGGTTTTTATTTAGTTGCTGTTTTGTGTGTGTGTTAAATTTTCTCTTTGACACTTTGTTCTTCTTATTCTATTTCCTTGCTGTTGTCTATGTTTCCTTGAACGAAAAAGGTTAGGGCCAGAGAAATTTAAAGAGGTAAAAAAGTAAAAGGAAAATAGTAATAATAATAGTAAAAGTTAGAAGAGGAACCATATAAGACCTAGGAAAATTAATATTCAACTCATGTAAGCAGTGTGGAGTTATAGAAATAAAAAAGTGGAACACCTACAATAAAATTGGAACCTGAATATAGAAAAGTATGTAGAATTAATTAAAAGGCCAGAATGATGAGGAGAGAAGGAAAGAGAAAGGAAAGGACAAAAAGAAAAAAGTTAATAAAAGAAAGAAAGCATAACAGAAGATGTAGAAATAAAAACTGGAAAAACTGAGAACTAAACAAAGAGATGTGGAATGTTAAGAACAACAAAAAGTGGAAGACAGAAAGATGAAGAAAGGAAAAGTGTTAGTGTTGGTAGAGAAAATCAGTGTACACAGCAATGGTGAAATCAAGCAAGAGGAAACACAGCAAAGAAGAAAGAAGATAGAAGCACCTAGTTTTTAAAAATGGGTATGGGGAGAAAGGGGAAAAAAAGAGAAACGAACCCATAAGGAAGCAGTCAAACCAAAGCTAAGGAAAAACATCCTTCCCTCTTAGGCCCCTGTGGATCTTCTCAGACTGCTTTTCTTTTTCATCAATTACCCTGCAGCCTTTCCTCTGCTGGCTTTGAAGTGGGTTTTAGTGAGTAAACTAGTTTAAATTTCCATCAAATGTAATTTTTTAAGGAAAAATAAGAGAACCAAGAGAAACTAATACAATAAAATACCTGTTTTCCCTGTCCTAAAGAATCAACTGGATGTTTGATATCCCAGTGGATCTCTGCTCTAAGAGGAGCTGAGAACCAAACTAGGGACTTCAAGGCAGAATATCTTCCACTGAAGTAAATTTTCTCTTTGGGTCAGTTATCTCTTCAGAAAGCTATCTAGTCACTTTCCCTCAGGCAAGTTTGACTCTTTGCAGTTGGACAAATTCCTGCTGATTAGGAGTTTGTCCCTGCCACCTTTCTATTCTTATTCCTTTCTTTCCCAATGCAGTAAGACAAAATAGCCTGTTTGAGCGGTTTCCCCCTCACCTCTCCGGATTAGGTGGAGTTCCCTTTTGAAATTCAAATGGAACCCTGGTGACTTAACTAACCACATAAGAAAATGACTCTAAACCCTCTTTCAACCCCCCACTCCTCCTAGGGGACCTTAAATATTCTTTTGGAAGCTTATTAAGCAATTCCTACTTCCTGCCTCCCTTAGGGGAGTTGAAATTTTGATAGTTTTCAGCACCCGGCTCTTCAATTGCCTCACTCTGCACTCTCTCAGGCCAAGTTCCTCTCTCCCAGGTCAGCTAGGTAAATCAGGCTGCCTCTGCAGATTCAGTTCTCCCATCTTCCAAGTGCCATCTTGAGCCAGCTGATATGCTCCTCAAAGATCAAAGGGGATCCAGACAACCAAACCCACAGAAAGGAAACCCCTCTCCATCCTTTGCAAGTATCCCCCCCCCCACTCTCAGAGACCACTTCCTTCTGCTGGATGGTCAGCAGTAGTCTAGGCTCACCTCTTTGGATATTTGCCTTAAGGGTGGGTCATCTTCGTTCAGCCTCAAGGGTAAGAAATTAACAGTTTTACCTTGAGAAATTTAACTCTTTGTCCAACTCTCTCCAGATTGATGCCCTGAAGCCTCCTGCTCTATAGATTCCTAAACTGCTCACTCCTTCCCCATTTAGCTGTTTATGTAAGAAAGAGGGTGAGTATGCACTTAAACTGACACCATTTTGCCCCTCCATCCAGATTGTAACCTTCTTTCTTTATACTTTTGGTTTTTACTGTATTTGTTCTGTTGATTACTTCATCCAAATACTCTTCTCAGATTGTCATTTCTATCACACATCATGATGAAAGACAGATTTACTATCTTTTGTATGCTTCTCACAGCAACTATATTGCTTTCTATCAGGTCAACTTTCTGGGTGAGATTGTTGTGGAATTTAAGAGAAGTTCAATTATTTGAGTATAGAGAGGCCAGGACTCAGCAATGATTTTGAGAAGGAAAAATGGTTTATTGATGGCCGGCCAGACTCGGGAGCTTTCAGTTTGAATCCCGAGCCCTGAACAAGATTTTCAAATGTCTTTTATACAGAGAGGAAAGGCCAAATGGTCCCTTTGTTTCAGTTCTCAATAGGCTTCAATTAGCATATATCTTCCACATCTTAGGTAAGCTTTTAGCATGGACTCCAGACATTCTAGATAAGCCTTTAGCACATTTGGTTTTTGCATTTCCCCTAAATACTTAAAGTTTATAGCCCCCGCATTGTTAAACATTTCCTGGGACTGGAGCCGCTGCCAGTCCCCAAGGGCAGGACTGCAGCCCCCCACCGTTCCACACCCACAAGTCAAACAACTTAGTTATCTCTGAAGAGACAAAGAGCCCTCCACCCATAGCCCACATCATTCCCCCCTTTCTGCCAAAGTTTAACTTGCTAAGCTTTGGCATAATTATTGTTGGAGCTATGAGGTGGATGGCTGTTTGTTGTCTTGATTGATTATTTATCAGTCTTTAGTACAGCATCCAGGACTGTTTTTAGAAGTTTAGAACTTTTCATTCTGGACAGCAGAATCTTGGGCAGGGGCCTCCCGCAGTTATTCTGCTGCCACTGGCACTCACGTGGATTTCCAGTCAGGTTCCAGATCCATCTATTACTTTTATTTAAAAGAGTTTACACCTTTAATTTAAAAGGGGTGCTGAAGGGAGACGATCTCTTTTCTGTAACTGCTTCCTGCTGGCCATGGGCTGTAGTCATTGCCTAATAAGGTGTAAAAACTCTTTAATTTATTCTAACTGGAGGAAGATGGATCTGGCATTCTGTACGAAGTTGGATGAAGTTTTCATATGGTTAATAAGATGTTCACTCTGAAAGAAACAAACTTAATTAAAAATTTGGAATACCTGTTTTTAAAAGAGGACACATTGGATTACAGAGGTAGACAAGGTTAGGTGCCTATAAAGATGGCATTCCTTAAAAGCTGGTGGGAACAGCATATATATATATATTTTTAAGTTATCCATCTTTAGAGAGAAATTGCAACAGACACTTAGCTTTGTCTGAAGACACATTCCAAGCTGTTCAATGATTGACACTCATTCGCTCTGTCAGATGCTCCTGGTGAACTGGCACTCCTTGGGCAACTGGCTTCACTCAGGATTATAACACAAATTTGGAAATACTCTTAGTTTTCACCTGTGGGAGTGATCAGAACTACAGAATAAAGATTTTTACACCTTGGTTTTCATTGTACAATTTCCAGCAATTTTGACTTGTTCAGTAGGTGACTCACCATCAGCAAGCAAGCCTCACTTTTGCTACACAGCAGAGTACAGCAGAATATAGAAGTTGACTGAGACTGGCTGAGACTGCCACCTTATTCTATAGACATGTTATTAACTGTTTAGAAAATGATTTTACCAGGGATTTAACATGTCTAATATACTTCTGCACTTGATCCAAAATAGAAAAGATAACATTACAATTATTAGGCATATATTTAGTACAGCACTTAATATTAACTAATGTATTACTTAATGCATAAGGATTCAGAGTTGCAATTATTAGTTTTGAGTTTCAGGTTTGTAATACCTTACATGTTATCTCTCCATGAGAGCAGGCCATAATGCCAATTGTGTTTAAGTTTTACTTACAGTATCCTGGTATCATGGCTCCACTTAGCGTGTTCTTCAACGCAGTGAACAAGTTGCAGCATCCTTCATCTTAGAGAGATTTTCCAGTATTCTACTAGCCTGGTGCATAGTGCTCTCTGGCACCATGGAACAGTGCCAGTCTGGAGGCGATATCCATTGTACACTTGGCTGTACCGAGTCATTATTGGCTGCAGGAGCTTGAAACTGCAATATAGTTTCCATCAACTTCAGGAGCAGAACCAGAGACTGATATAGCACATATTTTTAATTGAGGGGTCAGTGACCAGCTTAGCCAATAACTCACATGGAGAGGCCACCTGTAATGTATACAAGGCCTGGTTCGAATGCACAAGAGTTTGACAATGTTAAAGTTTATTCCTTGTTTTATATATATTTTAAACAACTTAACGCAATACATATATCAAATGACTATTTACTTACACAATTTTACTATGAAGATAACAGTAGGTACTTTACTTTAGTAATAGAGGAAAAATATTATTTTTCATTGTTAGAATGAAAACAGAATATTTCCAATAGAATCAAGACAACTTTTTATTACCATTTACTTAAATGTGTATTTTGCAGTGGCCTTCAGACAGGTTTATTATCATGAAGTTATTTATGCTACCAATACCAATCTAAGTTTCTTTAGTTAACAATGACTTCTACAACTAGAATTATTTAAACATTTTCAGTTTGGAAGATGTTTTACAAACTCTTTATAATTGACTATAACCGCATTGACTAGACACCTCATGTTTAAATAAACTTACTAAATTACAATTACCAATGAAAGAAATTTACTCTTTATTTAAGAGAGCATATCTACAATCTTTTTCCTTTAGCCTAATTTCACCAATGTGAACTTACAATTTTCATTACTCTAAAGATTTCGTACATAATGTTAATTTAGTTTATAAATTAACTATGGGAGATTACACTCAAGTTAAATAAAATTGAAACCATAATAGTTTATGCAAGGAATGTTCTCTTTTTCCCTTACAGGAAGCTAAAAACTTCTTTTCTTTAAGTTATGAAAATTATTAATTTAAAAGCATAACTGACTACCAGGTTTTAAAACACATGCATACTGACTACCAGGTTTTAAAACACATTACACAATTACTTAATTTTTTTTAAAAATCATAACCCAGGAAAGATCTCTCCATAGTTTTTATGGACTTTCCTTTACTTACTGAAATTTGTTAATAGAGCCACTAATTACCTTTATTTTGTTGGAAAGAAATCTTCTGGAAGAATTAAGGCTCACCAGATTGTGGAGAAGAAAATAATTTATTCTCAATCTTGCAAGAAGGGGCGCAGAGCCAGATATGGCTGGTGCCATGAACAAAGAAAAATGACACAATTTATACCCCTAAGCCTAGCATGCAAGCTCTTCCTGTTTTTCCATAGATTGGATACTTCAGAAGTTACAGCTTATCTGAGATTTAACTTTCCCACGCAAAAGTTTGATTTAACTGCTTCCTCTATCACATTCCAACCATTTTAGTTTTTACCTGCTCCCCCCTTTTTCAAATAAGGAATAGAATTTAGTGCTGAAATGGCACCGACTTAGTTAGCTCCTTCTTGGGCATCCTTCCACTGCCCATAGGACTAGCCTAAACTGGTCTCCTCCACTGCTGTCCAACCCGGGAGTGGGAGACTGAGGCAGCAGGCCGCCAGGTTACATCAACATTTTTCTTATGTGAAAATTAACCTAATCTTTGTGTGTTTTTTTTTGCAATTTATGGCTGACAAAGGTTTAAACTGGGAAATTACCAGGCAAACTGATTCTTAATTCCCTAGCCTAGTAGATAGGTTTAATCTACCACACCTAGTCTTGCCTTAAAAGCTCTTGCAAAGAGGAGGCCCTTTCCCAATTGTTTCCATAATCAGATTTCTATGACTTTAGTTACTTTAAACTTTTCAAAGACTTTTGAAACTCTTCTTAATTTGCACTATGACCATGCAGTTTACCACAAGAATTTTCTTTCTTACTTAATGGATTGTAATAACCAAAATGTTCTCAATGCCTTAGCACCATTTTGTTTTAGAACTTTATATTTTACTTTGAAATTAGCAGAGTTTTGGATAAGCAACAAGATTAATTTTATATATATTTACTGAGGCTATTTGAAGCCTCAGGGAGACAGACTGCTTTCTCTCATGAATTGCCATTCTTAGGAACACTGACTGTCAAGGCAGGAGACTTCTCCCCCTCCACCCCCCTTTTTGGTTTTGGAGATAATAAAACTCCAGTGGCCATTTAACCTTATTCTATCAGGCAGGAATTTATTTGGTTTACACTTGAATTCATGAGAGAAAGGGTTACTAATACCAGGAGAGGAGACAGTGATGTCCCAGCTCTTCTCAATTATGAAATAACCATAGGCAAAGGCAAAGGGTGAGGTTAGGCTTGAAGTAACCATAAACAAAGGAAAGGTTAGTGTAGAATTTACACTTAAATAATAGTTTCAGGCTAAATTCACCCAGCTATAATCTCAGTTATTGTCTTTCCACTGTTTTATAATATAAATGCATTTATAAATGATTTTAACTCTTAGTTACAGTTTTTATTAATTTTTTTAAAACCTATTAATTTTATAACACCTTTAAATACCTTTCATTCAACTTATAACATATTAAATGAACTTAACCATTACTTTAATTTTTCCTTTAAAGTAAAAGAATAAATCTCTTGGAGTTAGTTTGAAATAAAAAGCTACTTTTCAGGATTTGATTTCTAGAACATAAAATGTTCTTTTAAAAGAGATAAGACTCTTCTTCAAACATTGAGGATATGATGAGGTTAAAGCACAAGAAGCTATTGATAAAATATTTTCTTTGTATATTGATCTTACTCAATTTAATCATAAAAATTTCCCTTCCACAAACCTTCTACACTTTCAGTATTCATTCAGGTTCTGTCCCACACTCTACTCTTTCCAATAATCAATCATTTTATCTTAGGACAAAATCATCTTCTGTTGCCTTAACAATAAAAACACACTCCATATATCCCACATACTAAGTTACCAGGCAAACTTCTTACAACATATAATTGCCATTAATACTAAACAAGTTTGTTAAAATAATGAACTTTTCTTCACTTTAAATACTTAGTAGCATGTAATACCAGAAACAGTTTTTTTTGGAAGCAAGTTGGCAGGGGAGATTGGCTGCCGAATAATTTTGTTATAAAATTGCCTTTTATTATTATTATTTATCAATTCAGTTTTGTTAAATAATGACTTTCTGCAATTAGCCACTTAAATACCTTAAACAATGCTTTGTAAAACTTTTATAATTATTTATACCCTTAAGACAAATTTTACCTTCACAGAACACATTCTCTTACTTAAGGTTACTACAATACCTTCTAAGAACCTGAGCAGAATGCAAACGTATTTTGGCTTTGACACCCTAAGGAGGGAACTTTACTGCATTTATTCTGATTCTGCTTTTCACCTCCTTCACTTCCCCCCCTTCCAGGCAGTCAGGCGCACAACAAACAGGAATGCGGCTTATGAATAGAATGGTGGACTCACTGGAAAGGGGCAAGCCGCTCCCCCCTTTCCAGCTTTCAGCCAAAATGGGCAGACAGAACCTACTCAAATTTGGCAACTCTCCCAGGGACCCAGCCACCCTGACTGGGACATCCCCAACAAACTTGGGTGCGTGGCATGGACACAGATGGCCTCCAAGCCCCGGCAAAGGGCCAGACCAGAGACAAGACAGCAGAGCATGCAAAAACATCTAGACTCCGCAAACATCCAGACTCCTTAGCTTTTGCCCCAGAATCATTTCACCCCCTTGCCAATGGCAAGGGAGGGCTCCAGCTCAGCTGTAATTCCACTCTACATAAGGACACAACTCCAACACTAGCCTTGAGCTGACAAAGACAGAAGCACAAAGGTCACTAATCTGACCCACAAGTTTATATATTCATTTTCACCATGGCTGCCCCCACAGCCATCACAAACCTCAGAACACTTAACATTTGGTATAAAGCGAATTCATTCACAAATTAGCACCATAACAAAAGATTTCAGCTAGACTTTTCCACTGTTTAAACTTTACACCCAGACCAAGCTCCACCAGAAAAGCCGATCCATTTTCCTGTAACCAAGTTTTGTTTTCCTTAATCTAGACCATTTTCCAGGACATTAGGACTTGAACCTATAAATAGCCCTTCCTATTAAAATCGAGACTCCACTCCTTTAGTGGATATAAGACCAGTACCAGATTCTAACATGCAGTTAGACAAACCCAAAACACCAGGGCTTTTTCCCGGTTTTCCTCCTTTTCCCAAGCCTAGAGAGAACGGCTTCCCCCCAGCCTTCTGGGGCTACTAGGGTTCTCTCGGGAGGTGATCAGCCTCCCCTTCCTAGCAATTAAAGCTAGGGCCTTCCAGACTGTGCTCACCTGGGGAGTCTTACCTTCTTCCATGTTTGGAGTTCTTTTTCGTTCCCAGAATCTTTCTCTTCAGACCTTCCATTGCCCCTCGATTTTGTCGGGAAGATTCTGGTGGAGCCCACATCTTTTCTGGATTAAATTTAATCCAGGGGCGCCCAGATTTGGGGTTCACCCGAGTCCTCCCGGCTTCCTCGGGGATTTGGAAGGGGCAGCAAAATGCTACCGTCTCTGGCCTTCATTTATTGTCCCACCAGAGTCGCCAAAAATGTTGTGGAATTTAAGAGAAGTTCAATTATTTGAGTATAGAGAGGCCAGGACTCAGCAATGATTTTGAGAAGGAAAAATGGTTTATTGACGGCCGGCCGGACTCGGGAGCTTTCAGTTTGAATCCCGAGCCCTGAACAAGATTTTCAAACGTCTTTTATACAGAGAGGAAAGGCCAAATGGTCCCTTTGTTTCAGTTCTCAATAGGCTTCAATTAGCATATATCTTCCACATCTTAGGTAAGCTTTTAGCATGGACTCCAGACATTCTAGATAAGCCTTTAGCACATTTGGTTTTTGCATTTCCCCTAAATACTTAAAGTTTATAGCCCCCGCATTGTTAAACATTTCCTGGGACTGGAGCCGCTGCCATTTTTAGCCGTAATTAGTGTGAAAATATGCAAACATTTTTACGTACCCTGTATACATGCCCTGGAGAACTCCCTCCCAACCATGTGTCCCCCTTCAAAACACACCACACACCAGTGTTACTTCCTTGCCATATTTGAACCTCTCTGTGGTCCAAAACTTTAAAAGTGAAGCCTAATATATTGCCAAGTTCCATTAACAGTAAAATGGACTATAGTGATGGGTTTAAAGGTTAGATATAGAATACATACTAATTTAGAAAAATTAAATAAAGTAAAAATAAATTGGGCATCAAAATTGAAAACAGGAAAAAGATTTGTTTTGACGTTTTGCTTTCCATCACTGCAATAAGTGTTGTCCTGTATGTACAGTGGCAAGGCAATTTCTTTCATTTCTTCCTCAGTGTCTATATCCTTTCTCTTTTTTTCTAATTATTTTGTCTTCATAAAAGTTTTAGTTCACAGTAATTCACCTATACAATATAAGGTACTCCCACATATCTGGCATCAAACCCTTTGTCCCTTCCCCAGTAATGATCTGTTTATATGTTCATATTATATTTGCTGCAACTGATGTACAGATTCTGAGACATGGCTTTCAAACATGGTTCCATTTGGGTTTACATTATGGTTTGTATTTTAGACTATACAATTGTCTAAATTTTTTGCTATCTTATGTTTTACATTATTGTTTACATTTTAGCTTATGGACATTTTGACAAGTTTTTATCAATGAACAATGCTGTATTTTGTCAATTATCTTTTCTGTATTAATCAACTGCATCATGTGATATTTCTTCTTTGATTTATTAATGTGTTGTGTTATGCTGATTTTCTGGCATTGAAACACCTTAGCATGCCTTGTATAAAATTCATTTGATCATGATGAATAATTATTTTAATATGCTGTTGAATTCAATTAGCATGAATTTTGTTGAGCGTTTTTGCATCTGTATTAATTAGAGAAAGGAGTCTGTAATTTTATCTGCAATATGTTTATCTGGCTTTGGTATAAGGGGAATATTAGATTCATAGAATAAGATTTGTAGGATTCCTTCTTGGTCAATTTTTTCGAAGCACTTGAGCAATATCTGTGTTAAATCTTCTTCTAATGCTTAATAGAACTCACATGCAAAACCATCTGGCATTCAGTTTTTCATTTTGGGGTGTTGTTTGATGACAGTTTCAATTCCTTTATTTCTGATTGTTTTGTTGAGGTCTACTATTTCTCCTAGGGCAAGGTAATTTGTTCGTACATTCCTAGAAATTTTTCCACTTCATCTATATTGTCTAGTATTTTGGGCATACATTTGTTTTTGTTTTTGATTTTTTCAGGGGGATTCTTTTATTTTTGTGAATACATTTTTTTCTCTTTATTTTTTAATGTTACATTAAAAAAATATGAGGTCCCAATATACCCTAACCTCCTCACCCCACTACTCCCCCCATAACAACCTCCTCCATCATCATGAGACATTCATTGCATTTGCTGACTACATCTCTGAGCACCACTGCACCTCTTGGTCAATGGTCCACATCATAGCCCACACTCTCCCACAGTCCACCCGGGGGGCCATGGGAGGACATACAGTGTCCGGTAACTGTCCCTGCAGCACCACCCAGGACAAATCCAAGTCCCAAAAATGCCCCCACATCACATCTCTTCCTCCCATTCCCTACCCCCAGCAGCCACCATGGCCACTTTCTCCACACCAATGCCATATTTTCTTCAATTACTAATCACAATAGTTCATGAATAGAATATCAGTAAGTCCACTGCAATCCACATTCCACTCCCCCATCCTGTGGACCCTGGAATGGTTGTGTCCACTCCACATCTATATCAACAGGGGGTTTAGATTCCACATGGATGCTGGATGCAATTCTCCTGCTTTCAGTTGTAGGCACTCTTGGGTCCCTGGTGTGGTGGTTGACCTTCTTCATATCCTTCTAAGATGAGTGGGGTAAGTCCAGTAAACCAGAGTGTAGGAGTTTCAAGTCTGTTGAGGCTCAGGGCCTGGCTACCACATGGTCATTCCAGAGATTAAGGTCCCCTGGGTATACATTAAACCCCAGCACCAACTATAGTTCCGGTAAAAGTAAAAGGAGAGACTTGTGGACAAAGATCACATCTGAGTCCAGCTCCATCACACAGAAACACAAATTCTAAAGTAGGGCCAACTGAGATGGCACTGAACTCCATCTGACATGACCATAGAACCTGTGGGTCTCTGTAGCCCTCAGAAGAAGCAATACATGGGGTTGTATCTACTCTATCTGTCTCTGGGATTCTGCTCAGGTGTGCATAAGGGTAACCCCTCTGATAACCTCCCGGCTCTTTTTGGAGACTCATAACCATATAAACTCATTTGTCTTTTCCATTTCCCCTTTTTAATTGAGGTCAAAAGGCATTTTTAACTCCTGGTATTATATGTAGACTGAGATATTGTGTTGGTCCAAGTTGGCCCTTTTATTCAAGGTCATTTTCGAGTTACAGCATTAGCTGGTACTGGGTAGTAATCCCTCAGCACCAGGGAGGCTCATCAATGGGAGTCAAGTCCCATGCTGGGGAGAAAGCAACACATTTACATGCTGAGTTTGGCTTCAAGATTGGCTACATTTGAGCAACATGGAGGCTCTCAGGAGGTAACTCTTAGGCACCCTGCAGCTATAGGCCTTGTTCTTATATCAGGTGCACAGGCTCACAAGCATAGTCATTAGTATCAAGGGCTCATTGTAGGACCTTCCTTCTTTTTTGGTCTTTGCCGTTGCACTTGGGGGGTTGTTGGTTTTCCTTTAGGGACTGTGACAGAGCTCCCCTGGCTAGGAACTCAGCTCTCCCTCAGTTGTTGTTTTTAATTGTAACCACTATGAAAATATCCAAACATTTTTATGTACCGTGGATATATGCCCTGTGGGACTCTCAGCCAACCATGTGTCCCCTGTCAATAACATCCCACACCAGTATTCCTCCCCTGCCATTGTTGAACCTCTTTGTGACCAAAACTTTTTCAAAAGTGAAGCCCAATATATTGTTAGGTTCCATTAATAGTAAAATAGAATATAGTGATGAGTTTAAAGGTTAGATATAGAACACATATTAATTTAGAAAACTTACGGTAAAAATAAATTGGGGTATCCAAAAATTTAAAAATGCAAAAGCTTTATTTTTAATGTTTTGCCTTCCATCACTGCAATAAGCATTGCCCTGTATGCAAATTGGCAAGGCAAGTACTTGTCTTTTCCTCAGTGTCTATGTCCTCTCTTTTTCTTTTTTTCCTAATTATTAAGCTTATCTTCACAAAAGTTTTAGATCAGAGTAATTCATAGATACAATATACAGAGTACTCCCATATATCCAACACAAAACCCTTTTCCCTTCCACAGCAATAATCTTTTTACATATTCATACTGGATTTACTGAAACTATTGTACAGATATTGAGACAATACCATTCAAACAAGGTAACATTTGTATTTACATTGTGGTTTATATTTTAGACTATACAATATTCTAAATTTTTATTTATCTTATGTGTTACATTATGGTTTACATTTTAGCCTATCAGTCCCTATATATTTTTGGTGTAATTTAACATGTCTTATATCCATCCTTGCATAATCCTGTGGAACATGTCTATTGCCCACAAAGTCACATTGATTCCATCTATTCAAGACCTCTTTCCCCCTCCCCTTAGTCCCCACAGTGACAGTCAATCTTCATTGCTTGAAGGGCCATGTTCAGAGATACTTGCAACAGTGTTGAGAGCTTGACATGCTCAACTGCCCTAATGCACTGGGAGCCACCATTTCTCTCAGATACAATTCCCTCTGTCTGAGAACATCAGCCCTCCCCAGGATGTGGGTATACCTTCACTCTCATTATGTGGGTCTCTATCAAATGATATAACCCACTATGGCAAAATGATCACTCACATACTCCCTAGGATCTTAAACAGGTATCCTTTCTTATATTTTTGAAAAAGTTTTCTCAGCATTATACTCTCAACCAAATACCTGACAATCTCCTATGTTCGTATTTTGCCCCACCCTCCCACCAATTTCTTGGGCAATATTACCCACTCTCCCATCCCTAGCTCCTCTCAAGCCCGAAAAGCCAAACCCAATGGTAACCCTATTCCCCCATTTTATCCCTTCCTTTTACAAATACTTACCTCCAGATTATCATAGATTTCACCCATGTAGGTGTCAGCATACATCCTTCCTCTACCCCCCAATTTCCTTAAGCCTATCATCCAGTCTCTAGCTCTCTGAGGCAGGTTGGTTTACTTAATTCATATCACTGAGGTCATGTATTATTTGTCTTTCAATATCTGGGTTTTTCACTCAGCATAAGGTTGTCAAGATTCATCCATGTTATCACATGTGTTTGTAGTGTATTCGTTCTTAAAGCTGAGTAGTATTCCATTGTGAGTATATAGCACATTTTATTTATCTGTATATCAGTTGGTAGGCAGTAGGGTTGATTCCAACTTTTGGCAATAGTGAACAATGGTGCTATGAACATTGGTGTGCAAATATCGGTTTGTGTCCTTGTTTTCAGTTCTGCTCGGTATATACCCAGCAGTGGAATTGCTGGGCCATATGGCAAATCTATAGCTAGCTTTTTAAGAAACTGCCCAACTGTCCTCCAGAATGGTTGGATCCTTCTGCATTCCCACCAGGGGTAGATGAGTCTTCCCATTCTTCCACATCCTCTCCAGCATTTGTAGTCTTCTGATTTTTTCATAGCTGCCAATCTTATGGGAGTAAGACAGTATCTCATTGTCGTTTTGATTTGCATTTCCCTAATAGCTAGGGATTTTGAGCACTTTTTCATGTCTTTTTTAGCCATTTGTATATCTTCTTTGGAGAAGTGTCTGTTCAAATCTTTTTCCCATTTTTTAAATTGGTTGTTTGTCTTTTTATTTTCAAGATATAAGTTCATTATATATGCAAGATATGTCTCCTATCACATATATGGTTACCAAATATTTTCTGCCATTGTGTAGGCTCTCTTTTCACTTTCTTTTTTTTTTCAATGATTTTTAAATAAATCTATTTAAAAAATGTTGTTGAAAGAAATTAATGTAGACTCAAGTAGTTGGATAGTCGTCAAGTGTTCAAGGATTGGAAGACTTAACATTCTTAAAATGGCATTGCCACCCAGTTGTTCCACAGATTCATAACAATTTCTACCAAAATACCAGCTACTTGTTTTTTGTTTTTGTTTTTTTTATTTTTTTATTTTTATTTTTTTATTTTTTATTTTTTTAATTTTATTTACTTTGTAATAATATTACATTAAAAAATATATATATATGAGGTCCCATTGAACCCTACCTCCCCCACCCCACCTCTCCCCCCCCTCAGCAACACTCCCTCCCATCATCATGACACAGCCATTGCATTTGGCAAGTATATCTTTGGGCACCCCCGCACCCCATGGTCAAAGGTTCACACCATGGCCCACACTCTCCCCCATTCCATCCAGTGGGCCCTGTGAGGATTTACAATGTCCGGTGATTGCCCCTGAAGCACCATCCAGGGCAGCTCCATGTCCCAAAGACGCCTCCACCTCTCATCTCTTCCTGCCTTTCTCCATACCCATCAGCCATCATGTCCACTTTTCTCAATCCAATGCCACCTTTTTTATGTGGACATTGGATTGGTTGTGTCCATTGCACCTCTATGTCAAGAGGAGGCTCAGATTCCACCTGGATGCTGGATGCAATCCTCCCACTTTCAGTTGTAATCACTCTAGGCTCCATGGTGTGGTGGTTGTCCTTCTTCAACTCCATCTTAGCTGAGTGTGGTGAGCCCAATAAGTCAGATTGTAGGTGCTGGAGTCTGTTGAGGCTCAGGACCTGGCTATCACATTGTCAGTCCAGAGATTCAAATCCCCTAAATATATCTTAAACCCCGACACTAACTGCACCTCCAGCACATTAGCATGAAAGTCTTATGAAGAGAGATCCCATCTGAGTCCAGATTCGTCACACATAAACACCAGTTCCAAAGAGGGGCCATCTGACCTGGTAGTTAACCCCATCGGCCATGACCATAACTCCCATGGGTCTCTTTAGCCCTTGAAGGAACTGATATCTGGGGGTTGTATCTGCTTTATCTGTCTCTCTGACTCTGCTCAGTTGTGCGTAAGGGCAATCCTTCTGACAGCCTCCAGACTCTTTTTTAGAGACTTGTAGCCATATAAACTCATTTCTCCTTTCCATTTCCCCCTTACATTAGGTCAAACAGCATTTTAAAGTCATGTTATTTTATGTAGACAGGGATATTCCGCTGATCCGCGTTGAACCTTCCGTATGAGGTCATTTTCCAGTTGCGTCATCAGTTGGTAGTTGATAGTGGTCCCTCGGTGCCAGGGAGACTCATCCCCGGGTGTCCTGTCCCATGCTGGAGTCTTTTCACTTTCTTGACTAACTCCTTTGAGGTGCAGAAGGCTTTAATTTTGAGGAAGTCTCATTTTCCTGTTTGTTCTTTTGCTGCTCCTGTTTTTGCTGTGAGGTTCATGAAGCCATTTCCTATTACAAGGTCTTGTAGTTGCTTCCCTACACTGCTTTCCAAAGACTATATGGTCTTGGCTCTTATATTTAGGTCTTTGACCCATCTTGAGTTGATTTTTGAATAAGGAGTGAGATGGTAATCCTGTTTCATTCTTTTTCATATGGATATCCAGTTCTCCAGGCACCATTTGTTGAATAGGCCATTCTCTCCCAGTTGAGAGGGTTTGGTGGCTTTATCAAATATTATATGACTATATATATATGAGGATCTATATCAAAACTCTCAATTCAGTTCCATTGTTCTGTGTGTCTCTCCTTGTGCCAATTCCATGCTGTTTTCACTACAGTAGGATTGTAGAATGTTTTCAGGTTGGGTAGTGTGATTCGTCCAATTTCATTTTTGTTTTTCAATATGTCTTTGGCTATTCGGAGCTCTTTCCTTTCCGAATAAATTTCATAGCTAAGTTTTCTAGTTCCTTAAAAATGCTGTGTTGATTTTTATTGGGATTGCATTGAATGTGTAGATCAGTTTTGGTAGGATAGACATCTTATTAATATTTAGTCTTCCTATCCATGAATAGGGAATACTCTTCCATTTATTTAGGTCTTCTTTGATTTCCTGGAACAGTGTTGTTTAGTCTCTGTGTATAAGTTTTTTACATCTTTAAATTTATTCCTAGGTATTTTATTTTTTTATTGACTATTGTAAATGTTATTTGTTTCTTGATTTCCTCCTCAGCTTGTGCATTATTGGTGTACAGAAATGCTACTGACTTTTGCACATTGATCTTATAACCTGCGACTTTACTAAACTCATTTTTGTGTTCTAGACGCTTTGTTGTAGATCTTTCAGGGTTTTCTATGTATAGGATCATGTCATCTGCAAATAATGAAATTTTGACTCCATCCTTTCCAATTTGAATGCCTTTTATATCTGGTTCTTGCCTCAGTGTTCGAGCAAGTACTTCTAAGACAATGTTAAATAGAAGAGGTTATCGTGGGCATCCTTGTCTTCTTCCTGATCTCAGAGGGACAGATTTTAGAATTTCACCATTGTAAACCATGCTGGCTGTGGGTTTTTCATTATATACTCTATCATTTTCAGAAATTTCCTCGTATTCCAATCATTTGCAGTGGTTTTTATCAAGAAATTGTGCCCTATTTTTCCAATGTTTTTTCTGCATCTGTAGATATAATCATGTGATTTTTTC
Organism: Dasypus novemcinctus; assembly: GCF_030445035.2. Taxonomy (NCBI): domain Eukaryota; kingdom Metazoa; phylum Chordata; class Mammalia; order Cingulata; family Dasypodidae; genus Dasypus; species Dasypus novemcinctus. The sequence goes on along the minus strand of NC_080704.1, from coordinate 124,408,135 downwards.
CCCTTCAATCTCTTTATATGGTGTATTATATTGATTGTGTTTCTTATGTTGAACCCATCCTTGCATACGCGGAATGAATCCCACTTGTTCCTGGTGCATAATTTGTTTAATGTGTTGTTGAATACCTTTAGCAAGTATTTTGTTGAGGATTTTTGCGTCTAGGTTCATTAAAGAAATGGGTCTGTAATTTTCCTTTCTTGTAGTGTCTTTGTGTGGCTTTGATACTAGGGTAATGTTGGCATTATAGAATGAGTTAGGTAATGTTCCTTCTGTTTCAATTTTTTGGAAGAGTTTCAGCAAGACTGGCGTTAGTTCTTTCCGGAATACTTTATAGAATTCACCTGTGAAGCTGTCAGGTCCTGGGCTCTTCTTTGTTGAGAGTTTTTTTTGTATTTTTAAAAGAAATTTATTTATTTATTTATTTTTCTTCCCTCCCCCCCACCCCAGTTGTCTGTTCTCTGTGTTTATTGGCTGTGTCTTCTTTTTTTGTTTTTGTTTTTGTTTTTGCTTTTTTAGTTTTTTATTTTTTTCAAATTCCCATCTTCCTCCTGTGAGCTACTTCTCTTTTTCTATGTGGATCTTCTGGGATGATTAATCCCTGTGCTCCAGGGATAATACATCATGAATTATGAATTATTTCATTTGATCTGCTAAAATTTTGTTAAGGATATTTTCATCTATTGACATCATGTATATCAGTGCAGTATATTCCTTTTTGTAATACACTTTAAAGAATTTATTATTATCATTATATTTGCCTCATGAAATGAATTGGGCAGTGATTCTACTTCCCCTAAATTGTTTATGTAAGATTGGCACTATTTCCTCCTTGAATTTTTTTTTAACATTTTTAAATTGATTTTGTAAAAATATTACATTAAAAAAACAATATGAGGTCCCATTCAACCCCACCACCCCCACCCCACCACTCCCCCCCCAGCAACACTCACTCCCATCATCATGATACATCCATTGCATTTGGTAAGTACCTCTCTGGGCATCTCTGCACCTCATGGTCAATGGTCCACATCATGACCCATACTCTCCCCCATTCCATTCAGTGGGCCCTGTGAGGATTTACAATGTCTGGTGATTGCCCCTACAGCACCATCCAGGGCAACTCTAAGTCCCAAAGGCGCCTCCACATCTCATCTCTTCCTGCCATTCCCCATAACCATATCAGCGACCATGTCCACTTTTCCCACTCCACTCCAATGCCACCTTTTCTCTGTGGACCTTGGATTGGTTATGTCCGTGGCATCTCTATGTCAAGAGGAGGCTCAGATTCCACATGGATACTGGATGCAATCCTCCTGCTTTCAGTTGTAGGCACTCTAGGCTCCATGGTGTGGTGTTTGTCCTTCTTCAACTCCAACTTAGCTGAGTGAGGTGAGTCCAAAAAATCACATTGCAGGAGCTGAAGTCCGTTGAGGCTGAGGGCCTGGCTATCATATTGCCAGTCCAGAGATTCAAATCCCCTAAATATATCTTAAAGCCCAACACCAACTACAATTCCAGTAAAGTAGCATGAAAATCTTATGAAAAGCGATTCCATATGAGTCCAGTTTCATCACGCAGAAACACCAGCTCCAAAGAAGGGCCATCTGACATAGCAGTGAACCCCATCTGCCATGACCATAGAGCCCGTGGTTCTCCCCAGCCCTCAAAGGAACCAATACCTGGGGTTGTATCTACTTTATCTGTCTCTCAGACTCTGCTGAGTTGTGCTTAAGGGCAATCCTTCTGAAAGCCTCCAGACTCTTTTTTTTTATTGACTTTGTAATAATATTACATTAAAAAAAATATATATATGAGGTCCCATTCAACCCCACCACCCCCACGCCACCTCTCTCGCCCCAGCAACACTCATTCCCATCATCATGACACATCCATTGCACTTGGTAAGCACATCCCTGGGCACCTCTGCACCTCATGGTTAATGGTCCACATCATGGCCCATACTCTCCCCCATTCCATCCAGTGGGCCCTGTGAGGATTTACAATGTCCGGTGACTGCCCCTGAAGCACCATCCAGGGCAGCTCCATGTCCCAAAGACGCCTCCACTTCTCATCTCCTCCCACCTTTCTCCATACCCATCAGCCACCATGTCCACTTTTCCCAATCCAATGCCACCTTTTCTATGTGGACACTGGATTGGTTGTGTCCATTGCACCTCTATGTCAAGAGGAGACTCAGATTCCACATGGATGCTGGATGCAATCCTCCCACTTTCAGTTGTAATCACTCTAGGCTCCATGGTGTGGTGGTTGTCCCTCTTCAACTCCATCTTAGCTGAGTGTGGTGAGTCCAATGAATCAGACTGTAGGTGCTGGAGTCTGCTGAGGCTCAGGAACTGGCCATCACACTGTCAGTCCAGAGATTCAAATCCCCCAAATATATACCAAACCCCAACACCATCTGCACCTCCAGCACATTAGCATGAAAGTCCCATGAAGAGAGATCCCATCTGAGTCCAGATTCATCACACATAAACACCAGTTCCAAAGAGGGGCCATCTGACCTGGTAGTTAACCCCATTGGCCATGACCATAACTCCCACAGGTCTCTTTAGCACTCAAAGCAACCAATACCTGGGGGTTGTATCTGCTCTATCTGTCTCTCAGACCCCGCTCAGTTGTGCACAAGGGCAATCCTTCTGACAGCCTCCAGACTCTTTTTTAGAGACTCGTAGCCATATAAATTCATTTCTCCTTTCCATTTCCCCCTTACATTAGGTCAAACAGCATTTTAAAGTCATGTTATTTTATGTAGACAGGGATATTCTGCTGATCCGCATTGAATCTTCCGTATAAGATCATTTTCCAGTTGCATCATCAGTTGGTAGTTGATAGTGGTCCCTCGGTGCCAAGGAGGCTCATCCCCGGGTGTCATGTCCCATGCTGGGGGCAAGGCATTGCATTTACACGCCGAGTTTGGCTTCAAGACTGGTCACATATGAGTAACATGAAGGCTGACAGGAGGAAATTCCCAGGCACAATGCTGCTCTAGGCCTTGTTCTTATTTCAGGCCCATCAGCTCACAAGCATAGTCATTAGCATCAGGGGCTCACTGTTGAAACCCCACTCCCCCCCGGTCCCCGCCGCTGCACCTGGGAGACTGTCGCTGCTCCCCTAGGGACCACGACAGAGCACCACTGGCCAGGAACCCAGTACCCCCCCTACTGTGGTTTTTAATTGTTGCCACTATGAGTATATCCAAACATTACCATGCACCCTGGACATATGTTCTGTACAGCTCCCTGTCAGTCATATATCACCTGTCATTGGTATCCCATACCAGTATCCCTCCATTGTCATTGTTGAAACACTCTGTGATCCAGAACTCCCCGAAATTTGAAGCCCAATATAATGTCATGGTCCCTTACTAGGGAATGGCATATAGCGATGAGTTTAAAGGATAGATTAAGAACTTGGATAAAGTTAGATAAAGAACTTAGATAAAGAATGTTGACTTGAAAAAATTCCACATCCTATTTTTTTCTTTTTTCCCCCCCCACCCCCCCTAATTATTCAGCTTTTCTTCACAGGAGTCCTAGACCACAGCAATGTATATATATAATATACAGCACTCCCACACATCCACCAGAAAACCTTTTCCCTTCCACAGTGATACTCTTACGCCCTATTCATATCATATTTACTTAAAGTGATGTACAGAGTCTGAGACATTAGCTTTCTAACAAGGTGACATCTGTGTTTACATTATGGTGCATACTTTAGGATACACAGTTCTTTACATTTTTAGTTATCCTATGTTTTACATTATGGTTTACATTATCAGTCTGTCATCTCCTATATGTTATGGTGTAATATTACATGTTTTATATCCATCCTTGTGTACTCTCAAGAAACTCCTCTCTTACCCCCCATTTACTTTGGTTCCACACATTTAACGTCCATTTTCCCTTCCACCTTGGTGCCCTCAGTGATAGCCAACCTCCGTTTCCTGAGGAGCCACTTCCAGAGATAGATGGAATAGTGTTCAGGGCCTAACTTGCTCAACTGCCCCAATGCCCTGGGAGCCACCCTTTCTCTCGAGGGATACAGTTCCCTCTATTGGATGGCATTAGTCCTCCCCAGGATGTGGGTCCACCCCCACTCTCACTACTTGGGTTTCTACCCCATGGTGTCACCCACTCTGGCAGAATGAGCATTTAGACATTCCCCAGGAGCCCGTCCTGCATCAGACCCTCCCCTCGAGCATTCTAAACAGGTAACCCTCTTTATTATATTTTGATATGATTTTCTCGGCATTTTACTCTCCACCAACACCTGACCCTCTCCTGGTTCGTATGCTACCCCTCCCTCCCCCCACTTTTGGGCAACGTTACCCACCCGTCCCTCCCCAGCCACCCTCAAACCCGCAAAGCCCCAAGCAAAGGCAACCCCTTGCCCCCCTTTTATCTCTTCTTTGTGTTCATACTTACCACCATCTCGTCTTAAATTCCACCCCTGCAGACATCGGCTCATATCCTTCCTCCACCCTCCGATTTCCTGCAAGCCTATCGTTCAGTCTCTTGCTATCTAGGGCAGCTTGTTTATTTCATATCATTGAGGTCATGTAGTATTTGTCCTTCAATGTCTGGGTTGCTTCACTCAACATAAGGTTCTCAAGATTCATCCATGTTATCACATGTGTTTGTAGTGTGTTTGTTCTTACAGCCGAGTAGTATTCCATTGTGTGTATATACCACATTTTATTGATCCACTCGTCTGTTGATGGGCATTTGGGTTGATTCCAACTTTTGGCAATAGTGAACAATGCTGCTATGAACATTGGTGTACATATATTGGTTTGTGTTCTTGTTTTCAGTTCTGCTGGGTATATTCCCAGCAGAGGTATTGCTGGGTCATATGGCAAATCTATGGCTAGTTTTTTGAGAAACCGCCATACTGTTCTCCAGAATGGTTGGATCCTTCTGCATTCCCACCAGCAGTGGATGAGTGTTCCCCTTCCTTCACATCCTCTCCAGCACTTGTATTCTTCTGTTTTTTTCATAGCTGCCAATCTTATGGGTGTAAGATGGTATCTCATTGTGGTTTTGATTTGCATTTCCCTGATAGCTAGAGATTTGGAACATTTTTTCATGTGCTTTCTTGCCATTTGTATTTCTTCTTCGGAGAAGTGTCTGTTTAAGTCTTTTTCCCATTTTTTAAATGGATTGTTTATCTTTTTATTTTCAAGATGTAGGAGTTCTTTATATATGCAAGTTATAAGTTTCTTATCAGATATATGATTGCCAAATATTTTCTCCCACTGTGTGGGCTCCCTTTTTACTTTCTTGACAAACTCCTTTGAGGTGCAGAAGGCTTTAATTTTGAGGAAGTCCCATTTATCTATTAGTTCTTTTGCTGCTCGTGCTTTTGGTGAGATATTCATAAATCCATTACCTATTACAAGGTCCTGTAGATGTTTCCCTACACTGCTTTCTAAGGTTTTTATGGTCTTGGCTCTTATATTTAGGTCTTTGATCCATCTTGAGTTGATCTTTGTATAAGGTGTGAGATGGTAATCCTCTTTCATTCTTCTACATATGGCTAGCCAGTTCTCCAGGCACCATTTGTTGAATAGGCCACTCTCTCCCAGTTGAGAGGGTTTGGTGGCTTTATCGAATATTATGTGGTTGTATATGTGAGGTTCTATATCAGAGCTTTCAATTCGATTCCATTGGTCTATATGTCTCTCCTTATGCCAATACCATGCTGTTTTCACCACCGTAGCTTTATAGTATGTTTTGAAGTCAGGTAGTGTGATTCCTCCAATTTCGTTTTTCTTTTTCAGTATGTCTTTGGCTATTCGGGGTCTCTTTCCTTTCCAAATAAATTTCATAGTTAGTTTTTCTAGTTCCTTAAAGAAGGCTGCATTGATTTTTATTGGGATTGCATTGAATGTGTAGATCAATTTTGGTAGGATAGACATCTTAATAATGTTCAGTCTTCCTATCCATGAACAAGGAATAGTCTTCCATTTATTTAGGTCTTCTTTGATTTCCTTGAACAATCTTGTATAATTCTCGTTGTATAAGTTCTTTACCTCTTTAGTTAAATTTATTCCTAAGTATTTGATTTTTTTATTTACTATTGTGAATGGTATTTGTTTCTTGATTTCCTCCTGATCTTGCTCATTATTGGTGTACAGAAATGCTACTGATTTTTGCGCATTGATCTTATAACCTGCGACTTTACTAAACTCATTTATGAGTTCTAGAATCTTCGTTGTAGATCTCTCAGGGTTTTCTATGTATAGGATCATGTCATCTGCAAATAATGAAATTTTGACTTCTTCCTTTCCAATTTGAATGCCTTTTATTTCTGATTCTTGCCTCAGTGCTCGAGCAAGTACTTCTAAGACAATGTTAAATAGGAGCGGCGACAGTGGGCATCCTTGTCTTGTTCCTGAGTTTAGAGGGAAGGAGTCTAGGATTTCTCCATTGTAAACAATATTGGCTTTAGGTTTTTCATATATACTCTTTATCATGTTCAAAAAATTTCCTTGTATTCCAATCATTTGGAGTGTTTTTATCAAGAAAGGGTGCTGTATTTTGTCAAATGGTTTTTCTGCATCAATAGATATAATCATGTGATTTTTTTCCTTCAATCTGTTTATATGGTGTATTACGTTGATTGATTTTCTTATGTTGAACCATCCTTGCATACCTGGGATGAATCCCACTTGGTCGTGGTGTATAATTCGTTTAATGTGTTGTTGAATACGATTAGCAAGTATTTTGTTAAGTATTTTTGCGTCTAGGTTCATTAGAGAAATTGGTCTGTAATTTTCCTTTCTTGTGATGTCTTTGTTTGGCTTTGGTACTAGGGTAATGTTGGCATCATAGAAGGAGTTGGGTAATGTTCTTTCTGTTTCGATGGTTTGGAATAGTTTCAGCAGGATTGGTGTCAGTTCTTTCCGGAATGTTTTATAGAATTCACCTGTGAAGCCATCTGGCCCTGGGCTCTTCTTAGTTGGGAGATTTTTAATAACTGATTCTATCTCTGTGCTTGTGATTGGTTTGTTAAGATAATCAATTTCTTCTTTTGTCAATATGGGCTGTTTATGTGTTTCTAGGAATTTGTCCATTTCCTCTAGATTGTCATTTTTGTTGGAATACAGTTTTTCAAAATATCCTCTTATGATAGTCTTTATTTCTGTGGGGTCAGTGGTGATATCGCCTTTCTCATTTCTTATTTTGTGTATTTGCATCTTCTCTCTTTTTTTCTTTGTTAGTGTTGCTAAAGGTTTGTCAATTTTGTTAATCTTCTCAAAAAACCAGCTCTTGGTCTTGTTTATCTGTTCAAGTGCTTTCTTATTTTCTATTTCATTTAGTTCTGCTCTTATCTTTGTTATTTCCTTCCTTCTTCTTCCTGTTGGGTTACTTTGTTGTTGTTTTTCTAATTCCTTCAAATGTGCAGTTAGTTCTTCAATTTTTGCTCTTTCTTCTTTTTTGATATATGAATTTATGGCTATAAACTTCCCTCTCAGTACTGCTTTTGCTGCATCCCATAAATTTTGGTATGTTGTGTTATCATTATCATTTGTTTCAAGGTAGTCATTGATTTCTTTTGAGATTTCCTCTTTGACCCACTGTTTTTCTAAGAGTGTGTTGTTTAATTTCCAAATCGTGGTGTGAAATCTGGGCTTCTTTCCCTTGCAAATCTCCAGCTTGACTCCACTGTGGTCAGAGATAATGTTTTGTATGATTTCAATCTTTCTGAATTCGTTCAGCCTTTCTTTGTGGCCTAGCATATGATCTATCTTGGAGAATGATCCATGTGCGCTTGAGAAAAATGTATATCCTGCTGTGTTTGGTTGTAGCGATCTATATATGTCTATTAGATCGAGCTCCTCTAATATACTATTCAGATGTTTTGTTTCTTTGGTGATTCTCTTTTGAGATGTTCTGTCCAGAGTTGATAGTGGTGTATTAAAATCCCCCACTATAATTGTAGATGTATCTATTCTTTCACTTAGATTTTCCAGCGTTTGCCTGACGTATTTAGAGGCACCCTTGTTAGGGGCATAGATATTTATGATTGTTCGATCTTCTTGACAGATTTTCCCTTTGACTAAAATGTAGTATCCTTCTTTGTCTCTCACAATTGTTTCACATTTAAAGTCTATTTTGTCTGATATTAATATAGCTACTCCTGCCTTTTTTTGGTTATTGTTAGCTTGTATGATTGTTTTCCAGCCTTTCACTTTCAATCTCCATGCGTCTCTGGGTCTAAGATGTGTCTCTTGTAGACAGCATATGGATGGGTCATATTTCCTTATCCAGTGTCCCAGTCTGAATCTTTTGATAGGTGAGTTTAATCCATTGACATTCAGTGTTATTACTATCAAGGAATTATTTGTGTTAGCCATATTTTGATTGGATTTGTGTTTGTCATATTTTGTTTGTATATTTTTTTTTGTCTTTTTTGTTGTTGTTGTTGGTCTTATACTCTCCTCCAACTTTGCCTTTCCTGTTTTTTCCTTTCTTCCTGCAGAACTCCCTTTAGAATTTCTTGAAGGGGAGGTTTCTTGTTGGTATACTCTTTCAGTTTCTGTTTGTCTGCGAATATTTTGAACTCTCCATCATGTTTGAATGCTAGTTTAGCTGGATAGAGTATTCTTGGTTGGAAATTTTTTTCCTTTAGTACCTTGACTATATCATACCACTGTCTTCTTGCCTCCATGGTTTCAGAAGAGAAATCAGCACTTAATCTAATTGAGCTTCCCTTGTATGTGATGGTTTTCTTTTCTCTTGCTGCTTTTAGGATTTTCTCTTTGCCTTGAGCATTGGATAATTTGACAAGTATATGTCTTGGGGTGGGCCTGTTGGGGTTTATGACTTGTGGAGTGCGCTGTGCTTCTTGGATATGTACATCTGTCTCTTTCAGTAGATTTGGGAAGTTTTCAGCCATTATTTCCTGCAACACTCTTTCTGACCCCTTTCCCTTCTCTTCACCTTCTGGAATGCCTATAATACGTATGTTTGAGCGTTTTGCATTGTCATTCAGGTCCCTAAATCCTAATTGGATTTTTTCTATCTTCTTATTGACCCCTTCTACTATCTGTTTGATTTCTGATGTACTGTCTTCCACATCACTAATTCTCTGCTCTGTCTCTTCTAGTCTGCTGATATTTGCTGCAAGTGTATTTTTGATTTCTTGAACTGTGGTGTTCATTCCCATCATATCTGTTATGTTTTTGCGTATGTCTGCAATTTCCCCTCCAAGTGATGTCTTCATGTTGTTAACCTCTTTCATTACTGCATCAAATTTGTCGGTGATAAATGTTCTGAGATCTTTCATTGCTTGTGCCAAGTTTTGCTCCCCTTCGTGATTATTGGTTTGTTGATTGGATTCAGCCATGTTTTCCTGATTATTGGTTTGGTTCGTAGATTTTTGTTGCTTTCTGGTCATCTCTTTATTTTGACGAATTTAATCAGTTCCTTAGCTTCTTTGTCTGCTCTTGGCGGTTAATTAGTTGTTATTTTTGCACAGGTGTTATATCTTCTCTTTGTCACTTTTTTCTTCTTATTCTAGTTACTTGTTGTTGGTTAAGTTCACTTTAGAGGAAAGTATTAGTGTTGGGGAAAGGCAATTGTGTAAGCAAGGGAAAAGTGTAAAGTTGTATTGGTGATGTATGTTAATAAAGCAGGAATATGAGATCTGGAAGGATGGAGGTTAGATTCATGTCGATTGTATAGAGTTATAGCTGTAGGTAGAGTACCTTTTATGAAGTTGATGACTGAATTTGGGAGGAATATGGTATGAACTACACAGCTATTGTTTTCATGAGAGAGGGAAAAAGAAAAGAAAGGTAATAGTTTCAAGAGTGGATAATAGGAAACAGAACAAAGGTATTAGAAATTAAGAGTTAGACACTTTGTGGATCAAAGAACGGGAGGTGGGGGGTGGAATATAGGAGAGACAGTAGATGATAGTGGATATCAAGATGCAGGGGAAGGGGGATAGTGTAGGTAGCCTAAATCAGTTCACACAGAAATGAGGCAGTGGAGGATGGGAAAACCCAGCAAATGTGAGGTGTTCCCTGTAGCACCTATTGTATACTTGAATTAAAGTAAAAATAAGTGGAAGATGAGGGACAAGAGGGAAAGAGAAAACCGAAAAAAAAAAAAAAACAAACTAATTATAATAAAGAAAAAAGAAAGGCAAGAAGAAAGGAAGAAAGAAAAAGAGGATGGGCAAACGGTGGGGAACGGATAGGGAGAAGAGAGATACAGGTACACACGTGTCACAATTGCAACACTACCTAAAACAACAACTTCCCCCCGCTTTGCCCTAAAACCCCCCCGTCTGTCTGCCCAAATGGGTCTGCAAGCACCTCCCTTCCCACAAACCTCCAATAGGCCGCCCAGGGCCCACGAACTCCCCAGTACTGCAGATGCTCAAAAAAAAAAAAAAAAAAAAAAATTAAGTAAAATTAAAAAAAAAAAAAAAAACCAAAAACAAACAAACAAACAAACAAACAAAAAAAAAACAGAAACCTCTCTGCAGGCCCGACTCCGCCCGCCGTGGAGGCTTGGACCGGCTCTGCCCGGCTCCTCACGCCGCCTTGGCCTGGCCTGGCTCCGCCCAGCTCCGCTCGCTACAGCAGCCCAGCCGGCTCCGGCGTCCACCTCCCACCACCGCGGCCTGGACCGGCCCTGCCCGGCTCCGTACCCGCCGCGGCCTGACCCGGGCCCGCCCGGCTCCAAGCGCTGCCGCGGCCCGCAGCCGGGGCCTGCACCGGCCCCGCCCGGCTCCAAGCGCTGCCGCGGCCCGCAGCCGGGGCCTGCACCGGCCCCGCCCGGCTCCAAGCGCTGCCGCGGCCCGCAGCCGGGGCCTGCACCGGCCCCGCCCGGCTCCAAGCGCTGCCGCGGCCCGCAGCCGGGGCCTGAACCGGCCCCGCCCGGCTCCAAGCGCTACCGCGGCCCGCAGCCGGGGCCTCCATCGGCCCCGCCCGGCTCCAAGCGCTACCGCGGCCCGCAGCCGGGGCCTCCACCGGCCCCGCCCGGCTCCAAACGCTACCGCGGCCCGGCTCGGCCTGGCTCGGCCCCGCCCGGCCCCGCTCACCGCCGGCGCAGCGCGGCCCGGCCTGGCTCAGCCCCACCGAGCGGGGCTAGATGCCTCGTCTCCGCCTACCCAAGAAGGGAATCCTCTACAGGTAGCTGGGATCTCCGTGTATATTTCACAGACGAATCCTCTCTGTTACCTTCCCTCCGAATCGATGTCCAGACACCTCCGGACCAGCAAAAATCCGGAAACAATCCGGTCCCAAAGAGTCTCCAACGCCGCCCAGCCGATTCCCTGCAGAAGACTCTAACAGGGATGTTCACTCAGCCGCCATCTTGCCCCCTCTCCTCTAAACTTCTTGATACACTCCTTTAAGTTGCAAAAGGCTTTAATTTTGAGGTGGTCCCATTAATATATTTTTTCTTTCACTGCTCGTGATTGGGTGTGACATTTATGAAGACATTTCCTGTTACAAGATCCAGTAGATGCTTCCCTATATTGTCTACTAAGTTCTTCATGGTCTTGGCTCTTATATTTAGGTTTTTGATCCATCTTGAGTAGATTTTTGTATAAGGTGTGAGATGGTAATCCTCTTCCATTGTTTTGCATATGGATATCCAGTTCTCCAAGTACCATTTGTTGAAGAGGCCTTTCTCTCCCAGTTGAGTGGGTTTGGTGGCCTTGTGAAATATCAGATGACTGTATATGAGAGGATCTGTATCAGAACTCTCAGTTCAGTTCGTATGCTCAGTATCTCTATCCTTTTGCTTTTACCATGTTGTTTAGACCAATGTAACTTTGTAGTATCTTTTGAAGTGAGGTAGCATGATTCCTCCAATTTCAGTCTTCTTTTTCATTGTCTTTTTGTCTATTTGGGGCCCCTTTCCCTTCCAAATAAATTCATATTTAGCATTTCCAGTTCATTAAAAAATGTGTTAATTTTTATTGTGATTGCATTACATCTGTAGATCAGTTTCAGTAGGATAGACATCTTAATGATATTTAGTCTTCCTATCCATGAGCAGGGACTATTCTTCAATTTATTAATGTTTTATATGATTTCCTTTAACAATGCTGTGTATTTTTTGGTGTATAAATCTCTTACAACTTTAGTTAAATTTATTCCTAGGTATTTGATTTTTTAATTTATTATTTTATTTAAAATTTTTCTTATTTTCTTTTAAATATTACATTAAAAAAAATGAGGTCCCCATATACCCCCCACCCCACTACTATACTCCTCCCACATCAACAACCTCTTCCATCATTGTGGCACATTCCCTGCACCTGGTGAATACATTTTGGAGCACTGCTGCACCACATGAACAGTAGTCTACATTGTAGTCTACACTCTCCCATTCCACCCAGTGGGCCATGGCAGGACACACAATGTCCAGCATCTGTCCCTGCACCACAACCCATGATAACTCCAAATCCTGAAAATGCCCCCACATCATATCCCTTCTTACCTCTCCCTACCATCAGCAACTACCGTGTCCACTTTCTCCACATTAATATTATAATTTCTTCCCTTAGTAGTCACAATAGTTCCCCAGCAGAACATCAGTAAGTCCACTTTAGTTTATATTCCTCCATTCTGTGGACCCTAGGATGGTTAAGTCCAGTCCCCCTCTTCATCAAGATGGGTCTTAGATTCCACATGGATGATGGATGCAATTCTCTTGCTTGCAGTTGTAGGCACTCTTGGCTCCCTGGTGTGGTGGTTGATCTTCACCTCCCTGTTAAGTGGCCAGTTTAAGTCCAATAAACAAGAGGGTAGGAGTTGCAAGTCTGCTGAGGCTCAGGGCCTGGCTGCCACATGGTCAGTCCAGAGATTCAGGTCTCTTGAGTATGCAACAACCCAAACACCAACCACAGGTCCATTAACAGTAACAGAAGAGACATGTGTAGAAAGGACATATCTGAGTCCAACTCCATCACATTCAGGAACCCAAATTCCAAAGTAGGGCCAACTGACATGGCACTGAACTCCAGAGCTATCTGTCATGACCAAAGAACCTGTGGGTATCCACAGCCCTCAGGAGAACCAGTACCTGGACTTCTATCTACTTTGGATGTCTCTGGTACCCTGCTGAGGAATGCATAAGCATTATCCCCCTGATGACTGCCTTTTTATTTGAGACTCATAGCTATATAAACTCATTTGTCCTTTCCAGTTCCCCCTTTTATCAAAGGTCAAAAAGCAGTTTTTAACATCTGATATTACATGTAGGCTGAGATATTCTTCTGGTCTGAGTTGATCCTTTTATTCGAGGTCTTTTTCTAGTTACATCATCAGCTGGTGCTTGGTGGAAATCCCTCGGCACCAGGGAGGCTCATCCCCAGAAGTCGAGTCTCAGGCTGGGGGGAAAGTAATGCATTTACAAGCTGAGTTTGGCTTAGAGACTAGCCATATTTGAGCAGCATCGGGGCTCTCAGGAGGTAACTCTTAGGCACCCTGCAGTTCTAGGCCTAGTTCATATTTCAGGCACACAGGCTCATAATCAGCACCATCAGTATCAAGGGCTCATTGTTGGACCATCCATCTTTATTGGTCTTTGCCATTGCACTTGGGGGATTGTTGCTTTTCCATTGGGGAATGTGATAGAGTTCCCCTGGCTAGGAATTCAGCACTCTCTCAGTTGTCATTTTTAACTGAAACCACTATGGAATTGTCCAAACACTTTTATGTACCATGTATACATGTCCTGGAGAACTCCCTCCCAACCATGTGCCCCTATCAATACCACCCCACACCAGTGTTTCTCCCTGCCGTAGTTGAATCTCTCTGTAGTCCAAAACTTCTTTAAAAAGGAAGCCTAATATATTGCCAGGTTCCATTAATAGGAAAATGGAATATACTGATGGATTTAAAGTTTAGATATAGAATACATATTAAATTAGAAAAATTAAATGAAGGAAAAATAAATTGGGGTATCAAAAAATGAAAAGCTTTGTTTTTGATATATTGTCTGTCATCACTGCTATAGGTGTTGCCCTGTATGTATAGTGGCAAGGCAATTTCTTCCATTTCTTCCTCGGTGTCTACATCCTTTCCTTTTTTAATGGTATTTTTTTTTTATTTTTTAAAGATTTATTTTTTATTTATTTCTCTCCTCTTCCCCTCCCCCTCCAGTTGTCTGTTCTCTGTGTCCATTTTGCTGCGTGTTCTTGTTTTTGTCTGCTTCTGTTTTTGTCAGTGGCATGGGAATCTGTTTCTTTCTGTTGCGTCATCTTGTTGATGTCAGCTCTGCGTGTGGGTGGCACCATTCCTGGGCAGGCTGCACTTTCTTTCGCGCTGGGCGGCTCTCCTTACGGGGTGCACTCCTTGCCCATGGGGCTCCCCTACGTGGGGGACACCCCTGCGTGGCACGGCACTCCATGCGCGCATCAGCTCTGCACATGAGACAGCATACCAGGGATGAAACCCACTTGATCATGTTGTATAATTTTTTTGACATGTTGTTGAATAAGATTAGCAAGTATTTTGCTGAGGATTTTACTCACTTGCAAAGATTTTTTTCATTTATTTCTCCACCCCCCTCCCCCTGTTGCCCCTGTTGTCTAGTCTCTGTGTCCATTAGCTGTATGATCTTCTGTGTTTTTTTGTATTCTCATTAGGCAGCTCCAGGAACCGTTCCTGGGATCTTTTAGAGGGGGAGAGAGGCGATTACTCTCTTGCACCACCTCCACTCTAAGATTTTAGCATCTAGGTTCATTAGAGAGATTGGTCTGTAAATGTTACTTCTTGTGCTTTGTTTGTTTGGCTTTGGTATTAGGATATTGTTGGCATCATAAAATGAATTAAGCAATTTTCCTTCTATTTATATTTTTTGAATTTGTCCCTTTCCTCTAAATTGTCCTTCTTGTTGGCTTATTGTTTTTCAAAATATCCTCTTAAGATAGTCTTTATTTCTGCATGTTCAGTGGTAAAATACCCTTTTTCATTTCTTATTTTGTGTATTTGCACCTTCTCTCATATTTTCTTTGTTAGTCTAGCTAAGGGTTTGTCAATTTTATTGATCTTCTCAAAGAACCAGCTCTGTTATATTTTTTCTAGTGCTTTCTTATTTTCTTTCCTTCATAGTGGCTGGATCCTTGTACATTCCCACCAGTAGTGGATGAGTGTGCCCATTCCTCAACTTCTCCAACACTCATAGTCCTCTGGTTTTTTAATAGCTGCCATTCTAATTGGTGTAAGATATCTCCTTGTAGTTTTTATTTGCAATATTAATATATCACTGATTTTAACCAGTTATCATATATGTTGCATTTTTTTTTGGAAAATGGAAGAAATTATGTTTTCTGGCTCATAGCTTTACAAAATCATTTCTTAACTATCCCATTATGTATTCATATAGATTGTGGGCATTGTAGAGTGAACCATCCAAAATTCTACTCCTATTTGAAGAAAGGAAGAAAATGACTAGAGACTATTTGCTTGTTACACCTGGGAGATGTGGTGCCAATGGCATCTAGTGTGTGTATACCAGAGATACTGCCAAACATCCTGCATTGCATAGGATAGTCCACTACAAATGAATTATCCAAACTCTAATGTGAATAGTGTCAAAGTTGGGAAATTTGCCATAAATAATCTCTTTTCCACAGTTGTTCAGATCCCTTGAGTTTTAATCTTCTGTATATCGTAGAATATTGAAGTGGGAGAGGGAGATGGAGAGGAAAACAAAAGATTGGAAGTGAATAAGTACATTTTGGCAAGGTGGAGAAAACCATCTCTCCCCATTTGCAGTACCCTTAATTCAGTCCCTCAATTTCAAATTAAGCAAGCATCATTTTATATAATAGACCAAGTTAGAATATTGGAGAAAGTAAAACTGGTCTACTACTAGGGGACAGAAGCATGAAGAAAAGTGTAATTATTATATAAATGCCTTTATTTGAACTAATACATTGCTACCAGAATACATAACATTTCAGAGTTAAAGTAACATTATGATCTTGAATACTATAGCAAAGCAAGAGTACATAAAGTCCTACATATATATTTAAAATTTTTAGTAACCACATCTTCTTATTTCAGTTGCAAAATTTAAAAAAGTTTTGTACACTTAGCATACCTGGCCTACTTCTGAGTACTTTCTCTTCTCCAAAGTGTCTTATTCAAAAGCATTTTATACTTAAAGGGAGAAGTTGGTGATACAGATTTAAAAAAAATAATCTGTCAACTGTTTATAGCTTTGGTGGGTAAGGGATGATACAAATTTAAAGAACATTTTTCCTCTACCTGTATTGCATGCTTTTTACTTATTTGTAGACCTCTTTAAAGAGTAGCAAAATGAGCAGTTTTGTTTAATGTAATCAAAATATTCTTAAATGTACAAAAAAAGGATCATGTAGAAAGAATACTGTAAAAACATATTATTTTAAGAATAAAAGAATATTAAAAGGTTTTATTACATTCTGCATAGCCAGTTACTTCTGCAAATTTTCAGTACTATAATGATAAGCAAAGGATACTCATTTCCAAATACCCTCTGACCAAAGTCTTGAATAAGAACTATCACAGTGGATGGATAGCAAAATTACTGTCTAACTATATTCATAACTAATCGCCTAAGCAAGTCCCAATAGGTGGACATTCTAAGAGGGGAAAGATGCATAGCGAGAAATAACATACAGCAACAGGAAACGTCAAGGGCAGCAACATAGGAGAGAGTAAAATGGTTTGGCTATGAGCACACTTCAGGTATATCTGACAAATACAACTGTGACCATTGGAAAGAGCAGTTGTTTTTATTAAAACCCTTCACCCTGAGGCCTCTGGTGATGAGCTAGTCACGTTAATTTAAAAAAGTCCTTTGACCAACAGTTCTTAAGCCAGGGATACTTCTTCCTGGAAAGAGCTAACCTGCTAATCATGCACCTGGGAGCAAGGTTGTTTTTATGCAGATTGGTTATTTTACACTCTCTTCATACCCCTGCCCATCAAGCATGCAAACACAGTCATAACCATCTTGGGCTTTACTTCCACAAGGTCTTCAGGGAGAGCGTAAACCCTGGCTCCAATTCTTCTAGCCATTGAAACCGCATACCTATTTTATGAGGAAACAAAAATTAGGGTGATATTCTTGTCAGTCAATGGAATTATATGAGACATCAGTTTCCTCTTATATACTCATTTGGCTGGCATGCAAAAATTCCATTTGGAAGTTCAAATCTGAAGGAGTTCACTTTTTTGAGGTCTAGTTTTCAGTTGGTTTTGTTTTTGAGTTCACTTTTAAGTTACGTAAGGAGTTTAAATTCTATTACCTGGGAGTGATCATTTTTATTATTACCCTTCTCCAGTATAAAATGAGAATTAAGCTTGAAGTATTGACTTGACAGAAAATGAAAAAAAAATATATGAATTTTCAGATTGGCTTTAGATTCAACAATGTTGATATTTTCATTAAGCATGTAATAAAATAACAGACACTCTTATGTAATCCTAGAGATGTGGGGTGAAACTACATCAAGATGTCAAATTAAAGTTGCTTAGGTAGATGCAGTGAATACTTCTAAATATTTGAGGATGGGAGAAT
This sequence comes from Dasypus novemcinctus, assembly GCF_030445035.2. Classification (NCBI taxonomy): domain Eukaryota; kingdom Metazoa; phylum Chordata; class Mammalia; order Cingulata; family Dasypodidae; genus Dasypus; species Dasypus novemcinctus. Next base: position 124,390,568 of record NC_080704.1, on the reverse strand, counting down.
GCCTACAAGTACATTGACAGAGTGTCCTGACCAAGAAAAAGAAATGTTAGAGAAAGAGAGGGAAGAATTAAAGCATCCAGCTTGGAAAATTGTCTGGACCACACTTCAAGGGACACATGAAGCATTTCTAGGTGTTTTACAACAGTACTTTTTAAAGATTATTATACCAGTGAAGCAGATGTGGCTGAACTGATAGAGCATCCGCCTACCATCTGGGAGGTCCAAGGTTAAAACCCAGGGCCTCCTGGCCCATGTGGTGAGCTGGCCCACGTGCAGTGCTGCCATGTGCAAGGAGTGCCATGCCAAGGAGGATGTCCCCTGCGTAGTGGAGCCCCATGTGCAAGTCGTGCGCCGTGAAAGGAAAGCCGCCCTGAGCGAAAGAAGTGCAGCCTGCCCGGGAGTGGCATTGCACATAAGGAGAGGAGACGCATCAAGGTGACACAACGAAAAGAGACACAGATTCTTGATGCCGCCGAGAATGCAACTGGACACAGAAGAACACACAGCAAATGGACGCAAGAGAGCAGACAATGGGGGGGGGGGGGGAGGGAGAGGAGAGAAATAAAATAAATCTTAAAAAAAAGATTAAACCAAAAAGTTGCTGGAAAGAGATGTTTAAGAGCTCTTTTTATATTATGTATTATATATGATACATATCACATATATTGCAAGTATTTTTCAAGGAAAGAATAAATGACATGCTCAGCTTTGAACATTTTTAGGAATGCTTCTTGGTTATTCTTCAAAGCATTTCTATTTTCTGTGTATATTAGTAAAGCTTTCATGGGTCACCTATAGGAACCAAGTCATTGTCTAGGTCTTTGGTGGAGAAGGGAAAAAACAGGTTAAAAAAAAAAGTCTGCCTCAGTATTTAAACGGATGTAATTTTCAAGGAATAGTCTTCTGCTGAAGTTTATCAAGCTTCCTGCCAATTTAGAAACCAAGAAAGATAAATTTAACTTATGTAGAAAAAGAGATACATGTACCATAAAAGGTACATAAGTGGATAATGTGTTTAAGAGAGAATGAGAGAATACTCTAAAGTACAACTATCTTTAGCTCCTCCCCCCACACTGTGGTATAAGTTTGTAGCTGATTTGTGTGAAAAACATATACTATATTATTTCTGTAATCCACTAATGCACTAAATGACCAGGTACCTACTAGTTGTTAGGCACAATGCTAGGTTCTTTCCTTACCTTAAATATTTTATAAAAATTACATTTGTAAAATATAAGTACTCTTGCCCCAATTTTACTGACGAGGATTCTGAAATGTGAGAGGTTTCCCACAGATGATACCTCTTTTATGTGTCAGAGCCTGAAATAGAATCCAAATCTGACTGGCTGCAAAGTCTGTGATCTTTCCACGGTATTATGCAGTATATCTTACTTGGCATTGCTGTGCTTGTCATCTTCTGTTAAATTGCTTATCTTAACAAGGTCATAGTTAATGCAGCCAGGCTGGATGGCATCAATTAAATCTACCACTGCCAAACTGGTGCTGATTGCCTTGTCCTAGTATAAAAGAGGAACAAATCTGAGAATTTTAATTTGTAAAATGAACATATAATAATGCATATAAAGTGCCAAAAAAAAGCCCAGTGAACTAAAAGAGAATCCTGTTATTAGCCCAACAATAATATTTGGTCACAAAGAAACCAAAGATTCCTCTTCCAAATTTTGGACATCTCCTAGCACACATAATCTTTAGTAATAATATATAGCTTCTTACTTTAAAACTCTGAATGAAAGTTGATTTTCCAGCTTCACTCAATGTTCTGTTCACCCATGTTACAATAATGTCATCATTAGCTTTCTGACCCTCTCCAAGATCTTCTAGGACATTGAGGGTATATCTAAGAGATGAAGCCGGAGAAAAAGTCAATATACTTTAAAAGAAAAAATGAAAACATTAGGAAGATGCTTTATCTTCCTTTCTTTTATTCCTTAGGTTTAATTTTCAAAAAAGTTATTGAAATATATCACTCATACATAAACAAGAAGTGTACAGTAATAGTTGCAAACTTACAAAACAAACATATATAACATCACACAGGACTCTCGCATCTCATCCTACCACTAATATCTTCCATTGTTGTTAAACCTTTTTAACTAATGATTAAAGAACATAGTCAAAATATTAATACTAACCAAAGAATTTCCCCCAACTTCCTCTATTATTATTATTATCTTTATATCATTTATATATATTTATATATGAACATACAGGAACAATAAGTGTATAGTAAAAGTTGTAAACTTACAAAGCAAACGTGCGTGACATCATACAGGGGTCCCATACATCAACCCTTCACCAACACCTTGCATTGTCATGCGATGTTTGTTACAAATTATGAAAAAATATTGTCAAAATCTTACTACTCATTATACTCCTTATCTTATATTTGATGTATTTTTCTCCCAACCCCCTATTATTATTTAAAGAAATTTTTTTTATGATAGAAGTAGTAAACTTACAAAACAATCATGTACATGTGTGGAATTCCCAAATAACACCCCTCTATCAACACACCACACTGTGGTGGAACATTTGTTACAAATAATATAATATCAACTGATTGTTACCACGTCCATAGTGTACACTTGGCACATGCTTTCCATACTGCCCCATTATCAACACAGTACATCTTTGGCATAGATGCAAGAATATTATATTATTATTACTAAACACAGTTCATTGTCCACTCCAGTTGTATCTTCCCCCATGCTTCTCCACATTCCCACCACCCTGCAATAGTGATGTACATTTGCTCTAACTAACAAAGTACACTCTTGTCTCTGTACCATCAACTACAATTGTCATCCACCTCTTGATTTACTGTGCTATTCTGTTCCCAGAATATTCTCTAGCATTCTGTTAATTGGTATTTACATACTCAGACTTCCATTTTCAACCACATCCTCATTTATAAACTAGCTGTTAGTTACTATGTGTTAGCATCCACTCCACACATTTCGACACTTTTATAGCAAAGCTAATTAAAACTGCTACATACATTAACCATCAGTAGTCCATCTTAGTTCTCCTCTTATCTCCTTTAAGAATTCACCACCTGTTACCAGGTCTTGAAGCTATTTTTCCTACAATTTCTTCTAGAAGCTTTATGGTTATTCCTTTTATTTTTAGGTTTTTTTATCCATTTTGAGTTAATTTTTTGATAAGGTGTGAGATAGGGGTCTTCTTTCCTTCTTTTTGCTATGGATATCCAGTTATTTCAGCACCATTTGTTGAATGGACTGTACTGCCGAGATGTGTTGGTTTGACAGGCTAGTCAAAAATCACTTGACCATACATGTGAGGACCTGTTTCTGAACCACTAATTTGGTTCCATTGGTCTATGTGTCTGTCTTTATGCCAGTACCATGCTGTTTTTATCACTATAGCTAGGGAATATAAAATAAAGTGTAGAGAGGAGAGTTCACTTTTACTTTTTAAGATGTTTCTGGCTATTCAGGACCAGTTATCCTTCCAAATAAATTTGATAATCGTGTGTTCAATTAAAAAATGGATAGGGCATCCGCCTACCACATGGGAGGTCCACGGTTCAAAGCCTCCTTGACCCGTGTGGAGCTGGCCCATGCGCAGTGCTGATGCACGCAAGGAGTGCCCTGCCACGCAGGAGTGCCCCCCGTGTATGGGAGCTCCATGTGCAAGGAGTGCGTCCCATAAGGAGAGCCACCCAGCACAAAAGGAAGTTCAGCCTGCCCAGGAATGGTGCCACACACACGGATAGTTGATACAACAAGACACACAACAAAAAAAGAGACACAGATTCCCATGCTGCTGACAACAGAAGTAGACACAAGAACATGCAGCAAATGTACAGAGAGAACAGACTACTGGGGCGGGGGTGGGGGGGAAGGGAGAGAAATAAAAAACTATCCAGCCACAGAATAGCTCCTGTGGTAGCTTTTGCTGCCAAAGTAGGATGATCACTAATCTCTGCTGTTTGGCCAGCAATTTCCCAGAGAGTCAAGTGCAGATTCCCCTAGGTTCCTCCCTGTTGGAGGTGGGTTTGTGTCTTTTGCTAAAGTTGCAATCTGACCTGCAATGAAAGAAGCCAGTCCCACCAGCACTGTGATTTTCAGTCCTTCCTGCTTCCCCTTTTGCCAGGTGTGGAGTTAAGATGTTAGCCACAATCCGATTTCTGGCTTGAACAGGTTCAAACTTTAGCTGTTCACAGGATTCTTCTTTAGCCCCATGAATTTATTCATCAGTAGGTGAGGTTGGTGCCCAACTGTCTCTTCCTCCCCCATTTTCAGGAAGTGGAGCTTTCAATTCCAGCCACAGAATAGCTCCCAAGGCGGCCTGTGCTTCCAGTGGAGCATGGACACTGCCTCTGTGGCATGGAATGTTCTAGTTATGAATCTTCTCTGTAGATGGGCTGTCTGCTCCTTCCATTCCTTCAAGGATATGGCAGGATGCTCTTTTGGCCTCCTGGAGTCCAAGAAGGTGCTTCAGCTAGCTCCAGATAGCTCTGGGTATTTACTAAGTGCCCCATAGTAGGACCTGACTCCAGGAGCTCCTTACTCCAACGCCACCTTGCTGGTTGTCCCCTCTTCCTTAGGTTTTAAAGTATAATGGTTTCATGGAAAGAGATTCACACTACATGAGAAAACATATTTTAAATAGTAATGGCTTACAACTGATGTACCCTTTGCTGTGGCAGGAGGGAAGTTTACGGTGCTTTAATGAGTAAGCCCAACAGTCTACGAGAGACACATTTTGTACTATTCCAACAGTGGTAATGATTTAAAATAAGCTGTGTTCTGGCTGGTGCCCAGTCATCATGAATGCTATTCAGCATTTTAGGTAAGACACATTCATTTTCAAATGGATATATGTGGAAGTTTATAATTTTTTGACAATTTATTTATTGTTACTAAATGAGGCTTAAGTCTAGATGTCAGCCTTAGTATAAAAAAAGAATATTCAATGTTTTGCTGCCTAACTTACAAGGAACCATTTTCCATGGATCATCCAATATACTTTAATTACTTAAGGTCATTTTAGAGTCTAAATATAAGAAATTTCAAAGCTGTAGCTATTGATGTGTTTGCTTAAAAATAATAAGGACTGGGAAACAGACTTGGCCCAGTGGTTAGGGCGTCCGTCTACCACATGGGAGGTCTGTGGTTCAAACCCCTGGCCTCCTTGACCTGTGTGGAGCTGGCCCATGCGCAGTGCTGATGCGCTCAAGGAGTGCTGTGCCACGCAAGGGTGTCCCCCGCGTAGGGGAGCCCCACGCGCAAGGAGTGCGCCCGTGAGGAGAGCCGCCCAGCGTGAAAAGAAAGAGCAGCCTGCCCAGGAATGGCGCCGCCCACGCTTCCCGTGCCACTGACGACAACAGAAGCGGACAAAGAAACAAGACGCAGCAAATAGACACCGAGAACAGACAACCGGGGGGGGGGGGGGAATAAAACAAATAAATAAATCTTTAAAAAATAATAATAATAATAATGACTGAGGACTGTGGGACGATGGCAATGTACTAACAGGCAGAGCTCAATGTACTCATAAAAACAATGGAGAAAGAGCCAAAAGCTTTCCAAGAGAACTGCTTTGGGGGTCAGTGGACCAGGAAAGTGCCACACAACTTCCAGAAGGGTGAGGTACAGAGAGACAAAGAAGTTTAAATGACAAATATGAGTTTTCAAGCCCCTGTGGTTCCAGGAATGGCTCCCCTCCACCCCGCCTCCCAAGATATTAAGCTGGGGTAAAACCCTTGGCTCACTGTAGTCAACTTAGTGGAGAACAAAGTTGTTCTTTCGAGGGAAAAGGGAGGCAGAGTTGGGGGGCTTTTGTCCAGTGAATTCTCTCTACTGGAGATTCAACACAGGAACACAGGAAAGCCTACACTCAAATAACTCCATGGAAATGTGTGTTGACAAGTATCATCTGCTGGCTGCTCTGGAAATTCCATGGACAAAAACTCTGTATACTATCCCTGGGGGAAATTTTGTGCTCCATTAGAATGAGTTCCTGGCCTTATTTTGATAAGAATAAGTTGAATCAAATATCAAAGTAGGACACTTCCGGCAAGATGGTGGCTGAGTGAGCTTGCCTTGCCGTCTCTCCTGGGAAGAGGCAGCTGGGCACCGCTGGAGGTTCTCCGGGACCAGGCTTTTTCAGGATTTTTTCAGGGCAGGAAGTGTCTTGACATCGATTTGGTGGGAAGGTAACGGAAAGGACTGGTCTATAAGATATAATTTGGGACTTTTCAGGAGGGGGAGGCAAGATGGCGGCTGAGTGAACTTCCCGGTTACTAGCTCCTGGGGGGAATAGGCTGGGAGGCGTCGGAGACTCTTTGGGACCGGCTGTTTCGGGATTTTTCCTGGTCCGGAGGTGTCTGGACATCGATTTGGAGGGAAGGTAACAGAGAGGATCCATCTGTGAAATATACACGGAGATCCCAGCTACGTGTGGAGGACTCCCTCCTTGGGTAGGCGGAGCCGAGGCAGCTAGCACCGCGGCGGGTGGCGGGCGGGAGAGCCGAGCCACGCTGTGCCGCGGCGGGCGGTGGGCGGGAGAGCTGAGCCGCGCTGTGCCGCGGCAGCGGGCGGTGGGCGGGGAAGCCGAGTCCGGCCGAGCCCGGCTGAGCCGCAGTGGGTGGGGGGGCCGAGCCCAGCCACGCCGCGCCGGGCGGGAAAGCCGAGCTCAGCCGAGCCCAGCCGAGCCGCGGCGGGCGGCGGGCGGGGGACCGGAGCCCAGCTGAGCCCAGCCGAGCCTGGCGGCGGGGTTTCTGTTCTTTGTTTTTTGTTTTTTTTTTATTTTTTGTTGTTGTTGTTGTTCTTTTTTTTTTTTTTTCAATCCTCTCTTTCTTGTCCACAATATTCTTCTTATACTATTTTACCTTAACAATACAATAGGTCCTACAGGAAATACCTCACATTTGCTGGGTTTCCTCACCCTCCACTGCCTCATTTCTCTGTGAATAGATTTAGCCTATCTACACTATCCCCTTTCCCCTACAACTTGATATCCTCCACCATCTGCTATCTCTCCTATATTCCATCTCCCTTTCTTTGATCCACAAAGTGTCTAACTCTTAATTTCTAATACCTTTGTTAAGTTTTCCATCTGGTATTCGTCCCTGAAACTATTACCTTTCTTTTCTCTTTCCCTCTCTCACGAAAACAATAGCCTCTTAGTACGTACCACATTCCTCCCATATTCAGTCGTCTACCTCATTATAGGTACTTTCCTACTACTATAACTCTACACAATTTACATGATCTAACCTCCATCCTCCCAGAACTCATATTGTTGCTTTGTAAACATATATCACCAATACTACTTCACACTTTTTCCTTCCTTACACAATTGACTTTCCCCAGCACTAATACTTTCCTTTAAAGTGAGCTTAACTAGCAATAAGAAATTGGAATAAGAAGAACAAAGTGACAAAGAGAAGATATAACACTTACGCAAAAACAACAGCTAATTAATCTCCAAGACTAGACAAAGAAGCTAACGAACTGATTAAACCCGTCAAGAAAAAATTTTGACAAGACAGCAACAAAAATCTAAAAACCAAACCAGTAATCAGGAAAACATGGCTGAATCCAATCAACAAACTGAAAATCAGGAAGGGGGGCAGGACTTCGCACAAGCAATGAAAGATCTCAGAACATTTTTCACTGACAAATTTGATGAAGTAATGAAAGAGGTTAACAGCGTGAAGACAACACTTGGAGGGGAAACTGCAGACATGCGCAAAAAAATAACAGATATGATGGAAATGAACACCACAATTCAAGAAATCAAAAATACACTTGCAGCGAATATCAGCAGACTAGAAGAGGCAGAGCAGAGAATTAGTGATGTGGAAGACAGTGCATTGGAAATCAAACAGATAGTAGAAGTGGTCAATAAAAAGGTAGAAAAAATCCAGATAGGACTTAGGGACCTGAATGATAACGCAAAACGCTCAAACATACGTATTATAGGCATTCCAGAAGGAGAAGAGAAGGGAAAGGGGTCAGAAGGAGTGTTGCAGGAAATAATGAATGAAAACTTCCCAAATCTACTGAAAGAGACAGATGTACATATCCAAGAAGCACAGCACACTCCACTGGTCATAAACCCCAACAGGCCCACCCCAAGACATATACTTGTCAAATTATCCAATGCTCAAGACAAAGAAAAAATTCTAAAAGCAGCAAGAGAAAAGAAAACCATCACATACAAGGGAAACTCCATAAGATTAAGTGCTGATTTCTCATCTGAAACGATGGAGGCAAGAAGGCAGTGGTATGATATAGTCAAGGTACTAAAGGAAAAAAATCTCCAACCAAGAATACTCTATCCAGCTAAACTAGCATTCAAAAATGATGGAGAGTTCAAAATATTCACAGATAAACAGAAACTGAAAGAGTATATCAACAAGAAACCTCCCCTTCAAGAAATTCTTAAGGGAATTCTGCAGGAAGAAAGGAAAAAACAGGACAGTCAGAGATGGAGGAGAGTGTAAAAGCAACAAGAAAGACAAAAATAGAAGGGGAAAATAAAATAATACAAACAAAATATAACAAACACAAATCGAACCAAAATATGGCTACCATAAATATCTCTCTAAACGTAATAACACTGAATGTCAACGGATTAAACTCACCTATCAAAAGATTCAGACTGGGACACTGGATAAGGAAATACGACCCATCTATATGCTGCCTACAAGAGACACATCTTAGACCCAGAGACTCATGGAGGTTGAAAGTGAATGGCTGGAAAACAATCATACAAGCAAACAACAACCAAATAAAGGCAGGAGTAGCTATATTAATATCAGACAAAATAGACTTTAAATGCGAAACAATTGTGAGAGACAAAGAACGATACTATATTTTAGTGAAAGGGACAATTTGACAAGAAGATCGAACAACCATAAATATTTATGCTCCTAACAAGGGCGCCTCTAAATATGTGAGGCAAACGCTGGAAAAACTAAGTGAAAGAATAGATGCATCTACAATTATAGTGGGGGATTTTAATACACCACTATCAACTCTGGACAGAACATCTCAAAAGAGAATCACTAAAGAAACAAAACATTTGAACAGTATATTAGAAGAGCTGGATCTAATAGACATATATAGATCATTACACCCAAACACAGCAGGATATACATTTTTCTCAAACGCACATGGAACATTCTCCAAGATTGACCATATGCTAGGCCACAAAGAAAGGCTTAATGAATTCAGAAAGATCGAAATCATACAAAACAATATCTCTGACCACAGTGGAGTCAAGCTGGAAATTTGCAAGGGACAGAGACCCAGACTTCACACGACAATTTGGAAATTAAACAGCACACTCTTAGAAAAACAGTGGGTCAAAGAGGAAATCTCAAAAGAAATCAATGACTACCTTGAAACAAATGATAATGATAACACAACATACCAAAATTTATGGGATGCAGCAAAAGCGGTACTGAGAGGGAAATTTATAGCCATAAATTCATATATCAAAAAAGAAGAAAGAGCAGAAATTGAAGAATTTACTGCACATTTGAAGGAATTAGAAAAACAACAACAAAGTAACCCAACAGGAAGAAGAAGGAGGGAAATAACAAAGATAAGAGCAGAACTAAATGAAATAGAAAATAAGAAAGCACTTGAAAAAATAAACAAGACCAAGAGCTGATTTTTTGAGAAGATCAACAAAATTGACAAACCTTTAGCGAGACTAACAAAGAAAAAAAGAGAAAAGATGCAAATACACAAAGTAAGAAATGAGAAAGGTGATATCACCACTGACCCCACAGAAATAAAGACTATCATAAGAGGATACTTTGAAAAACTATATTCCAACAAAAATGACAATTTAGAGGAAATGGACAAATTCCTAGAAATACATAAGCAGCCCATACTGACGAAAGAAGAAATTGATGATCTTAACAAACCAATCACAAGCAAAGAGATAGAATCAGTCATTAAAAATCTCCCAACTAAGAAGAGCCCAGGGCCAGACGGCTTCACAGGTGAATTCTACAAAACATTCCGGAAAGAACTAACACCAATCCTGGTGAAACTATTCCAAAAAATTGAAACAGAAGGAACACTGCCTAATTCCTTCTATGATGCCAACATTACCCTAGTACCAAAGCCAAACAAAGACACCACAAGAAAGGAAAATTACAGACCAATTTCTCTAATGAACCTAGACGCAAAAATACTTAACAAAATACTTGCTAATCGTATTCAACAACACATTAAACGAATTATACACCATGACCAAGTGGGATTTATCCCAGGTATGCAAGGATGGTTCAACATAAGAAAATCAATCAATGCCATATGACCCAGCAATACCACTACTGGGTATATACACATCAGATCTGAAAACAAGGACACAAACCAATATATGTACACCAATGTTCATAGCAGCATTGTTCACCATCGCCAAAAGTTGGAATCAATCCAAAAGTCCATCAACAGATGAGTGGATCAATAAAATGTGGTATATACACACAATGGAATACTACTCAGCTGTAAGAACCAATACACTACAATCGCACGTGATAACATGGATGAACCTTGAGAATCTTATGTTAAGTGAAGCAACCCAGGCATTTGAAGGACAAATACTATATGACCTCAATGATATGAAATAAGTTAACTGCCTCAGAGAGCTAGAGTCTGGAAAAGTGGCTTAATGGAAATCGGGGGGTGGAGGAAGGATGTGAGTTAATGTCTGTAGGGGTGGAATCTGTGATGAGCTGGGGGTAAGTATGAGCACAAAGAAGGGACAAAATGGGGGCAAGGGGTTACCTTCGGGTGGGGTTTTCTGGGTTTGAGGGGGGCTGGGGATGGGAAGAGGGGTAATATGGTCCAAGAAATAGGTGGGAGGGAGGGGCAACATACAAACATGGGAGAGTGCCAGAAGTTCGTTGAGAACTAAATGTTGAGTAAAACGTACCAAAGTATAAATAGGAGGGTCACCTGGTTAGGACGCTCAGGGGGTATGGTCTGATGCGGGACGGACTCCGGAGGGAATAGCTGAAGGCTCATTTTGCAAAGGTGGGTTCTACCATTGGGTGGGGTGGACCCATATCCTGGGGAAGACTAATGCCGTCGAATAGAGAGAACTGTATCTCTCGTGAGAAAGGACGGCTCCCAGGGCATTAGATTGGCAGGCGTTGTGGGCCCTAAGGGGAGGGGAAAATGGACGTGCAATGGATAGAACAAAGGTAAATAAGGGGCAAAAGAGGAGTTATGTGAGAGTACACGGGGATGAATATAAAACAGCTAATATTACACCAAAAACATATAGGGGACGACAGACTAATAATGAAAATCATAAGACAAAACATAGGATAACTAAAAAATTTAGAAAACTGTACAACCTAAAGTATGGACCACATAGTAAGCACAAATGTCACCTTGTTTGAAAACTATAGTTTCGGAATCTGTACATCAGTTTCAGGAAATATGATATGAATAAGTTAAAAGATTATTGCTGTGGAAGGGAAAAGGATTTATGGTGGATATGGGGAAATACTGTATATTGTATATATGAATTTTGGTGATCTAAGACTCTTCTGAAGCTGACATTATGTTGGGATTCACTTTACGGGAAGTTTTGGATCACAGAGTGGTTCAACAATGGCAGCTGAGGAATACTGATATGGGATGTTATTGACAGGATATATATGGTTGACAGGGAGTTTTACAGGGCATATGCCCAGGGTATATGGTAATGTCTATATATACTCATAGTGGAAACAATTAAAAACAACAGCTGTGGGGGTACTGGGCTCCTGGCCGGGGGGTCACTGTGGTGGGCCCTGGGAGAGCAGTGGCAATCCTCCAGGTGCAACGGCAAGAACCAGGAAGGAAGGAGGGCCCAACAGTGGGCTCTTGATACTAATGGCTACACTTTTGAGCCTATGCACCTGCAATAAGAACAAGGCCTAGAGTAGCATTGTGCCTGGGGGTTTCCTCCTGACAGCCTGCATGTTACTCAAATGTGGCCACTCTCACAGCCAAACTCAGCGTGTAGATGTGATGCATTCCCCCCAGCGTGGGACACGACACCCGGGGATGAGCCTCCCTGGCACCGAGGGATCACTACTACCACATACCAGCTGAAGAAGCAACTAGAAAATGACCTTGAATTAAAGATTCAATGCGGAACAGCAGAATATACCTGTCTACATATAATAACATGACTTCGGGAAGCGGTTTGACCTAATGTAAGGGGGAAATGGAAAGGAGAAATGAGATTATAAGGCTGTGAGTCTCTAAAAAAGAGTCTGGAGGTTGTCAGAAGGAATACCCCTATGCACAACTGAACAGAGTCTAAGAGACAGATAAGGTAGATACAACCCCAGGTATTGGTTCTTTTGAGGGATAAAGAGACCCACGGGTTCTATGGTCATGGCAGAAGGGGTTCACTGCCATGACAGATGGCCCTTCTTTGGAGCTGGTGTTTCTGCGTGATGGAAATGGACTCAGAGGGGATCTCTTTTCACAAGACTTGCATGCTACTTTATTGGAATTGTAGTTGGTGCTGGGTTTAAGATATATGTAGGGGATTTGAATCTCTGGACTGATAATATGACACCCAGGCCCAGAGCCTCAACAGACTTCAGCTCCTACACTTTGACTTATTGGACTTACTCCACTCAGCTAACATGGAGTTGAAGAAGGTCAACCACCACAACATGGAGCCTAGAGTGTCTACAACTAGAAGCGGGAAGAGTGCATCCAGTACCCATGTGGAATCTAAGCCCTCACTTGACATAGGTGTGCAATGGACACAACCAATCCAATGTCCACAGAGGAAATGTGAAATGGGTGTGGGAACGGTAGCCATGGGGGCTGCTGGGTGTGGGGAACGGGAGGAAGAGATGAGATGTGGAGGCATTTTCGGGACGTGGAGTTGTCCTGGATAGTGCTTCACGGACAATTACGGTACACTGTAGATCCCCCCAGGGCCCACTGGATGGAACGTGAGAGAGTCTGGGCTATGATGTGGACCATTGACTATGGGGTGCAGTGATGCTCAGAGATGAACTTACCAGGTGCAATGGATGTATCACGATGATGGGAGAGAGTGTTGCTGTGGGGGGAGTGGGGGGCGGGGGCGGTGGGGTTGAATGGGACCTCATATATTTTTTTTAATGTAATTAAAAAATAATAATAAATAAATATTTAATAAAAAAAAGAAAAAAAAAGGTTTAAGGTAAGGATATAGTCTGTTTTTTTTTTTTGCATAGTCTATTTATGGAATAATTCTTTCCCCACTGATTTGTGATATAAACTTCATATGTGCTAAATTCAGATATTCTATTTCAGAAGTATCTAACATCTTTATTAAGATATGATTCACTAATCATACAATTTTATCATTTTTTAAAGTATGTAAATCAGTGGTTTTAATATATTCACAGGGTTGTGCAAATGTCAATGTTATCTAAGTTTAGAACATTTTTATTACTTGAAAAGAAACCCATACCTATTAGCAATCACTATTTCCCTCCAACTTTGTGAGCCCTGTACAACCACTAGATTTGCCTATTCTGGATATCATATAATATGTGGATTTTTGTGACTGGTTTCTTTCATTTACCATTATATTTTCAAGGTTTATCCATGTTGTACCATGTTTCAGTACTTCATTTCTTTTTATTGTGAATAATACTCTATTATTTGGATATACCATGTTTTTAAATCCATTCAGTAGTTTATGAGCATTTGAGTTGTTTCTACTTCGGGGCTACTATGAAAAATACAGCTTTCAACATTTGCCTACAAAAAAAAAAAATCAAAGTAAAACTTGGGAAAAAAAATTAGACAAGGAACAGATATTGGCCATCAGAGTAAATTCACCAATTCCGATGCTTAGAAATTAGCAAAAATTTACAAGTCATACTAGTAAACAGGAAGAGATAGCCCAGTCAAAGGAACTAACCAAATAATCCTGAAGAGGTACAGGATTTTTTTTTTAATATTTATAGAAACTTTTATTTATAATAACCACAAGCTAGGAGAAGCCAAAATGTCCTTTACTAGGTGAATGGATAACCAAACTGTGGCACAACTAGGCCCTCATAGTTACTCAGCAGTAAAAAGGAAAGAGTTACCTTCCACAGAAAGACATGGATGCATCACAAAATCATAGAGGTACAGGATTTAATACAATTAATCAGTGATAATCATACAACTTTACTAAATCACTTCAATGAAATTAAAGAAAATATGACTAAAGAAATGAAGGAAATTAAGAAGTCACTGTTTGAGTTTAAAGAAAATTTGGAAAGCCTACAAAGAAAAGTAACAGACCTTATTGGAATGAAAGTCATGATGGATGATATTAAAAACACATTAGAGTCACATAAGACCAGATTTGATCTTTGCCATTGCACTCGAGGGACTGTTGCTGTTCCAATAGCTCAAAGACAGAATTAGTGATTTCGAAGACAGAACATCTGAAGTGTAAAAGGAAGTAGAATAGAGAAATGAAAAAAATGGAACAGATTCTCAAGGAATTGAATTATAATGCAAAATGCACATCGTTCATGTTTTTTGTGTTCCAGAAATAGAAGAGAATGGAAAAGGGGCAGAAAGAATATTTCAGAAAATAATGAAGGAAAACTTCCTAACCCTTATGAAAGACATAAATATCAATATTCAAGAAGGACAATGCACCCCAAACAGAGTAATTCTAAATAGACCTACAACAGGACACCTACTATTGAGAATGACAGATATCAGAGATAAAGAGAGGATTCTGAAAGCAGCAAGAAAAAAGAAGGTATCACATCAAGGGAAAATCAATAAGATTAATCAACAACCTCTCATCAGAAACCATGAAGATGAGAAGAAAGTGGTACGATATAATTAACGTACAGAAAGAGAAAAACTGACAGCCAAGAATTCTGTATCAGGAAAAACTGGCCTTCAGAAATGAAGGTTGGTTCAAAGTCTTCACAGACAAACAAAACTGATAGAGTATGTTACCAAGGACCAGAATTACAAGAGAGACTAAATGGAGTCCTGCATCCTGAAAGGAAAAAACAAAGGTGCAAGATTTAGAGAAGAGTTTAGAAATGAATATCATTAAGAAGAGTCTGATCTATAGTCAAGTGATTTTTGTTAAGACTGCGGAGCCCTCCCTGCTGGGCGAGAGCCATCTGCTCAGCAAGTGGTACTGGGAAAATGGATATACATATCCAAAATAAAGAAAGACCTTTACCCCCCACCTTGTACAAAAATTAACCCAAAACAGATCAAGAACCTAAACATAAGACTGACAACCATAAAATTCCTAGAACGAAATGTAGGAAAACATCTTCAGGATCTTGTGGAGGCATTAATTTCTTAAACCTTACATCAGAAACACAAGCAACAAAAGAAATAACAGTTAAGTGGGACCTCCTCAAAATTAAACTTTTGCATCTCAAAGGACTTTGTCAAAAGGGTGAAAAGGCAGCTAACTCGATGGGAGAAAATATTTGGAAACCACATATCCAATAAGGGTTTAATATCTGTAATATACAAAGAGATTATACAACTCAACAATAAAGAGACAATCCACTAGAATAAAAAATGGGCAAAAGACTTGATTGTTTAAAGAACAAGTACAAATGGTGAAGAAACACATGAAAGAAATGATCAACATCACTAGTGATAGGTAAATGAAAGTCAGAATTACAATGAGATATCACTTCACACCTATTAGACTGGCCATTATTAAAAAGTTAGAAAACTGTAAATGTTGGAGAGGATGTGGAGAGATAGGATTGCTTATTCACTGTTTGTGGGAATGTAGAATGGTACAACCACTGTGGAGGAATGTTTGGCAGTTTCTAAGGGAGTTGCATATAGATTTGCCATGTGACCTAGAAATACCATTACTTGGTATATACTCAGAAGAACAGAGAGCAGAGATGCAAAAAACTATCTGTACACCAATGTTCAAATGGGCATTATTCATGATTACCAACAGTTGCAAACAATCCAGGTGGTCATGAACTGATGAATGGATAAACAAACTCTGGTTATACACACAGTGGAATATTATGTGGCGGTAAGAAGAAATGAAGTCATGAAGCATGTGACAACATGGATGAACCTGGAGGGCATTATTTTGAGTGAAGCAAGCCATACACAAAAGAACAAATATTGTATGATTGCACTATTATGAACTAAATATATTGTGTAAACTCATGGAGTTAATAATTAGAATATAGGTCACCAGGAAATTAAAGAAGGGTAGAGAATGGAAAGCTAAGGGTCAATCTGTGCAGGATTGGTAAAATGGTTGTTTGTAAATCTTTGGAAATGAATAGAAATTGTTAAAGCATATCCAGGTGTTCATAACTAGCAGTATTATTCTATGGCTATGACAGTGCTTAAAAGGGACAGTTTAAGGTCATGTATATTACTAGAAGAAAGGCTAAAAATTGTAGCATGGGATTATATTAGATATTAAAACCTCATGTAAAACATAAATATGGGTGATATTGCATATATAAGACAGTTTTTACAAAATATACATACAAATATATTAGAGAGAAGGAAAAAGAATAGCAGCTATGCACAGCAGGGGAAGTATAGAGAGACTGAGAGGTGATGAGTTTTGGTTGATTTTGTTCATTATTATTATTATTGGAATAATGAAAGTGCTCTAAGAATGACTGAATGATAAATGCAGAAATACCTGTTTACATCAAATACCATCAATTGTACACTTTGGATGGATATATGCTTTATTCATATGTATCAATAAAGTGGATTTGATAAGTAAAAAAATAATAAGTACTGGGCATTGATCAAGATTATGAAGTAAGAAGCTTCAGGGCTCTGTCTGCCTACAGAAGCTTTGAAAAACCATCAAGACACGGCAGAAATATCTTTTACAAAGATCCAGAAAATAAATGCCTGCACAGACAGGGCAAACATCTAATCAAGACAAGGGATATTTAAAAGTGGTACATCTCTTGGAGCTGTAGCTTTCTCCTCCCCCATCCATCACCAGCTCAGCAGAGAGCCATTCCAAGTTCCCAGTGCAGATCCCCAGTCCTAGTTCTAGAGGTAGCAGAGTAAACTTTGTGCACATACTGGGGGCACACAGAGCTCTGAGAGTAGTCAAGTTGATGATTGAAGCCAGATTTTGCTGGTTTTAAGATATGCAGTGAATATCCAGGACCCTCAGTGAGGAAACCATTTCCTAGAGAAGAGGGTACATTTAGAACTGTGTAAATGGGGGAATTTCTACAGCCAAATATGCACATCCAAGACAAGATGCATGCACAGTAAACATCATACATTTTGGCCTGGAGCTCTCCTCTAAACTCATTATATAGATGAACTCTGAAGTCGAGCACTTTCACAGGTTAACCTGCAAAGTTTGGGAAAGTATTTTCCTTTTTTCTTCTTTTGTTAATTTTTTGTTAACTCCTTGCATTCAGGGAAAGCTCTGCCATAACACAAGCTGTATGTAAGCTTAAGGACAGATGCCTCAGAGTCTCAATTCCAGTGATAATATTAAAATATCGACATGTCCAAGTTTCAACCAAAGGTTTTAAAACATACAGAGAAGTAGGAAGTGATAGTCCAGGCAAAAGAGAAAATTAAAGCCTTAGAATACATCAGTGAGGAGGACCAGACCTGGGACATTCCAGACAAAAAGTTTTTAAAAAATGGTCCTAATTATGCTTAAAGAGCTGAAGAAAAATATGGACAAAGAACTAAAGGAAATCAGGAAAATGAAAGATAAACACAAAAAGAATATAAACAGAGAGATGGAAATTATGAAATGGAACCAAACAGAACTGAAGACCACAGTAACAGAAATTAAGCTGCTCCAACAGCAGATTGGAGCTGGCAGAAGAAACAATTAGAGAAATTGAAAATAAGACTATTGAAATTATGAAGAAAGGGGAACAGAGTCTGAGGAACCTGTGGGACACCATCAGGTATCACTATATGCATTGTGGAAGTCCCAGAAGGAGAAGAAATAAGGGGTAGAGAGAACATTTAAAGAAATAATAGCTGAAAATGTCTCAAATTTAATGAAAGACATGAGTATACTCTGCTAAGATGCTTATCAAAATCAAAATGGGATAATCTCAAATAGACTCACACTGTACACCAAATTATTGAATGCCAAAGATTGAGAGAATTTTGAAAGCTGCAACAGAGAAGCAATGTGTCACATACCTCAATAAGATTAAGTGTCAATTTCTTATTGGAAATCACAGAGGCAAGATAGTAATGAAGAGACATTTAAAGCACCGAAATAAAAAAATTTCAACTAAGAATTCTGTATTCAGGAAAACTGTCTTTCAAAAATGAAGGAGGGATTAAGACATTTCCAGATCAAATAATGCTGAAAGATTTCAACACCACTAGACCAACCCTATAAGAAATGCTAAAGGGTCCTGGGTGGTGCCCCAGGGACAATTGTCGGATGTTGTATGTCCTCCCATGGCCCACTGGATGGAACGTGGGAAAGTGTGGGCTATGGTGTGGAACACGGGACATGGGGTGCAGCGATGCCCAGAGATGTACTCACCAGACGCAGTGGATGTGACATGATGATGGGCGAGAGTGTTACTGTGGGGGGAGTGGTGGGGTGGGGGTGGTGGGGGCGAATGGGGACCTCATTTTTTTTTAATGTAATATCTTTTAAAAAAAATGAATAAATTGAGTAGAATTTGGAAAAAAAAAAAGAAATGCTAAAGGGAGTTCTGCAGGTTAAAAGTAAAAGACACTAGACAATTGACTGAAGCCACAAGAAGATCTATGACAGGGATAATGATATCGGTAAATATAAATACCACTATTATTGTATTTTTTATTTGTAACTCTATTTTTTAATTTTCTACAGGTTCTAAAAGGCAAATGCATAAAATGTAATGACATATTAATGATTTTTGGACTCATAATGTATAAATAAGTAATTTGTGAAAAGAACTACATAAAGGTGTGGGGTTGGAAGAGAACAGGAACATATTTTACGTATGTTTCTGTAGTTAAAGCAAATGAGATTGTTATAGATTTAGGATGTTAAACTTAAATTCCATGGTAACACAAGGAAAATATCAGATAAAATGCAAATTCATATAGACAGAATATAGAGTGTAGGTTACCAGGGATGAGGGGAAGTGGTAATGTACAGTTAATGCAAAATCAAAGTAGGGTTTCTGTTTGGGATAAAAGGGAATTTCTAGTAATGGATGGTGGTGAGGGTACTGCAGCATTGTGGATGTGAGTATTCTCACTGAATTGTATGTTTGGCAGGGAATGCAATAGGAAGTTTTATGTTGTATATATGTTTCTTCATTTAAAAAGAAAGAAAAGAAGAACTAAAGAAATAAAGGTAATTAAATGCAATACATGATACTGGAAGGGATCTCAATAGAGAAGAAAAGATTCAAAAGGACATTGAAACATAAGAAAAAATTGGAATATAGACTTAAGCTTTACACTAATGTTAAATTTCCTGAACTGCACTTAAGGTGATTATATAAGTGAATATCCCAGTTTTTTGGAAATGCACATGAAAGTATTATGTGCTCAAGTATGTGTGCCACCTACTCTCTTATGATCAGAAAATTAGATAGATAGATAGATGGATAGATGCAAAGATAGATAAAGATAAGTAGATATGGAAAAGATGGATATTTGATAGAATGATATGGGAAATGTTGTAAAATGTTAAAATTGGAAGATGTGGGTATCTGGGGAAGGAGTAGTTTGAGTTCTCTATTTAGTGTTTGTATTATTTTTGTATCTGTCCTGTAAGTTTGAAATTATTTCAAAATAAAATGTTAAAACAATAATGTGGACAATATCAGACACCTTTATTATGGTGTAGCTTATAGAGTTAAAATTCTGTACTGTACCTTCTCATCAGCTGCCAGACTAAAGCTAAAGTTAGAGTTTGGTTCCCATCATTCAGGTCTTGCCCTCCAATGCCAACCAGGGAGAATTTGGCAGGATGCTTCCCTAATTCGACAGCATAGTTGCAGTTTTCTAGCTGCAAACACACAGAAATAAATGGTTAAAGATTTTCACTTGTTTAATCTGCATACATTTCTTTGTTGTGTATGTGTGATGCTAGGTGCTTAGGAAACAGAAACACATAAGTCACAGTTCTTGTCCTCAAATAGCTCATAGTGAAGAATGTTCAAAGGAAAAGAAAAGATCAGATTGAGAGTAAAAATGCCTTGTAATAAAAATATGTGACAACTTAATTAAGTATCTACCTTTTTCATGTTGGCTCCCAGTTTCGGGTATGGTGGTTTATTAACCTTACTCCAGTCAACAGGAACTTTAATTCGTTCATATAACTGTAAGATTACCAGGGCATCTTGCAGGTCACTAATGATTTAAAAATAATTTTATCAGTGTTTAAGATTGCTTTCCTAAAAAACAGTGACACTATATTGTCAAATGAGATGTATAAAACCACAGATAATACCCAAGATATCTTCTATCAATCTATGCTGACAAAATAGAGTTTTGGCCTTCACATTCACTTAAAAAGTATTTATTGAGTGCTTACTGTGAAGAAGGCAGTATTGAGGAGGCTGGACACACAGAACAAAAATCCATGTCCTTATATTAGAGTGAGAGTGACAGGCAATAAACAAGTTCATAAATAAATAAATAATATACTTTACGGTATATATAGGTGTTGTGAAGAAAAATGGAGTAGACAGGGGTCAGAGACTAACAGGTGGGTAGTCAGGAAAAGCCACTCTGTATTGGTGATTTTAATAGCAAAGGAGCAAGCTCTGCGTGGATGTGGGCAATGAGTATGTCAGCCTGACAGAACAGTGGACACGAAGGCCCTAAGGCATCATGGATGGTTGCCTTAAGGTTCTTCCTGGGTTTGTTTCAAAAGATAGTGTAAATGCTCCCTAGGGTCCTAGAAAGGCATTTATAACATTCTAAGACTTACAGTTAATGATAATATAAAGACTCATTCGGGATTTTGTGTATTTGGAAAATCATGATGAAAGTCACTATTCAACATTTTCCATTGTCTTCCAATTAGTTTCCAAAAACTAACATTTAGAAAATGTTTACAGCTGTAAATATTTGTGTAACATTCAACCATGAACATAAATATTTATGATAGTAATAGGAAGTCTTACGCATAGAGATGGTTTACATGGGGATTAACACCAAGAGAGTTCATCCAGTTTCGGAAGGTTCTTTCTTCACGAGTTTCTCCTATTAAGAATATTCACAAATTTATTTTCAAACACCTAGCATATGCTCATATAATGTTAACCATAAAACATTATTTTCTCTATTCTACAAAGATCTCAAAGTTTTCTCCAACATGAATCATGAAACATTCTATCTAGATACATTCTGTCTAGATGCATGCTTACTTTTTAATTTGTTGAATTTATTTTAAAATTAAAGAATACGTACTTTAAGCTTCTCATTTTTATAAAGTTTTCATGATTTCCCCTCCCCACTAACCCTTTTTAAATGATATCCCTAAATTGCCAAGCTTCAAAGTACCTAATATTATCAGTTTTGTTTATATTTTCAAAACTGCTTTGCTTACACGAACCTATAGTTATAGTAATGTAAGTTTTCCCTCTACCAGTTTCTAAAACACCAAACTACATAGGATTACTACTTTTATATGCCCATGTTAAAAATTGAATTATCTGAAATATCAAAGGCATACAATATGTATTGGAAAAAGTACCTCTGACTTTCTCCAATTTAAACAAATATTGACCATATATTATAATTTCTTTTGAGCAGGTATGTGTGAAAAGAGCTGGGACTAGTTCTAGTTACTCTGATTGCGGAAGAATGAAATACAAATACTACAAATTTAGAGTCAAATTTTGTGCATATGTTCATTTTTCTGGTGAAAGGTTTAAAAAGTTGTCTATACCTAAATATTAAAATAAAACATTGATTTCCTAAGTGATCTTAAATTAAGTGACCGTAGATTACTTTAAATGTTCCTTTGTACCAATGCTTTCTATGAGCTGCCTCTTTTAACTCAGTGCTTATGCCTACTTTTAGCAGATATTTGCTAGAGGAAACTGGATAAAGAAACTTATTAAGTCAGGATTATGACATCACTGAGGCCAATGTATTTGTCTATAATCCTACACATTAGAATTTGAA
This sequence comes from Dasypus novemcinctus, assembly GCF_030445035.2. NCBI lineage: Eukaryota > Metazoa > Chordata > Mammalia > Cingulata > Dasypodidae > Dasypus > Dasypus novemcinctus. Next base: position 124,368,420 of record NC_080704.1, on the reverse strand, counting down.
AAACCTTTGGTTACCTTCTAAAAGAGTCCAGTCAATATCCTGGTTTTCTGGCTTAGTTAGTGCAGGGTATTTATTAAACAGGTTAGCCACAAAGGCTAAGTTAAGTTTGGGGTTTCCACTGACAACATCAGCAGGGGTAACAAACTGTCTGCAACCTAACTTGTCTGCTTGTTGAAGCATACTTTCAGCTCTCTTCAAATCATCTGTTTCCTATTGAAGCAAAATAAGAAGACATTTTTAAAAGCCATACTAAATTATAGAAGCAGTTCCCTACAATGATAGGCTGAATATACAATTCTATTTTATCTTAGCCAACATGTGGTACTTATAAAATTGTTTTGAATGCAAAAAGCCCAAAAAGTTGGCTGTGCTGGATTTGCATTGCCTTGAAAATCTTCTAGATGGCGCCAGATACAGCGAACTGAATATACAATTCAATGGAGACTACACTTTCCCTCATTCTTTTACATCAAAACATATCAAGTGCTCCAAAATGTATTCATCAAATGCAATGAATGCACCACACTAATGAAAGAAGTTGTTCATGTGGGAAAAGTGGGGGGTGTGGAGTTGGGGCATATGGGAATCTCCTATATTTTTTAATGTAACATTTTGTGTGATCTATGTATCTTTTAAAAATAAATAAAAATATATAATAAAAAAGGTAAAATTCTTCAGATTTTTAAATTAGGCACTGTGGTACGTGGAAGTCAGAGAAAGATGGACAATGAACAAAGAAAAAGTCTGAGCAAAGCCTCAGAGATGAAATGAATGTTTGGGGAAGACGGAGTCTACTGGGTGGTGGTTGGGAAGGGGCAGGTTGAGAGGTACAGAAGAGTGGGAAATAACACTGGCTAGGAGTGATTACACAAAGCTATGTAGGGCCTTTAATGCAAATCAGAGCATTTTAGACTGAATTCTAGAGTCAATAGGGGATCCTTAAAGATTCTGAGGGGGGAAGAGAAAAAAGGGAATATTTTAAGAAGATCATTCAGGGAGAATTGACTGGAGAAGAGCTATATCAGAATCACAGAGAGGAGTCACTATGCTGGTGTCATTTACCTAGGCATAAGAACAACTAGTTAACAATGTCAGATAGGTCCGTTAATGCACAGGATGGCTGCTCATCCCTACCGAGAATGACTTAAACCCAAGAGTTCTACCTTCAACATAAAGAAACATAAGCAGTTACAAATTCAGCAGTATGAGAGGCAGTATAAATTGTTGATCCAGTGTAATTCCCCTAATCCTGTTGCTTCACAGGCTAGGTATGTGGATTCTGTTAATTACTAGAATGCGGTCCATACCAATGGGTACAAAGAACCACAGAATCCTAGAAACATACAGCTGTAAGAGTCTTAATAAGAGAATCTAACTCCTTTCTTTATAGATGAACAAAGTGAGATCCAGTTTTGGGAAAAAACTTATCAAAAAGTCTTTAAGCTAAAATGTAAACCATAATGTAAAACATAAGATAACTAAAAATTTAGAAAATTATATAGTCTAAAATATAAACCATAATGTAAACCCAAACAGAACCATGTTTGAAAGCTATTGCTTCAATATCTGTACATTAGCTGCAGCAAATATAATTCTAACATGTAAAAAGATCATTGCTGGGGAAGGGACAAAGTGTTTGATGTCAGACATGTGGGAGTACCCTATATTGTATATGTGATTTACTGTGATCTAAAACTTTTGTGAAGACAAACTTAATATTTAGGGAAAAAAAAAGGATATAGAGGAAGAAATGAAAGAAATTGCCCTGCCACTGTATATACTGGGCAACACCTATAGCAGTGAGGAAAGGCAAAACGTCAAAAACAAAGCTTTTTCATTTTTTCATTTTTTGATACTCCAATTTACTTTTTCTTTATTTAATTTTGCTAAATTAGTATGTATGCTACATCTAACCTTTAAACCCATCACTATATTCCATTTTGCTATTAATGGAACTTGGCAATATATTAGGCTTCATTCTGAAGAAGTTTTGAACAACAGAGAGTTTAAACTATGGCAGGGGAGGAACACTAGTGTGGGGTGTTATTGATGGAGGGCACATGGTTGGGAGGGAGTTCTCCAGGGCATGTATACAGGGTACATAAAATATTTAGAAATTTTCATAGTAGTTATAGTTAAAAACAACAACTGAAGGAGTGCTGAGCTCCTAGCCAGGGGAGCTCTATCACATTCTCCAATGGAACAGCAACATTCCCCCAAGTACAATGGCAAAGACCTTTAAAGAAGAATGGTTCAAAAATGAGTCATTGATACTGATGACTATGCTAATGAGCCTGTGTGCCTGAAATATGAACTAGGAGCTGTATGGAGCTGTAGGGTGCTTAAGAGTTACCTCCTGAGAGCCTCCACATGCTCAAATGTGGCCACTCTCTAAGCCAAACTCAGCATGTAAATGCATTACCTTCCCCCCAGCATGGGACATGACTCCTAGGGATGAGCCTCCCTGGTGCTAAGGGATTACTACCAAGCACCAGCTGATGATGTAACTAGAAAAAGACCTCGAATAAAAGGGTCAACTCAGACCAGCAGAATATCTCAGCCTACATGTAATATCAGGTGTTAAAAACTGCTTTTTGACCTTGAATAAAAGGTGGAAATGGAAAGGACAAATGAGTTTATATGGCTATGAGTCTCCAAAAAAGAGTCAGGAGGTCATTAGAGGGGTTGCACTTACTCACACCTCAGTAGGATCCCAGAGACAGCCAAAGTAGATACAACCCCAGGTATTGTTCTCCTGAGGGCTACAGAGACCCACAGGATCTATGGTCATGGCAGATGGCTCTGGAGTTCAGTGCCATGTCATATAGCCCTACTTTGCAGTTTGTGTTCCTGAGTGTGATGGATTTGGACTCAGATATGACCTTTCTACATATGCCTCTTCTGTCACTTTTACTGGACCTTGGTTGGCGCATACTCAGGAGACCTGAATCTCTGGACTGTCCATGTAGCATTCAGGCCCTAAGGCTCAGCAGAGTTTCAACTCCTACCCTTTGGATTATTGGACTTACCCTGGCCAGTTAACATGGAGGTGAAGAAGGTCAACCAACACACCAGGGAGCCAAGAGTGCCTAAAACTGCAAGCAGGAGAATTGCATCCATCATCCATATGGAATCTAAGCCCCCTCTCGATATAGAGGTGGAGTGGATATAACTATCCCAGAGTCCACAGGATGGAGGAATAGAGTACGATTTAAAGTGGACTTATTGATATTCTACTATGGAACTATTGTGATTAGTAATGGAAGAAATTGTAGCATTGATGTGTTAAAAGTGGCCACAGTAGCTGCTGAGTTAGGGAGAGGGAAGAAGAGATATGATATGGGGGCATTTTCAGGGCTTGGAATTGTCCTGGATGGTACTGCAGGGACAGATGCTGGACATTGTATGTCCTCCCATGGCCCACTTGGTGGACTGGGGGAGATTGTAAACTGCAATATAAACCATTAACAGTGTGTTACAGCATGCTTCAAAATGTATTCAGCAAAAGCAATGAATGTGCCATGATGATGAAAGAGGTTGTTGATGTGGGATGAGTGGGGTGAGTGGGGTTTGGGTTATATGGTGACCTCTTATATTTTTTGATTATCTCATTTAAAAAAAAATAAAGAGAGAAAAAAATGTCATCAAACAAATTATTAATATAATCAGGGTGCACGTCCCATGACTGTGGCTCCCCTAATTGGATTTCATGGATCAAGTGATTGTAAACATATTCATATTACCAGAGCACAATAATATTTTAGATGTGTAAATGAATCATAAAATCTATTACTATAGTTATGTTCCAAATACATGGAAAAGATTTGTCTCCAAATATTGCTTATATTGCACTTTCCTCAAACTTGCCTTATAAGGTGCTGTGAATATTTTATGCCATCATACAAACCAATAACATGATGATTTTAAGGAACACAAAAAGCTAATCTTTTTGTCTCTAATCAGCAATAATTTAAAAAGAATTCTTAAAATTGTCAATACCACTAAATGCAATTATAAAAATTCTTATATTTGTTAGAAACTGGCCATTTTTAAGACTATAGAATTCAAAAGAACACCTATACTTACATTGAAACCTGACATGTTAATGTCTATTCGTGTTTCACCTTCCTTTTGTCCTTTTGGTGCGATTTGATTCAGAAGATGGAAATAGGCTTTGGAATCCTGTAAATGAATTGAAAATATTAGGGAGATCACATTTACAGAGAATGAATATATCCTACTATCTCATATTCGAAAGGATATTTTTATTGGAGTTTTTGGGACTATGGCACAAATTATGTGTTTCCTAATTTAACCAATCTTTTCTTCAGAAAATCTCATCTTTTTGGCCTTATATTTGTCTTGAACATGGAGGCACTTGATTTTGCTGTGACTGTACAATGTACTAAAGTCCCCACGAAATTAATGCTAGAAAACACATAACCAAGTCTGTACCTTCACTGAATTACTGAAGTCATTAAGCTTGAAATAAGAACAAGGGGACAAACACAGGAAAGCAGAAATCCAGGAAGCATAGGGAAAGAGAAAATAAACAGGTTACATCATTACCAAGAACCGTATGTATTGTGGCCTATGGGGAAGAGATTAGTTATGTAAAAGATGCATTTAATTGCATATTTTACCCGTTATGATCTAAATATACTTAACAAAACAACCTTTTCTTTTGTTTCAAGCCACTGAATTCTTTCTTCACTAGAAAGCTTATTTGGAATTGCAATAAATCAAGCAAAGTGGAGATGCTCATTTGGGGTTGGAATGGGGTGTGGTGGGGTAGAAGAGGATGGGTGAATTAAGTCTGTGTGGACACTTCACAGAACACAGTTTGAAAACAACTGTGCTAGTGCAAACAATTACTAAGTTTCTTCACACATGCCAAATATAATTCTACCTCTTTATTTTACCAGAGGACAGGAAATTGAGTCAAGATGCCATAATCCCACCATATCTGAAGAACAACTTCCCAGTTCTGACAGTTTTCTATAACTGGGCCTTGAAAGCCCAGGCAGGCTCTGAAGGAGTGTTTCTCATGGAAAAATCTATAGACTATGTGCATTCTACACCCCTGGGGAAGTTGTTCAATATGCAGATTACTAGATCTAAACCCACACCTAACAAATCTTCATCCCTGTGAGTTTTCCAGGAAGCTTCATCTTGAAACACCTACCCAAGTTAGTCTGATACACAGGGCCATAAATGAGTTTAAGAATGAAGGAAATCAATTTCATGAAAGACATTGCAGAGCAATTTATGAAGTACAAGCCTAAATACTACCATCAGGGAGCATAGGATTTACATCCTTCTAACAAACTACAGTTTGAAAGTACTTTCACTTAAAATTACATGCTAAATGTATATGTAGCAGTTTGATATGGTCATGAATTCCAAAAATAGATTTTGGATTATGTTTGTAATCTGGATTGTACCTCGGCATGACTGAGTTATGATTAGCTCTTTGATTGGGCCACGTCATTAGTGCATTGAGTCTCTGTCTCTTGGTGGATGGGGACTCACAGATAAAAGGCATGGCAAAGGACAGAGGTGGACCTTTTGATGCAAGTGTTTTTGATGTTGGAGTTTTGATGTTGGAGCTTGATGCTGAAGCCTTAAACTGGAGTGCTAGGAAGTAAACACACAGAGGAGAGAGAAGCAAGACCCCGGAAGGAAGGAACCCAGGAAGCCTGAATCCTCACAGACGTCTACAGCCATCTTGCTCCAACACGTGGGAATAGACTTTGGTGAGGGAGGTAACTTATGCTTTATTGCCTGGTATCTGTAAGCTTCTACCCCAAATAAATACCCTTTATAAAAACCAACCAATTTCTGGTATTTTGCATCAGTACCCCTTTGGCTGACTAAAATAGTACATAAGCAGTTCATAATATAATACCATGCACTTGAGAAGAGCAGGTAAAGGGCATCTTCAGTAGACCAGTATTTACTTCCATAAAAGTGGCTTTAGAGGTGAAATTTGAACTTGAATATAGATAAAGTGAAAATGACTTTTCACATTACCAAACAATCCTTTGCTTTTCAAAAATATTTGAAGCAAGCTTCATTCTATAAATATTTTCTCTTGTTCATTTAAAATATGGCCCAGTGCATGAAATCATTTACGACTGGTTTTCAGGAACACAGTTAATGCATGAAGCAAAATATATCTTCCCAAATATGTGGTATAAATTAAAAGAAGGGGTAGGGTCAGTTGGCCTTACAGTTCTTGTGCTACCATTAATTTTCACAGATGAAATTAGTGGTGCAAATATCGCCTTGCTTCCTCATACCACTGGAAAAATTGATATAATCACAGAATATTGTTTTCATAGCCTTGTTGGCCCTATGGTTAGTCAGTGGCTTCTGAGGAAGATCCTCAAGTTTGCTCCCTGTAGACCAAACATGTGGATTTGAGAGAGCTTGGAGTTAGTTCATGAGAACTCTATAATCTTTGCTCTGGTATTTCTGGCCCACTCTTCCTGAGAAGCCAAATGCAACATGTGGTAAATGCATGCTACCAGGGTCTCTCTTGCCTGCTAGATTCTCCCTACTGCTCATGGTGAGCAGTAAGTGCCAAAACCCAATTCAACACCAGGAATATTTGGTGCTCTTTTAGTTTCTGGGTATTGTGTTTTAGGTGGGATTTAGTGGGAGGGCACTGGGTATGGCATAGGGACACAGACATAAATAAGACCTCATCACTATCCTCAAGGAACTCAAAGTAAAGGTGGAGGAATGTAACAGGAGAGAAACCAAATAGAAAGGTAAAGGGGAATCTTGATTCCGTTTTCTCTTCTAAGTCCTTACTAAAAGATACACTGAGGCGAAGAAAAGACAGTTAGGAATAGAACAGTCACCCCCTGTCATATATACTTCATGCTCAACAAAGAGTTGAATGTAAAAAGTTAGTACTATAATTCATTTACCCTTTCCCTCAAAATGAAAGACAAACTTGGGTGCTTGTGCTCCTTACTCGGCTCTATCTTGCTCCTGAAATCTATCATCAGAGCCAAAAGGCAACAAAGCTGGGTGATATATTGTTAGTATTTCCCCTTTTTAAGCTGGGATGACATTTCCCAAACCATTCTATCCCCCACAATGTCATGGTTTTTTCACCTTGATGTCAGCACTAAAGTTGTTGATTTTTTGCCAACCCGAGTTTTCCAAATGAAAGTTTGCCCATCTAAGCAGAAGTTCTTCTGGAGACAATTTCATAAGCTCCTCCAAAGTCTCACCATCTCGAAGTAGAGCAGCCAAGGCTAGATGGAAAAAAATCCCACAATTTATATATGATATCATAATGGTCATTACAAGTTAATTCAGTATTTTGATGCTGTTAAATAATAGAGGTGCAAAACCAAGTATGACATAGTTCCTGACTCCAAGATGTTCAGTCTAATAAAAAGGTAAATATATAATTATAAAATAAAATGATATAAAGACATGATATTAGTGAGAATTTACAGCAGTTATATAAAAGCATGTTATTTATTTTCTTTATTATTCTTCATAGTGCAAACACAAAATTAGGTTATGAATTTTACATTTATCATTTTTATCCCATGTTATATATTTACATAAATTATTCTTGTTTAATACTTTTAAAATCAGGGATTTGGGGAAGTACGTTGAAAATTTGGGAACACTAATCTTTTGATTAAAGAAGTAGAGAAACACTACAGTATTTATATATCAATATAAATAATTAACTTTTGAAGGGTTAAACATATTTTAAAGGAATATCATTCAACATTATATTTTCATAGTATCTAACATGAAAGACTACTCAATAATTTTTTTTTGTTGAATTGAATGTGTAGAATAAACCAAGGCTTTTCTTTTGGTAAGTTTTCTCATAGGAAATAGGGAAAAGCTCAAGTGTTTGCATAGAGAACTAAATCTAAGCATTATTTTAAGAAGTTGTACAGTACTTATGCAATAATTACTTCTCATAAACTGAAAGGAGATTTATACTGAATGAGAAGACTGAAACTGCCTGACTTCTGAAGAAGTCCAAGTAATACCTACATCAGGCAAATTTCATCTTTGATAGATTCTGTTTTACACTGTGTCATTTGGACAATTGGATTTAAGCAAGGGAAGAAGCAGCATGGCCATTTGTACAGAGGCCTGCTTCTGTTCCCCATCCTTAGTAACACAGAGGCTAGAAAATATTAAACAGCCTGGCACTTATGTAACCAAGTCTTCAAAGATAAATCCTTTGATGTATGCCATGAAGCAATGTAATTTTATTTTCCCCTTTCCTTCTTAAAAAAGGACTTTATGTCCTTTAACAAGACAACCACCTCAATGAAGGCCAACAATTAGAATTTTATCCACTCAGAGGCAGTTTTGATTGATAGCAGAGGTGTAATTAAGTCTTAAAAGGGCAAAAAAGTCAAGGGAGGTCAGAGGATTTTTAAAGAGTTCTAAATCTATGACAGAATATGAAAGGTGTTAAAAACGATAGGAGATGATTCACAGTAGTGGATCTGAGGGTGGTGATGGGGTGGGAGTTGTGTGGGCAGGGGAGAAGAGATTAGGACAGTTCCTTAACCTTTGTGTGCTTTTGTGACTTTACTGTAAAATAAATTGCAAAGTACCAGACAAATTTAAATTAGTACTAAAGAAGAGATTTATAATTAGGCTATATTCTTGAAAAACACAATAGCATTACCTTATGTTAATTCTAGTTATCATCTAATCAACTTAATTAAGTGAAAGCATGACAATCAGCATGTCTAAGAAAAACAAATCAATAAGCAATTTTCAAGATGGCTTTGGTCCAGTACCTTCATTCCTGCTTAATTCAATGTCAGCGAACAAACCAATTTTAATGATCTGCCAAAGCAGTCCCAAAACCAGATGAGGTTTCCCAGCTCGCAAATCCTCTGCACCAATGTTCACAACATGACACCCAATGGCAGAGGCAGAGTTCAGTGCCAAATTCAAGTTTTCCTGCAAGACAGCCAAATTACACACTTGCTTCTTGACCTTTCCCTTTTTAGCAGTCTACTTCTCCCTTCATTGAAAATAACATTCAATGAGGAAATTAATACTCTTAATTTCACTCATAAATTATCCATGAAAAACAAATTCCAGACTTTGATGTTAAAAAACAGGGCTATAACAAGTCACAGTCTTATTGCTATTGTTAGTTTTGCAGAATTCCATGGGATATATAGTTAGTATTTTATTTTTTTGGTCACTTTTGACGTATACTGACACGTAAGGAAAAGGTATAGTGAATAAAATAAATATATATCTACATGGGAGAAGTGTCACATTTCTAAAATACCTAAATAAGAGGTCAATAATATTGAATACACTTGAAAGAGTTTCAGAAGATCTCCACATCCCTCCTGCCTGAGGGAAATTTGTTATATAATAGCCTAACATATACTTGAGGGAAAAGAAAAATTCTCCATTCATTAAACATGCCAATTAACTAAGAACTTAAGTATTTTTGCTTATTGCTGCATTGTTTGAAAATAGCACTACATAATGAAAAAAATATAGGGCTTTGGAATATAGGATTTGGACTTCAGTTACAACATAGTTCATAAACCTTAGTCCCAACTCCCTTCTCTATAAATTCTGGGTAATAATCCCCAGACTCAGAACTTTAATGAGGATTATATGAGAACATATAAAGTGCAAAGCCTATGTCCTGTAGAGCAGGGCTTCATATAGTAGTTTTATGGGAGAGGAGGTGGGGACAGTGCATACCTGAATGATGAAAGGGGTAAGTTTCTTCTTGTTGATTGCTCTTTCATCAATTGTATCAGGAACTGAGAGGTTGATCATTTTACTGAAAAAAAAAAAGAGAAAGAAATAATCAATTTGCTTTTCAGGAGCCTATAAATATTCAAAAATATTTTACAGCTTATTATTATATGTCTTCGTGTAATCAGAAAAACGAACTGCAATATATGGCTTATATTGTAGTAACAAAAATGCTCCACATAAAAAACAAATGCACACATGCACGAAAAGCAAAATGTTTACTGCAGTAGAGTATCTCTGAGTAGAGGATCTGGTCATATTTTCTCATTTTAATCTTTTTGCATTTTCCTTATTCTTCATGACAATGAACAACTTGGATATTGTAAAAAATAATCTCACATTGAAAAAATTTGTCTCTTCTAGGCTATAAAATTCACAATTACACATTACCATTTATCCACAAAGAGGTAAATTAGGTGAGCATGAGATCCTTTCATTCATCAAATAATTATATGTGTGCCTAAATGATGAGCCAGGCATTATATTTGGTGCCAGTGATAAAGCGGTAAGAGAAAGCAATGCTATTTTGGTTATGCTAATATCTGTGAGCCTCTTAGAATGATTCTCTTTTGTAAAATTTGGAGTTATTCTCTAACATTTTTTTTTTAAAGATTTATTTTTATTTATTTAATTCCCCTCCCTTCCCCCGGTTGTCTGTTTTCTGTGTCTTTTTGCTGCGTCTTGTTTCTTTGTCCGCTTCTGTTGTCATCAGCCGCACGGGAAGTGTGGGCGGCGCCATTCCTCAGCAGGCTGCTCCCTCCTTCGCGCTGGGCGGCTCTCCTTACGGGTGCACTCCTTGCGCCTGGGGCTCCCCTACGCGGGGGACACCCCTGTGTAGCACGGCACTCCTTGCGCGCATCAGCACTGCACATGGGCCAGCTCCACACGGGTCAAGGAGGCCCGGGGCTTGAACCGCGGACCTCCCATGTGGTAGACGGACGCCCTAACCACTGGGCCAAAGTCCGTTTCCCTATTCTCTAACATTTTAAGTGTTTATTTATAATACTGCTCCAGTAAATTTTATTCTGAATATGTAAAACCATGCTTATTTCCATGTAAAAGTAAAATATTAAATAAATGGTACTCTATAATTATCTTTCTCTTAACACATACTGGGAAATATTTCTTTATATAAATGTACAAAAAAGGTAATATTTTGCATTTTAAAATCAGCTTATCAAATAATCAAAATAACTTCATTGCAAAAAAGGAATATAACTTTATACATCGTCCATTGTCATCTGAAATATTTCTAGCTATGTCGTTCTAAGCACTCTGTGTGTAGTGACTTACTTAAGGTATACAAGAGCATAGTGAGGTAAATTCTTAAAATGGGATTATAACAGATGTGGAAGCTGAAATGCAAAGGGGTTGATTATCTTGATTATAGTTACACAGTTACTGAGTGGCAGAGCCTCTACTTTCTGTATAAATCGGAGCATTGACTGACAAACTGTTGATAATCTTATACCATTCCTGACAAGACACTGCTGGCACTAGAGCATTGGTGGCAGAAAACATTTTCTGATGAATTAATAGATACTGACATATTGCAGTTCAACGAAACCTTAATGTTCAACTTGCTCAATGATGAGCAAAAATCGGTAACTGAGAGCTTCCCTATAAAGAGGTCCCTGATCTAAATGAGTTTTATTTATTTTTAAAAATATTTATTTATTTATTTCTCCCTAACCCCTCATTGTTTTGCACTTGCTGTGTCTGTTGGTCTTCCTTGTTTCTTTGGGAGAAAGGGGGAAATGAACCTGGGACCTCTGATGTTGGAGGGAGGCGCCTAATCACTTGAGCGACCTCCACTCCCTGCTTTTTGGTGTCTCATTATATTTCCCTCCATGTGTCTCTTGCTGCGTCATCATTACATCAACTTGCCACACCTCCCTGTTGTATTATTAGCTTGCAGTCTTGCATATCTTATTTTAGGAGGCACTGGGAACGTCTGCTTCCTGCTTTTGTTGTGTCTCTTGTTATGTTTTTCTTCTTGTGTTCCCTGTTGCATCATCTTGTTGTGTCATCTTGCTGTGCTTGCCCATCGAACCAGCTCTCTGTCTCTTTAGAAGGCACCAGGAACTAAACCAGGGACCTCCCAATGTGGTAGGCAGGAGCTCAATCACTAAAGTCACTTCCACTTCCCTGAGTTTTAGGTTAATCTTTTAGTGGTGCTTTCACAGATAATGTAGAGATGAAATAAAATAGACAAAATCTTGCCAATTTTAAATTCTAACTTTTTCCTGAGGTAAAACTGTTAAGCATCCAGAAACACATATACCTGAAGAATATTTTTGTAACTCTAGATATAAAATAAGATGATATCTTACCAAAGCACAATTCCATCACCAACAGCTTTGAACAAATCATCAGTATTTGGGTTCATTGGTATAACATGCCTGCAGTCAGGATCATTTTCCAAAGCTTTGTTTATCCAGTTGACAAAAGCATATTTTTCTTCCTCTAAAATTCAGTTGAATAAGAAGAAATTAGTTTATATTCTAGATTATGCATTTGACTCCAAATCTAAAATAGCTCTACAGCACTGCTGAATGTTAATGTGTTATGAGCAAATGGCTCTCTGAAAACCAGACACTTGAATGCAACACAGTGGCTATCCGAAGTTACAAAATTACCTAAAAGAATAGAGCATGGTTAACTGATTTTTGGAGAAGTAGTCAAAAAATCCTTTACAGGGGAGTAGATGTGGCTCAAGCAGTTGAGCACCTGCTTCCCACATGGGCGGTCCTGGGTTTGGTTCCCAGTGCCTCCTAAAAACAAAGACAAACAACAAGCAAACAAATGAAAGAACCAACTCAGGGGAACTGATGTGGCTCAGTGGTTGAGCACCAGCTTCCCACTTATGAGGTTCCAGATTAAATCCCTACTCTTGGTTCCTCAAAACAAATCCTTCTTGGAGTTGTCCTGGGTGGTGCCCCAGGGACAATTGCCGGATGTTGTATGTCCTCCCATGGCCCACTGGATGGAACGTGGGAAAGTATGGGCTATGGTGTGGAACATGGGACATGGGGTGCAGCGATGCCTGGAGATGTACTCACCAGATGCAATGGATGTGACATGATGATGGGGGAGAGTGTTATTAGGGGGGGAGTGGTGGGGTGGGGGCGGTGGGGGCGAATGGGGACCTCATATTTTTTAAATGTAATATCTTTTTAAAAAAATGAATAAATTAAGTAGAATTTGAAAAAAAAGGAAAATAAAAAAAACAAAAAACAAATCCTTTACAAATAATATTTATATACTATAGAACTCCACCATAATAAAGTTTATTACTACGCATATTTGTACCATATCTCTTGCAAGCTAACAAAGTCATACAATAAATACTTCTAATGCCTTTGTGTCAAGTATTACTCACATATATATGTCACAAAGGAATTCTACTGCATTCTTAATTAGGAGGAAATGTTTTTCAAGGGCCCTTCCTTTACACTGTAGCGTTCACCCTATTTAGTTCACTGTGTTAATCTAAGGCATGTGAAACCATTACCTGAATAGGAATGCTGTGTTCCTTCACTCGACAACTCTGAAGTTCCTCCAAGAGCACAAATCCCTTCTTTCCTGTTGATTGCTTTACGGAAGGTTTTGGCAATATCACTGCTTTTTACCTCTTGGAAAATCTATCGATTAAAATATTTGTTGATTCGCAATTAATTTTAAAACAGCCATAACAATAAGCATAGTCATTTTCTTTTATACTCTGATCAACTACATTTCTTTGCCATAGATGATGAGTGTTAAAAGATATGAAAAATTGAGCTTGAATTTTTGAAATGCTAAACAAGTACTCCAATACTACTGAAAATCAAGCATTGGAAAGTCAATTGCACACACTTGTCAAAACATTAAGTGTTACATGCACTGGATCCACTTTAAGGCAAAAACTAGTGTGGTTCAATTGTACAGGTAAGCCTGTTAATTTTCTACCAACAAGGAAGGCTGTGTTCTTTTCCGGGATAGAAAAAACTGAAAGATCTCCCTACTTTAACCATAATTATTCATGCAAAGTAATCTGAAAGTTTATTTTTCAACCAAAAAACTAGTTTGTGGCATAATGGGGTAGACCAGTAAGAGTTTGTTGAATTGAAAGTTATAGAGTAAGAAAAATAATAAGGTGGAAAATACATAAAGTAGATACCAAGAGATGACTATGGACTATGGAAAAAAGAGGTTTTTCAGTAATGGTCTTGTTTGGTCTTCTCTTCACAATAGGGAACATGACTAATGAAATTAACATTTACATTCGATTGTATAAGAGCAGGTTGTAGCAAAGCTAATTCTACATTCCAGTACAACCACTATTCTATAGGTCTGTCTACATATTTTGCATTTAGTGGAATTTACCTAACCCCAAATTTGTTTCTGATCTACATATGTGTACAGTTCTTATGGCAACTGGAAGGGCTAAATTAGCTACTGCCAAGACAAGCTATAGCAATTTTATAAAAAGCTTATTAAATGCTATCTAGAACCCTATTAAAGTGGATGCCCAAAGTGTTACTACCTCAGCATAATAAGAAATGAAAAGCTTTTTCTTATTATTATTACTGCTTTTGCCTCAAAGGTCATTTGTCATTTGCTTGTAAAAATTCGCTTGTTTCAACTACCACAATGTCAGCTGAAACTGAAAAATAAATCCAAATTTCTATACATCATGGAAAAATAGAATAATCCCAATGTAAAAAAAAAAAAGAATATCTCTCCTGTATAATATCCTGAAGTAATTATTTAGCGAAGCTCTACCAAATGTCCTGAAGCTTGGGAATGACCTTCAAAGTTATAATAAAAGTTGTTAATTTTCTGTCTTTCAAACGTTACTTGACATTCAGTTTTAAAATATTTTAGAATTATTTTAGCCAAGCTCTAAGTTCTGTTTTGTAGTTATTTCTCCTTGATAGTAGTAGAACATTGTGAGTGTAATTAACAAAATTGATTTATATATTTGAATGTGGTTAAAAGGAGGGGGCTTTTAGGTTGCATACATATCACTAGAAAATCATAAAAATATAAATACTATACGAGTGTACAACACAGTGACCCTTAATGTAAGCCACAGATTATAGTTGAGTACAAGTATAAAAATGTGCTTTCCTCAATTGTAACAAATATACCACACTAATGCAAGGTGTTAATAATAGGGGGGTAAAAAAATAATAGGGGGGTAACATGGGAACTCTATATTTTCTGAGTGATTTTTCTGTAAACCTACAACTTCTCTAATAAAAAATAAATAAGTGACTAAGCTTAAGAGTACCCAGGGTCCTCAGGATGGAAGAATAAAATACGGATTAGAGTGGACTTACTGGTATTCTACTATAGAACTATTGTGACTTTAGCAATGGAAGAAACTGTAGCATTGATGTGGTGACAGTGGCCATGGAAGTGGCAGTAGCTGAGGGCAGGGAGAGGGAAGAAGGGATGTGACATGGGGGGATTTGGGGGACTTGGAGTTGTCCTGAATGATATTACAGGGACAGATGCTGGACATTATATATCCCGCCATAACCCACTGAATGGACTGGGAAAGAGTGTACACTATAATGTAAACTATATTTCCTGCTGTGTAGCAGAGCCCCCAAATTTATTTATGAAATGCAGTGAATGTGCCACACTAACGAAAGAGGTTGTTGATGGGGGAGGAGTGTGTGGGTTGGGGAGTGGGATATATGGGAACATCTTATATTATTTAATGTTACAGTTTGTGTGAGCTATGTATCTTTTAAAAAAGATAATAAAAGAAAAAAGTAATAGAAGATATGTCTATCTTTGAATGTAATTCACTATATGAGAATTTGTATTTATTTTCAACTTTAGTAAAGAAATTGTTCGAGTGGATGATGAAGTTATTTGAATATAAGCGTTGGCTTTAAAAATCTCTGAAGTCAGCAATAACCCAAGACTGACTACAGTGCTGTAACTTCCCAATGAATCGTTTCAAAGCTCCCACTGTGATACTAATGAGCTCACTGATTTGTGTTGTTTCTTTTTATGAGGAAAGATTTGCTCTAACCTCTATGAACAAACTCCTGGAAAATATTTCTCAGGAAGCAATATCCACTCTCATTCTGTACATCTTTTTCTGTTTTGTTTATGGAATGGAGATGTCTTTTACTACTGTTCCAAAGCTTCAATGCGGTTCCCTCAAAGACCCTCTGCAACAACATAACTCTTTTTGACCCCAGGGTTAGATCAGCAGAAGAGTAGAGGCCAAACCAAAGAATTCCAAAAGCATATGACTTAAGAGGAAGGAAAGATTTCACAAAGAATTGCAAAAGAATATTGACTAACTCTCAGTATTTGGGGCTGGTTTCCAAAATTGTTTCTAAAGTAGCAACATAAAAAATATGTTGTAGGCCTAAACTTAGTAATAATAGGAAAGACTGCTTAAAAAAAAAAACAAAGAAAAAAATACTACAACATCTAATACCTTATATACCATGTTCTGAGCACTTTACTTACTTAATCCAATGAAGGCTGTAGTATTATTAAAATCCTAAAACAGGTCAACAATTTATTATTACCATTAATGAACAAGCAGGTTTCTCATTGTGAAAAGGAGAGTTTAATGTAGCCATGTTTGCTGAAAAAAACTTGTCACACCAGACTTTTCCAGATGAAGAAAATATCCTATTTTCTTTTAAGTATAAAAACCCAGAAATTTACTTTTGAAATACTTAAAAGAAAAAAAACCTATTCGAATCAGTATATAAGTTCAATATTAAAGTTTAAATATAACTCTGGGACTCTTTTCTGCCCTATATATGTTATTCAAAAATCAACACAAACTGATTATGCTTGTAACATGGTTTGCAATTAATACCCTGTAAGTAGCAATTTCAAAAAATAACAGGCAAGAATGTTTATTTCTAGTTTCTTATGTTAAGAGTTGACAGGAACCACATCTTTCCTATTTCTCAGATAACCGAGATCTACTGAAGTTTGGTTTGACAATTTATAGGGTGTTTCATTGATGAAAAATAGATGGGAGGGAACAGACATTTGACTAAAGACCCATCTTTCTATTAGTACACTCATGGTAATACAATCCTGAAATATCAGTCAAGTTATTTTATTGCCCTTCATATTTCAAATTTTTAAAATAGCAGGTAGGGTGTAACAGTGGAAAAAGACACTAGTTCTCTGTAATGTTAGTAAAGTCACTTTGTTTTCGGAGTTCAGATTTTTTAAATGAGAAAAATGAAGGACAATAAATATATAGATTCCTTATAATTCTAAAAATATTTTTAAACTAAATGTCCTCATAATGTTTTATCTTCTAAAATATTCCTCATAGTGCCAAAATTATTGTGCATGTTCATAATGTTCATAATAAGCTTGTATTTTAAACACTAATATTGCCCCCCCCCAAGAAATTGCTGTCAGCTGAGTAAACAGTCATTATTTCATTAATACACTTCTTGAATTCTCACTCTGTACAAAAGGCATTTATTCTAATTGGAGAGAATATACCCAAAGTTCACTTGCTGTAGTGAGCCAGGGTAACTAACTGGAGCACATTTTATCATTTCAGGTATCTTGGGGCAAAAATAAAGCAAGGAATGGGAAAAATACAATTGGTGTGACCTATGGACTGTGGTTAACAGCAAAACCGTAATATTCACACTTCTATGCCAAAGATATACTGTGTTGATAATGGGGGAGTATGGAAAAAGTATGCCAAATGTACATTATGGACCATAGCTGGTGGTAATAGTCTGATGATATTATGTCGTAATCTATAACAAATGTTCCAACAATGGTGTGGTGTGTTGGTTGAAGGGGTATTGCATGGGAATTCTACACAGGTGCATGAATGTGTTGTTAAGTTCACAATTTCTGCAATAAAAATATATTTTAAAAAATAGTGTAGGTTGGGTGAAAAATACACCAAATATAAGATATGGACAATAGTTAGTAGTGAGATTTTGACAATATTCGTTCATAATTGTAACAAATATCTAGCAACATTTCAAGGTGTTGGTGGTTGGTTGATGTATGGGATCCGCGCATGATGTTATGCATGTTTGTTTGTAAGTTTACAAATTTTTCTATACACATATTGTTTATGCATGTTCATGTATGAATGATATCCTTCAATGGAATTTTTTTTTAAAAAGCAAGAAAAGGAGAAAAAGAGTGCCAGGATGTCTAGGTTCATGATAGGCACTAATTATTAATTACTTATAACTAGTTATTACTAGTTTGCAATATACTGTAAGAAATGCTTAACAAGATCTAGTCCTTGCTGCCCTGGATGGTGCTTCAGGGGCAATCACCGGACACTGTAAATCCTCACAGGGCCCACTGGAATGGGGGAGAGTATGGGCCATGATGTGGACCATTGACCATGAGGTGCAGAGGTGCCCAGAGATGTACTTACCAAATGCAATGGATGTGTCATGATGATGGGAATGAGTGTTGCTGGGGGGGAGTGGTGGGATGGGGGTGGTGGGGTTGAAGGGGTCCTCATATATTTTTTTGTAATGTAATATTTTTACAAAATCAATTTAAAAAAATAAAGAAAGAATATATGAGATAAGAATACAAGAAAAGACTAGAAAACAAAGCTATTTTCTGAAACCTTTTTGAATATTAAACATTCTGAGATGTAAGTATTAAATTATATTGATGTTTAAAAAAAAAAGATCTAGTCCTTTATACCATCAGAAATGCCTAATAAGACTTCAGCCCAAAATATTACAAAATTAAATATATCTATATATCTATATCTTATGGTGCTCTCAATTGAAGGAAGAGGCAATAAGCTGTTAACCTTGAGGAGTATCTGATGATACCAGAGAAGAAAACAAATATTTTAAATGCCTCTTTCAATGGACTAAAAAGTTGTGTTTCTAATTTTTAATTATCAAAATGATCATCCTAGAGAAAATGGTATCCTTGAATATTACCACAATAGCAGAATATCTTTTTAATCAGAACGTTCAACTCAGGAAGCTTCCAAGTCTATGAGTCAGGGTGTATTATGAAAATTTGTGAGTATACAGTTCACTAAGTGAGAGAGAAATAGCACTCCAAGGATATCATTTAGCACCTTGAAATATGCCCTTTAATGTTGCTTACATAGTGAGCATTGTGTGATATCTTTGTTTCTTCAATGTTCTCATTCTCAGTTCTTTTGTTACGATATTCTAGTGGGTAAAAAACTAACTAGATTTGGTAGGAGGCATGAGAAAAATGTTGCTACTTATAACAACTGTACTAATACAATATACTTAGGAATATAATATGGTTCAATGAAATCCTATTAGCCAAAAAAACCTTACTTTTAATAATGGTGACTTTTAACATACTTACATAAACAAATTCATCAAAACTTATCTTCCCGTCTTTATTTCTGTCGCCATCCAGCATGAGTTTTTGAATAATCTCTCGCACTTTATATCCCGGTAACGGCATGTTAGCTTCCTTGAAAAGCTCATGAAGTTCATAGTCACAAATGAATCCGTTGCTGTTGAGATCTTTGTAAAGATGCGAACAATCAAGAAAGGGGAAAAAAGTTTTAGGAGAAACAAATTAAACTATCAAAAAAATTTTTTTTTCTTCATTTGAGGCTCATAAGCTCCCTAAATACAATTTTTTCCTTTTTTCATCATTTGGTGCCAAAGCTTGTTTGAAAGGTAAATGAAAATTATAACTTTAAGAGTAAAGTTTTACATCACATATCTAGTATTTTACTTTATTTTATTAAGCAAATTTTTATTGTCTTTTTAAAAAAGACAAATAGATCACACAAAATGCTACATTAAAAAACATAAGAGGTTCCCATATGCCCCACTATCCCGTATTTTAAACAGAGTATAAAGTAGTTTTATTAAAGAATAGCATCCTTAATTTTAGAAAGCATACTTATTTAACAAAATTATTATTGAACCATGGAACTAAGAGGACTTTGTAAACACTTATTAGATTTTTACACCAACATCACATTGCAATGACATAAAACAGTTTCCACTGAAGCTATTTGGGAATTTTATGATCCTTATTCTTACATTAGTCTAAAAGAATAGTTTCATGAATTAATTTGCTGATTATATTTCAAAACACAACCAAAATTAAGCAGTTACTTTCAGTGACAATTTTTTTGAGGTAAACAAACATTTATCCAAGACAAATATAGAGTTTATAAAAACAAATTCAGGGGGGTGGAGTAAAGATGGCATCAGAGTAAGGAGCTCCTGTAGTCAGCTCCTGAAACAGGGTAGTTGGTGGTCACCCAGAGCTACCTAAAGCACCTTTTGGAGGACCCAGGGGACCGAAGGAGTATCCTGCAATATCCTTGCACAGTGTGGAGGAAGGAGACTACCCATCTGCATGGAGGAATCATGAGTTGAGCCCTCCACGCCGTGCAGGATGGTGCCCATGGCATGCAGGCTGCCTCGGGAGCTGTTCCGGGGTTGAAGTTCCATCTTCCCTAATAAAAATGGGAAGAAAACACGGTGTGGCAGCGACTTCACCTGCTGATTAGTGGTTTTGGTGGGTTGAAGTAGAATCTTAGGAACAACTAAACGTTAAGCCTGTCCAGGTCGGAGGGAAGCCAGTGGTCACTATTCTGACTTCGCCCCAGGCACAAGCAGAAGCAATGCTGACTGAAAATTGGTGCTTGCAAGGACTGGCTTCTTTCCACCCAGGTTGGATTGCAGGTCTAGGCTAAACCCCAGTCCCAGCTCTGGCAGGGAGGAAGCTGGGGGCACTTGCACCACCTCTGTGGGAAGTTGCAAGCCACGCTGCAGAGGCTGGTGCCCATCCTACTCTAGGGACACAAGTCGCCTTAGGAACTATTCCATGGCTGGAGTTAAAAGCTCCATTTCCCATAAACAGTGGAGGAAGAGAGGGATGTCTACTGAACTCAGCTACTGATTGGTGGAGTCGGCTGGCTAAAGTATAATCCTAGATCCAGCTTGGGTCTGGGTCTGTCCAAGTGGGGAATAGTCTGATAGCTGCCATCTTGACTCTGCCCCCGGCCTGTGGGGGAGCCTGGCAGACTGAATCGGTGAAGTTAGGCATAGGCTTCTTTCTACCAAATGGGACTGTAGCCCTAGCCTAGGCTCCAGGCCCACCTCCAGCAGAGAGGTAGCTGGTGGGACCTGCACCAGGCTCTCCAGGGAAGTGCAAGTGCTCTCCACTGGCAGAGGCTGAATAGTCGGACACCTGGGGCTGCATCCCCGCACCGCCCCAAGAGAATAGGGGAGGAGCTGGGTATCCTCGGCCTCTCCAGACAATTGCAGGAGTTTTCAGCCCACACAGATTTGTTGAGTGCCTTTGAGCCCATCTCTACCTCTGTCTCCCCACAACATAGGAGGGGACTGGTGTTGCCTCAACCTCTCAGGGCAACAGTTCTGGGCTGCACAAGACTGACTGTTGGGCACCTGTGGCTCCACCTCCATCCCCAACAGGACTAGAGATGGTCTGTGTTCGCCCAGCCTCTTTGGGTAACTGCAGGTGCTTTTGGCCCACACAGCCTGGTCTGGTGGGTACTTGTAGATACACTCTCACCCCCCAATAGGAAAGAAGGGAGCTGGTCTATCCACAGCCTTTTTGGGCAACAGAAGACCTTCAGCCTGCATGGACTGGACTATTGGATGCTTATGAATCCACCTCCATCCCCCCACATCCAATAGGATAGGAGGGTTTTGGTGTCTTCATAGACTCTCTGGACAATGGTGGGTACTTTCAGCCAATAGGGACTAAAATGTCAGGTGCCTGTGGATCCAACCCCATGCCTTAAGAGAATAGAAGGGGGCTGGTGTTTCCTCAACCTCTCCAGACAATGTCAGGTATTCTTGGCCTAAAGGGATTGAACTGTTGAGCACCCATAGAACGACCCCTACCAACCAATAGGATAGGAGGGGCTGGTGCTTCCTCAGCCTCTCCAGGCAATGGTGGGTATTTTCAGCCAACAGGCCTGAACTGTTGTGCATTTGTGGTTCTGTTCCCACCCCCTAAAGGGCAGAAGGGACAGTACTCCCTAAGCCTCTCAGGGCAACTGCAGGCATATTTGACCAACAGAGATTAGATCGTTGGGCACTCCAGAGGGTCGATTTCCACTCCTGGCAGAGAGAGGGTCTGGTGATACATCAGTTTACCTGAGCAACTGTGGTCATTTTGGACCCACACAGCATAGATTGCTAACCAAAACTATAGCTCCATCCCTGCCTAAGTTAGGGGAGGAAGGGGTGTGAAGCTTCATCATTGTCTCCATGCGACAACTACAGACAATTTTGTGCCCAACTGGGATTATTATACATGACTACAGCTCTGTCCATACCCATGACAGAGGAGAAAGTTGGGAGAAACTTCATCAATTCTTGAAGCAACTTGGACAGCTTCAGCCTCCATAGCTTACAGCACCAAGTACATCCTTGGCTCCTACTACACTACAAGCAAGGGAGGAAAGATAAGAAATCCCTAAACTAAAGGGAGAAACTGCACCCAAAATAAATATATCAGCAAGTCAGATGCAGAAACACCAACACAAAATTGCAATCCATACCAAAAAACAGGAATAGATGGCCCAATTAAAGGAACAAGATAAGCCTGCAGATGACATAAAGGAGACAACTAATCTTAGATGTTCAAATAAATCTCCTTAATAAATTCAATGAGATGGCTAAAGAGATTAAAGATATTAAGAAGACACTGTATGAGCACAAAGAAGAATTTGAAAGCATACATAGAAAAATAGCAGACCTATGCAAATGAAAGGTGCAATAAATGAAATTAAAAATACACTGGAGGCATATAACAGCAGATTTGAGGAAGCAGAAGTGAGGATCAGCAAGCTTGAAGACATGACCTATGAAAGCGAATAAACAAAAGAACAGATGAAGAAAAGAATAGAAAAAATTGAACAGGGTCTCAGGGAATTAAATGACAGCAAGAGATGTGCAAACATATGTGTCATGGGTGTCCCAGAAGGAGAAGAGAAGGGAAGAGGGGCAGAGAGAATAACTGAAGAAATAATGGTGGAAAACTTTCCAACCCTATTGAAGGACATAGATATCAATGTCCAAGAAGCACAACATGCTCCCATCTGAATAAATCCAAATAGACCAATTCTGAGACACATACTCTTCAGAATGACAAATGCCAGAGACAAAGAGAGAATTCTGAGAGCAGCAAGAGAAAAGCAATGCATAATATATAAGGGATACCCAATAAGATTAAGTGCCAATTTCTCATTAGAAACCATGGAGACAAGAAGGCAGTGGTATGATATAGTTAAGATACTGCAGGAAAAAACTGCCAGCCAAGGAATTTATACCCAGCAAGATTATCTTTTAAAAATGAGGATGAGATTAAAATATTCACAGATAAGTAGAAACTGAGAGAGTTTATAACAAAAAGACCTGCTTTGCAAGAAATATAAAAGGCTTTTTACAGCCTGAAAAGAAAAGACAGAAGAGAGAGGTCTGGAAGTGAGTCTAGAAATGACAATTGTATCAGTAACAGTAACTAAAGGTGTCAAAAATAAATTGACAGACAAAACAGAAAGATCAAAGTAGATGAAATAATAACTGCTTTACAGTAATAACATTGAATGTTAATGGATTAAACTACCCAATCAAAACACATAGACTGGCAGAATGGATAAGAAAATATAAGCCATCTATATATTGTCTGCAAGAGACTCACGTTAGACAGAAGGATACCAATAAATTCAAAGTGAAAGGTTGGAAAAAGATATTACATGCATGCAATAACCAAATCAGATGATATAGACTTTAAAAGCAATTTAAAAACTGTTATTAGAGACAAGGAAGGACATTACATATTAATAAAAGGGATGATTCACCAGGAAGAAATAACAATCATAAATACATATGCATATTATCAGGATTCCCCAAGACACATGAGGAAAACACCAAAACTGAAGTGAGAAATAGACATCTCTACAATAATAGTTGGAGACTTCAATATACCACTCTCAGCATTGGATAAAACATCTGGGCAGAAGCTCAATAAAGAAACAGAGAGCTTAAATAAAATGATAAATGGGTTAAACCTAATAGACATATATAGAGCACTGCACCCCAAAATAACAGAATATACATACTTTTCAAGTGCTCATGGATCTATCTCCAGATAGACCATATGTTGGGTCACAAGGCAGATCTCAATAAATTCAATAAAATCAAAATTATACAAAGCACTTTTCTGATCATAATGGAATAAATTTGGAAATCAACAAGCAGCAAATAAATGGAAAATTCACATATATATGGAGATTAACTAATACACTCTTAAATAATCATTGGGACAATGAAGAAATTTCAAGGGAAATCAATAAATATCTCGAGATGAATGACAATGAGAACACAACGTATCAGAAACTATGGGATGCCATGATAAAGATACTACAAAAAAAGAGAATTACAGGAACATTTCTTTAATGAATACAGATGCAAAAATCCTCAATTAAATATTTGCTAATTGAATCCAAGAACTCATTAAAAGAATTATTCATCATGATCAAGTGCGTTTTATACAAGGCATGCAAGGCTGGTTCAACAAAATAAAATGAATCAGCATAATACACCACATTAATAAATCAAAGAAGAAAATCACATGATCTTATCAATTGACACAGAAAAGGTATTTGACAAAATACAGCATCCTTTCTTGATAAAAATACTACAAAAAATAGGAATTGAAGGAAATTTTCTCAACATGATAAAGGCCATATATGAAAAATCCACAACTAACATTGTACTCAATGGTGAAAAACTAAAAGCTTTCCTGTTGAGATCAGGGACAAGACAAGTATGCCCACTGTCACCACTGTTGTTCAATACAGTGCTAGAAGTTCTAGCTAGAGCAATCAAGCAAGAAAAAGAAATAAAAGCATCCAATTTGGAAAGGAAGAATTAAAACTTTCACTATTCACAGATGATAAGATTGTATATCTAGAAAATCCTGAAAAATCTACAACAAAGCTGATAGAGCTAATAAATGATTTCAGTAGAGTGTCAAGATACAAGATCAATACGCAAAAATCAGTGGTGTTCTTATACAGGAATAATGCACAATCTGAGGAGGAAGTCAGGAAAAAATTCCATTTACAATAGCAACTAAAGGAATCAAATCTTCAGGAATAAACTTAACCAAGGATGCAAACCATTTGTATTCAGAAATGTATAATGCATTTATAAAAGAATTTAAAAAAGACCAAAATAATTGGAAGAATATTCCTTGCTCATGGATTGGAAGACTAAATATCATTAAGATGTCAATTCTCCCAAAATTGATATACAGATTCAATGCAATCCCAATAAAAATTCCAACAGCATATTTTAAGCAAATGGAAAACTGTTATCAAATTTATCTGAAAGGCTAAGAGGCCCCGAATAGCCAGAAACATCTTAAAAATGAAAAGTGAAGTTTAAGGACTCTCACTTCCAGATTTTAAATCATATTACCTAGCTACAGTGTTAAAACATCATGGTATTGTCATAAAGATAAACACATAGACCAATGGAACCGAATTGATAGTTCAGAAACAGACCCTCACATCTATGGCCAAGTGATTTTTGACAAGCCTGTCAAGCCCTCCAATTTGGGGCAGAACAGTGCATTCAACAAATAGTGTTGGGAGAACTGGATATCCATAACCAAAAGAAATAAAGAAGACCCCTACCTCACACCTTATGCAAAAATTAACTCAAAATGGATCAAAGACCTAAATATAAAAGGAAGTACAATAAAGCTCCTAGAAGAAAATGTCAGGAAACATCTTCAAGACATGGTGGTAGGTGGTAGATTCATAAACCTTACACCAAAAGCACACGCAACAAAAGAAAACATGGATAAACGGAACCTGCTCAAACTTAAACACTTCTGTGATTCAAAGGATTTCATTAAGAAGGTGGTCAGCCCAGTCAATGGGAGAATATATTTGGAAACCACTTATCTGATAAACTTTTGATATCCATTCTATACAAAGAGATCATACAACTCAAGAATAAAAGAGCAAGCAATCCAATTAAAAAATGGGCAAAAGATTTAAATAGACATTTCTCCAAAGAGGAGATACAAATGGCCAAATAGCACATGAAGAAACGGTCCGTATCACTAGCTATTAGGGAAGCAGACTTGGCCCAACAGATAGGGCGTCCACTTACCACACGGGAGGTCCAAGTTTCAAACCCAGGGCCTCCTGACCCATGTGATGAGCTGGCCCACGTGCAGTGCTGATGCACACAAGGATTTCCATGCCACACAGGGGTTTCCCCCGCATAGTGGAGCTCCATGTGCGAGGAGTGTGCCCTGTGAGGAGAGCCGCCCAGTGCGGATAAAAATGCAGCCTGCCCAGGAGCGGCACTGCTCACACGGAGAGCTGACGCAGCAAGAAGATGCAACAAAACAAGACACAGATTCCGGGTGCTGCTAACAAGAATACAAGTGGACACAGAGAGCGGGCAATGGGATTGTGACCGAAAAAGTTAGTCTGGGGAAGTAAATGTCAATAGGAAGAAAGCTAAAGAATAATCTAGGGACTGAATAACACAGTGAACCCAGAGGCCGGTGAGAATTGGGGTTAAGGGTACAAATGAAAGAGAGTCCTTCTGTAAGCTAGAGCAGATGTACATCACTATTTCAGGGTGATGAGAATATGGAGAAACATGAGAAAACTACAATTGGTGTGACTATAGACTGTGGCTAACAGCAATACTGTAATATTCTTGCATCAATGCCAAGCTGTACTGTGTTGATAATTTCCCTAAGGCCAATGAAACTTTCTTTGCTTTGAATTTATATAAGGTTATCATCAAGCACTTTATTAAAGTGTTTCTATATAGAAATCAAGCTAGCAACAACATCTGCAAACACTAAAAAGAACAAAGCAGTATCCTTATCATCAGGCAGAATTCTTGGGTTTAAATACACCTTCTCCCATGTATAGGACAATCTGTTTGCCCCCATCTTCTTTTTTTTAAAATGTATTTTGTTTATTTTTGAAAGATACATAGACCACACAAAATGTTACATTAAAAAATATAGGAGGTTTCCTTATACCCCACTCCCCATACCCCCCACTTTTACCACATCAACAACTTCTTTCATCAATATGATACATTCACTGCATTTGATGAATACATTTTTGAGCACTGCTACACAGCATGGATTATAGTGTACATTATAGTTTACACTCCCCTCCCAGTCCATTTGGTGGGTTATGGCAAGATATACAATGCCCTGCCTCAGTCCCTGCAATATCATTCAACAACTCAAAGTACCAAAAATTCCCCCATATCACACCTCATTTTACCTCTCCCTGCCTTCAGCAACTCTCATGGCCAATGTCTCCACATCAATAATATAATTTCTTCCCTTGCTAGAGTCACAATAATTCTATAGGAGAATACCAGTAAGTTCACTCTAATCCATATTTTATTCCTCAATCCTGTGGACACTGGGATGGTGATGTCCACTTCACCTCTCAAATGAGAGGGGGCTTCAATCCCACATGGCTGGTGGATGGGCTCTTGTGCCCTCAGCTGTATACTCTTTCGGTTCCCTGGTTTGGTGTTTGTCCATCCTCACCTCCCTGTCAGATGACCTGGATAAGTTCATCGAACTGGAGAGAACGTGCTGCCACACCGCTGAAGCTCAGTGGCCCAGCTGGCACATGGACAGCCCAGAGATTCAAAACTCCTGGGCAGATACCAATTCCAGGGCCAGCCACAGGTTCAATAAATGGGACACAAGAGGCATGTGTAGATAGGTTACATCTGAGTCCAACTCCGTCACACTCAGGAGCACAAATTCCAAAGTAGGGCCCATTGGCAAGGCACCGAACTCCAGAGCCATCTGCCATGACTGTAGGACCTCTGTGTCTCTGTAGCCCTCAGGAGCACCACTAATTGGGGTTGCATCTACTTTGGATGTCTCTGACATCCTGCTGAGACGTGCATAAGTGCGACTGTTCTCATGATCTCCCGACTCATTTTGAAGTCTCTCAGCCATATAAACTCATTTGTCTTTACCATTTCCCCCTTTTTTTCAAGGTCTTTTTCTAGTTGCATCACCAACCGATGCTTGGTAGTAATCCCTTGGTACCAGAGAAGCTCATCCCTGGGAGTCATGTACCAGGCTGGTGAGAAGGTAATGCATTTATATGCTGTGTTTGGCTTAGAGAGTGGCCACATTTGAGCAACATGGAGGCTCTCAGGAAGTAACTCTTAGGTACCCTGCAACAGTAGGCTATGTTGGAATTATTTGTGCAACATGCTCATAAGCATCGTCATCAATATCAAGTGTCCATCATTTGACCATCCTTCTTTACTGGTTATTGCACTTGCACTTAGGGGATTGTTGCTGTTCCACTGGGGAATATGACAGAGCTCCTCAGGATGGGAACACAGCACTCCCTTAAGTCGTCATGTGAATTGTTACCCACTCTGTCAATACCCAACAGTCATCTGATCATATTTATATACCCTATATGGAAGCCCTGTAGAACTCCCTCCCACTCATGCATCCTCCATCAATGACACTCCATATCAGTACTCCTTCCCTGCCATATTTGAACCCCTCTGTGATCCAAAACTTCTTTAAAAATGAAGCCTAATATATTGCCAAATACAATTAATAGGAAAATGCAATAGTAGTGATAGGTTTAAACATTAGAAATAAAATAAATTATAATTTAGAAAAACTAAAATGAAGCAAAATAAAAACTGGGACTTCCAACGTTGGAGAGAGGCATTCAGTTGCTCGTGCCACCTCAGCTCCCTGGTTTGTTGTGTCTGTCTTTGTCTTTCTTCCGTGTCTCTTTTTTGTTGCATCACCTTGTTGCATCAACTTGCAGTGAGGTCCTGCTCTCCCAGCATGGTCCAGCTCTCTGCAGCATGGGCCAACTCACCTTCACCAGGAGGCCCTGGGGAACCGAACCTGGGACCCTCCCATATGGTAGACAGGAGCCCAATTGCTTGAGCCACGTCCACTTCCTGCAGTAACATTCTGAGTACTACTATATCTCATTACCTAAATACAATCTCCCTTCATTTTTAAGACATCTTTAGAGAATGAGAGCACTGAGATAGCGCCTTCCCTTCAAGTCTCAAAACTTTGTCCACCATTAGATATATTCGACTTTTCCCTCACTTCACAAATGACATATCTGAGAATAATTTAGTATTTTGTTGTTGGCTCCAGTTTAGACCTGGCATATGACAGCTAATATTGTCATTTTTGTATTCCCAGTGACATAAAAGAGGTGGAAGGCAGAGTTATTTTAAACTAAAAACTGAAGTACTATAGTGAATTCAAAACCACATGAAACTGACCAAGGCCCTGTCTCACTGTTATCTGAATTAAACAGAACGGAGATGTAGGGCATTTGCATGAACTGTCCTTGAAATAACCTCTTTGAACATTAAATAGAAAATAGCTCACTGATGTGATTAAAAGATGCCACAGGAAGGGGCCACCCAAAAATATAATTAACACAAAATCACCACATGTGGAAACTCCATTTTGAAGTAAGGGCTGTAATAATAGGTACTTTTAGTAATGAAGAGGAAAATTTTTTAAAGGGACATTGGGAGAATAAAAATTTGTCATTATAGGATAATCTTCCTTATTAGGAAGCAAAAATCTTGATAAGGATTCTTTTAAATCTTTATATCTACCATGCATAATATGCAGCACAGTGCCTAGCATATAAGCAATGAAAAAAATTTTATTTTGGCAGAATCATTGATTTTCAGGTATTGACCAGGAAGAGGATGCTCTAATCATAGATGAGCACTTTAAAAATAAAACAGACAATGGGAAAAAAAGCCACCCAGAAATAGCACTGAAGGTTAGAATGGCAATTCATGAGGAAACTATAACTTGACTGAAATATCCCTTAAATAGCATTCAATCTCATCCCCTTTGTTCTAATCCTGTTCCTACCCAGCAGACTTCAGATATATAATTTTGCTTTCTAAGTGAACACAGCCACTGTGGAATACTCATGGAGACAACCAGTGATGTTGGGGATTTCTCTTGTTATAAATTTTAAAAATCTTCTTTGGGTTTATTAAGAAATAGCTTGTATACTTATTTATTATTAAGGGACCTCCAGAACAAATGGAGTACCTACTCTGTGGCAGGCACTGTGCTAGATACTAAAGGTATTGAAATTAATCTGACATAAATACTAGTTCTTACTTGAAACTGTAGCTTCAAAACTCTTGTAAAACTTTGTGTCAAATGGAAGAGATATTCTTTAATTTTTCTGAGATGCAGAGACTCATCAAGCATTTGCCATCTAGTTTAATATATTTTAAAAGTTTTAGTTATTTGTTAGATTTCCATGTTTTATTGACAGATTTTAATCTAGTTTGTACTACTTCTGTGATCAAAGGAACTTTATTGTTAATCATACTAACTTATATCACACCTTTTTTAGAGCACTTAAATTATATATTTTGAAGAAAACAATTTCAATTTCGAAAAGGAGGCAGAGGAAGCCTTAAAAGGTGGCTAACAATTAATTTTACAAAATCTCCTATCTGGTACAGTGCTTGGAAGACAAATATACATGCAAGTATTTTTAAAGTATTTTATTCTAATTTTATTTCCACACCCTCCCCCAAAGTCCTTGAATAAGATCAGGAATCTAATAATACTTTAGAGGGTCAGAAAATTGAAGTGGCATAATGACATTTTAGAAAGCCTCCATGTCATCACTGACATTATTAGGCAGGAGCCCAAAACTACTTGTGATGGTAACCTTTTCCTATTCTGGGTTTTGACATAGACATGAGAATTTAATAATAAACTACCCAGAAAACATGGGCCTAGATTGAAAACAGTTTTAACAACTGGAAACTAAAAGCACAACCTCCAGGCATGATGACAGTTCTTAATTTTCTTATTAAAGCTGCCAATATTCTGGAACCCCTTTCTGGCTCATTAGCCACTGGCCACCGCTTCATTAACTATAAACTGGCATGGGGTGGAGAGGGCTCTGGACCCTTCCACTCCAGTATCATATTTTCAACTACTTGATAAGTTGGATATTAATTATCATACAGCCTGTATTATTCAGAGGAGTCACAATGTTTCCATGAAGTTTATGTTTCAGAAACTATGGTCAGTATATGTAGATATTAACTGGCACTAGAAAAAAAGAAACTCTACCTAACCACTGTAAAAAGTTTCTGCAAAACGTAAAGAGCTAAATTTCAATAAACGACCAAATATTCTTTTGTTTTTAAAGAAAAGCAACAATTCTTTAATTTAAAAACTCTCTAAGAGGCTCCAAATGCTGCATCATTTTGCTTCAAAATGCCCATCTTTTATATTGGTTACTGAATTCATCAGGAAGAATCAAATGTAACAACTGATTCTTTCTCTTTCTCGCTCTCTCTCTCTTCCTCCCTCCCTCCATTCCTTTCTCCCACCCTCTCTCTTTTTCTTCCTTTCTTCCTCCCTCCCCTCCTTTCTTCTTTCTTTCCTTCTTTCCTTTCTCTCTTTTTTCTCTTTCTTTTGAAGATGACACATGTAGTTTCACATCTGCATTTTGTTTTAAAAGAAATCTCATTTCGTTCCTTTACCCAAGTAGTATGTTAAATGCCAAAACTCCCCCAACACCCTCCCCTCAAGCAACCTTAAAGTAAATAAACTTATTATACAGCCATGTTCCTGCAGAAGTTTGAATCACACCAAGAATGCATATCCATAAAAGGAAATGTTTTCCCTCCCCTTGCATCCTGTTATTTAAGCTATTTTAAGTACTTGTCTGGAGAAAGCAGAGCCAGAATTCAAGTGGTTTTGATTTTAGCTGCTGTTTTACACTGTTCATGTCCAGGTGGTATGTGGTACAATCTATCACTTCAAAGGCATTTTTTGGGTGTTACTTTGCCTTATAAATATGACTGCAGGAAAGACTGGGATGTCCTTCAACTTTCATATTTTTTGAATGTGTGCACGTGTATACGTGTGTTGCTTTAACCACCCATGAATCTGTGGAAATTTGGTATCGGGTCTTTCCCCATAAAGAGGTCAGATACATATTGCACACACAGAACAGTGCTCATTAGGGCTTAAAGAAGAAAACCTACCAAGTGAAGATTAATTTTAAAAAAATTTCCTAGCTGGTAATGTGCTTTCAAGACTTTCAGGAAAGCTGGGTTTCAAATTTTGATGTAGCTTAACCAATATATTCCACAACATTTTTTGCACTAAATAAATTATAAAAGGAATCTATTAGTCTAACCATAATGGATTTAAATACACACTTTTGCACACAAACTCGCAGAATTCTGAATGCCCATGAAAGCACAAAAATTATTGATTTAATAGACTCAGCCAAAAGTTGTGTAGAAGAATTTAGATTCTATTTTGTTGCAAGATCAAAACAGTGAAATTAAGCTCTCTTTAGACATGGCAGTTTCAGAAAAGACAGCTGCTAAGCATCTCCAGATGCTTAGTTATATGGGTTTTGCCTTTCACAGCTTATACCTTTAAGGTTGCTCACTCTAGCAAATGCAAAAGGCAGTTTAAAGAGTTGATTTTAATAGTGGATTACCTTAAAATGGAGGTCAAGTTCAGCTGAAGGCTGGACAAGGTTAGAGAGCTAAGACAAGGCAATCAAAAATGTTGTCTATCAATCCATTTGCAGCTCCAAATTTCCAGCAGTTTGGTCTTTATTTTCCAACTGTTGCCACTCTCCCAGTTTAAACACATACACACAACACACGCTCACTCATACCAGTGTGTTCTCCCACATGTACCAATACACGTGCACCTAAGCTGCATGCACATATGTAAAAATATAACTAAAGAATGAAATGTAATACATCATACTCCTACTGTCCTTCATAATGTCATAAGTGATTTTCAGACTAGCCCAACATCTTCACTTATAATATTTCATAGATAATTAACCAGAAGGAACAGGGAAAGAGGATTGGCTTATATATATATTTTAAGTAGGGCTATAGTTTTCTTTTTCTTAAGGTATAATCAAACAAATATGTACTAGAGTAATTTTATTGAATACTAAAAGTAAATTAAACTAAATCGTCATGCATTTTGTGGTATCATCCTGATGTAGTGTTTATATACTGGAAGATATCAAGTTATTTGGAGTAGCTCAATGTCCTGGGATAAGAAAAATTCTGGTATAGCTACAACAACCATAAGCCATTTTTGCTGGTGGGTAACCTCAAAGGAATACACTGACACTATTTTATTTAAGCAACTCCACTATTCTTTTACTTCAAAAGTGTGGAATTCATATATTTAAAAGAAGAACTCATTAGGGATTATTTAGAAAAGGAGAAAAACATTGAGATAAAAAAGAAGTGTTTGCAGGATAGACTAAAGCAAACCTGACAGGATTTACATTGCATGAATTTGTCTTTATGACAATCATCAAAATGACCTCCAGCTTCCACAGTAAGATTAAAGTCTCAATGTAAAAGGCATATTCTAGCTTATAAAATATTTACTTCCTGAGTGTACTGAAAACTTTTATTTATTCTTTTTTAGAAATTTTTGCAAGTTTATAGCACTAAATTAAAAGAATTATTATGAAGTAGGAAAATAAGAAAACAAGACTTCTGTTATCCCACTCGGAAATACTAGAAGCAATTGCTGAGAAAATTAAAATAATTATATGAAAATACACTGCTTGGAGCTTAACCCTAAGCAGGTGCAGAAAGAGAGAAAGGAAAACTTTAAATCCTAATATTCAATTTACTGCTAGTAGAGAGAGTTTCAAATCACTATTAATTGATTGAACAAAGCCTATGATTAGTGGTAATTACAGAGATTTTTCTCCACCCCCTATGATTTTGCCAAATTTCTAAGAAGATAATCAAAGCTATTATTATTATTAAATGGAAAAAATCATATAATGATGTGCATATATTGTTGACAAAGTAGTCCTCTGTACTCTCCCCTCAAAAACAGGAAACAATTGCTCTTGATAGGAAAATAAGTTACAGAGGCTGTTATTAAAAGCAAGTCTCCCTGAATGAGGGGAAAGAAAAGATTTTTATAATGCCTTTGACAGTTGCCTAAAGGCTCTGTAACTAACAACAACTAAAAATTAAGACTATTTTAACTAAAAGTAAATCAAGTTCAAATAAGTCTTTATTACACAGAAAAAAAATATGTTTTATGTGTTAAATATAATGTCTGAAACCTTTAACAATAAATTCTACCATGATGAAAATCTTCATAAAAAAGGACATTTAAGTTGATACTTAATGATAACAAAATTCCAGTAAAATAAAAATTCTAAGTATAGTTCCCTGGGATTCAATCAATGAAATATTAGTTGAGGACCTAAAATGTGTGACGCACTGTGCTAGATTCTAAGGGGGAAATACAGAAAAAATAACATGTGGAACTGGCAGAAATTTTGGACTTCAAAAATCTTATTTACAGCTTATATAGTAATAAGAGTCTGTATATCCTAGTAACATAGATCTAGGCAGAAACTTGAATAGGACATATGATCAACGTCCTGCCTTTTCTTAGCAGCTTGTCTTCCCTAAACCCTCTAAAATGTATGTTTTTGTTTTATTTATTTTTTAAAAATTTATTTATTTTTCTTTTTAAAGAAGCTTTAGATTACATAAATGTTACATAAAAAATATAAGGGATTCCCATATATCCCACTCCCCCCCCACACATACACTTTGCCACATTCACAACATCCTTCATTAGAGGTACATTTGTTACAATTGATGAACCCATATTGAAGCATTGCTACTAATCATGGACTATAAGACAACGTTTTGCAATGAGCATTTTTGAAGCCAAAGGGTTAACTGATACCTCACTTACTCAATTTAATCCTGTTTTCTCCATGGACATAATTGGTCAACCCTCTTTATATCATGAAGTTTTTTCTTTTTTTTCTTCATTTTCTTTTTTAAAAAAAATATCATCAAGTTTTAAAGGGACAATTCAACTCTTTTAATTATATAGGTACCCCTATATCATTATAGGGGTAATGATATCTGAATTAATATCTGAACCAGGGAAATAATATCTGAAATAGTATCTGAATTAGCTTTTAATTAAAAAATATATTGCACACAAATATTTCTAAGAGGCTGCACATGAGCACGAGCTACTTACCATTTACTTGAGGAGGCAAGGCATTGGAAATTAAACAATAACACCAATATATAATAAGGCATGATTCTTATCTGAAACTTCTATTCATAGAGAAATAAATCAAGCTGCCACCAATACTAATAAATGAATACAAGTTAAACAGAAGATTCAAAGAATGCATTCCTAAAATACAACAATTTCTACAAAATAAGGCAAAAGAGTGTGACTGATTAAAAAATACTATTTTAGCCCCGAACTCTACTGCTGTCTTTGATTATCAAATTAATATCAGACTGTAATACTGACATTAAGTAATAGTCTTAGTGGTATCTATGGCAAGTTAATTTACCGCTTTCTTTTACATATATGCACAATCATATTAGATTCAGACCTATTCGGTTTTTTTCTAGTCAGAATTCTAATGGCTTTAATAATAGTAACTATTGCTCAGGGTCATTATTCTTCCCAAGGCATGTTGATACTAATAAATCTATTCACAAAAAAGGTTAATAACTATATGGGAAGAGAGATATACCTTCCTCACTTTTCACTAATGGGATTTTCAACACAGGTCCAGGGGTATATACTCATTTAAAGAGCAAATCATTATGATATAACTTCATACTCTTTAATCAAGGGGATACCAAATAGTCATATTCTACCTCTCTAAATTCATGCTGACGTGTGATTATATGCATTAATAATCCGTCGTTACCCTGTTTTCCGACTATCTTCTATTGGTTTGGAATGTATGTACTCTATATTGCTTTCATAGCAGCTCAATTATAAGACATGTTTAGAATTATGTGATTTTAAAATATAAACCAAATGACATGCTATTCCTTCCCATCTCATCTTATATTGGTCCTATAATTTAATGAGGGAAGTCAGAAAAATTTGCATTATCCAAAAACACAGCAGATACTTGAATAAAATCAATAAGGGTCAGTTAATTAAGGAAGGAGAAAACATCATCTAATGGTTCTTAACCTTTGGGAGGGGTCACGTGTCCCTTTGAGATTTTCTTCTCAGAAAAATACAGTGATACACAAAATACAATAATAACATAGAATTTGACATAAAAAATTCAGGAGCCATAGCAGCCCCCAGTTAAGAACTGAGACCTTGGCCTAAAAACCTTTGACACTGAATTTAGATATAATTAAAAATAATAGTTTTATTTGTAGCTTCTAAAATTTTATTTCTCTATTTTAAGTCTCTTTCCCTAAGGTTTGTAATTAATAATTTATGCAATTTTTTAGAGAAATAATTTTCATTAAGGTCAAATGAAGATTGATTACTATAATTACAAAAAACACTCACCAACTTTTGCAAAGGCCTCTTTGAGTTCATCAAGCTCATCTTTGGAAAACTGAGTGGTAGCCATCTCATCCATTTAAAGAAAATCTAAAGTGAAACCAAAAATGTTCAGAATTGAAAAAAGTTTTTGATGAATATATGTTAAACACTCTTGGTGAATTCTTATTTTCAGGATAATCTAAACAAATGTGCAAACTATTAAAATGATTTGAATGGGTTACCAAATAGTTGCAGTCATAATAAAGAAATAAAAAAAAATGAAAAATCATTTACCAAATGTTATTTAAAAAAATACTTCTGAATCTTCCCTTTAAGGACAAAGTTGTAAATTACATTTAAGGAATGTAAGGAAGGGCCAACACACTGAGGAATGACAGGAAATAGACACATAGTAAATATTCATGTTTAAAGGTGCCAAAGCTTAAAAAAGAAGGCCAGTTATGGGACCAGTGATTCATATACAGTATCATTTTTTCCACTAAGTCACTTTAAAATCATTCACTGTGAAACAATGATTTCCAAATAGCATCCTGACACCTATCAATCATTCTTAGTAAAGGAGAGATTAAGAAATGTCGATGAAAAAAATTACATTTGGTTTTGCTATAGAAATATACCCCAGTGTATGTTAATCCTCATAATTTTGTGCACCTAAGTAATTTTATTACCTGATTTCAAACCCTTCCATTTTTGCCATATTTGACCTATTTAACAAATAGATGAGTGTCTGGCAAATTACATCCCATAGGCCAAATCTGGCCCACCACTTGTTTTTGTATGGCCCACAAGATAAAAATGGTTTTTACAGATGAACATTTGCAACTGATTTTGATGGCAGGACACAATAATTGTTAACCTTAGTTAAATGAAATGTTATTCCATAAATAGAAGAATTCCATTCTTCTCAGTAGTAGACCTGTATTGCATAAGATTGCACCCAACTATTATTGTTTGAATTTCATTAATAAAAAAATTGGGGGAAATTTTTCCCTTTTTTTATAAATATCTAAACAACATCCTTGATTTTGTGTTTTCCTCTTGTCCAAAAATATTTACCATCTGGACCTTTAATAAAAAAATTTGCTAACCCCTGAAATAGAGAAAGGAGGTGTCACAATGCATAGTCCCCAAATTTTCTGTTATTTTTTGCACAAAGGAAAGTTAAAATCATTATATATTGTCTTTCCACAGAATATTCTCCATATTAATTTTTTATAAAAGTGTTAAATTATGTAAACTACATATTTGAGATATTTGTCTCATTTAAATATTGTATCAAAAGGCATCAAAATAATCGCCAAACTCATCTTCTTGTCAATAACCTTAATACTCATTAAAGAAGTTATGTAGCTTCATGAGAGAACTGGGACCAGATCTCTTTTTCACAGTAGTAGAATTATTTCTAGAACTTGTCAAAGCTCCATTCATATAGTAAGCATGTGATAAAATAGTGCTTTAATATATTCATTCATTCAGCAGCTTTGTGCTAAACATTTCATTGATAAATTCATATGAAACTAATTGCTCTGATTTCCTTACATCAGCTCTATGAGGTATTATTTTCCTTTTTTTTCCAGATTAGATACCTTAGCTTCAGATGGGTGATGTAACTAGAATTCAAACTCAGTTTTGTTACATACCACTGAAATTTAAAGAAAAATGAAACTATTAAGTATAGTCCAAAGTTTACATTAGGGTTCATTGTTTATATTGTACAATCTTTTTTTTTTCTTAAGTTTGACTGTGGTAACATATATACAAGCTAAAATTTTCCAACCCAGGAAAGTTTTTTCTTTACTTTTAATTTTATTTTTAATTGCCTTTTTAAAAAAAGATACATAGATCACAAAAAACATTACATTAAAAAATATAAGAGGTTCTCATATACCCCACAC
Source organism: Dasypus novemcinctus (assembly GCF_030445035.2). Lineage (NCBI taxonomy): Eukaryota > Metazoa > Chordata > Mammalia > Cingulata > Dasypodidae > Dasypus > Dasypus novemcinctus. The sequence continues at coordinate 124,330,294 of NC_080704.1, read as the reverse complement.
ACCACAACCATACCCCTCCCACATCAACAACCTCTTTCACCATTGTGGCACATTCACTGCATTTGGTGAATACATTTTGGAGCACTGCTGCACTGCATGAATTATAGTTTACTTTATAGTTTACACTCTCCTTCAGTCCATTCAGTGGGTTATGGCAGGGTATATAATTTCCAGCATCTGACCCTGTAATATCAGTCAGGACAACTCCAAGTCCGGACAATGCCCCTACATCACATCTCTTCTTCCCTTTCCCCGCCCTCAGCAACTACCATGGCCACTGTCTCCACATCAGTGATATAATTTCTTCCATTGCTAGAGTCACAATAGTTCGATAGTGGAATACCAGCAAGTCCACTCTAATCCATATATTATTCCTCAGTCCTGTGGATCCTGGGATGGCGATGTACACTCCACCTTTAAATCTAGAGGGAGCTTAGATCCCACATGCCTGATGGATGCTTGCAGTTGTAGGCATTCTTGCTCCCCTGGTGAGGTGGTTGAACACCTTTGCCTCCCTGTTAGCAGATCTGAGTAAGTCCAACGAAATGGAGAATAGGAATTGCAAGTCTGCTGAGGCTCAGCACCCAGCTGGCACATGGCCAGTCCAGAGATTGAAGTCTCCTGAGTATACACCAACCCCAGCACCAACCACAAGTTCAGTAAAAGTGACAGAAGAGGCATGTGAGTAAGGTTACATCTGAGTCAAACTCCTTCACACTCAGGAGCACGAATTCCAAAGGAGGGCCCACTGACAAGACACTGAACTCCAGAGTCAAATGTCATGACTGTAGGACCTGTGTGTCTCCACAGCCTTCAGGAACACCACTACCTCGGGTTGTATCTACATTGACTGCTTTGGGATCCTGCTGAGACATGCCTAAGTGTGACACCTGTGATGACCTCCCGACTCATTTAGAAGTCTCTTAGCCATATAAACTCATTTGTCTTTACCATTTCCCCCTTTTATTCAAGGTCTTTTTCTACTTGCATCACCAGATGGTGTTTGGTAGTAATCCCTCAGCACCAGGGAGGCTCATCCCCAGGAGTCATGTTCCACGCTGGGGGGAAGGTAATGCATTTCCATGCTGAGTTTTTCTTAGAGAGTGGCCATATTTGAGCAACATGGAGGCTCTCAGGAGGTTACTCTTAGGCACCCTGCAGCTCTAGGCCTAGTTGAAATTTCAGGCACACAGGCTCATAAGCATGGTCATCAGTATCAAGGGCTCATCATTGGACCATCCTTCTTCACTGGTCTTTGCCCTTGGACTTGGGGAATGTTTGTTGTTCCACTGAGGAATGTGACAGAGTTCCCTGTCCCTTGTGACAGAGTGCTAGGAAGTCAGCCACCCTCAGTTGTCATTTGTAACTCTAACTACTATGAAAATACCCAATGAATATCCAAACATTTTTATATACCCATATACATGCCCTGGAGGACTCCCTCCCAACCATGTGTCCCCCATCAATAACACCCCATACAAGTGCTCCTCCCCTGTCATAGTTGAACTCCTTTTTGGTCTAAAACTTCTTAAAAAATGAAGCCTAATATATTGTCAAATTCAATTAGTAGGAAAATGAAATGGTAATGACAGGTTTAAAGATTAGAAATAGAATATATATTAATTTAGAAAAACTAAAATAAAGTAAAAAATAAATTGGGGTATTAAGAAAAGAAAAATATTATAAAAATTTGGTTATGACATTTTGCCTTTCATCACTATAATAGATGTTACCCTGTACGTACAGTAGCAACACAATTTCTTTCATTCCTTCCTCAGTGTCTAAATCCTTTTTTTTTTAATTTTCAATTTTGTCTTAAAAACATTTTAGATCACAGTAAAGTCACATATACAATATAGGGGTCTCCCATATATCCAACATATACTCCTTTTCCCCCTTACCCAGCAAAGATCTTTTTACATGTTCATGTTATAATTGCTGCAGGGAAGTTTTTAAATGACCATGATACCACTAGCTAAGCATTTAGTATAATTAACACACATTATGAAGACTGGAATTTTTTCAAAATTTAATAAAACTATAGTGTTTTAACATAAAACAGAACTCAATATTTCATAAACCTTTCTTACCTATATTAAAATGCCACCAAAGTAGTACAACTTCTCAGTTGGTAAAGTTAGAAAAAAAACACGTTTCAGAATAATTTCAGTATTTATAAGGCAAAAAAATAAGTTCAGTTAGACATTAGACACTTTAAAAGAGATTTTTGATAAATTAAACTGTGAACTAATTACAGTACTTCTAAAAGTAGTCTGTATTTTATTATTATGATGTTTAACACTGCTGATTACAGAAATATTATATAGGATTTACTAGCATTTTCTTTACATATATATTTTTTTTTTTTTAATTTTTTTATTTTTTATTGACTTTGTAATAATATTACATTAAAAATATATATGTGAGGTCCCATTCAACCCCACCCCCCCACCCCCCCCTCCTCCCCCCCCCCAACAACACTCGTTCCCATCATCATGACACATCCATTGGATTTGGTAAGTACATCTTTGGGCACCTCTGCACCTCATATACATTGGTTCACATCATGTCCCATACTCTCCTCTATTCCATCATGTAGGCCCTGTGAGGATTTACAATGTCCGGTGATTACCTCTGAAGCACCATCCAGGGCAGCTCCAACTTTACATATATTTTAATCAATAATGTTTTTGATACAAAATTATTACCCATCTCCATTAATTATATCATGTAGAACAATGGAGCAGAATGTTTGAAAGTGAAACTACCTCAGAAAACCAAAAACAAGTAGCCAGTCCTCTATCACTAAAGGTCCTTTCTAGTTTTGGTAGTTCTTGAGTTCGTGGTAATTTAACATATATGAATGAAAAAAAAGATTTATCCTCATACTACCGTATCTCTTCTATTCAAGGGAGAAAATTAAACAAAGATGGTTCTGGACATGGGCATAACTTAAACCGCCCACCCAGCCCTTTATCCCTGCTGACCAGTTGAAATCTGACTATAATCTCTCTCCATTTCTCTCTTCTGTTTGCCTTGCCCAAGAATACAAGGGAAAAGAGTAAGAAATATATTTTTCCCTTCTTTTTACTCTTCCCCAACATGCCTTCCACACACATATATTTCTTCTCTCACAACTTTCTCAGTATTTTAAACATCTCTTATATGATTAGTTGCTACGCACAAAGAATGTACAGGGAATTGGATGTGGCTCGAGCAATTGGGCTCCTGTCTACCATATAGCAGGTCCAGGTTTCGATGCCCAGGGACTCCTATTGAAGGCATGCTGGCCTGTGTGGCATTATAAAAACAACCGCATCTCTCGGATTAAAAATTTTTAGAGTAAACTGGTCCCTTGAAATCATTTCTATGATATCTACCTCTGTTTCCTAACCCTGTACTGCTTTCATGACCTATTTGAAAAGGAATTAATTAACAATCCTTAAAGTTCGCAGATCCCTCTGCTTTCTAAAAAAAGGAGGGGGGATATTTATGCTTTTTATTGACGCCACTAATTCGATTTGTTTAATATTATAATTATTTACATGTTGTCCTTCCCCAGGTTGTAAATTCTTTTTTTAGTGTTTTTTAAGATTTATTTCTTTATTTCTTCTCGGGACTTGGAGTTGTCCTGGGTGGTGCCCCAGGGACAGTTGCCGGATGTTGTATGTCCTCCCATGGCCCACTGGATGGAACGTGGGAAAGTGTGGGCTATGGTGTGGAACACGGGATATGGGGTGCAGCGATGCGCGGAGATGTACTCACCATACGCAATGGATGTGACATGATGATGGGGGAGAGTGTTACTGTGGGGGGAGTGGTGGGGTGGGGGTGGTGGGGGTGAATGGGGACCTCATATATTTTTTCAAATGTAATATCTTTTAAAAAATGAATAAATTGAGTAGAATTTGAAAAAAAAGAAAAAAAAAGAAAAAAAAAAGAAAAAAGAAAAAAGAAAACATTTCACTCTCCCCTATAAGATAAAAAGGTTTTAACATGTTAGAAACTGCTTTTCTAGAGTAAAAACAAAAATAAAGAAATACCTTGTTGTAATGAAAAAAAAAACCAAATACATTTTCAAGTTTTCTAATCTCTTATTTTTGTTCAATTTTATTAATTTATTTATTATTAATGAGAGCCTAAAGTGAATTCTTTACACCTATAGCTCAGATTTTCCAAGTATAGAAGACATATGAATAAGAATAAAAAAGAGGGAAACGGACTTGGCCCAGTGGTTAGGGCTGTCCGTCTACCACATGGGAGGTCCCCGGCTCAAACCCTGGGCCTCCTTGACCCGTGTGGAGCTGGCCCATGTGCAGTGCTGATGCGTGCAAGGAGTGCCGCGCCACGCAGGGGAATCCCCCGCGGAGGGGAACCCCACACGCAAGGAGTGCACCCCTAAGGACAGCCGCCCAGCGCGAAAGAAATGTACAGCCTGCCCAGGAATGGCGCCGCCCACACTTCCCGTGCAGCTGACAACAGAAGCGGACAAAGAAACAAGACGCAGCAAATAGACACAGAGAACAGACAACTGGGGGAGGGGGGTGGGAAATTAAATAAATAAAAATCTTAAAAAAAAAAAGAATAAAAAAGAACTAATATATGCCATTTTGCACGAAACAACATTTCCAGGCAAGACTGGTCCTGAATAACAGAATAGACTAACCAATGATGCTCTCATTTAGTATACCCATATTCATTTATTTTTAGGTTATGTAAAAATGAATAAATTCTTCAGCTAAAACTAAGAAACACAAGGTCAAATTTCAAAGACTCACAATGTATGTTTTAGTTGATAAAGATCACAATTTCTTAATGAGTCATTCAAAGCTTAAAATAAAGTTGTTTAATGCAGACTTTTCCACTATGAAGGAACAAAATTGGTTTTCATTAAGTCTACACATGATGAAGATATCTTCAAGGAAGCCAAGGAATGCATTATTATCTTGAGAGAAAATGTCAATTTGTAACTGCCTGGTAGATAGCATCACCAGATTTTAAAATATTAAAATATTACACCTTAAAGTAATGGGATGCCCATTTTGCTTCAGGAGGCATTCATTGGATTTTAGGGACTTTTTTCCCCAAGGACAACTTAAACATCCCACACTAGGGCTCACAGGTAAAACAGATTTGAGATCCTTTCTGCCCTGTAAACTCTTCATTCACTCTGCAGTGCCCTGTACCGAGCTGTTATTCTTTACCCAAGGAAGTAGTATGTTAAAATAGAAAGAATGTTGGACATGGAATCAGGTAGTCAGTACCCCAGTTCGCACCTATCCAGCAGTGTACCCAAGAATAAATCCACTTAATCTCTTTAAGCCTCAGTTTCCTCATGTCAAGGTAGGGATAATAATATTTACTTGTCCAGGGTCCTCATGAAGATTAAAACTGGCATATGTGAAGGCACATTGTAAACTATAAATTATTATACAGCAACATAAAATACTTAATGAATGAAGATGGGGAATAAATGAGTGCCTATGGAATTGTAGGCAGCTGTATAAATAAGGTATTAGTTTTATTTTCTACTAAGAACCTTTTAAATGGGATACAAGAAAAGTTATCTCATCTGTCCTATAATTATGAACTGCAGAGTATAATGGTTCTCCCTCATATATAGAAATTATAAGCCTTTAGTCAAAGTAATTTAAAAAGGATGGGCCCAAAATAAATCTTTCAGCCACTTTTATTCCATGACTCGGTTTGGCTCTTTCATAAGGCCGATTTTTAAGTGAAACTTGAAGACCAGAAAGGAGTTATTTCTAAAAATACAAATTTTACTTTAAATATTTCAGGGCCACTTTGAAAAATAGCTAGCAGCTGGTCAGTATTGTACCTTTTTACGTGCAATGAAAAGAAGGTAAAGTGATGAAAAGTAAATATTCCTTGCTAAATGAAAGTTGAAACCCAACTTCATAATATATGATTGACAAGTAAAAAGAAAGGATGACTTGAAATATGCCCTTTCCCCATTTTGTCTTCCTACGAAAGAGAACCCTATTTACATGGACAGAAAGAGATTTGAGAGAGGAAGATAGAGGGAGACAGAGGAAAGTACTAATATTCAAAGAAATAGAAATATATTTCCCCTCCATTTAAATTCAGCAAATGAAACAAAACCCTTCCGAGTCTACATTCTTCTGAATTCTCTGCAAAGCACTTTGATTTGTCTCAAATTCTGTTTCCTCCCTCACTCCTATGCCTGCCTCCCTATAAAGGGAAAGCAGCAGCTGAAAAAGCAAACTCTCTCTCCCTAAATGTCTGACACAGGAAAACAGATTTTCAAATAAGGGAATAAAGCAAAAGCAAACAAAACCTTGTTTGTTTATTTTTCATAAAAGGATATGGTGTACAACTGGGTATGAATTCAGGGCGTCACCCATAGAAGAATCTTATGCCTATGAAGTCATCCCTAATTTCAGAGTTTGACTAACAATACAGCAATTATGAAAACACTCCACAGGCTCATTTAACCATACATAAACCCTAAAACACAAATCTGTGCTGAGGAAGGAGTACCTACAACTACCTGAAACTATTATTCAAATTCTGAAATTTCAAGGGAGGGAGGGGTGTCTGTTTTTTGCAGTTTCCTGAGACACTCACCTCAGGAATGTGGTCCAATGAATAATTTATGCATCTGAGTCATTCAGTACCATGTGTGTCAGAGGGAAGGGCAGACACTGGAAAACTCATCAAAGGATAATTGAGTTGATCATAAACTTTATATTTTTTTCTTGAAATTGAAAGGCAACTAAAGGAAAAAAAACTGGGGATATTTACCACAGAGTTATCCTATCCACTAGCAAGCTAGGTAAATAGAAATGAGAAAGAAAGATTGATTACCTAAGTCAGAGTTTGAGCAATAAATATTTATGTTTGCACCATGAAGAAGATACCAACAAAGGGTGTACAAAACACAAAAGATAAATTATTTCACTATAAATAAGAAAAAGCTCTAAGCACCATTGTGAGTGAACAACTCAACAGTGTTCAACAATAAAGGAATATGTTTGTGGACATTTTCCATCCAAAATAGGCAGTGCTTTGGAATACCCACACTTTACATACTTGCCTGAGCCAACAGAAACTGTCACCCTGCTCCCTCCTTAGATAAATTAATAGCTCTGGTCTCCAGTTTAGATGGGCGGGTATGCAACCATCTGTGGGCTAAAGCTCACCTATGCTTACTATGATTACTCAAGCTCCAGGCCTATAGTCAAATGACCATAGGTGATTTCAACTTGAAAGTCTAGCACAGTCACTCACTAATTTATTTATATTCAACAAGTCTTCATTGAAGGCTTAGTATGTACCAGGCTGTGTTGGGTGCCGCAATAAAGAGAATTAGGAGGCAAACTCCCTTTTTCTCCAGAAAAGCTTACTGCCTAATAGAGGAATTAGATGGAAAAAAAAGTTTTATAGTATTAATTCTATTGTGCTATTATATCATATGTCCTGAATGCTGGGGTGAGAGTGATGGGTGTTAAGAAAGGTTTTCCAGAGGAGGTGAATTTTGAAATACATCCATGAGTAGGAATTTCTCAGTTTAACACCACTGGTTAATACATTCTCGGTACAGAGACATCAAAAGATGATGATGGGGGTGGATATATCTCAGTGGTTTGAGCACCTGCTTCCCATGCATGAGGTTCCAGGTTCAATCCCCAGTACTTCAAAAAAGATGATAATGAAAACCAAAGTGGCTGGAGCATTGTGCTTAGGCTTTTGTTTTTTTGGATGATTTTTTGGATTAGAGAAAACTCAGTTCTACAGAAAAATCATGCAGAAAGTACAGAGTTACAATATATCCTCCTCACACACACTGTATTCCTTATTAATAAATCACTTTGCATTAGTGTTATGCACTTTTGTGGGGTACTTTTGTTACAATAATACTGATACAATATTATTATACTATTAACTATAGTTCATAATTCATATTAGGGTTCACTCTTTTTGTTGTACAATTCTATATAGCTTTAAAAAGTTTATTTCAGTAACATATATGAGACCTAAAATTTCCTCTTTTAATCACATTAAAAAATATAATTCAGCATTGTCAATTACATTTACAATGTTTTGCTACCATCACCACCATCCATTTCCAAAACTTTTCCATCACTTCAAAAAGAAATTCTGTTCCCATTAAGCATTTAGCATCAACTCCTCATTCCCCTCCCCCATCCCAGCCCCTGGTAACCTCTATTCACAGTTTCTGACTCTATAAATTTGCTTACTCTAATTATTTTGTATCACTGAGACCATACAATATTTGTTCTTTCATGTCTGGCTTATTTCACTCTATACAATGCCTTCATGGTTCATCCATGTTGTTGCATGAATCACAACTTCATTGCTTTTTATGGCTGAATGATATTCCATTGTATGTGTAGGCCACATTTTGTTTTTCCCTTCATCTATTAATAGCCATTTGAGTTGCTTCCGCCTTTTGGCAATTATGAATAATACCTCTAGAACACTGGTGTGCAAATATTTTATTGAGTCCCTGCTTTAAATTCTTTTGAGTATATACCTAGAAGTGGGATGGCTGGGTTACATGAGACTTCTATCCATAATGATATGTATACCTGGGGTTTTTGACAGATACAAGGTCAGGGTCCAATTTAGAAGGGCTACACCCAAGATCTGGACTTGACCCTATGGCCAAGGGAGAAGGAAGTCAGTGTGAAGGAGTCAAATCAGGAAAATCTAAGTTTTTACAAGTGAACTTATTGCCACATTATTTCCCCCTTCTTTAATGATTTCTTCTGCCAAATCAATGCTTTTACAAATTTTCCACTTTCCTTGGTCTCCAGATTCATAAACTTAGGACTGAATTTTGGCTCTAATGAATAAATGGAAGTTGGAGTTAATCACCAGACCCTCTGGATTCTCCCTTTTCAATATTTGGGATTCCTCCATCATATTCCCTATCAGTTCATGTTTGGCCTACTCCAAAAGCCCTTTACTGCTCTTTTTGCAACCTTGTCCTCCCTCCAATGTATTTTTCCTTACCACCACCACCCCCCGCCTCCCCCGCCACCCCCCCCCCCCCTTGCGGCCTGCTTGCTGTCTGCTCTCTGTGTCATTCATTGTGGTTCTTCTGTGTCTGTTTCCCTTTTTTTGTTGGGTCATCTTGATGTACTAGTTCTCCGTGGGTACACGGAGCCGTCAGCTCTCCATGAGAACAGGCTGTCAGCTCTTAGTGGGTCTGCAGGCTGTCAGCTCTCCGCGGGTGCAGGCCAGCTTGCCTTCACAAGGAGGCCCTGGGACACAAACCCAGGGCTTCCCATATGATAGACTGGACGCCAATGGATTGAGCTACAGTTGCTTCCTCCTCCAACGTTATTTTTTTACACTGCCAACAGTTATCTTCAAGAGGAGGAGAGCTTATGATATGTTCCATACAAAAGGAAATCCAAACATTTTAGCACAGCACCTAAAGCTCTGCATTTTTCTGTACAGATTCCTGCCTTTCTTTCCAAAAGTGATTTCCCATTGTATGCACTGCCACTGTTACTGTTGAGTACTTCACTCTGAAGATTGTCTAATTCCTCAAATATGCCATGTGTTTTTCCACCTCCATTCATCCAGGTTTTCTCCAGTAGAATGCCCTTCATTCATTGCATATCCATTCTTCAAAAGCATCTTTCAGGAAGTCTCATCAGATTGCCCCAACTAGAGATGGAATTTCTCCCTTCCCTCAACTCTTACAGAACTGTGTATTTTCCTCTATTCCAGCCAGTACTGAATTTTTTCAGACAGCTGCAACTTTAAACATCTTGTTTCACACTCAAACCATATGCACCAATTTTTTATTTGGAAAATATAGTTACCACAAGGACAGCATTTAATATATTATAAAATCCTCTTTGATGGCAGGTCCCAAATTCCATTCCTCCACCTATTTTCAGCCCCTATCACAGTGCCTACACATAATAGGTCATAATAATAATTAAAAGAATATAAAAACATGTCACTGTAAGTTCATATTATGGCAGCTAACAGTTATGGAGGACTTTAATTCACTGTGTACTGTGCTACTATGCCAAGTGATATATATATATATATGTATATTCTACCCTTGAGAAAACTTTTATGAACCATTTTAATATTGCTATTCCCATTTTACAGAAGCACAAACAGGTTTAGAAAATTTGAGTCATTTCCCCCCAGTTCACACAGGTAAAAAGAGGTATAGAGCCAGGTCTCAAATCTAGGTCTGTTTGACAGGAAAATCACTATTCTCAAACTTTATTCTATATAGTCTTCTCAATGACTGCTTACTGAATGAATTCATTTCCTCAATGAGACTATAAATTTATTAGACTAGGAAATAGAGCTTACTCATCTCTGTATTCCCCAAAAAACAAAGCAGAGTTCCATGGACAGATTGTTCTTCATACTTTTTGGATCATCAATGGTCCCCAACTACCACCCTTATAGAAAGTTATACTTCCTATGCTTAATAGATTAATTATAATCTCTGCCTAATTTTCCAGGCTTTCTAGAGTGGTCCTACTAATCATGCCCTGTTAACACCCACATCAGTACCTTTTGTTTTAATCTGCCCCCTCTTCATGTCTCCTTCTCTTCCACCAAAGATTCCCTTTCTTTTTATCTACCTCTCATAGTTACAATGCACTTTGCTTAAATTTTTTGCTCTTTCTATGCAAATTCTACTCACCCATCAAGGTTGGGGCAGAAGCCTCATCCAAAGCATGTTCCCCAGTGACTCCATTCCAAGTTTTTGTTGTTCATTTTTTTTAAACTAGAGTATTTGAAGGTGTACAGAAAAATCATGCAGAAAGTATATAGTTCCCATATACGCCCCCATTTCCCCACACACAATTTTTCCTATTAACATTTTGCATTAGTATGCTAACTTTGTTAAAATTACTGAAACATTATTATTATAAATATACTATTAACTATAGCCCATAGTTTACATTAGGGCTCACTCTTTGTGTTATACAGTTCTACGGGTTTTAAAAATTAACCCAACATTTCCCATTTTAACTACTTTCTTTTTTCATTTTAAAGATTTATTTTATTTATTTATCTGCCGCCCCCCCACCCCATTGATTGCACTCGCTGTGTGCTCTCTGTGTCTGCTTGTCTTCTCTTCTCGTCTTCTCTTTAGGAGTCACCGGGAACCAATCTTGGGACCTCTGATGAGGTACTCAATCACTCGAGCCACCTCAGCTCCCTGGTTTGTTGTGTCTCTCCTCTTTGTCTCTTTTGTTGCACCAGCTCACCACGTGGCCCAGCTTGCCTTCACCAGGAGGCCCCAGGAAATGAACACAGGACTTCCCATATGGTAGACAGGAGTCCAATCACTTGAGCCACATCCGCTTCCCTTTAACCACTTTCAATTATACAATTCAGTAGTGTTTTACATTAGCCATGTTGTGTTAACATTGCCACCATCTGTTCCCAAAACTTTTCCATCCCATATTAATCTTTCCTTTAACTTCCACAGAACTTAGAATATTATCACAAAATTTAGCAATTTAATTATAGACTTTCTCCTATAGTTATATAATTGTATGTGAGGACCTCTGGTTGGAATACCCATCATCATAATGAGGCACGGCTTTATTCAGTTGACTTGCCACCCCCACACAGATCCTCAAACTTGGTCAAAGAAAATAACCTTCCTCAGTTAAAGAGAAACATTCTATCACAAACAACACACAGATATTTGTCTACTGCTTACTCTGCTAGTCTAATTTCAAGAATTTGTGTTTCTTTAGAGCTGAGTCTAAGTTTAAACTTCATCTTTCTCTCCCATACTTTGATTGATTTTGGGTACACAGACATAGCTCAAAAAATATTCCAACTAATTGCAATGTTTGGAGGTTAGTGATAATCCCCAGCATGCCAAATATCCGATGATTACATAGAGTTTGAAAGATGAGAAGTTCAATTGTATTAAGAAAGAAACAAGAGTCTGCAGTAGTTAGGTGACTTGCTAAAGATGTAGAGCTCTGCAGCAAAAGTAAAATTAAAAGAATGTGTGTAAAGAAGGGTAACTAACTACTCTTACCATAAAACAACAACAACAATAAAACCCAAAGTGATTACACACTACTTTGTGGAGAGAACGTCCAAGCCTAGTATAACCTGTGAAAGATAATTTCAAAGGTCCTAACAAATGTAACCATGACATTAAGGAGTAAGAATTGTTGCCAGACAACGTAAACAGTGATCTCCCTAACTAATACTAACTTGTTTTCACTACCTGAAGTTTATTTAAACGAAATCACTTAAACCTTGGCTTTAAATAGCAAAAACCATTATTGGGCAAAATACACAGCATATAGGCAAAAGTTCAGTAAAAGACTTTATAGCTTTGGTGTTAAACTGACCATATAACAGGCTGTGCTGTTTGAAAATAAGCACACAAAAGCTTACCATCTCTTATGGCACATTCATTTCCAAATATGATAGTATTTTGTGTCACTGTATTTAATATTGCTTAATTTTACCCTTTTGAATCCTAAGTACTATGACCAACCATTCCATTTTATCAATGCTAATAAATATAATCTTACTATAAACATAACCAACAAACACTCAAGTATCCACATGATTTACTTTTCATTTCAGGACTTTTTTTTTTTTTTTTCATGCACAAGCCATCACTACGGTAGCCATGATTTCCTTTGTGAATTGTTTTTAACCTTACAATTGATTTTCTCAGGGAGCAAGGGGTTTGGAAATTTTGTCTACTTTCTCTTAGAAAACTTTAATGGAATCTTGGTAAAAGACAACAGTAATAACTCATGAGGTTATATGCATCATTCTCAATTTATATGTAATGATTTATGGACCTAAAAATCAGAACAAGTGACCCAAGTCTAAATGCTTTCACACATTTCATGGGTTCCTAGACCTGAAGACTCAGGAAAAGGTAGTGCAGAAGGAAGTAATAAAGGGTTTTACTGTTGATTAATTCCAGCACCTTAGCCTTATTAAAAATTGCTAATTTTATTCAGTGGAGAAGAAATTTCTATGAAAGCAATATTCAACAACTACAGCATACTTTGATTAGCAGGCATTTCTGGCATTGGTTTTCTGATAATTCTACTTGGCATTTCAACTGCAAATTGGTGAAACTAAACAGAGGACATTCTCAGATACCCAGAAGGAAACTGACAACATTTTCTCATAAGGCGTTGTTATTTAAATCCATGCAAAAATATGTTTTAAATTTCAAATACAAATTTGGAATATGTTTCAAATTCAGAAATGAACTGTGGAAGGATCTGGCAGTGATTGAAGGCTAAAACTATCCTTTACTCTATTGCAAGTAGCTACCTATGTACAACTACAATTTTGCCCTGGATACGTCTGAAAACTTTAAAAGGATTCTTAAACATTAGTCTGCTGCTTAATGTAGAGAAGATATTACTATCGCCTATATGTATGCTGCTCCAATAATCCTTACAGATGCATGAAAGAAGTATAAATTTCATGACGTTGTAAAGGGCAGAGAAGAGATGGCTGTTATTTGCAAAGCCAAGCATGGGAGACTTCAAAAGTTAAACTAAGCAATCTTAGCTCTTTTCATACTTCTCTAACATCTACTCTCAATTAAATCTTCTCAAAAATTCTTTGTATTGTCTTAATGGAGATGCACCATACGGTAATAATAGTTGCTAACCAGTATTCTCTTTCCCCATACTCCTGTAGCACCTTTCAGTATATGATGATCATCTACTTACCTCTCTGCCTCCCTCACTAGTCTGTGAGTGCCTTGAAAGTAGAGCTGGCATTTATTTGACCTTGTATCCTGGCTCACAATAAGTACTTACTAAATGTTTTTTATTAAATAAATTTTGATGGATGTGAGTAGAGAACTTGTGCAGAATTACACATCATGAATGCTATATGGTCACCACATGAAGTTTTAAAAATTCATAACTCCTTTAGTGAAAGCTGTGAACAGAGAGTCAAGGTATAGCAATGTTCCCACATTCTTTACATGCAATTGACTTAGTAGCATGTTTTAACTACCTACTTTTATTTAATACTTCAAGATACTACAAACCTCTTAATGATGTTTGCAACCTGTTGTTTCAGTTTAGCTGAAAGTCAAACAGAAAACAGTCTGTGCTTGCAACAATTTTGGCATTCATGTAGCACATTTCATCTTTACAATAATATATCATGGACAAATTATATGTTAAAACAAACTTACAATTTACAGATAAAATTTAACATTTAGGAATAAATATAAATTTCTCCCAAACTAAACAATACTTAAATATTTTTATTATGAAATATTTCAATATCTATAAAAGTAGAGAATCACACAATGAACTCCCATAAATCCGTCACCCAGATTCTACACTTAGCAGGATTTTTCCACAATTGCTTCATCTATTACCCCTCTATGTCATTCTCTTCCTTCTTCCTCTCTCCTTCCCTTTCTGTCTCTCTTTTCTGAATTATTTTAAAGTAAACCCTGGATATTTCATGATTTCACACATACATTCTTATTAAGAAATTGGTTCATTATTTCTGGAAATACTTCTCAACTGCCTAGGAGCATAAACTAGATTCTGTTTGATCTTTCTTCTTTCTTTACCAATATATGTCAGTCACTTAAATTCCAAAGGGTTCCCAATCCTGTTTCACTTCTTGGTAGAATCTCAAATACCTTCATCTTAAGTAAAAGTTTCCTTTCCTTCCCTTTTTTTAAAGATAATAAGTTAAGATAAGATCTTAAAGCAACTTTTATTTAAAAATAAGTTAAATAATTTTTCCAAATATAAAAATATCCCATTAAATTTAGCCAGATTGAAAACATTCTTTAAATGATTGCCGGACTAGAATTTTGTAGATATTTAATGAAAGTCTTAATTATGGTCTAAAAACGCCTTTTCCCATGATGAAAAATACTATTCCAAACACAGAGACCCCTCTCTTTCCCTCATTTTACAAAGTTAACTTGTATTAACTTCTTGGATTGAAACAGCATCCCTTCTCCCCTTTCAAAAGATCAGCAATTATTTTTAATATCTTCCATATTTCTTAAGGAAACTTTGATAACCATCTGGAAATTTCTGAATAATATATGGAAAAACAAATCTGCTGCAAAAGAAATTAACTAACTTTCACACCAGAGAGATGTTTCCATTCTCCTTTCTCCGCTAAAAATTACCATAGAACAGGCTGAGTGAATTCAAGGGCAACCTTCAGACATACATGAGGCTAGTAGTTAACCTACTTCAATTCAAACAAAAATGCCATAAAATATTACGGCCTACCTTTCAGAAATCACTAGCAACATAATTTCAGCTTAGCCTTTGCGAACTTCTACTTCAGACCAATATAACAGTAACTGACTTTTATCAAATAGTACACCTTATGCAGTGCTATATACCCTGCCTATTTACTCTCAAATATAGTACTTCTTAAATGACAAAATTAAATTTTATTTCATACTTCACCTTTTACTTCATCTGGATATGCTATGTACAACCAATCTGAGAAGTAACCCTCACTTGGAGTCTGGATTTTTTGCTATATAACTAGCTAGATTTCCCTTTGCAAGAAATAAGGGGAAATAAAACTTATATGGTCACCATATGATGGAAGACTCTGGTGAGTTTGTGAGCACTGGAAAAACCATCACCATAGTATTTCAATACCACCACCAAAAGTTCATTACAAAGACCTTCATGTATTTTGCAAATGATAAGTTAAACACTAGGCCATTTTATAAGAGTAGACTATCAATGTAATAATAACAGAGTTTATCAGTAGAGCCACTCAACTTCCATTTCACAGAATTTTGATAAATCATTTAGCAGAGGATCAAAGGCATTTGAATTCTACTCACTCAAAATATAGAGTAATAGCTTTTGTCCCTTAAACTTTGGCCATCTAATTTGAGAAATACAGCTATATAATAAGGGTTCCAAAACATTAAAATACAAAATCCCTAAAACATACTCAAAATGAAGATAAACCATAACGTACATTGAACTTAGATACTAAACTTCAAAAATCTATCTTTAAAAAATCTGATTCTACAGAAATGACATATATAAATATAATTTAGAAAGTATCTCCAGATGCTTAATTACCCAAACAAATAAAAATTCCAAGCTTTTTAAAAAGTAAATTTCTGCTTAAATATTCAGTAGTCCAAAAGTTAGAATCTAGTAACTTACTATTAAAATAGTTATCCTTCTGCGACGAGAGCAAACCTGTTTCTTTCCTTTCTGGTAGCGCTAATAGAATGAACCTTCTCCCACGCCCAGAACACCAATCTGGAAACCCAACATTCTTCTTACAATTGTAAGTTTAGAGAGCAAGTCACAACACTTCCTGCTAGAAAATGAGAACACCCTGACAAAAGAATGATACAATACTTACGAATCTCCTTCCTGACAACGTCGCAGTGTTTTGCCAAGTATTTAATAAATTCTAACTTAAAACACAACATTTATAGATAAGTTTAATCTTTCATTTCAGCTCCACTAAAGCCATACAAGGACATAAAAGTATTTAAAATTTATTCAGTTCAAATAGCTACAATCCATATAGCTATTTAGAGTTTGAACATTAGCCAAGTAACCAGCTTATTTTAGAATACATGGAACCTCCTCCATAGTAAAGTAATTACTTAGAAAGTCCAATTTAACTGTCCCAGACCACTTGCATTCTGTTTTGGTACACACTTACTCATGCCTTCATACATTTCATTCCATATTCCAGGCATTGTAACATTTATTTCAAGTATATACATCTTGTTCTCTGGTGAAAATGAAAGCTCTTTATTGTAGGAAATACATTTTCTACCAATATAGCACATAGGAACTATGTCAATACTTGCTGAACTGAATAATTTTCTATTGAGAGGCAATACTGCTGCATTGTAGTTAAGAGCATGGACTCTGGAACCAAACCTACTTCATATAATAGTAACGACTCTACGTTGCTGTGAGCCTTAAATTATTTAATATATCATAAAAACTTAGATCAGCGCCCAAGTTTCAAAAGCATTAGATGTGATAACTCCTATACTTTATATTATTGACATATTAACTGGTCTAGCATTTCTAAACACTTAATTGCTTAATTATGCAACTGGTTAGTTGCAAGTGCCCTTTCTGGGAGAAAACAAAAAATCATTAACAATATTAGGCCCAACAGACCATTTCTTATACTGACATAGGGCAAGTTAATTTGGGTGGAAATAAAGCACAATGGAAGCACTAGAGATTTAGAAATCTGACAGACTTGGCTTGAAGTCTGCAACCTTAAATTACTTAGCTTCTCTGAGACCCAGGATCATCTGTAAAAGAGTGGTTAATTCAGCTCACTTCACAGAGTTGTTATGATGATTAAACGAGAAGATTATCTGTATACATACGAGTTTCTGGATCCGGCAAGGTGTTCAGTAAGTGGTGGATATTATAATTGTCTGGGGTATGACCTGCCTAATACAATCTGCTCTACCTAAACAAAAAGAATGAAAGAATAAAGTCAGAGAACAGATAAACCCATCCTTTGTAAATGATATAAAACAAAATGTTGCATTTTTAAATAATATATTGAATTCCCACCCAAGAGAAGGAAGCAGCTCACACTGTACTCACTGCAAAAATGACCCCTCACTGTATAGTTTATATTAGGAGGTAGGGAGTGTTCTCCTCTCTTCATCATTAACCACCATTAGCAAGCACTGGGTTACATTTTGTCTCCTTAACAGAAACACTATTTCAACAGACACAAAGACTCTGTGAAATTGTGGAAGGCAACATAATCTAATCCAGAACAGAAAGAATATATAGCAGCAGAAGCTAGAGGACATGTTTTTCTATTTGTCTATGTTGCTGATTCACATGTAAAGCTTCAACTTTCCCAAGTCTCAATTTCTCCACTTGTAACTCAAGCATAGCACAATCTGCTTATGGCCTGCCAGGGAATTAATGAGATAATAACTATCAAGCAGGCTGAGCTAATTGGAAGAAAGAATATAAATATATGTATCAATATTCATTGAATGGACAGAGAAAATTGTGATTCAGGCAATTGCTTCAAGCAAAAAGACAGTATCAGTGCTCACCAGAAATATTGGGTTTTCCCAGCCTTACTTTTTCTTCAGACACACCTACTGCCTCAAACCACTTAGATGGATCTCTTCCAAGTACCATATTGAAGTTACTAATTTAATCTTATTATGCTTGTTTTAGGAAGACTTTCTCTCTTTAAGGAACAAATTGTATAGGTCATAATAACAAGGGCTACCCAAAAACTGTTTCTTTGAACTTTGCCTTTACTGGTCATTTGGAATGCACATACTTCTGAGCTTTATGAACTCAGAGGCTAATATTCCTCGCCCCCCCCCCCCACCCAAGGTTAATCTTTGATCAGGGAAATCTGTCAACATCCAGTTGCTTATTTTAAACTCTGTTCACCATAGAATAATATAATTATCTTAATCTGCAAATCATTGTAGTTATAGTCTTAAGAATGGTTACTAGCTTGGAAAATGCACATCGTTATTTGTAAATATTAAAACATTTCCTAAAAGACTGTTCCGTCACATCAGTAGTTTAATATGTTTTAGTTCTTGGCCCAATTTTTAAACTTCTAAGTGTTTCACTCACCATCTGAGGTGTGTGGCGAGCTAGGGGTGGGGGATATACAAGGGTGGGGCCAAATATATTTGAGTATGTCCATGTGTGTTTTGTGAACAGAATCTTTTTACTGGGGGTAATGAAAATTGACTTAGAAATAGAAGATGAAGAATTCTGTGAAATAAATTTCACACATTTACAACCAGGCCACGAAGTGTAAATAACTTTTACTCTGCATTACAAATTCATCATGATGTATGCTGAGGAAAGCCAATGGAAACCAACCCATGTTTTATCTGTATACATAAAGCCCTCTAGCAGATATTACAAACTAAACAACAATGTTGAATTCACACAAGTACATCCCTGGACACATACATTCCTCAGGGCTGAAAGGAAGGAAAGAGGCACACCTTAAAAAAAGTTGCATGAAAGTTTCAGAGATGTATCAGAGTAATAAGCGGTTAGAACACAGGATATAAACATAGCATTTTAAAAGTCTCTTCCAACTTTCACCCAAGCATCAGGATCTCTACCACATCCTGTACTAGGCATATTCTTTCTGTGTGACATGTACACTGGAGGTTTCTCCTACTGTGCTTCATGTCACACCTCAATAACACTGATTTATGTGACCTTATTCAATGAGGCTTTTACCCATCTTCCTTACTTATAAAAACAAAGCACACAAGCAAATAAATAAATAGCACTCACAATGAGTGAGGCACCAAAGCAAAGGGACCTAACATATAAAATAGTTATCAAATTCATATGTTGGAGAAATATTAACACACTGGAAACAGATCCTATAATTTTGGGACTACAGTGAAAAGTTTAAGAAATTTGTACTAGGAGCAGTATTAAGTATACCATCTTCTTGTTACATGGACGTGTCATTCCTAACAATAAAGCAGATCTGGTCTGTGTAATCATTTTCATATTCACAAGAAGGAGGGGAAATAGGCCCCCCCAAATATATTATTTCAATATTCCAAGGGATGTTTCCTTAATAGTATCTATTATAATTGTTATTGTGTAAAAAATAAGCAAAGTTTAAAAAATATAATAGGTTGTCTTACTGTACCTTAAATTATGTATTTTCTTTTAATGGACTAAAACAGAAGTATGAAATAAATAGGAGCCACTTTTGAGTCCTCCAAAAACTGTCAACTCAACTACACGTGGAGCAAAGAACTGATTTAAAAGACACCTATGCTCTGCTTATAGCTAATAAGAACATATAAAGGGATAACTCATATGCTCTACATCTTTCAATCTGCAGGAAAGAGTAAGATAAAGAGAGGAAGGAAGGAACGAAGGAAGGGAAGGGAAGGGAAGGGAAGGAGGGAGGGAAGGAGGGAGGGAGGAAGGGAGAGAGGAAGGAAGGAAGGAAGGAAGGAAGGAAGAAAAGAACTGTATAGCCCAAAGAGTGAACCTTATTGTACACTATGGATTACAGTTAACAATATAATTATACTGTTTCATCAGTTGTAACAAAGGTACTATAATAATGAAAAATGTTAACAATAGAGCAAATTGTGGAGTGGGGTGGGGGAGGTATATGTTAACTATACTTTTTGCATGGTTTCTATAAAGCTACCCCTGCTCTTATATAAAAAATTTCTATTTGAGGAGTTTCTATTTGGGTGA
Source organism: Dasypus novemcinctus (assembly GCF_030445035.2). NCBI lineage: Eukaryota > Metazoa > Chordata > Mammalia > Cingulata > Dasypodidae > Dasypus > Dasypus novemcinctus. Next base: position 124,310,036 of record NC_080704.1, on the reverse strand, counting down.
TGGTGAAGTTTTGGTAATGGCTGGTGGTGATGGTAGCAAAATATTGTGAACATAATTAACAACACCAGATTATATATATATATATATTTTAAAGATTTATTTATTTATTTATTTATTTATTTCTCTCCCTTCCCCCACCCACCCCAATTGTCTGTTCTCTGTCTATTTGCTGTGTCATCTTTGTCCGCTTCTGTTGTTGTCAGAGGCACGGGAATCTGTGTTTCTTTTTGTTGCATCATCTCGTTGTGTCAGGTCTCCGTGTGTGCGGCGCCATTCCTGGGCAGGCTGCAGTTTCTTTCGCGCTGGGTGGCTCTCCTTAGGGGGTGCACTCCTTGCGCGTGGGGCTCCCCTATGCGGGGGGCACTCCTGCATGGCACCGCATTCCTTGTGTGCATCAGCACTGCGCATGGGCCAGCTCCACACGGGTCCAGGAGGCCCGGGGTTTGAACCGTGGACCTCCCATGTGGTAGACGGACGCCACCACTAGGCCAAGTCTGCCGTCCCTATATATATATATATATATATATTTTTTTTTTGTTGACTTTGTAATAATATTACATTAAAAATATATATATATGAGGTCCCATTGAACACTACCACCCCCACCCCACCTCTTATATTTTTTTCAACATTAATATTATTTTATTTTTTAAAGTGAAACACTTTCTCAATTTTTAAAAAAGCTACTTTGTGTACTATGTATGTACAAACCAACACTTTTCTTAAAGCAAAAATATATGTTGGTTAAACTGCTTAGAATTCTTTGAATGTGGTTAAAAAGGGAAATTTTAGGTTGCATATGCCACTAGAGTAAAATTTAAAAAATATTTATTCATCATCCATGTGGAATCTAAGCCCCCTCTCAATATAGAGGTGGAGTGGACATAAACATCCCAGGGTCCACAGGACGGAGGAATAAAGTATGGATTGGAGTGGACTTACTGATACTCTGCTATGGAAATATTGTGATTAGTAATGGAAGAAATTGTAGCACTGATATGGAGAAAGTGGCCACGGTAGCTGCTGAGGGTAGGGAGAGGGAAGAAGAGATATGATGTGGGGGCATTTTCAGGACTTGGAGTTGCCCTGGGTGGTACTGCAGGGACAGATGCTGGACATTGTATGTCCTGCCATGGTGGACTGGGGAAGAGTGTAAATTACAATGTAAGCCATTACCCATATGGTGCAGCAGTGCTCCAAAATGTATTCACCAAATGCAGTGAATGTGCCATAATGATGAAAGAGATTGTTGATGTGGGAGGAGTGAGGTGAGGGGGGTAAGGGGTATATGGGGACCTCTTACATTTTTTGAATGTAACATTTTAAAAAATAGAGAAATAAAATAAATGTTTTGTAAATAAATGAATTATGAATAAATAAGTGAAATAGTGCATTAGTGAGTTAATAATGATTCCAAAAATTCATTTTGTAAAGCTTGGTTCTATTAAGCACCACCATGTGATTCCCATGTGAAAAATAATTTGTGTGTGCCCAATTCATTGTATGCTCTCAAAACATTTTTGCTTTCTTCCTTTCAGAGACTAATAAACTGTCTTTCCTGTGAAAATAAAACAAAACAAAAAAGCAATAACATAGGACTGTACAACATGAATAGGAAACCCTAATGTAAAGCATGGATTATAGTTAATAGTACAATTATAATAATAATCTTTCCTCGATGTTAACAAATATACCACACTAATACAATACCTTAATAATAGGAGGTATATGGGAACTCTGCATTTCCTGCATGACTTTTCTGTAAAGCTATAAATTTATTAACATAGTTACCATATTAAATATATCAAGTGAGTTATTTTCAAAATATTTTAAATTAAAATAAGTCCATTACATGTTAACAGAAATCAAATATAGTTTTTGAAAAATAACTATTTTCAAAAAAATTCAATGAGAAGGGTTGCATTGTTTACATTTTTGAAAATCTCCTTAATGTCAGACTTAATACAAGTAGCTTGATTTTTTAATCTGCTTCTACATTTAATCTGTTATAATGTGTTGTTTTGGTTGAAATATATAAAGAAAATCTTGCCTCCCACAGATATGTTATTGAAAGAGTATGATTTTAAGAACCTTTTCCAGATAATTATGGATATTCTTCTTTAAGACAACACCAAAATTCAAAAAGTGAAAGGTTAGTTGCAATGTGAACTCTGATACCATATCAAAGATAAAAATCCACTGGTCTACCTTGCACTTTGGGCCTTTTACCCATACTTGATTTTGTAAAATCAAGCATTGATCATTTGGAAAAACTGTTTTACTGCATTACGCAGATCTTCCAAATGTTGGCAAACTTCATTATACAATATCCCAAAACAACCACTTTCATTAATAACTCCATGCATCTCACTTGAAAGTCCAAGTAATGAGAAGACTTTAAGATCAAGGTTGATCAAGGTGGCTGATGACAGTGTTGAAAATTTTGAATTTTTGCTTGAAAACTTTTATTTTATCATTGGCAACAAATGCTGTCAGTGACAGGCACACTTAGTTAATTTGTTATAACATACCTGCCACATCTGAATAAAAATGCTTCTTCATTTTAAAAAAATCAATGTGTTCTGCTTGCAACCCAAAAAATTGCACAAGTCCTTTTTCTCAATACAACCATCATACTTTAATATGTACCAAAAACGGTTTGAGTACTTCCCAACTCATCACATAGAATATTAAAAATACACATTTGGAAGTTGAGGTTTAAGCACATTAATCTTTATTCTTGCTTCATTAAGGACATTCTTAAATGAAATGCATATTGTTGTAGTAACTGTGAGGATATGATATTGATAAATAAGTTGAGCTAGGATAATTTGGTGCCACTGCCTTGATTCTTACTAAGGCGCCAACAGTTTTACTCACCATGCCTTTTACACCATCAGTGCAAATGTCAACAGAGTGAAAAAGTATTTAATACCTCAGTTTTTATGGAATTTTGACCCCAAATATCCACTGACCACGCTTTTTGACACTAGCATGTTATTTATGTTGTATTTAGTAGTATTTGTGACAGAGTTACATAATTTTAGACCAAAAAATTCCCCATGCAATATGTAGGTTTTAGAATATAAATTCAATAAACAAGGAATCTCAAATTCTGAATAAAATTATCAGACATGTTTACCTAGATTTTAACCTGAGGTCCAAGCTGTTGGATTGTGAAAAGAATAGACAATTCACTAAATATTAGTTCTGAGGGTACCAGTCCACATCTTACATATTCCAAGGTACATATTGGTGAATCAGGTTCATGACCACAAGACATGATTTTATCATGATAGTGTAGGCTAGAAACTTAACAAATTTAAGTAAAGATTAAGAAAGGAGATATGTTTGCTACAAAACTACTTAAAAATAACCAGCTCATTTGAAGCAAGTCAGATTTTTCTTCTGACAACCAGTAACAGTTTCCTTCTCTAACATAAACTAGCAAAGAAGAGCTTTGAACATGAAACTTTTTACGAAATGCAAAAATCATTACAATCTTAAAATATTGAAAAACTAAATGCTCTATAGTATTTATGGGTGAAATAATATGTGGATTGTTTTAAAGCAAATGCCAAACGATATATTTTTAAAAGGAGTTGAGAGAAGATGAAATAAGAACATCAAAATATTGACAATTGTTGAAGCTGGGAGTTCATTATATTATTTTACCTGGTATGTTTGAAAACTTCTATCATAAGTGTTAAAAATTTCTATGTACTTAAAAGAGATTATTTTATATTTTGCAAAGCAAAAATAAGATTCCTGGCTCATGTTCATTCAATAAATAAATAGTGGTTGAGCATGCTCTCTGCAAAAGCCACCTCTACTAGATGGCATCCAAAGATTTATGAAAGATGACTTTCACAATTCCAGTGAGCTCAGAGTCTTAATGACCACATATTGATTCCCTAAAATGGGTATGATGCTTCTACTATGACCACTCTAAGGGATACTTATGCTATTACAAAACAACTTGAAGCAACTGAATTACAAATCATTATGATGTCATTTTAAGGGAAAAATGGAAGAATGGTATTAGGAAAAAAAGGCAAAAATAGAAACTTAAAAAATAAGAAATGAGTCTTTCCTTGGTTTTCCTCTATAAAAGGAAACAAGAAAGAGATGTGAGTAAATATGGGCATGACCACATCATCTTTCCACCACAACCCATCATATTATTTCACCTCAGGACAGGAACCATCATGCCATCTTCTTTGAGTCAGATCTTTTCCTACTTACATAGGCAAAAATAACTAAGTAATACATACATTCCTTTTCCATAGTGAAAATTAAATATGTTAAGCATTTCATATTTTTTGAAATGACAAAAGACACATTTCCAAATGGATTACATTAGTTTACATTAATTCTCTGGCCCACCATATCCTTTCATCCACATATAAATATTGCCCATCCTAAAATAATAAACTTACTATTCAAACTAGTAAGGCTTCTCAGTTATTCAAGTGGTTTAATTATAATGCTGAGAAGTGAGAAATAAAAGTGAGGTCAAAAAAGAAATTATTGAGTTATTGGTTTCTAGCATATTTTCCTATATTCCAAATAAATTATCAATTTTTTCCTATTCAAACTTCCGATGAAATGTATAAAAGTGCAAAAGTTCTCAAAACTCATTCAATGAAGGTCTTTAAAAGCTGAGTAATCATATTAAATGATTTAAATTTTCTCTATTTTAATATCTAATATTTATTAATCTCTACGAGGACAGGGATTTTGGTTTTCTCCAGCAAAATATGCCAAGTGAACAGAAGAGGGCCTGGCACACAGTAGGCACTCCACTCAATAAATATTCCCTAAATGAATGACTGTTGAGGGAATTAAACTCACTGTCATTTGCTATAGTGGCTTATTACATACTCAAGAGTAAATTTTTCACATTTTTCTTTATAATGCAAATAAAATAAATAAGCCTAAAATTATCTGTTCTTGTCCTGCTAGGTAATAGGATGTTTCCAGGGAGCTAATCTGGCCAAACAAAAGGTGGTGACATGTTCCAGTGGCACCAAATCCATGCCCATATTTGGCAACTGAAATGACCTTTTAAAATCTGCACTTACAAAAATATAGATATTTCAGAGAAAAGAAGTAGATTAGAAAGAATAAAGAACCCACAATTTTATCGAGTTTTTCCTTGAACTTGCCACAAAAAAAGAAAAATCTCACTTAGCTGTCAAGATATCACAGCTTTAGCTTTCTAACCTTTAAAATGACTACTTTTTTACTTAACATGGAAAAACGAAACCTTCAAATGCAAGAGCCGCTGAGCATTTCCTGCCTGCCTGCCCTAGTCCAAGATTAACCTTGTCAGTTCTTAGGAAGACATATAAATCCCCCTTTAAAATGACTAATTCAGATGAAATGGTAACATGAAGCTGTAGTTTATAAGACGCCAGTTTCTACTTGTTACCAGATGTTACCATCACTTCAAAGTGTTAAATGCATCCATGTAAAGTTTCAGATATATTTGCATGTACAATATTTTCTGACTTCCGCTGTTACTGTGGAGACATGTTCCCATGGAAAAATTGTTGCCTCATCGTCTAATAAAATGTCCTTAAGTTTGCTAATACTCACGTCAAGATCCAAGTACTTTTTGTTAGTCTAATTCCTCCATGTAATTCTTGCAAGCACACATACACACTTCCAATTAATCCATTTCATTGGGAGTTTGTCCTAAATAGCCTGCTTTTTGGTACTTTTGATAAAATTTTTTTTTTTTTTTTTGGTATTTCAGAGAAAGGTCCAGCTGAAAGATCCAGATTTTTGACATGTACACTTTTGGAATTGCTTTTTTAGACATGTAATAATCTCCAGCTTTACAATATAGTTCAGCATTCCTTTGTCAGGTACAATTTCAACAATTCCATTTTACTGTCTGCTTTTAACCATATTCTCTGGTTAATTTCTTTGGTTATGTTTCCATTAAAATTTTATTAGCTTAATTTCAACATTTAAAAAAACCTCCAGAAAGTTTCATTCAGCAACAATGACTGCTATTTTCTACACATAATGGTCATTGTTAAGTTTGGCCTAACAGAGAATCATGAACACAATGTAGATTTATCCTTAAGATTGGCTGCAAAAATAGCAAGGGCTCATAAAACGTTATACGCCCTTACCATTTAAACATAGGAAAGTTGCTCCACCAATTTTATTTATTTATTTATTTCTGTTGAGAGTCCCCAATAAATTGCATTTCTTTGAGGATGGACTTGAATATTTGATAAACCTATCACTATACTGGTTGAAAATTCTAGACATTGGATTGTTAACTGACTTGTCTTTTACAGTATTCTATTTAGCAGTCTGTTACCTGGTACAGGTAGAAATGTCACTACAATGAATTCTGCCAGTAGTCAAAAAGGTTTTGTGACCTTCACTTGTTAAAAATTATATTCATATAAAAAATTCATCCCTATAGGAATAACCCTCTTCCCTCTCTCAATTTACCTCAGGGGTACTGTAACACAGAAATTGGCTAAAGCCATTAATAATGTTCCTTGTTTCTTTTTCCCTTCCCCTCCCTCACCCTTCTGTTTTTGCTGTCTGTGTACATTCACCATTTAATCTTCTGTATCTGTTTCTCTTTTCGTCTTCTCTCCTTATCTTTCTCTTCTAGAATTCACCGTTATTCCATCCTGGATACCTCTGATGTGAAGAGAAAGTCCTTGTCAACTGTGCCACCTCAGTTCCTGGTCTCTGCTGTGCTTCACCTTGACTCTCCCCTTTGTCTTTCTTTAGCTGCCTCATCACCTTGTTGCATGACACACTTGCATAGGCACTGGCTCACTATGTGGGCACTTGGCCTCCTGCGCAGGCACTTGGCACACCATGCGGGCACTGGCTCACAGAACAGGCATTGGCTTATCACGCAAGCACTTGTGCAGATACTAGGTTCACCATGCAGGTACTCAGCTCGCAGCACAGGCACTCGCGTGAGCAATCTGCTCGCTGCATGGGCACTCAGCTCGTCATGTGGGCACTGGCTTACCATGCAGGCACGGTTTCTCTTCTTCTTTTTCACCAGGAGTCCCCAGCGATCGAACCCGGGTCCTCCCATATGGTAGACGGAGACTCTATCACTTGAGCCACATCTGCTTCCCAACAAAAATTCTTTGGAGAGGAAAACTGTCCTAGGTTCACTAGCTGTGAGAAGTCACTGCATTTGAAGAGAATGACTTAAAAAAAACATTTCAATTTGTAGGAATGAAAAGATATTTGTGGCATCCTACATATAAAAACTTAGGTGATATGTCCACAAATATTATTTAGTTCTCATCTTCATATTAAACACAATACATGATATCAATTCTTAGCAATACAACACAAATATTGCAAGTATTTCATTAGCTTTGATTTCTTTCTATAAAAACATGATTTATAAAATGCCATAATCCATATAAATGATATTAGTGAAAATTTGTGAACAAATCTGTCATTATCTTAAAATTGTATATGAGGTAATAAATTGCTAGCTTTAGTAGTGAAACGGATCTTACGGGAAAAAAATGAGCATTTTATCACACTGAGTATTCACACAAAATCTAGAAAAAAGACATGAATGTTTATAATAGTTTAAGCTACACATAATCTAAACTCATTTCATAGCATAAAGTTTATCTTCTTTTCAAAATCATTTAAGTAATTGAATCTACATAATTTTACTTAAATGCCTGGAGTTCAAGTACTGTTCAGCCCTGAAAGAGAACTAATAGCATCTACACACTAAGTTTTATGTCCTGAATTAATCTGAATTTACTACATAAGTTAAACTATGACTTGTTTCTAGCCTTCTCTACCTAGTAGTTTAACATCAAGTTAGAATGACATTGCCTTACATTTCTAATCAAAACTTCTTACAGGGTCCAAATTATAAAACTGTTAAAAATCAACCTAAAGCAGTTATTAATTTGCTTACATTTACATCACGTTTTTTTTTTTGCTGTCTTTGTTCATTCACTGTATGGTTTTTAGTATCTGTTTCTCTTTTTGTCTTCTCTTCTTGTTTTTTCTCCTCTAGGATTCACCAGGATTCGATTCTGTGGACCCCTGATGTGGAGAGAGATTCCTTGTCACTTGTGACACCTCAGTTCCTGATTTCTACTGTGCTTTACCTTGACTCTCCCCTTCTCTCTCTTTTGTTGCGTCATCATCTTGCTGTGTGACTCACTTGTGTGGCCACTGGCTTGCCATGCTGGCACTCGGCTCGCCATGCGGGCACTCTGCTCGCTGCACAGACACACTTTTTTTTACCAGGCGGCCCCAGGGATCGAACCCAGATCCTCCTATATGGAGGCAGAAGCCCAATCACTTGAGCCACATCTTCTTCCCGAGAATGACTTTTAAAAAGTCTCTAACTGGCCTAATAATCACCAAATATGTGGGAAGAAAAAAATTGGGGTATTTGTTCACAATGATACCATTATATTCATTCTCCCTTAAATTGCACTTTTTCCATTACAGAATTGGTTTGGCTGCAGCTGTGCCTATTATTAAGCAAGGTTTGGTGTGGAAATGCAAGATACAAATCACTGATGAGTTTTGGTGGCAAATTTTACTTTGTTGAGAATACTATAACTATGAGCCCTATGCTATAACTTATGGAGGTTTTCATTTTAGAGAAGTAATTCTCTATAGGGTAGTACAATTGGACTGTGATGTTCAAATTCCTGCTAAGTCTATCCACGTAAACCTGTATTCATAATGTTGCAGGCCACTGGTGATATTTTATTAAAGCAATTAGAGCCAATTTAGATCATGAACATGATAAGGCAAAAAGAGCCAGAAGGATTTGTTTTGTGCTTCACACTATGAATCAGAAGAGTAGAAAAGCATTATCTTCAGAAATGAAGACAGACATGAAAGAATTCTCTAATATAATGTTTCTCCAATCTAAATTAAAAAGATGACATTTTCACTTCAGTTCTAATATAAATCTAATGAGATTGGCACTCCCCCTCTTTTCATTTTCTTTCATTTTTTTTTTCCACTTAATGGTAAGCGGACAAGTGTAATTTAAAGTAGGAGGTTTACCAGATTCTTTTAGTAATTTTTAAGATTTTACTTTGCAGAATCCGGTTCAAAGCATGAAAATGATCAAAAGATTTATTTATAAAAATTAATTATTCAGGAATAACAAACAAATGCAAAACCCCAATGCCTTAAACCCTATGCTTTAATAGCATACTCCATTTTGTTATTTTGGGAAATGAATTTATTTTAGAAAACAGAATAGGTAAATAGTACTTTCCTTCAGGTAGTCTTTTAAACAAAAATCTAATGGGTGGCTTTAAAAATTCCAGGAGTAACCCTTCAATTTTTAAAAGCTCAAAAACAGCAAGTGAACTGGAGAATGACCTTGAATGGAAGGTTCAATGCGGATCAGCAGAATATCCCTGTCTACATAAAATAACATGACTTTAAAATGCTGTTTGACCTAATGTAAGGGGGAAATGGAAAGGAGAAATGAGTTTATATGGCTACGAGTCTCTAAAAAAGAGTCTGGAGGCTGTCAGAAGGATTGCCCTTATGCACAACTGAGCAGAGTCTAAGAGACAGATAAAGTAGATACAACCCCCAGGTATTGGTTCCTTTTAGGGCTAAAGAGGCCCATGGGTGCTATGGTCATGGCAGATGGGGTTTACTGCCATGTCAGATGGCCCTTCTTTGGAGCTGGTGTTTATGCGTGATGAATCTGGACTCATATGGGACCTCTCTTCTTAAGACTTTCATGCTACTGTGCTGGAGTTGTAGTTGGTGTCGGGGTTTAAGATATATTTAGGGGATCTGAATCTCTGGACTGACAATATGATAGCCAGGCCCTGAGCCTCAACAGACTCCAGCACCTACAATCTGATTTATTGGACTCACCTCACTCAGCTAAGATGGAGTTGAAGAAGGACAACCACCACAACATGGAGCCTAGAGTGCCTACAACTGAAAGCGAGAGGATTGCATCCAGTATCCATGAGGAATCTGAGCCTCCTCTTGACATAGAGGTGCAACGGACACAACCAATCCAATGTCCACGAGAAAAGGTGGCATTGGAGTGGGAAAAGTGGACATGGTGGCTAATGGGTATGGGGAATGGCAGGAAGAGACGAGATGTGGAGGCGTCTTAGGGACTTGGAGCTGCCCTGGATGGTGCTTCAGGGGCAATCACCGGACATTGTAAATCCTCACAGGGCCCACTGGATGGAATGGGGGAGAGTATGGGCCATGATGTGGACCATTGACCATGAGGTGCAGAGGTGCCCAGAGACGTAATTACCAAATGCAATGGATGTGTCATGATGATGGGAATGAGTGTTGCTGGGGGGGGAGTGGTGGGGTGGGGATGGTGGGGTTGAAGGGGTCCTCATATATTTTTTTTAATGTAATATTTTTACAAAATCAATTAAAAAAAAAAACAGCAAGTGATCTGGAATTTGAAAGCTATATACCTACATCAAGAATGTGATGTGCCATTCTGTTTTTTATCTTTTTAAAAAAATTACTTTATTGAAGTATATCACTCATACATAAACAATAGGTGCATAATAGTTATGAACTTACAAAACTAACATATAATTTCATACAGAAATCTCATAACTCACCCTACCACCTAACTTGTATTGTTGTTAAACCTTTATAACTAATGATTAAAGAGCATTGTCAAAACATTACTACTAACCAAAGTGTTTTCCCCAAAACAACCCAATTATTACTATCTTTATATGGTTTGCATATGAGCATACATAAACAATTAAGTGTACAATAAAAGTTGTGAACTTACAAAGTGAATATGCAAAACATCATGTAGGGGCCCCATACATCAACCCTTCACCAACAACTTGCATTGTCCTGAGATTTTTGTTACAAATTATGAAGGAATATTCTCAAAATCTTAATACTAATCATAGTCCTTATGTAACATTTGGTGTTTTTCCCCCCCAACCACTCTATTATTATTTTTTAAATATATTTTTTATGACAGAAGTTGTATACTTATAAAACAACCATGCACTTGTGCAGAATTCCCAAACAACACCCCTCCATCAGCACACCACAATGGGGTGGAACATTCACTACAGATAAGATAATATTATCTGTGGGAAGCAGACTTGGCCCATTGGATAGGGCATCCACCTATCACATGGGAGGTCCATGATTCAAACCCAGGGCTCCTTTACCTGTGTGGAGCTGGCCCATGCACAGTGCTGATGCGCGTAAGGAGTACCCTGACACGCAGGGGTGTCCCCGCATAGGGGAGCCCCACGCACAAGGAGTGCGCCCTGTAAGGAGAGCCGCCCAGCACGAAAGAAAGTGCAGCCTGCCCAGGAGTGGCGCTGCACACCTGGAGAGCTGACACAACAAGATGACCTAACAAAAAGAAACACAGATTCCTGGTGCCACTGGTAAGAACAGAAGCGATCACAGAAGAACACACAGCGAATGGACACAGAGAGCAGACAACTGGGAAGGGGGTGGGGAAGGGGAGAGAAATAAATAAAAAATAAATCTTTAAAAAAAATATTATCTGATTGTTACCAAGGCCATAGCATACATTTGGTTCACATTTTCCATACTGCCGCATTATTAACACAGCACATCTTTTGCATAGATGTGAGATTATATTTTTACTGCTAACTACAGTCCATAGGTCACTCCAGCTGTATTTTCTCCAGTCTTCTCACATTCCAACGCCCTGCTGTAGTGATGTACATTTGCCCTAGGTAACAAAGTGTAGGCATGCAGCAACAGCTCTTTCTAAAATGGCCGATAACACCAAATGGCGTCGGCTCGCGCTGCCTTTCCGCGTGCGCCAAACTGAAGTCTTCCTCTTCCCCTGGTAACAAGAATCCAACAGCCTATCAACATCGCCATCATGCCGCAGCCTATAAAGATTCACCACGCCGCACCAACCCCCTCTCCCTGTCCATATAAGCTGTAGCACTGCCACGAGCCTGCTTCTCCAGAGTTGTCGCTGTGTGTGAAAGTCTCTTCGCATCCTTACCTGCTCGGCTCCTCTTCTGGGCCCTCTTCAGCCACGGTAACCTCAGCACAGCGGTGCGCCCTCTCCGGTCCGGCTCCTACCGACCCTCTCCACGCACCCTCTGTCTCCCCCACTCCAGCGGGGTCGAGCGGGCGGCATAAGTGGCTGAGCAGGAAGTAGGCAGCAATGGTAAGGTATGTTGAGAGAGCAAACCCATTAGCCCCCCCCCCCCCCCGCAAGACCCTGAGGAAAGGAGCAAGCCCAGGAAAACAGCAACAACAAAGGACTCTCTTGCATCTGTACCATCAACCACAATTCTCATCCACCTCTTGGTTTACCATGCTATTCAGCTCTTAGGTTATTCTCTAGCATTCTGTCAATTGGCATGTACATACCTAGACTTCCATTTTCAGCCACATCCCCATTTATAAACTAGCTGTTACTCACTAAGTGTTACCTCCACTCTATAATTTCCCACTTTTTCAATAAAGCTAATTAAAACTTCTACATACATTAAACATCAGTAGTCCATCTCAGTCTTCCTCTTATCTCCTTTAAGAATCTACCACTTAAGAGGTCCTGAAGGTATTTTCACAATAATTTCTTCTAGAAGTGTTATGATTCTTGCTTTTATTTTTAGGTTTTTGATCCATTTTGAGTTAATTTTTGGATAAGGTGTGAGATAAGGGTCCTCTTTCCCTCTTTCGACTGTGAATATCCCGTTCTTTCAGCCCCATTTGTTTAATGGACTGTTCTGCCTGAGCTGTGTGGGTGTGAGAAGCTAGTCAAAAATCACTTGACCATACAAGTGAGGGTCTGTTTCTGAACCATCAATTTGGTTCCATTGGTCTATATATTGGTCCATCTCTCTTTATGACAGTAACACACTGTTTTTATCACTATAGCGAGGTGATATGATTTGAAGTCTGGAGATCAGGGTTCACTTTACTTTTTATAAAGTTTCTGGCTATTCAGGAACCCTTACCCTTCCAAATATTTGATGATTGTGTTTTCAATTTTTTTTAAATGCTGGTGGAATTTTTATTGCAATTGCATTGAATCTGTATGTCAATTTGAGAAGGATTGACATCTTAATGATCTTTAGTCTTCCAATCCATAAAAATGGAATGTTCTTCTAGTTATTTAGGCCTGTTATGATTTCTTTTAACATTGAATTGCAGTTTTATGAATACAAGTGCTTTACATCATTGGTTAAGTTTATTCCTGACAATTTGAGTTTTATCTCTCATATTTAATTTAATTTTTTAAAATTCATTTTTAAAATTATCTTTTTAAAAAGTTAATAGATCACAAAAAAAATTACATTAAAAAACATGAGTTTCCCATATACCCCAATCCCCACTCCCATCTCATCATTTTTTTAATTGTATTTTTAAATTGTATTTTTTTAAAAATACATAGATCACAAAAAATGTCACATTAAAAAATACAAGATGTTCCCATATATCCCCGCCCACCCCACATCTCCCACATCAACAACCTCTTTCATCATTGTGGCACATTCACTGCATTTGGTGAATACATTCTGGAGCACTGTTGCACCACATAGATAACAGATTACACTGTAGTTTACACTCTCCCCCAGTATATTCAGTGGGTTATTGCAGGATATATAATGTTCAGCATCTGTCCATACATTATCATTAGGGACAACTCAAAATCCCAAAAATGGCCCTGTATACCCCACCACCACCACTCCCCACTCCTCCCACACCAACAAACACCTGCATCATTATGGCACACTCATTGCACTCAGTGAACACATTTGGGAGCACTGCTGCACCACACAGATAATAGTTAACCCTGTAGTTCACACTCTCCCCCAGTACATTCAGTAGGTTATGGCAGGATATATAAAGTCTAGCACGTGAACCTGCAATATCATTTGGGACAACTCCAAGTTCCAAAAAAGCCCCCACATCACATCTCTTCTTCCCTCTCCCTGCTCTCAGCAACTACTTTGCCAACTTTCTCCACATCAATGCTACAATTTCTTCCATTACTAGTCACAATACTTCTGTAGTAGAATACCAGTAAGTCCACTCTCATCCATATTTTATTCCTCCATCTTGTGAACCCTGGGATGGTGATGCCCACTTCACCTCTCTATAGAGAGGGGGCTTAGTTCTCACATCCCATATTTTATTTTCACCATTCTTTGGCACTTTTAGTTATGTTTATTGATATAATCATCATTTCTTGACTCTCTTTCAGGTCTCTCTTTCCTGTCTTTTCTTTTCAGGCACTCATACCCCCTTCAGTATTTCCTAAAAATCTGTTCTTTTGCTTTGAAATTCTCCCAGTTTCTGTTTATCTGTGAATATCCAAATCTTGCCCTCATTTTTGAAAGACAGTTGTTGGATGTAAGATTTTTGACTGGAATTATTTCTTTTGTAGTATCTTAAATATATCAGACCACTGTCTTCTTGCCTCCATGGTTTCTGCTGAGAAATCAGCACTTAATCTTATTGGGTATCCCTTAGATGTTATACATTCCTTTTTTCTCTTGTTGTTTTCTGAATTCTCTCTATCTTTGTCATCTGACATTTTGATGAGTATGGGTCTCAGAGTTGTTCTATTCAGATTTTTTTGGATGGGAGTATGTTGTGCTTCTTGGACATGGATATTTACATCCTTCAATAGATAGGGAAATTTTCTACAATTATTTTATCAAATATTCCTTCTGTTCCCTTTCCCTTGTCTTCCCCTTTCGGGACACCCATCATATGTATGTTTTCATGCATTTTGCTGTCATTTAGTTCCCTGAGACCTTTTTCAATGTTTTCTCTTCTCCTCTTCATCTGTTCTTTTGAATGTTCATCTTCAGAGGTCATTTCTTCAAGCTCACCAATCCTTCTTCTGCCTCCTCAAATCTGCTATTATATGATTCTAAGGTTTTTAAAATTTCATTTCCTGCATGTTTCGTTCCAATAAGATCTATTTTTCTATGTATGTTTTCAAATTCTTCTTTGTGCTCATCCAATGTCTTCTTTTTTTTTCCTAAAGATTTATTCATTTCTCTCCCCTCCACCCCCCTGCCCCAGTTGTCTGTTCTCTGTGTCTATTTGCTGTGTCTTCTTCTTTGTCCACTTTAGTTGTTGTCAGTGGCACGGGAATCTGTGTTTCTTTTTGTTGCGTCATCTTGTTGTGTCAGCTCTCCGTGTGTGCGGCACCATTCCTGGTCAGGCTGCACTTCTTTTGCGCTGGGCAGTTCTCCTTACAGGGCGCACTCCTTGTGCCTAGGGTTCCCCTACGCAGGGGACACCCCTGCATGGCAGGGCACTCCTTGCGTGCATCAGCACTGCACATGGGTCAGTTCCACACAGGTCAAAGAGGCCCAGGGTTTGAACCACGGACCTCCCATGTGGTAGACAGATGCCCTAACCACTGGGCCAAGTCCGCTTCCCCCAACGTTTTCTTAATATCCTTAATCTCTTTAGACATCTCATTTAATTTACTAAGGAGCTTTGTTTGAACATCTATGATCAGTTGTCTCAACTCCTTTGTCATTTCAAGGCTTATCTTGTTCCTCTAACTGGGCCATACCTTCCTGTTTCTTGGTGTGGATTGTAATGTTTTGTTGGTACCTTGGCATCTGGCTTACTAGAGCGTTCATTCTGGGTGCTGTTTTTCCCTTTAGTTTAAGACTTCCTGCCTTTTCTCCCATGCTGGTTGTGCACTAGGAGCCAAGGTTGCAATTGGTGCTATAAGCTGTGGAAGCTCAAGCTTCTCTCATTGCCCCAGGGATCAATGAATTATTTCCCAACTTACTCCTTTGCCAGGGGTAGGGACAGTCACAGCAGTGTGCAATAATCCAATTTGTGCAGGCCTAGACCATAGTTGCATAGAAAGTCTGATGAAGTTTCACGCCCCTTTCTCCCCTGCCAGGTGCGTGGATGGAGCTTCAGGTGTGGGCAGCAATCTATGCAGTGTGGGTCAAAGATGACTGATGTTGCCCCAGGAGACTTCCGGTTTTCAGTCGTTCCATTGAAATGTATTTGTGGTTACCTGGATAGGCTGATGCAGGGCCCACCGTCCTCCTCCCTGCCAGAGGTAGGGCTGAGGCCTATTCTAGGACTGTGGGTTGATCTCAGTGAAAGAAACTGGTTCCTACCATCTCTGTGATATTCCGTCAGCCAGGCTTACCCTGAGGCTGGGGGTGGAGTCAAAATGGCGGCCACTGGCTTCTTTCAGACTTGGTCAGATTCATATTCCAGCTGTTCCCACAGTTATATCTTAGCCAGCCGAGTCTACAGATCAGTAGCTGAAATCGGCAATCAACCATCTCCTCCCATTTTTGGGGAATGGAAATTCCAATTCCAGCCACAGAATAGCTCCTGGGGCAGCTCGTGCTGCCAGAGTAAAATAATCACTTCCCTCTGTGGCTTGGCCAGTAATTTCTCAGAGAGACTGGCACAGTTCCCTGCAGCTTCCCCCCTTTTGGAGGTAGGGTTGGGGCCTAGGCTAGAGCTGCAATCTGATCTGGATGGAAAGAAGCCAGTCCCCACCCACTGGAATTTTCATTCTGTCCTGCTTCCCCTTGTGCCAGGCGTGGAGTTAAGATAGTGGCTCCCAGGCTCTTTCTGACTTGGACAGGCTCAAACGTTAGCTGTTCTAAGGATTATACTGTAGCCCGCTGAATTTACGCATCAGTAGCTGAACTGGGTGCCCAATCCTCTCTTCCTCCCCGTTTTGGGAACTGGAGCTTTCAATTCCAGCCACTGAACAGCTCCTGTGTTGGCTTGTCCCTCCAGTGGAGCATGGGCACTAGCCTCTGGGGAGTGGAGCGCTCTACTTATGAGTCTTCTCTGCAAATGGGCAGTTTCCTCCTTCCATTCCTTCAAAGATTTGCAGGATGCTCTTCTGGCCTCCTGGAGCCCCTGAACAGGTGCTTCAGCTAGCTCCAGATAGCTCTGGGTATTTACTAACTGCCCTGTAGTAGAACCTGACTTTAGGAGCTCCTTAATCCACCACCATCTTACTGGTTGTCTGTCATTCATTTTTTATAAAAAGCTTCAATTTTTATATTAAAAAGTTATCCCAGTTATATGTGAATAGAAACTTCTAATTAAAATTCATTCAGTGATCCAAAATCATAAAATATACACTTCTTAAATTGAGACTGTTAGTTTATAGAAATAAATTGTCTTTAATGGAATTTCCATTTAAACTTTTTTTTGTCTTTATTTTTTTAATGTTACATTAAAAAAATATGAGGACCCCATATACTCCCCAGCCCCCTCACCCCATTCCTCCCCCCATAACAACAATCTCCTCCATCATCATGAGACATTCATTGTACTTGGTGTATACATTTCTGAGCATCACTGCACCTCATGGTCAATGGTCCCCACCATAGCCCACACTCTCCCACAGTCCACCCAGTGGGCCATGGGAGGACATACAACGTCCAGTCACTGTCCCTGCTGCACCACCCAGGACAACTCCAACCCCCAAAAATGCCCCCACATCACATCTCTTCCTCCCACTCCCTACCCCCAGCAGCCACCATGGCCACCTTCTCCACACCAATGCCACATTTTCTTCAATTACTAATCACAATAGTTTATGAATAGAACATCAGTAAGCCCACTCTAATCCATACTCTACTCTATTCCGTTTAAACTTTATCAGTATTACAGATGTAAACTTAAAAATCTAATTCATGTGATTTCTATCAAAATCTCCACCCAGGGCTTTTGGTAGACTTAGGCAAGTTTATTATAAAATTTATATGTAAAGTAACTGAGTGTAAACTAGCTAAATAATATTGAGGGAAGCGGATGTGGTTCAAGTGAAAGAGCTTCCACCTTATATATGGGAGGACCTGGGTTTGTTTCCTGGGGCCTCATGGTGAAAACGAAGAACAGAAAGTGTGCCTGTGAGAGTGCCTGCATGGCAAGCCAGTGCTTGCATGAGTGCCCACATCGTGAGCCAGTGCCATCACAAGTAAGTCACACAGCAAGATGATAATGTCTCAAAAGAGAGATAAGAGGAGAGTCAATATGATGAGCAGCAGAGACCAGGAACTGAGGTGGTGCAATTGACAGGAAACCTCTCTCCCTATCAGAGGTCTCCTGGATTGAATCCCCGTGCATTCTAGAGGAGAGAAAATGAGAAGGGAAGACAATAGAGACAGCAAAAACAGTAGGGCGGGAGGAGGCGAAGGGGGGAAATTAATAAATAAATCTTAAATAAAAGCATATTAAAATAATATTAAGATGGTTAAGGCTTACATTGTGGCAACAGCAATTAAGACAGTGTGAATTTGGTGGAGCAATAGACACAGCATATAATGAAATAGAACAGAGAACTCCAGAAATAGACTCACACAAATATACTCAAGTCATTTTTGAAAAAGGCACTAAAGCACTTTATACAACTGCAAGAAGAGAATACCATCCATCAGCCATATGGGATTGAAGCCCCCTCTCAATTAGAGGTGGAGTGGGCATCACCTTCCCAGAATCCTCAGGATTGGGGAATAAAATATGGACTAGAGTGGACTTACTGGTATTCTAGTATAGACTTACTGTGATTCTAGCAATGGAAGAAATTATATCATAGATGTGGAGACAGTGGCCACTGGAGGTGCTGAAGGCAGGGAGAAGGAAAAAGAGGTGTAATATGGGGGCATTTTCAGGACTTGGATTTGTCCTGAATGACACTGCAATAACAGATACAGGCTACTATACATCCTGTCATAACCTACAGAATTGAGTGGGAGAAACTGTAAGCTACAGTGTAAACTATCATCCATGCTTAGTGGAAATGCTCCAAATGTGTTCATCAATTGCAATGAATATACCACACTAACAAAAAAAGCTGTTGGGAAGTGGACTTGGCCCAGCGGTTAGGGTGTCCGTCTACCACATGGAAGGCCTGCAGTTCAAACCCCAGGCCTCCTTGCCCCGTGTGCAGTTGGCCCACACGCAGTGCTGATGCGCGCAAGGAGTGCCGTGCCACGCAGGGGTGTCCCCCGTGTAGGCGAGCCCCATGCGCAAGGAATGCGCCCCGTAAGGAGAGCCACCCAGCATGAAAGAAAGTGGAGCCTGCCCAGGAATGGAGCTGCACACACGAGGAGCTGACGCAGCAAGATGACGCAACAACAACAACAACAAAAAAGAAACAGATTCCTGTGCTGCTGACAAGAACAGAAGCGGACAAAAAGAAGAACACATAGCAAATGGACACAGAGAACAGACAACTGGGTGGGGGGATGGAAGGGGAGAAAAATAAATAAAATGAATCTTAAAAAAAAAAAGAAAACCAAAAAAAAAAAAAAAAGCTGTTAATGTGGGGAAAAGTGGAAGGTGTTAGTAGTGGCGCATATGGGTATCCCTTATATTTTAAAAATAAATATAAAATATATTTAAAAAACAGCATTTTAATGGAAAAAGATAGTCTTCAATAAATGGTGCTGGAACAACTGGACAACCATATGCACTAAATAAAGAAATAAATAAGAACTTCAATCTAAACCATACACCCTATAAAAAATTTGACTCCAAATCGATCTGAGTTAAATGTAAAACATAAACCATACAAGCTAAAGGAAAAAAAAAACATAAGAGAAATTCTTGGGAACCAGGACGTGGTGAAGAGTTCATAGACATGACACTAAAAAGACAATCAAAAAAAGGAAAAACTGATAAATTGGGCCCTGTCAAAGTCAAAATCTTATGTTCTGGAAAGAGTCCATTCAGAGGATGAAAAGACAAGCTACAGACCAGGAGAAAATATTTGCAAACCAAGTATCTGGCAAATGATTAGTATTTAGATTATATAAAGAATTCTCAAACTCAACATTAAAAACTCAAACAATCTAATTAGAAAATGTGCAAAAGATATGAGCAGACATTTCATCAAAGAGGATGTGTAGATCAGAAATAAGCCTATGAAATTATGTTCAACAACATTAACCATTAGGGATGTCTTTAAAGGTTCTTTGTTTCTTGTGGTTTTCATTTTCTATATTGCACAATTAACTTAAAAGTTTGAATAAAATTTATTTTAAAAACAAACGAAATTTTTAAAAATCCCTATGTGATAGCATTACACACCTATAAGGATTAAAATAAAATAAAAAAATAGTGGCAACACTAAATGCTGGCAAGCATAAACAGAAACTGGATTACTCATACATTGCTGGTGAGCATGTAAAATGGTACAGCCACTCTGGAAAAGTTTGAGACTTTCTTACAAAATTAAACATGCAACTCCCATAGCATCCAGCATTTATCTCAAAGAATTGAAAACTTATGTTCATGCAGAAAAACTACACAAATGTTTACAGCAGCTTTATTTGTACTTGACAAAATCTGGAAACACCTCAAATGTCCTTCAAGGGGAAAATTGTTAAACAAACTTTGCTACATCTATATCATGTAATTCTCCACAGCAATAAAAAGGAACACTCAGTTTATATATTCAGCCTGGATGAATCTCCAGAGAATTTTGCTGCTTGAGAAAAGCCAATACCAAAAGGTTACCGATTGTATGCTTGCATTTATATAATGTCTTTGAAATGACAAAATTATAGAAAGATAGAACAGTGGTTTCCAGCAATTAGAGATGGGTGTAGTTATAAAAGTGTAACACAAGGGATCCTTGTGGCAATGTAACTCTTCTGTATCTTGACTGAATCAGTGTCAACATCTTGGCTGCGATGTTGTACTATAGTTTTGCAGGATGTTACCAGGGAAGAAATCGGGTAGAGTTTACATAAGATCTCTCTTCAACTACATAGGAATCAATAATTATCTTAAAATAAAAAGTTTAAGAAATCTAATTCAGAATTAAACACAGAATAAACTGTAGTTAAATTGATAGGGATAAGGGAAGAAAATCTACTTGAATGAATTCCATATCCAATTTTAAATACTATACTCACTTGAATCTCCAAAACATTATCAACACAACTACTGACATAATATTAATTTATATGGTCAATTCATGACTTCCCTAGTGTGTTCAATCTTGTGAAAAAGGGTTTTTTTCTGATCCATACCAAAATTAAAAGGAACTTTTATAAAGAATTAAAGGGCTAAAACCCATCAATGCAAGACAATTTAGTTATCTGTTATTAGATATAAGTTTTTCTTGCTCAACTGACACTTCTTCCCTCCAGTTATTCACAGGGCTTTTTGTTTACATCTTGCCTCAATGTCTTCCTCTCAGTAAAGCCTTCTGAGACCACAGGAATTGAAATGGCAACATACTTCTCCCCATTCCCTTAACCCACAATCTTGTTTTAATTTTCTCTGTATTACCATTTGATATACCATATCATTGTTTATTATCTATCTCACCCTACTAGGATAAAAGTTTTACAAAGGAAGTGATTTTTGTTTTTCTCATTCACAGCTGTAATTCTCCAGTGCCTGAATAGAACATGGCTTGTAGTAGGCAATGAAATATCTGAATGAATGTAGGAATGAATGAATGAATGAATAAATAAATAAATAAACGGTGAGGCGTGACATAAAAGGGAAAGACTAGCACTATACAAATGATAAAATCCAGTTTAAAAGAAATCAAGAATAATAAACTTGGTAATGTATATTCAATATATTGGAATTTTGTTTTCAAAATCTTTTGGCTGCATTATGATATGGGAATCTCTTTAAGATCAGTGATTAGAACTATGTTTTTGCTAGTATAAGAGTACTTCAGGTTTAAGATATGACCTAGAAAAATAATTTACCTTTGTAAAACTCTTGCTAATGAACTTCCAATAGCTAAGGAAGATCTGATTAGATTTAAACCAAGCTGCTTTAGTTATAGGTGATGTGAGTTTCAGAAAGCTCATGTCAAGAGTTCTGAAAGAAAATACTAGTTAGTATAAGCTAATATAGGGAGGTAGAGGCATTAATTTTAACCAAAATTGTACCCTGGATGTGCTGCTTTTGTTTACAGTGAGAAGAGTGATGAATTCAGTATCAGGAGACGAGTTCCTCCACCACTGTCTTCTCCCACTGTATGCTAGGAATTAAGGGAGGTGAGGATGGTCAAACGCCACACCAGGGAACCGATAGTACCTACAACTTCAAGCAGGAGAACTGCATCCATCATCCACATGGAATCTAAGCCCCCTCTCGATATAGAGGCAGAGTGGACATCACCTTCCCAGGGTCCACATGATGGAAGAATAAAATATGGATTATAGTGGACTTACTGATATTGTACTATGGAAATATTGTGACTAGTAATGGAAGAAATTGTAGTATTGATGTGGAGAAAGTGGCCAAGGTAGATGCTGAGGGTAGGGAGATGGAAGAAGAGATGTGATGTGGGGGCATTTTCGGGACTTGGAGTTGTCCTAAATGATATTGCAGGGACAGATGCTGGACACTGTATATCCTGCCATAACCCACTGGATGTACTGGGGGAGAGTGTAAACTACAATGTAAACTGTTATCTATGTGGTACAGCCGGTGCTCCAAAATGTATTCATTAAGTGTAATGAATGTGCCACAATGATGAGAGTGGTTGTTGATGTGGGAGGAGTGGGTTGAGGTGGTGTGGGGGGTATAAGGGAACTTCTTATATTTCTTCAATGTAACATTAAAAAAAGAAAGAAAGAATAAAAGAAAAAGAAAAAAAAGAGAATCTATTAAACCTCAGTTGCTGCATGTGTACATTCAGTGGCCGGATTAGACTCTGAGCTCTTCAGATTATGTTTCATTATCTTAGGGATAACAGTGCCGGGCACAGTGTTGGTAATTAACAAAGGCCTTTTAAATGAATTAAATAATTAAATAGGAAGTTCTATTTGAGTCTCCAGGAAATTATATCTTCTCCTGATTAAATTATGGTCTTCCTCTCTCAGAGATGCCTATCCTTTCTTACAGGGTCTGCAAGATACTGACTGCCCATAATAGAAAGGAGACTGTGTCCAGGGATTTCTCTGTGTGTTGAATCCAGAAGTTAATGCAAGAGTTGTGTTATAGGGTCATTAGAATTTCTGACCTGATGCATTAGAATTTCTGACCTGATGCCATAGAGGCGGCTCTGGGATCAAGGGTGCTCAAAAGAAAAGCTATGACCTGAAACTGAAGGTTATTCTTCTTATCTTCCTTTTGATAATCCCTTATTCTCAAATTTACACCGAACATATCCAAAGGTAGACTCTACCAAACTTAATGCCACATTTCCTAAGTGTAAAACAGCAAACACTTCTGAAAATGGCAAGTGCTAAATGTACTCTATATCATTTCTGGATGGATACGCAAGAAACATACAGGAATGTATATGTCCCAGGAGGGGAAAAATAGGGGCCTGGGATCAGTGGTGAGAGGCTTATTTTCATTTCATTGTGTTTCTTTACAAATTTTGAATTTTGTTCTAATGTGAATATTTTTCATATTGAAAAAGTAAATATAGATACATATGATGTGATCAACAATGCTATAAGTTGACTATAGTCCCTTGTTTCAATGCATTTATCATTTTCTCCTGCATTCCTTAATACCACTTACCTTTGCTCCTTATATATGTTAAATAAATGTATCTTAAAAAGGAATATTGTCAATATCTATTATAAAATAATTTGAAAAAATGACTTTGCAACTTTTTTGAATGATGGTCTTTCCATCATTCAAGTAAAAATATTACTAAGAAAAGGGTTATTTGGAACAAGTCCATGATAATAAGTGAGTAAACATCAGGAAACAAGAAAAAATGGAAATTCTTAGATGTAAAAAGCTATAGTAATCAGAGTAAATCAACGCAAGGACGTACATTAGCAGCATGGGTGCTATAAATGAAATGTTATCTTGTCATTACCACCTCTACCTCATTAGGAGACAGGTGTTAGGTATTAGTATGTCCCAATTTCCTCGTGGATCTAAAGTTAAGCAGTTCTCACAATGAAAGGGCCATCCATAATGTTCACTCATAACAACTCATTTCAAGCAACTAAAAGATGAAAACCAAGGAAGTCATTTGCTTAATATAATTATATATCCATTTTATCGTATATCTTATTTAATTTAATTCATAATTTAATGATTTGCTGATTATGTTTTCTCAATTTAATCTTTATCAGCAAGTATCATTCATGACATCCATTTTTCATTCTTTTAAATATATATTGGACACTTGTTATATACTAGGCTTACTGTGAAAAGGACTAGAAAGGGCTTTTCCCTAGGGTTTACTTTCCTTACTTCCCTGCAATATAGTTCTTTCGCATGGTACATGACAGAAATTTTGTACCTTCAGTAAAGGAAACCATATATAGCATTGATTTGATCTTCGTCTACCAAATTTAATAATATAAGATTTCAAATCCCAGCTTTACCTGCCCAATTAAAGTTTGTGACAATCAAGAAGTTCAAGGCAGTAAATTAAGGTGTCAGCTATACCTGCTTTGTTTCTTGTTATAAACCATGAGTCAGATAAAACTTGACAGAACTCTGTACTACAGAACGTATGAGAGCTGCATGAATGAGTAATGGCAAATCAATGCTTTTTTTAAGGGCTTCTGCATACATGGATATTTCCACAAATACTGAACAAACTACAGCAGAAGTACATGCTGTGCACAACATCTACAATTTAGTAAAACTGGAAAGAATTTTATTTTTGTGAAAACTAAATGGGGTGTGGCTCATTTTCTTGCCAAAGGGCTATTTTATTCCAAGGCAGTGGTGTCTGCTGGCCTTCATTTATAGGCTGAGCAACTTCTATTTAAATAAATTAACTCATAACCTGCTCTTTTTTTAGGATGTAATAATTATTGCAAAGTAATAACAATGTTTAAATTTGATTTGTTCTTAGTTTAGATTTGATTATATTTGGTTATAAGTGAATGTCTTTGTTCACAAAAGTTTTAAATTTAGAAATTATTTTAAGTTGAGGAAAAAGGCCATATTTAAGATCATTTTCTACATGTAAAAATATTTTTAGGTTTCAAAAAAATCCAATATTACATTTGTGTTTTTCTCTTCTACCACACTGCGGAAGTATCTTATGCATCTTTTTAGGCCTAAAACCTTGCCATCTTTATTAAACTTGTATAAGTTGAATGAATTATTTCATCATTCTACAACAGACTATTTAAGACTGTGTCCATGTTATCATCCTTGGTTAATTATTAACGAACCAGTAGTTTGTACTACCTCAATATATACTTGGGAAATCGGGACACATTTTTACATTTTTCCTGAGGATTACATCTATTTTTCAATGACTTATAGGCCTTCTTTTATATAATACCTACGTATTTCAAGTTGCTTGACTTGACATACCGACCTTCCCTTCACCCTTACACAATTTCTCTCTGATTAAGGATGTATTTCCCCTTCTGCTAGCATCTGTAAATACAGTCTAGCTTGCATTTTTCCTAATGACCATCAAAACTGGAATACTTTTTAAGCCCTTTTATATTCCCCCTAAAATTTTTATAATTAACTTGTATTTTTTAAATTCAAAGCAAAGTGATAACTTAGACACAAACTACTTAAGTTACTTTCTCAGTAGATTAATAATTCACATGTATTGAATATCATAGCAATAGGATGTTCCTTAGGAAATATTTCATGTCACTTTCACTTCTGAACGAATACTTTGTGATAATGGTACGGTAATTCTCCATGATGTAAAATACATGCCCCAAAATATTGAAAAGAAGAATAAGAAATGGCAAAAAGGGAACATACATAAGCACTCTAAAAAATATAAGAAAACATCTTTAAAAATTACGTTTGTCCATGAAAGTAATGTCAATAGCAGAATGTCTATCACAATGCCACAGTATATAATTTGAGCATATAATATAGAACACAATAATTTGAATATTCAAAGTTATTATACTGCCTTAAATTTTATGTTTTACAAAATAATAATTAATACAGATAGACATATATATGTATATAACAGCTTAAGAGAATCTGAGTTGTTAATTTCAATGAGCGGGTACGAGATTTTTTTTTAAAGTATTGTTTTTTAATCTTGTAAACTGGAGATGGTAAAAATAAGAGATCATACATTACAAAATAAAAAAATCTTTAGTAGCAAAAAGGACCTACTCTTTACAACTAGTCATATAACAGGTTGTTTTAAAGAAAGTAATTTAACTCAGGGCTTTTTACCTATTTTATATGTATTATGACCACTTTATAAATGATATTTTAACAAATGTTACCAAATCATTAACCAAAAAAATAAAAACAGGGTAACACAATGAATCACAAACTTAAAGAACAATCATCTAATTGGCAAATTAAGCATACACTGAAATTTCATTCTAGGTTAACAGTTTTGAGGGTAGGAGTTGAAAATTACCTATGACTTCTAGTCCAATATGTGTGTTGTTAGATGAAAATCTATATGCATTTCTCATATTTTTCTGTTTATTGATGGTATATCACTTCAATTTACAGATGCTCTTTTCCCTTATGTGCTTTTCCATACCTATGTTGTCTTCCTTTAGACCAGGGGTTCTTAACATTTTTTGTTCCACAGATCCCTTTGCCAGTCAGATGAAAACCACGGACATCTTACGAAGTCCACACTATACTGTGTATTAGTTAATAAATATTACACCCACATCAACACGTCCCAATAAGAATAATTTGTTGAATTTCTGTTCATGCTCATGGACCCCTCGTTAAAAACCCCTGCTTTAGACTGCGATTTAATGAGGGAAACAGCTGATTTTTTATTGGGTAATTTTACACAAAATCTCCTACTACAGACAATCACAAAACTAAGAATCAAGTGTGATAAGCTCATGAATTCTATAACAATTACCAATGAAGAAAAATTACTGCTCAGTTGTTAGTTAAAAAGGGGAAAAGCATGACCACATTAATGACTTTAACAGTCTAATTAGCAGTATATTTGAGGGATGAAATATGAAAAAGTAGTATATATAGGTTTTTATTATCTTGTTAACAACCACTTCTCTTATTTTTCATTTTATTATGCCTGGCTTTATTTCTCCTTTGCTTATAAAATTAGGATGGCTGGAGAACATTTACAGTCAATAAAAACACGGCGAGATTTAAATGATGAGAATGCTACCATTTCTGTAAATTTGTTAAAAAGCGATGGTGTTCCTATGATATACTACTACAATACTTTGAATTTATATAGCACCTTTCTGCTAAAAAGCCAAGGCTTCACATAGCTCACTTATCCTTTCAGCATGCCCATGATATAGATAGGAAACAGATGTGTTTTTTTTTTTTAAAGTGAAATACAGATACGAACACAGGGAACTTCAATGATTTACTTAAGGAGGCCTAAATCTCCAGACTGCAGAGAACTAAAAGATCCTGTATTCCACACTTGGTTCCTTTTCCAATAAACAACAGTGCCTTTTTATTATAAAACAAATTTCTAAACTGTTAAGAAAAATCAAGGTTTTTTAAACTTTAAAATCATTAGTTTTAATATACCCCAAACCCCTACTTAGAATGATATAAATGGTGCCTCTATATTTTAAAGAACTAACGTTAGTCATGGAATGAGCTGCTAATGACCATCTCCCTCAGTAGCCACCAATTTGCTAAGAAGGTACTTAGCTTGGTTCATTCCAGTTTGTGTTAAAATTTGAAAAATTAACATAAAGGTAACGAAACAAACCAGATAAGTATTTGAAAAAACAAAAATACAAAACTTTGAGTCACCCTCTCATTTTATTTATGTGAAAATGCATTGTCCCTGACACAAATATGTACTTAATTAATGTTAGCTGTAAGTATAATTTTAAGTGACTTTCTCAAAATCAGTGGTGGAGCCAGGTCTAAAACCTAGTTTCTGTGCAGTGGATGTGCCGCAACAATGGAAGAGGTTGTTGATGTGGGAGGGGTGGGGTGGGTTGGGTGGGGGGTATATGGGGACATCATAGTTTTTTAATGTAACATTCCGGAAGGTTCAATGCGGATCAGCAGAATATCCATGTCTACATAAAATAACATGACTTTAAAATGCTGTTTGACCTAAAGTAAGGGGGAAATGGAAAGGAGAAATGAGTTTATATGGCTACGAGTTTCTAAAAAAGAGTCTGGAGGCTGGCAGAAGGATTGCCCTCATGCACAACTGAGCAGAGTCAGAGAGACAGATAAAGCAGATACAACCCCGAGATATTGGTTCCTTTGAAGGCTAAAGAGACCCATGAGAGTTATGGCCATGGCCGATGGGGTTAACTACCAGGGCAGATGGCCCCTCTTTGGAAATGATGTTTATGTGTGATGAATCTGGACTCAGATGGGATCTCCCTTCATAAGACTTTCATGCTAATGTGCTGGAGGTGCAGTTAACGTTGGGATTTAAGATATATTTAGGGGATTTGAATCTCTGGACTGACAATGTGATAGCCAGGTCCTGAGCCTCAACAGACTCCAGCACCTACAATCTGATTTATTGGACTTACCACACTCAGCTAAGATGGAGTTGAAGAAGGACAATCACCACACCATGGAGCCTAGAGTGATTACAACTGAAAATGGGAGGATTGCATCCAGCATCCATGTGGAATTTGAGCCTCCTCTTGACATAGAGGTGCAATGGACACAACCAATCCAATGTCCACATAGAAGAGGTGGTATTGGATTGAGAAAAGTGGACATGGTGGACGATGGGTATGGGGAAAGGCAGGAAGAGATGAGAGGTGGAGGTGTCTTTGGGACATGGAGCTGCCCTGGATGGTGCTTCAGAGGCAATCACCGGACATTGTAAATCCTCACAGGGCCCACTGGATGGAATGGAGGAGAGTATGGGCCATGATGTGGACCATTGACTATGAGGTGCGGAGGTGCCCAAAGATGTACTTACCAAATCCAATGGATGTGTCATGATGATGGGAACGAGTGTTGTTGGGGGGGGAGAGGGGGGGTGGGGTAGCGGGGTTGAATGGGACCTCACATATATATTTTTGATGTAATATTATTACAAAGTCAATAAAAAAATAAAATAAAATAAAATAAAATAAAATAAAGAAGAAAAAATTCTAAAAATAAAAAATAAAATAAAACCTAGTTTCTAAAACTGAACCAAGACCAATATACACCCTCCATTAGTATTTTAATTTACATTAAACAATGCATTTCATCACTAAAACAGCTTATACTCACTGGATTTGTCTTTCAAGTGTTAAAATAAAGCAAATTCAATATAAAACTTACTGTGAGTTCTTTCAAATTGCCTCACCTCCTTAATAAGTTGCCTCAATTCTAATCAAAACTTTTCTTGACCGACATTTCATAATTTGACAGTTTTTTATATTTCTAAACCATAACTTTAACCAAAGCTTCCTCATAACTCAGAACAGCTAATCCTGACCACCAATATAAAAAAGAGCTTCCAGTGTTGTAATGCATTCAGAAAGCTTTTGAAATTTACAGCACATTGAACATACATTATATAGTATATCACTCTCTAAAATAATTACGCAGATTCAAAACTTGACTCAGCTGTTTCCTTCTAAACTGGGGTTTGTTATTTTACAGATCCAATGTTTTCCCTCTGGATAACTTCTCATGAAAAGAAAAACTGTCATTTGAGAAAGTATGAAATTATTCTAAAATAAGATACCCAAGTTGTCATTTATTGAGAGATGTTCATTTGCAAATTCTATTTCACACCAGCCTCTTTGGGGATCTGGACCAAACAGTATAAATGAAATACACTTTGGCATTGCATTCTGCCTTCGATTATGGGCAGATCATGTAATACAATAGCAATTTCATCAAACAATTGTATGTGCTAAGGGAATATTATATCAATAAATTTCTTGGATGTTAGAAATATCCAAGTAGAAATAATGCCTAAAACAAAAATATGCAATCATGGCAAGTCCTTTCTTCTTTTTCCCTGTCAGTTTTACCAAAGAGAATCAGTTTAGGGCTCAAGTGCCATGGGCAAGCCACTCCTTTCTTTTCAGTAATAGTCATGCTGTTTGCTTAGAAGCAAAATTTTTTCTGGTTTCTGATAATGCCTAGAAACTGACATTGTGCCAAAATAAATAGTCACAGTTAAGTCTAATATTCATACAACCAATTGTAAGAAGACTTTTACCAATCTCACCCAAAATATTACTCACTGCTTATAATTAATATTTCTATCCCAAATGCCATAAGCCTAGTAGTTTTCAGCAACTGCCACCCTAAATGAAGGCAGCAGACTAGAGACCTTGGACTTCAGTTTTGGTTACTGTGAAAAGTCAAAGCAGAACATAATTTGTTTAGCTCCCAATTCCATTTCAGAGGTAAAAAAAAAAGGGTGATTTGCTAGATATAACAGTAAAAAATAAGAATTATATTCACACCTGCCCTAATTTTACCCAAATATTGGGTTCATTAGAGCATAAGACTGAAAAATGAAGTCAGCAATATTTAGGGTTAATGGTATGTGAGTGGGCATTCCAAGACAATGAAATGCTGTCGAGTGAGAGGCTGGTGCTGATTCTGTTTTGTCACGATTTCATATTTAAGAGCTTATTGACCTACCACTTTAACCTATTTGTATATTTGTGACCTCACCCCTCTCTTCCCACCCCACCATTTTTTTAAGGTTAAACACTAAGGGTTCACTCTAAAATAATATTATCACCTAACTTCCACTAGGGAGGTCTGTCTATTAATGTAGTTAATTCCCAGTAACTCAGGTGCATCTTAAATCCATTTTTAACTAATCTGCCCTAAGACTAGTTTTATGGTCAGAATTATGTGTTTTAAGGTAGTCTTCAGGCTCAGAAACAGAGGCTCTGCAAGAAAATGAAGCACTTGAGTTATTCAGAGGTGGCTACAGTAGAAAAAGGGATTTTGGCTAAAGCATACAAGGCCAAAATCTCTCCAATGTTTCCAGTTTCGTTTTTATATCTTCTGCCCTAGTTGTTTCCAAGGTTGAATGTTTATCTTATTTGTAAATACCTGAAAAATCTTTTTTCTTTTTTCTTAAACTCCTAATCTCAGAAATTCCTCTGCCCATTTCTACTTCCCACAATATATAATCTGCATAGGAAAATTGCCACCTTTTTTCAGCAGCAACCTTAACTTGGGCAGCATGAGTGGGTATTGGTCAATATATTGACCATGAGGTGCAGCGATGCTCAGAGATGTATTCACCAAATGCAATGAATGTGTCATGATGATGGGGGACAGAGTTGCTGTGGGGGGAGTGGTGGGGTGGTGGGGTGGAGGGTGCATGGGGACCTCATATTTTTTGAATGTAATATTTTTAAAAAATGAATTAAAAAATAAATAAAAATAAAAAATGAAAAAAAAAAGACCTAAAAAAATGGAAAAAAAAAGAAAGTTGTTATTGTGTCCTCTAATTGTTCTACCAAATCCTTGATAGGCAAAACTCCAACCAGCTCAATTTATCAAATTTAGTGTCAACCTTTTTTCTGTGTGTTATTTTTGATTCAAATAATTCCAAACCACAAATAACTAATGGCTAATTTTAGTCATGGTATTATCCACCACCTCCAAGTATATGCCTAACAGAGAGTACCGTTCAATTAGAATATAGGTCAGAACAAGGGATATGTACAGAGACTTTTTAAACACTATCTTATAGGATATGGGTTCAAAGCTAGCATTTAGGGATGAAATAGTGAGTTAAAAGACGTTTTCTGAGAAAATTATAAAAGTTAAAAAAGCCATAACTAGATTGAACGGGAGCAGGGAAGATTTATGAACTCCCAGCAGGGACATATTTCAAAAACAGCTCCTGCTTTTATTTTGGACAAAATCTCTGCACCAAATTTCCTTTCTGTTTCCCTCATCTAAATCCAAGCAGAATTCCCTGAGTGGAGGCTAGTTCACTCCTCCCCCACACCTTCTTTTGTTTCACAGTTGTTGGATAGTGGGCCTCAGCCATGAATTTCCAGTTTTCAAGACAAAATACATCACGTGACCCATGCCTCAAGGGCATCAAGGACTTGGGGCACGTGATACCATTTGGTACCTGTGGAATTCCAGCCACTTAGTTGCAATTCACTTTAAACTGCATGTCTAGGATCAAGTTCAGTCTCCTCAAACATAGTTATTACTATTATTGTGGAATAAGTGCTGGCTTCTCAGTACTTTATAATGTTATCTATCATGCCCTCCTCCCCGCTGCAACCCATCCCCTGTGGCACAGGTCGGGAGCCCCAAGCATCCCATCTCCTTGAATCCAAGAGGAGGAGCTCTCCAACCCAAGCTGCTCAAAATTTGCACCCCTGGGGATGTTACCCATTTTAGGTGAGCAGCAAGAAGTATCGCTTACGGAAAGTGTCAGGGAGCATTAACCCACTCCACCTCCAGGGCTGGGATCACCGCAAGCCTTGGAGCCTGGCCTTCGGAAGCGCCAGCACAGTGGAACAACAACGACTTTGAGGCTGACGAGAAGGCAGGGCGGGGTAGTCTGCGTCCCCACGCCTCCCATTAGAGCGCTTAAGTACTGCGGGTGGAGAAAAGTAAACACCGGCAAGTGCAGCTGTATGGGGCAAGGAGGCGAGGTCCCTTCCAATCCCAACCGCCGCCCCTTCTTCTTCGCTCGCTAGGGGCTCCAGTCGAGAAGGAAGCAGGGAGGCTGCGCGGTGTTCGTGGGAGAGGAAAACGGAAAGGTACTGCCCTATTGGCCCGGGATGTTCTGCTACTGAAAAAAAAAAAAAGTGCTTACTCATGGGGAGACGCCGTGCCATCGCGCCGCTCTTGCTAGTGGCAAGGGAAAAAGGCGGAAGGCAGGCCACCGGAGCCTAGTTCCTTCCCGAGGCCATGGCACCCCTCTCGACCTCCTGTGCCGGCGTAAGCCCGTGGACGGCGAGCCGGGGCTGGAGGCGGAGCAGGCGGCTGGCTCTGGGATTTCCTGAGTCGGCGCAGGGAGGCGGGTTGGCAGGAGTGGAGGACCACAGAGGAAAGTAAGGCGCTGTCTCCACTTCGGGGCGGCAGCTACCGAAGGAGGAAAGACAAGGGTTGACGTCGAGGGCTGCAGCCCAAGACTGACAACAAGTTAAGAGTAACTGGTGAAAGAGTGCCACCTAATATAGTTATAGGAGAAAACGTGTTTGCGGCGGGTGGGGTTGGGGAACTCTCCGTCATATTCACCCATCCTAGCTGTGAGGGCTCACCGTGGCGCCAGGCGGCTCCGACTGAAATTTATCCTCCCGCCTCTACACCCCATCCAGTCTGTGCTAGGCACTTTCCTGCTGAGGTTCCCGGAGATGCTCTCCCCGGGTCCCACTCCTGCCCACACCCAGGGAACCCGGTCCCTTCGTGCTTGCCCGTGTGTACGAAGCACTTACGTGTAGTCGCAGGGTCCCTGGTCTGGCCTGGCAGCCTCTGGCCAACGCACTCAGACAACTTCAGCCCCTCGGAATCTTTGTGGCTCTGGTTCTAAAGCCGGCGCTCCGTCCCGTCTTGCGAGACCCCTCCGCCCCTCGGCCACCGCCATTGGCTGGGCCGGTGCTAGCAGACGGCCTGGGAACCAGGAAGGGGATTGGGCCAGGAGCCTGTCACATCAATTTGATGAGGACTGGGAGAATAAGCACCGGGATGTGAGTCCAGGAGACTAGAAGACTGTAATTCTGTGGTCGAGAGAAGAGTCTGGTTCCCCGCGCCCGGTTCTCCCCTCCCTACCTGGCCTAAGAGGGTAGAAATGCACAGTGCCTTTGCTGGGAATATATATCTCACTCTTGTGGAATAAGCGAGAGGATGTGAATGTCGGGAACGGGAATTTGAACGTCACCAAGCCTTTCTTTAAGTCTGTGGGAAGCTACAGTTCCTCCCCGGGGTCTTGAAAAGAATCTCAACAGGGGAAAGAACATTACCAGTTTCATCTACTCCATTCAGCTTAAGTCCCCAGCAGCTAACCCCAGAAACTTCAAGTCATTCCCCACCTTAAGAGGCCAAGGGATCTGAATATGGACAGGGTGGTTCCCTTATGCCTCTGGCTTTGTGTCAAGTAAATTGTTGACCCAAATCACCTGTCTAGTATGTTAGTTCATGCAGAAGGAGATGAGAGGGGAGGTGAGGGGATGGTGGAAGTAACTTCTTTAATTTGAAATTGGTGTCTTAATTCTTCTTTCACCAGAGAAAATTTGGAGATATTCTCCTGCTTCCCAGGGTACAATTTCTTTTCTGCCCAGGAGATCGCCTCCATTTCATAGCTGACCTCTTTTATTGTTACACACAAAGATTTCCACTCATTTGCATCACATCATTTGGCACACCTGAGGTTCAAAATCAACTCAGGCCTGAGTTTTACGGGATACTCCACGATCAAATAAAGAGTTTGGCTTGTGGGACCGCTGTAGAAGGGAAAATCTGTGGCCAAGTCCAGTGGTAATCATTCTGTTCAGATAACGTGTGCTTGGAAAGTTTTGTAAAAATTTATAATTGGTTAAATTAAGACTCATTTTACAAGCACCAGGGAAACCGCTGAAATAAGACAGGCCTGAAAAATTGAATACTCTTGCAAAGAACCCACCCCCACCCCCCATAACTTCATGTGGTATAACAAATTTCCTTAGAAATGAACACATAGTGGGTGCCAGGCCTTCTTAAATGGAAAAGGGTTCGGGAGTTCAAGTACTGCTTAAAGGCTAGACTAGCAAAGAAGGTCTTGGCAATGAAAAAAAAAAACCTCGTTAAACAATTAATGATTTACCAACTGAAAGAACTTATGAAGGCACAAAAAGGTAAAAGAGAAATGAGAGGGCAATAATGCTTTCAGAAATATTAAATTTCTGTTATGAGAAATTTTGTACTGGATTAGGTTTGGGTCAGCACAAAAATACCGATTTTAACATGATGTTGTTGGATTTAACATACAGTGCATCGCCACACACAATAGGCTCCAAAATGAGATTCCTTGCCTTCAATAATTGACCAAGATTTTCTTTCTGGAATTCTTTGCACCAAATTTCTAGATACACTAAATAGGGTACTTCAGTTTTCTACCTTTTATATCTGTAAGTCACCACTGAAGAGCTTCCACCTGCTTTTTTATTTCATTTTTTTAATTAGAGAAGTTGTGAACTCGTAAAACAATCATGCATAATGTGCAGAATTCCCATATATCACTCTTCCACCACCACCTTACATTGTTGTGGAACATTTGTTACAGATTATGAAAGAACTGATCAGACTATTACCACCTGTTTTTATGAGTAAATTACAAACAGAATAGCAGCTATGTATGGCAGGGGAAGCTTAGAGAGATTGAGAGGTGATGCGTTTTTGTTTGTTTGTTGCTTATTATAATGTTATTGGAATAATGAAAATGTTCCAGTTATGACTGAATTGATGAATGCACAACTATGTGACTATACTAAATACCATTGATTGTACACTTCAGATGCACTGTACATTTTATTAATATGTATAATAAAATTGATTTGTTTAAAAAAAGTAAATTAAAGACCGCAATAGCATGAAGTTTTCACATACGGGTGTGATACAACTACGTAACTTTACCCTCTTATTTTTCAAGTTCTAGAATTTAAAATAAGCCAAAATATTAAGAATTCTTTACATGCATATGCTGTAGGTTTTCCTGCTTATTAAAACAAAGTTTACATAGAAACTTTAATAGTCTTTGTTCACTAGTAACACTGAGGATGTCAGAATTCCCCAGTGTTTTTGTCAAGGAAAACAGTTTTTTCTCTTCTTTATTTTCTTTTAAATGTTAAAATAAAAAAATGAGGTCCCCATTTATACCCCACCCCACCCAGTGGTCCACGACAGGACACACAACGTCCAGCATCTGTCCCTGCAGCAACACCTAGGACAACTCCAAATCCTGAAAATGCCCCCACAGCGTATCTCTTCTTCCATCTCCCTACTATCAGCAGCCACTGTGGCCACCCTCTCCACATCACTACTACAATTCTTCCCTTACTAATCACAATAGTTCCCCAACAGAACACCAGTAAGGCCACTCTAATGCATACTCTATTGCTCCATCCTGTGGGCCCTGGGATGGTGATGTCCAGTCCCTCTCTACATCAAGAGGGGGCTTAGATTCCACATGGATGATGGTTGCAATTCTCCTGCTTACAGCTGTAGGCACTCTTGGCACCCTGGTGTGGTGGTTGAGGCTCTTCACGTCCCTGTCAGCTGGCCAGGGTAAGTCCAAGAAACCAGACGGTAGGAGCCGCAAGTCTGCTGAGGCCTAGGGTCTGGCCATCACATGGACAGTTCAGAGATTCAGGTCCCCTGAGTATACACCAAACAAATGCCAACCACAGGTCCGGTAAAAATAACAGAAGAGGCATGTGTAGTAAAGTCTTATCTGAGTCCAACTCCATCAAACTCAGGAATACAAATTCCAAAGTAGGGCCAACTGAAATGGCATTGAACTTCAGAGCCATCTGCCATGACCATAGAACCTGTGGGTCTCTGCTGCCCTCAGGAGAAACAGCACCTGAGTTTCCTTGACTGTCTCTGGTACTCTGCTGAGGCGTGCATAAGCATCACCCCTCTGGGACCTCCCACCTCTTTTTTGGAGACTCATAGCCATATAAACTCACTTCTCCTTTCCATTTCCCCCTTTTATGGAATGTCAAAACACAGTTTTTAACACCTGATTTTACATGTAGGCTTAGACATTCTGCCAGTCTGAGTTGATCTCTTTATTCAAGGTCTTTTTCTAGTTACATCATCAGCTGGTGCTTGGTAGTAATCCCTTGGTGCCAGGAAGGCTCATCCCTGGGAGTCATGTCCCACGCTGGGGGGAAGGCAATGCATCTACATGCTTAGTTTTGCTTAGAGAGTGGCCACATTTGAGCAACATGGAGACTCTCAGGAGGTAGGTCTTAGGCACCCTGCAGCTCTAGGCCTAGTTCATATTTCAGGCACACAGGCTCATAATTGAAGCCATCAGTATCAAGGGCTCATCATTGGACCATCCATCTTTGTTGGTCTTTGCCATTGCACTTGGGGGATTGTTGCTTTTCCATTGGGGAATGTGATGGAGCTCGCCTGGACAGGAACTCAGCACTTTCTCATCTGTCGTTTCCAACTGAAACCACTATGAAAGTATCCAAACCTTTCTATGTACCCTGTGTACATGCCCTGGAGAGCTCCCTCCCAACTGTGTGCCTGTCAACAATAACACCCCACACAAGTGTTCCTCCCCTGCCATAGCTGATCCTCTCTGTAGTCCAAAACTTCTTCAATAAGGAAGCCCAATATACTGCCAGTTTCCATTAATAGTAAAATGGGATATAGTGATGGGTTTAAAGGTTAGATTTAGAATACATAGTAATTTAGAAAAATTAAATAAAGGAAAAATAAATTGGGGAATCAAAAAAGTGAAAAATGGAAAGCAGATTTGGCCCAACGGATAGGGCACCTGCCTACCACATGGGAGGTCCAAGGTTCAAACCCAGGGCCTCTTGACCCATGTGATGAGCTGGCCCACGCACGTGGTGATGAGTGCAAGGAGTGCTGTGCGTATAGGGGAGCCCCACGCACAAGGAGTGCGCCGTGTAAGGAGAGCCGCCCCGGGCAAAAAAAGTGCAGACTGCCCAAGAATGGTGCCATACACGCAGAGAGCTGATGCAGCAAGTTGATGCAACAAAAAGAGATACAGATTCCAGGTGCCGCTGATAAGAATGCAAGCAGACACAGAAGAACACACAGTGAATAGACACAGAAAGCAGACAACTTGGGGGAGGGGAGAGAAATAAAAAATAAATCTTAAAAAAAAGAAAAAATGAAAAAGCTTTGTTTTTGACATTTTGCCTTTCATCACTGCTATAGGTGTTTCACTGTATGTACCGTGGCAAGGCACTTTCTTCCATTTCTTTGTCAATGTCTAACTCCTTTCTTTTTTTTTTCTTCTAATTATTAAGTTTGTCTTCACAAATATTTTAGATAACAGTAATTCACATATTCAATACATGGTACTCCCATATATCCAACATCAAACCCTTTGTCCCTTCCCCAACAATGATCTTTTTACATGTTCATATCATATTTGCTACAGCTAATGTATAGATATTGAAACAATAGTTTTGAAACATGGTTCCATTTGGATTTACATTATGGTTTATATTTTAGACCATACAATTTTCTAAATTTTTAGTTATCTTATGTTTTACAGTATGGTTTACTTTTTTTTTTTTAAAGATTTATTTATTTATTTAATTACTCCCCCCCTCCCCTGTTGTCTGTTCTCTGTGTCTATTTGCTGCGTCTTATTTCTTTGTCCGCTTCTGTTGTCGTCAGCGGCACGGGAAGTGTGGGCGGTGCCATTCCTGGGCAGGCTGCACTTTCTTTCGCGCTGAGCGGCTCTCCTTATGGGGCGCACTCCTTGCGCGTGGGGCTCCCCTACGCGGGGACACCCTTGTGTGGCAGGGCACTCCTTGCGTTCATCAGCACTGCGCATGGGCCAGCTCCACATGGATCAAGGAGGCCAGGGGTTTGAACCGCGGACCTCCCATGTGGTAGACGGACGCCCTAACCACTGAGCCAAGTCCGTTTCCCTGGTTTACATTTTAACCTATAGACGTTTATACATTTTTTGGTATAATTTAACATGAAAGAAAATAGTTTTAATGGAAGTCCAGTAGTCCAGAGTTTCAAAGGTGCAGACTGCCTATGTGATGGCACTAATTCTCAGTGCCTCAGTAACTTTCAAACAGATAAAGCGTGCATTAATATAGATTCAACTAGTTGAATGCTATTTGAGATTGTTGTTTAAAAAGCTCAACAATGTAATCCAGGCAGAACACCGTTTTAATGAGATCTATTAAGGTAACCAGTTTGATACAAATAACCTACAGTTGTGATGCCCCAAATCTAATAAGCCTTTTCAAAGTTTATCATTTTGCACTATGAAAAAAACCCTCAGAATCAAGGTTCTATTCAAACTGCATTTCTTTGTTTTCTAAAACTTTCAAAAACTGAAGTTTATATACGTACATGAACTTCCATAAACACTAAGCGTATAGTATAAATTGTGAACTTACAAAACAAAAATGCATATCATCATAGACTGTGCGCTCATACATTATGCCACCCACAACAACTTGCATTGTTGTGAAGCAATTGTTACTAACTATGAAAGAGCATTGTAAATTCATTACTATTAACTATAGATCATATTTTACATTTGGTTTATTCCCCCCCACCACCATCTGGTTAATGACACCTTGTATTAGTATCATATACTTGTTAATATTCATGAGAGAATGTTCTTATTTTTGTTGTCTTAACCGCAGTTCATCTTCCAATACCGGATCCACTGTGTTATACAGTCCCATGCTTTGTCCAATTCATTCAAAGTGTAGTCTCAGTAGGTCTTTTTTTTTCCGAAGGGACAAATGTCTTGTTTACTTTTAAAACCTCAGGGTCAAAGCTAGTGCCTAGCACATAGGCAACTGGTAAATTAAAAATATATATTGTAAAATAAAACAAATTAATGTAAAATAAAATATAAACTACATAATTCAAATATATAGCATATAGCTTAATGAATTATCATAAGGAGACCACTACCAGTTCAAGAAATAAAACTTTGCCTTCATCCAGAAGACTCTTCACTGTGCCCCTCCCCAATCACATTCACTTCCTTCCTGTCAAAACGAAGCATTACATGATTTTTACAGTAATTTCTTCCTTGCATTTTTAATGGTGTTTATCACCTAACTGAGCATCCATAGCTACTATAATTTAGTCTGGCTAAAAATTTAATGTCTTTTAAGTCTCTTTTCATTTATATGTCCCCTTTTATGTCCTTAAAACTTACCTGTAGACAAATGCAAGCCATTTGACCTGTAGAGCTTCCCAAAATCTGTGTTTTGCTGATTACACACCGTTGGTGCAGTTCTATTTCCTATATCTTTGGTATTTCCTGCAAATTAGCTGCTACTGGTAGGGACTGGATTAGAATTAGATTTAAGCACTTTGACAAGACTATAAGTAGTGTTTGACAAGACTGTAGGAGGCACATCATATCTGGTATGTTTCTTTGTGATCTTAGCAGCTGTTTACACTTAATGTCTATATTCACTCTCTGGGAATTACAAATGGTGATATGTCATTTTTTCATTTATTAAAATACTTTTATAAAGAGACTTCCCTCATCTAGTCTTTGGTTATCCAGTGGTAACCAAGGAATATAAATTCATACAAGAAATTCTGCATAAATGGCTGATTCCCAATATTTACAGTTTACAAGATCATGAGTTGGTTCCCTCTCATCCTCTCAAGGTGACCCCAGTTTTTTTATTAAGTCCATGAATATAAATATATTTGATGGGTTTCAATCATGTACAATTATTATCATTATTGAAGATCAAATTCTCCCATCTTTGGCTACTGGGAATCTCTTCAAGTTGGCTTGAGATCTATTCACCTGACCCTACACCATCTGGTATTTCTTGAATCTGGTATTTTCATTCCAGGTTCTTTTTGTGTATTTCTTGTCCCACATGTAGAATCAGCCATTCTTCCAAGATGCCCTGCTTTCCTCTGATGAGAAATGGTAATTCAAGATCACTAAGCATGCTCATTGCTACTGAATTGGTCACTGTTTATAGTTTTTCAGTACACAGACCTAGGAAATGTATGAATGAATATGTTTTTCATATATATCCTTTATCCCATACAAAGAATCCTAATTCCCTAATTCTAGGACATAGAGAATGACAAAATAAGAATATCCCATTACTTTTCATTTGTTTTATCCCATTTTACACTTAGAACCGTCATAGAATAACAGCACAATACTATCATCAATATGATTACTGAAAACATTATAAAAGATGCTTTTTACATCTACTCTTTCCCATTTTTTAAGAGTTGTACTTCATTTACTTTATTAGAACATATACCCATTACATACTATAGTATCTCTCAAGCCATCATTTAGTCTTAATTCTATGGGTAACTATGTATTTAATGCTCACCATTAGTCCTTATGTTGATGCCTCTCTAAATGATGTCATCATTTTGGTGTCTGAAACTCTAGTAAATTCTTCAGTAAGGGAACATAGTAACAATGTTTCCTGAATTCATTTTCAAATAGTAAACAATTTGTTGTATATACATATCTTTCTCACATGCCTTCATTGTCTGTAAGGATGTTATTCTGCTACCTAAACTTTTTTCTTATAATAAGTATACATGATTTTTCCTTGATAATTTTTGTCGATTTTTTTTTAAGAGGCATCAGAGATTGAACCCAGGACCCTGTACATGGGAAGCGGGCGCCCAACCACCGAGTCCCCCACACTCTCTGTCGTTGATTATTTTTACATGACTTAAATTATTCCAAACTTGAATGTGACAGAGTTCAGGAAAACTTTCCTAACTTTACAGGACTTCCTGGTCTGTTATTTTTGTGTCAGGTTCAGAAATATAGTGACTCGCTTTCTGGGATTTCCTATCTGGGATTTTCCCTTCCCTTACTTTGGTTTAGATTTTCTCTTCCTTATCTCTTTGAATGTATCCTGCTCAATTTTTTTTTTAAATTTTTTATTCATTTTTAAAAAATGTTACATTAAAAAAATAT
Organism: Dasypus novemcinctus; assembly: GCF_030445035.2. Taxonomy (NCBI): domain Eukaryota; kingdom Metazoa; phylum Chordata; class Mammalia; order Cingulata; family Dasypodidae; genus Dasypus; species Dasypus novemcinctus. The sequence continues at coordinate 124,268,554 of NC_080704.1, read as the reverse complement.
GAGGTCCCATTCAACCCCACCGCCCCCACCCCACCACTCCCCCCACAGCAACACTCTCTCCCATCATCATAACACATCCATTTATCCTGCTCAATTTTAATTCTACTCCCAGAAGTTCTTCCTGAGTGTGGGCCTAAAAGAGAGCTCAGCAGGTTGGTTTTAAGAGTTCATAAGGGCCAGACCACTCCTGTCCCTTCGGATTCTCTTATCATGGGTTGGTCCCCTTCCACTCATGTCATACTGGAGGGGAGCAGTTTTAACTCCTATTCCCACACTGTCACAATATTTTCTATTATGTGCCTCTCAGCTATTTTGGGAGCTTCTGTTCTCAGATCCGTCAGATGCTGGCTCTTCTTCCTTCTCCTGTACAGATAACTGATATCGTGCAGGTCTTATAGCTGTTAGTGATTTTTCTTCACTGGCTTATATTTTGAGGTTCACGGGAACACCCTGTGACCTAGTCTTGTTGTAAATGTTGTCCACAGGATTTTGCTTTTGCTATCTATCTAATCGTTCTGTTTCTATCTGGGAATTATGAGAGATTAAAAGTAAACTGTTACCACCACTATTTTCCCAGAATCCATAAAGTATTTTTTTTTTTTTGAGGTAACAAGGGCTGGGGATTGAACCTGGGACCTTGTATGTGGGAATGGCACTAAACCACTGAGCTACATTGGCTTCCCTAAATTGTTTTTTACATTATTTTGCTTCTTTGTTTCTTTCTTTTTATTTTTTCAGGATGCACGGGAAACCGAACTTGTGGGAGGTGGGCACTCAGGTGCTTGAGCCACATGCATTCTACCATACAGAATATTTTAATTAAATAAATGAATGTATCGTAAAATGCATGTAAAAACAAACCAACCCTTAGCATAATCAATTATAGTATTTTAAACTTTTTGAAGTTTATCCAGAATGATTAGGGCGCAGAGAGAAACCATGGAGCATTGTAGAATTCTGTTCATTATAGTAGCAAACCCAATATGACACAGAGACTATTTATCAAACTTTCCAGACTCTTCTTTAAATTGCACTTTGTCAATATACTCATTAAGGTATACAACTCAAAACTAAACATAAAGTTCTATTCTAGTGAAAATTACTTCTCTAGTTGTGGATGTCACCAAACAATCAGGCTACAAATCCAGTTTAACTCTTTCTTATACTCTCACATCAATCATGAAGTCCTTTTGGGTCTAATTCCACTATCTACTGGATATACATCCCTACTAGCACTGACTGGCTCATTTTACAGTTTCATTTCTCTTAATGATGGCAGCCTACTGACTGTTCTTCCTCATTCCAACTCATCTTTTGAAAATAAACCTTTTTTTACCTATAGTATTAATTAAATTCTAATTCTTTAACTTAGTATACAGGACTTACAATCTAAAGCCACTTTCTCTTTCCAGACTTTCTGCTCTCTTACTACTGTGCCCCTCAGCTCATTACTCCATTCTCACATCCAGTACTACCACTATGATCTTGGGGAATGCTCAAACATAGCCTGTTCATCCATTTGTGATGACTTTGCAAAATCCCCCTTGTCGGCTTTGGATGCCAGTTTTTCTGAGCTTATCAACTTTCACTAACCTTTAAGATACAACTCAAAAGTGTAGCTCCCTGAGATCTTCAAGCAGATACAGTCAGTCTTTCTTCATGCTACTCTAGCAATTTCTTTTTTTTAAATTTTATTTTATTTATTCATTTAAAAAAATATTACATTAAAAAAATATGAGGCCCACATTCACCCCCACTGCTCCCACCCCACCACTCCCCCCACAGTAACATTCTCCCCCGTCATCATTACACATCCATTGCATCTGGTAAGTACATATCTGGGCATCGCTGCACCCCATGGCCTGTGATCCACACCATAGCCCACATTCTCCCACGTTCCATCCAGTGGGCCATGGGAGGACATACAATGTCAGGCAATTGTCCCTGCAGCACCACTCAGGACATCTCCAAGTCCCGAAAATGCCTCCACATCTCATTTCTTCCTCCCATTCCCCAAACCCAGCAGCCACCATGGCCACTTTTTCCACACCAATGCCACATTTTCTCGATTATTAACCATAATAGTTCATGAACGGAATATCATTAAGAACACTCTAATCCTTACTGTATTCCTCCTTTCTGTGGACCTTGGCTTAGTTTTGTCCATTCCACATCTATGTCAAGAGGGGGTTTAGATTCCACATGGATACTGGATGCAATCCTCCTGCTTTCAGTTGTAGGCACTCTAGGCTCCATTGTGTGGTGGTTGACATTCTTCAACCCCATGTTAGCTGAGTGGGGTAAGTCCAATAAATCAGAGTGTAGGAGCCTCTGCTGAGGCTCAGGGCCTGGCTATCATATTGTCAGTCCAGAGATTCAAATCCCCTAGATATATCTTAAACCCCAGCACCAACTACAATTCCAGTAAAGTAGCATGAAAGGCTTGTGAAAAGAGATCCCCTCTGAGTCCAGGTCCATCATGCAGAAACACCAGCTCCAAAGAAGGGCCAACTGACATGGCAGTGAACTCCATCTGCCATGACCATAGAACCTGTGGGTCTCTTTAGCCCTCAAAAGAACCAGTACCTGGCGTTGTATCTACACAATCTGTCTCTGAGACTCTGCTCAGGTGTGCATAAGGGTAATCCTTCTGACAAGCTCCAAACTCTTTTTTAGAGACTCATAGCCATATAAACTCATTTGTCCTTTCCATTTCCCCCTTAATTTATATCAAACAGCATTTTTAATTCCTGTTATTATATGTAGACAGGGATATTCTGCTGGTCTGCATTGAACCTTTTATTCAAGGTCATTTTCTAGTTACGTCATCAGCTGGTACTTGGTAGTGATCCCTCAGTGCCAGGGAGGCTCATCCCCGGGTGTCATGTCCCATGCTGGGGGGAAGGCAGTGCATTTACATGCTGAGTTTGGCTGCGAGACTGGCCACATTTGAGTAACATGGAGGCTGTCAGGAGGGAACTCTTAGGAACAGTGCTGCTCTAGGCCTTGTTCTTATTTCAGGTGTATAGGCTCACAAGCATAGTCATTAGTATCAGGGGGTCACTGTTGGACCCTCATTCCTTCCTGGTCCTTGCCGTTGCACTTGGGGGACTGCTGCTGCTCCCCTAGGGATCACGACAGAGCCCCCCGGCCAGGAACCCAGCACCCCCCCAGCTGTTGTTTCTAATTGTTTCCATTATGAGTATATCCAAACATTTCCATGAGCCCTGGACACATGCCCTGTATAACTCCCTGTCAACCATATATCGCCTCTCAATAACATCCCATACCAGTATTCCTCCGCTGCCATTGTTGAACCACTCTGTGATCCAAACCTTCCTGAAAAGTGAAGCCCAATATAATGTCAGGTTCCCTTACTAGTAAAATGGAATATAGCAATGATTTTAGAAGTTAGATATAGAATACATATTGATTTGGAAAAATTCTACATTCTATCTTTTTCTTTTCTTTTTTCCTAATTATTGAGTTTCTCTTCACAAGAGCCTTAGATCACAGTAATTCATATATACAATATACAGTACTCCCACATATCCTTTATAAAACCTTCTCCCTTCCACAGCGATAATCTTTTAATTTACTCATATCATGTTCACTGAAACTGATGTACAGATATTGAGACAATAGCTTTCAAACAAGGTAACATTTGTGTTTACATTGTGGTTTATACTTTAGGCTATACAGTTCTAAATTTTTTAGTTGTCCTATGTTTTACATTATGGCTTACATTATTAGTCTGTCATCCCCTATGTATTTTTGATGTAATATTACCTGTTTTATATCCATCCTGGTGTACTCTTGTGAAACACATCTGTTGCCCTCACATTTACTTTGGTTCCATCTATTCAATATCTATTTCCTCCTCCCCTTGGGGCCCACAGTGACAGTCAATCTTCATTTTTGAGGAGCTATGTTCAGAGATATTTGCAGCAGTGTTGAGGGCTTGACTTGCTCAACTGCCCTAATGCCCTGGGAGCCACCCTTTCTCTTGAGAGATACAGTTCCCTCTATTAGATGGCATTAGTCCTCCATAGGATGTGGGTCTACCTTCACTATCATTATATGGGTCTCTACCCAGTGGTATAACCCACTCTGGCAAAATGAGCATTCAGATATTCCCTAGGAGTCTGTCCTGCATCAGATAATCCCCTTTGAATATCTTAAACAGTGAACTTTTCTATTGATATTTTGAAAAGGTTTTCTCAGCATTATACTCTCAACCAACACCTGACAATCTCCTATGTGCATGTGTTGCCCCACCGTCCCCCCAATTTCTTGGGCAATATTACCCCTCCGCCCATCCCTATCCCACCTCAAACCATCAAAGCCCCACCCAAAGGTAACCCTATGCCCCCCATTTTTCCCTTCCTTGTACACATACTTACCTCCAGCATATCATAGATTTCACCCATGCAGATGTCAGTTTACATCCTTCCTCTACCCCCTGAATTCCTGTAAGCCTATCTTCCAGTCTCTAGCTCTCTGAGGCAGCTTGCTTATTTCATATCATTGAGGTCATGTAGTATTTGTCCTTCAATGCCTGGGTTGCTTTACTCAACATTAGGTTCTCAAATTCATTTAATGTGTTGTTGAATACGATTAGCAAGTATTTTGTTAAGTATTTTTGCGTCTACGTTCATTAGAGACATTGGTCTGTATTTTTCCTTTCTTGTCGTGTCTTTGTTTGGCTTTGGTACTAGGGTAATGTTGCCATCATAGAAGGAATTAGGCAATGTTCCTTCTGTTTCAATTTTTTGGAAGAGTTTCAGCATGATTGGTGTTAGTTATTTCTGGAATGTTTTGTAGAATTCACCTGTGAAGCCGTCTAGCCCTGGGCTCTTCTTAGTTGGGAGGTTTTTAATGACTGATTCTATCTCTTTGCTTGTGATTGGTTTGTTGAGATTATCAATTCCTTCTTTCATCAATATGGGCTACTTATATGTTTCTAGGAATTTGTCCATTTCCTCTGAATTGTCATTTTTGTTGGAATATAGTTTTTCAAAGTATCCTCTTATGATAGTCTTTATTTCTGTGGGGTCAGTGGTGATATCTCCTTTCTCATTTCTTATTTAGTGTATTTGCATCTTCTCTCTTCTTTTTCTTTGTTAGTCTCGCTAAAGGTTTGTCAATTTTATTGATATTCTCAAAAAACCAGCTCTTGGTCTTGTTTATCTTTTCAAGTGCTTTCTTATTTTCTATTTCATTTAGTTCTGCTCTTATCTTTGTTATGTCCTTCCTTCTTCTTCCTGTTGGATTACTTTGTTGTTTTTTTTCTAATGGCTCCAAATGTGCAGTTAGTTCTTCAATTTTTGCTCTTTCTTCTTTTTTGATATATGAATTTATGGCTATCAATTTCCCTCTCAGTACTGCTTTTGCTGCATCCCATAAATTTTGGTATGTTGTGTTATCATTATCATTTGTTTCAAGGTAGTTATAGATTTCTTTTGAGATTTTCTCTTTGACTCACCATTTTTCTAAGAGTGTGCTGTTTAATTTCCAAATCATGGTGTGAAATCTGGGCCTCTGGCCCTTGCAGATTTCCAGCTTGACTCCACTGTGGTCAGAGATAATGTTTTGTATGATTTCGATCTTTCTGAATTCATTAAGCCTTTCTTTATGGCCTAGCATATGGTCTATCTTGGAGAATGATCCATGTGCACTTGAGAAAAATGTATATCCTGCTGTGTTTGGGTGTAATGATTCGTATGTGTCTATTAGATCCAGTTCCTTTAATATACTGTTCAAATATTTTGTTTCTTTAATGATTCTCTTTGAGATGTTCTGTCCAGAGTTCATAGTGATGTATTAAAATCCCCCAGTATAATTTAGATGCATCTATTCTTTCACTTAGTTTTTCCAGGGTTTGCTTCACGTATTTAGAGTCACCCTTGTTAGGAGCATAAATATTTATGATTGTTCGATCTTCTTGACAGATTGTGCCTTTCACTAATTTGTGGTATCCTTCTTTGTCTCTCACAATTGTTTCGCATTTAAAGTCTGTTTTGTCTGATATTAATATAGCTACTCCTGCCTTTTTTTGGTTATTGTTTGCTTGTATGATTGTTTTCCAACCATTCACTTTCAGCCTCCATGAGTCTCTGGGTCTAAGATGTGTCTCTTGTAGACAGCATATAGATGGGTCCTATTTCCTTATCCAATGTCCCAGTCTGAATCTTTTGATAGGTGAGTTTAATCCATTGACATTCAGTGTTATTAATTTCAAGGAATTATTTATCTTAGCCATATTTTGATTGGAATTGTGTTTGTCATTTTTTTCCCCTTCTCTTTTTTGTCTTTTTTGTTGCTCTTACACTCCCCTCCAACTGCCTGTCCTGTTTTTTCCTTTCTTCCTGCAGAACTCTCTTTAGAATTTCTTGAAGGGGAGGTTTCTTGTTGGCATACTCTTTCAGTTTCTGTTTATCTGTGAATATTTTGAACTCTCCATCATTTTTGAATGCTAGTTTAGCTGGATAGAGTACTCTTCATTGGAAATTTTTTCTTTTAGTACCTTGACTATATCATACCATTGCCTTCTTGCCTCCATGGTTTCAGATGAGAAATCAGCACTTAATCTTATGGAGCTTCCCTTGTATGTGATGGTTTTCTTTTCTCTTGCTGCTTTTATAATTTTCTCTGTTTGTCTTGAGTGTTGGATAATTTGACCAGTATATGTGTTGGGGTGGGCCTGTTGGGGTTTATGATGATTGGGGTGTACTGTGCTTCTTGGATATGTATATCTGTCTCTTTCAGTAGATTTGGGAAGTTTTCAGCCATTATTTCCTGCAACACTCCTTCTGACCCCTTTCCCTTCTCTTCTCCTTCTGGGATGCCTATAATACATATGTTTGAGTGTTTTGCATTGACATTCAGGTCCCTAAGTCCTAGCTGGATTTTTTTCTATCTTTTTATCAATCAATTCTACTATCTGTTTGATTTCCGATGTACTGTCTTCCACATCACTAATTCTCTGCTCTGCCTCTTCTAGTCTGCTGATATTTGCTGCAAGTGTATTTTTGATTTCTTGAACTGTGGTGTTCATTCCCATCATATTTGTTATCTTTTTGCGTATGTCTGCAATTTCCCCTCCAAGTGTTGTCTTCATGTTGTTAACTTCTTCCTTTACTTCATTAAATTTGTTGGTGATAAATGTTCTGAGATCTTTAATTACTTGTGTGAAGTTCTGCTCCCCTTCCTGGTTTTCAGTTTGTTCATTGGATTCAGCCATGTTTTCCTGATTACTGGTTTGGTTTGTAGATTTTTGTTGCTGTCTGGTCATCATTTTATCTTCACGGGTTTAATCAGTTCCTTAGCTTCTTTTTCTAGTCTTGGGGATTAATTAGCTGTTGTTTTTGCATAAGCGTTATATCTTCTCTTTGTCACTTTGTTCTTCATATTCTAATTTCTTATTGCTGGCTGAGTTCACTTTGAAGGAAAGTATTAGGGCCAGGGAAAGGCAATTGTGTAGGAAAGGAAAATTTGTAAAGTAGTTTTGGTAATAAATGTTAACAGAGCAATAATATGACGTCTGGGAGGATGGATATTAGATTCATGTAAGTTGTGTAGAGTTATAGCAGTAAGTAGAGTACCTATAATGAGGTAGTCGACTCAATATGGGAGGAATATGGTATGAATTAATAAGCTAGTGTTTTCATGAGAGAGGGAAAGGAAAAAGAAAGGCAATAGTTTCAAGAGTGGATGAAAGACCGAAAACAAAACAAGGTATTATAAATCAAGAGTTAGACAATTTGGGGATCAAAGAAAGTGTGGTGGAATATAGGAGAGACAGTAGATGATGGGGGCTATCAAGATGTGGGGGAAAGAGGATAGTGTAGGTAGCCAAAATCAATTCACACAGAAATGAGGCAATGGAGGATGAGGAAAGCCAGTAAGTGTGAGGTGTTCCCTGGAGCACCTATTGTATAATTAAGATAAAATAAATTAAGAAGCAAATGAGGGACAAGAGAAAAGAGAGAAGGAAAAAGAGAGAAGAAAGAAAGAAAAAGGGGGGTGGGTAAAGAAAAGGGAGGGGAAAAAGTAAGGAAAAGAAAGGGAGATATAGAACACCAACAATAGCAGCAACAAAAAACCCCTAAATAAATGAAAAAAAAAAGACCTTGGGGGATACAATGGGAGGAAAGTCTAGGAAATAATGCAATATTAGCAACCAGGTAATAAAATATAAAAAATAAATAAAAAATTAAAATTAAAATTGAAATAAAAAAACGCAAACGTTGAGGACGATGACAATCAAGGACCTCAGATGGGCCTCTGGGCATGGTGGATTCAGGGATGGAAATTCTGTGATTATTACAGACTCAAGAGGTGTGAGTCTCTGGGGTGTGGGCCACCAGGGTTTAGGGGACACAGACCTGGCAACCTCAAATCCATTTAACAGGGATCCTGGGAGCACCGCCGTGCAACACAGACTTCAGGGATCCCTGCAGCTGGGTGCCAGCCCTATGGGAGAGCTCCTATCCACATACTCTGACCTATGTGTCCGAAATCCGCAATTCCCCCTCTCTCTAGGGTCTCTTCTGTGGCTATATCACCAATTCGACTTCAGGACACCTCCTGCCCTGCAGGCCCCCAAAACAGCCAGTTGGACTCGCCTCTCTATTGCATCCCATTTAAGGACGCTGCAGATCCGCAGCCAGGCCTAGGGGGTGGGGCTCTAGCCGGAAGCGCTGTATCAGTGTCTGAAACCGATTATCTCACGCCTTGCAAAAGATTCCCCTAATCGGCTTCCAGACGCCTCCTACCCTGCAATCCCCAAAAATAGCCTCCTGTTGAAGCTTCTTTACTGTGAGCGATTTAAGGCCGCTGCAGATCAGCAGCCAGCTTTGGGGGTTGGGCTCTAGCTGGAAGCGCTATTATTCATGTCAGAAATCAAAAATTCCCTGACTGTCAAAAAACTCCCGTCTGTCTCACCAAATCGGTTTGCGAAGGCCTCCCACCCTCTTCGCCCCTTAATAGCCCGCTCAGGGCTTATGAATTCCCCAGTACCACAGAGCCTCGAGGAATCGCCACCACAGTGCCAGTGGCAGGGTTCTGCCTGCCCCAGGGTGGAGCGTCCCGTGAACAACCCCTAACTCCATGTAAGAGCGCCTCAATTTCATCTTTTACATGAATTTTCTCTGTTACCTTCGCACGAAATCGATGTCCAGACACCTCCTTCCCCGCAAAATCCCGAAACAACCTTGTCCTGAAGACTTTCTAGCAATTTCTATCATTTATTTTTCCCTAAGTTATTATCTACATTATAAGCTTTCCTCTTAGCATCTCCTCCTCCCATAAACATAGTTGTTCATAGTTGGGCCTCCGTACTGAATCATTTCAGGGCTAGAGTCATGGCTAGTCTAGTTACTAGCCATAACCTTAAACTAGTAGGTTCACATCTCTTGAAATAATAGTAATATCAATGTCATAAATATGGTTTATGGATTCAACATGAAAACCAATGTATTTCAAAGATTGAGCACTGTGTCTGGCACATAGTAGGGGCTCAATAAATGTTAACCCTTTTTATATTCACCCAAAATCTCTCTTTTCCCCAGGTACAATGTCTAGTAAAGAGTAGGCATTTAATATTTGCACACAAATAGTTTTGGAATACTTGGTTCCTTTATCTATTTGAACAGAACATGTTGGTGTTGGGAAAAAAAACTTCAGTTCACAATCCAAGAAAAAAGAAAATCAAGATTTAAGTTATTTTCAGAGTTAAAAAATATTACAGGGGAGTGGGTACAGCCCAGTGGCCGAGTGCCTACCTCCCATTTCCAAGTTCTGGGGTTAAATCCCCAGCACATCCCCTCCCCCCAAAAAAAAGTTCCAATCCACTCCTGTCTAGAATTAAATTAGGTATAAATCACTTTTGTGAAAAGGCAAATTGATTCCACAGGCATAAATTTTTTTTTTAATTAATTTTTTTATTGACTTTGTAATAATGTTACATTAAAAATATATATGTGAGGTCCCATTCATCCCCACCCCCCCCACCCCCCCTCTCCCCCCCCAACAACACTCGTTTCCATCATCATGACACATCCATTGGATTTGGTAAGTACATCTTTGGGCACCTCTGCACCTTATAGACAATGGTCCACATCATGGCCCCCACTCTCCTCCATTCCATCCAGTGGGGCCTATGAGGATTTACAGTGTCCGGTGATTACCTCTGAGGCACCATGCAGGGCAGCTCCATGTCCCAAAGACGCCTCCATCTCTCATCTCCTCCTGCCCTTCCCCATACCCATCGTCCACCATGTCCACTTTTCCCAATTCCATGCCACCTCTTCTATGTGGACATTGGATTGGTTGTGTCCATTGCACCTCTATGTCAAGAGGAGGCTCAGATTCCACATGGATGCTGGATGCAGTCCTCCCATTTTCAGTTGTAATCACTCTAGGCTCCACGGTGTGGTGATTGTCCTTCTTCAACTCCATCTTAGCTGAGTGTGGTAAGTCCAATAAATCAGATTGTAGGTGCTGGAGTCTGTTGAGGCTCAGGACCTGGCTATCACATTGTCGGTCCAGAGATTCAAATCCCCTAAATATATCTTAAACCCCAACGTTAACTGCACCTCCGGCACATTAGCATGAAAGACTTATGAAGGGAGATCCCATCTGAGTCCAGATTCATCACACATACACACCATTTCCAAAGAGGGGCCATCTGCCCTGATAGTTAACCCCATCGGCCATGACCATAACTCTCATGGGTCTCTTTAGCCTTCAAAGGAACCATTATCTGGGGGTTGTATCTGCTTTATCTGTCTCTCTGACTCTGCTCAGTTGTGCATGAGGGCAATCCTTCTGCCAGCCTCCAGACTCTTTTTTAGAAACTCGTAGCCATATAAACTCATTTCTCCTTTCCATTTCCCCCTTACTTTAGGTCAAACAGCATTTTAAAGTCATGGTATTTTATGTAGACATGGATATTCTGCTGATCCGCATTGAACCTTCCGTATAAGGTCCTTTTCCAGTTGCATCATCAGTTGGTAGTTGATAGTGGTCCCTCGTTGCCAGGGAGGCTCATCCCCGGGTGTCATGTCCCACGCTGGAGGGAAGGCATTGCATTTACATGCTGAGTTTGGCTTCGAGACTGGCCACATTTGAGTAACATGAAGGCTGACAGGAGGAAATTCCCAGGCACAATGTTGCTCTAGGCCTTGTTCTTATTTTAGGTTTATCAGCTCACAAGCATAGTCATTAGCATCAGGGGCTCACCGTTGAACCCTCTCTCCCTCCCGGTCCCCGCCGCTGTACCTGGGAGACTGTCGCTGCTCCCCTAGGGACCACGACAGAGCACCACTGGCCAGGAACCCAGTACCCCCCCTGCTGTGGTTTCCAATTGTTGCCACCATGAGTATATCCAATCATTACCATGCACCCTGGACATATGTTCTGTATAGCTCCCACAGGCATAAATTTAAGATACCATTCTCTTATGGATGATTAGAAACAAAATATTTAATAAAAATATACTGAATGAAGAGAATGACACAAAGAAGTTCTGGAGAAAAAAAACCATCTACTTTAATTCCACCCAGCATTTCCTGTGCACATGTTATATGTCAGGTATCATGCTTGGTATCAAATATGTAGAATATTAGAAAGGACAAAATATCCTTTCATAAGGTACACAAGAAGCCCTTTTTTCCCTTCCCCTTCTTTTGAATAGTATGTGGTTAATAATGAAACAGGATTAAAATGGATTCATTGGTGGTGGACTTGGCCCAGTGGTTAGGGCTATCGTCTACCACATGGAAGGTCCACGGTTCAAACCCCGGACCTCCTTGACCCGTGTGGAGCTGGCCCATGCTCAGTGCTGATGAGCGCAAGGAGTGCCCTGCCACGCAGGGGTGTCCCCTGTGTAGGGGAGCCCCACGCGCAAGGAGCGCACCCGTAAGAAGAGCCGCCCAGCACGAAAGAAAGTGCAGCCTGCCCTGGAATGGTGCTGCCCACACCGAGAGCTGACACAACAAGATGACACAACAAAAAGAAACACAGATTCCCGTCCTGCTGACAACAGAAGTGGACAAAGGAGAAGACACTGCAAATAGACACAGAGAACAGACAACTGGGTGGGGTGGGGAGGGGAGAGAAATAAATATATAAATCTTTAAAAAAATAAAATAAAATAAAATGGATTCATTAATTTCATGGAAAAATACATATATGTTAACTTTTAGGGTTTTTAAATTTTGTTTCAGACAGCTGGACAAGGCATCTACATTCTAGCACATCTTTTTAGCAATCACTAACTAACGTGGAAGGCTACCTTACTATAAAACTAAGGGAAATGGTCACGATTGTCTAACAGGGAATTTGAATTCCCAAATAAATTATCTTACAGAAATATCTAACTTGTTTTTCTAAACACTTTTCTACCGGTAAAAAAAAAAAATTCACCTAAAAAAAATCTGTAGGCTGAAATACCAAGTTAAGACCATAATTTTTACAAACCAAGTTTGTCAAATAAATATTTTCCACAAATTTAAGTTTTCACAAAATAGATCAAATATTTATGGTATATTTGCTTGGTCCCCTAAAAGACCATTTCTCAAACTGACATTAAAGTGCAGAGCATGTGCTGCAAAGGGTACATTCATACCACTGAGTCTGGATATGCACATGTTCATATTACATACCTGTGAAATGGCTAACACTGCTGTGTTTGCTACTTCCATAAGTAGTTTTACCTTGTAAAAATCCTCTAGTCTATCATGAACCGAAGTAGAAAAATAAAATACTTTGATTAATGTAGACATTTGCTCAGGATTTTAAAAATGCAAACATTACAATGCTTTTGGAACTTAGAGATTATTGAACAGAAGATTGAAGTTAACATTGCTTAGAAAATGTCTGACATGAAGAGAATATTCAAGAGATTCATGTCGAGAGCACATAAGTGAATGTATATTACAGAACTCTGTCTTCTATATGGTCTATTCCTGCTCTTTCATTCTAGTTTTACATGGCCATGGATCCTCAAAAGATGGAGATTTAATAAAATAATCTTATAGTCACTTTTTCTATTTTAATAACCACTTTTAAAACAACTTGATTTTTGTTATGATGTTATTTCAACTGTCAAAATGCTAAAAATAAAATTGACTGCATTATGGCTTTGTCCACAAAATTCAAGTATCTTATTGCTAACACATTCCAAACTGAATTCAGTAAACATTTTTCATTTCCAACTGTCTGAGAGATTAATTCAACTATTTTTTTTATCAATTACAACTAAACTGAGCACAGCTATGTTTTTTTTTTATTGACTTTGTAATAATATTACATTAAAAATATATATATATGTGAGGTCCCATTCAACCCCACCCCCCAACCCCCCCTCTCCCCCCCCAACAACACTCGTTCCCATCATCATGACACATCCATTGGATTTGGTAAGTACATCTTTGGGCACCTCTGCACCTCACAGACAATGGTCCACATCATGGGCCATACTCTCCTCCATTCCATCCAGTCGGCCCTGTGAGGATTTACAATGTCCGGTGATTACCTCTGAGGCACCATCCAGGGCAGCTCCATGTCCCAAAGACGCCTCCACCTCTCACCTCTTCCTGCCTTTCCCCATACCCATCGTCCACCATGTCCACTTTTCCCAATCCAATGCCACCTCTTCTATGTGGACATTGGATTGGTTGTGTCCATTGCACCTCTATGTCAAGAGGAGGCTCAGATTCCACATTGATGCTGGATGCAATCCTCCCATTTTCAGTTGTAATCACTCTAGGCTCCATGGTGTGGTGATTGTCCTTCTTCAACTCCATCTTAGCCGAGTGTGGTAAGTCCAATAAATCAGATTGTAGGTGCTGGAGTCTGTTGAGGCTCAGGACCTGGCTATCACATTGTCAGTCCAGAGATTCAAATCCCCTAAATATATCTTAAACCCCAACATTAACTGCACCTCCAGCACATTAGCATGAAAGTCTTATGAAGGGAGATCCCATCTGAGTCCAGATTCATCACACATAAACATCATTTCCAAAGAGGGGCCATCTGCCCTGGTAGTTAACCCCATCGGCCATGACCATAACTCTCATGGGGCTCTTTAGCCTTCAAAGGAACCAATATCTGGGGGTTGTATCTGCTTTATCTGTCTCTCTGACTCTGCTTAGTTGTGCATGAGGGCAATCCTTCTGCCAGCCTCCAGAGTCTTTTTTAGAAACTCGTAGCCATATAAACTCATTTCTCCTTTCCATTTCCCCCTTACTTTAGGTCAAACAGCATTTTAAAGTCATGGTATTTTATGTAGACATGGATATTCTGCTGATCCGCATTGAACCTTCCGTATAAGGTCCTTTTCCAGTTGCATCATCAGTTGGTAGTTGATAGTGGTCCCTCGTTGCCAGGGAGGCTCATCCCCGGGTGTCATGTCCCACGCTGGAGGGAAGGCATTGCATTTACATGCTGAGTTTGGCTTCGAGACTGGCCACATTTGAGTAACATGAAGGCTGACAGGAGGAAATTCCCAGGCACAATGTTGCTCTAGGCCTTGTTCTTATTTTAGGTTTATCAGCTCACAAGCATAGTCATTAGCATCAGGGGCTCACTGTTGAACCCTCACTCCCTCCCGGTCCCCGCCGCTGTACCTGGCAGACTGTCGCTGCTCCCCTAGGGACCACAACAGAGCACCACTGGCCAGGAACCCAGTACCCCCCCCTGCTGTGGTTTTTAATTGTTGCCACTATGAGTATATCCAATCATTACCATGCACCCTGGACATATGTTCTGTACAGCTCCCTGTCAGCCATATATCACCTGTCATTGGTATCCCATACCAGTATCCCTCCATTGCCATTGTTGAAACACTCTGTGATCCAGAACTCCCCGAAATTTGAAGCCCAATATAATGTCATGGTCCCTTACTAGGGAATTGCATATAGCGATGGGTTTAAAGGATAGATAAAGAACTTGGATAAAGTTAGATAAAGAACTTAGATAAAGAATGTTGATTTGAAAAAATTCCACATCCTATCCTTTTTTTTTTCCCCCTAATTATTCAGCATTTCTTCACAGGAGTCCTAGACCACAGCAATGCATATATATAATATACAGCACTCCCACACATCCACCAGAAAACCTTTTCCCTTCCACAGTGATACTCTTACGCCCTATTCATATCATATTTACTTAAGTTGATGTACAGAGTCTGAGATATTAGCTTTCTAACAAGGTAACATCTGTGCTTACATTATGGTGCATACTTTAGGATACACAGTTCTTTACATTTTTAGTTATCCTATGTTTTACATTATGGTTTACATTATCAGTCTGTCATCTCCTTTATGTTATGGTGTAATATTACATATTTTATATCCATCCTTGTGTACTCTCAAGAAACTCCTCTCTTGCCCCCCATTTACTTTGGTTCCACATATTTAACGTCCATTTTCCCTTCCACCTTGGTGCCCTCAGTGACAGCCAACCTCCGTTTCCTGAGGAGCCACTTCCAGAGATAGATGGAATAGTGTTCAGGGCCTAACTTGCCCAACTGCCCCAATGCCCTGGGAGCCACCTTTTCTCTCGAGGGATACAGTTCCCTCTATTTGATGGCATTAGTCCTCCCCAGGATGTGGGTCCACCCCCACTCTCACTACTTGGGATTCCACCCCATGGTGTCACCCACTCTGGCAGAATGAGCATTTAGACATTCCCCAGGAGCCCGTCCTGCATCAGACCCTCCCCTCCGAGCATTCTAAATAGGTAACCCTCTTTATTATATTTTGATATGATTTTCTTGGCATTTTACTCTCCACCACCTCCTGACCCTCTTCTGTGTTCATATGCTACCCCTTCCCCCCCCCCCCCACTTTTGGGCAACGTTACCCATCCGTCCCTCCCCAGCCACCCTCAAAACCGTAAAGCCCCAACCAAAGGCAACCCCTTGCCCCCCTTTTATCTCTTCTTTGTGTTCATACTTACCACCATCTCGTCTTAAATTCCACCCCTGCAGACATCGGCTCATATCCTTCCTCCACCCTCCGATTTCCTGTAAGCCTATCGTTCAGTCTCTTGCTATCTAGGGCAGCTTGTTTATTTCATATCATTGAGGTCATGTAGTATTTGTCCTTCAATGTCTGGGTTGCTTCACTCAACATAAGGTTCTCAAGATTCATCCATGTTATCACATGTGTTTGTAGTGTGTTTGTTCTTACAGCCGAGTAGTATTCCATTGTGTGTATATACCACATTTTATTGATCCACTCATCTGTTGATGGGCATTTGGGTTGATTCCAACTTTTGGCAATAGTGAACAATGCTGCTATGAACATTGGTGTACATATATTAGTTTGTGTCCTTGTTTTCAGTTCTGCTGGGTATATACCCAGCAGTGGTATTGCTGGGTCATGTGGCAAATCTATGGCTAGTTTTTTGAGAAACCGCCATACTGTCCTCCAGAATGGTTGGATCCTTCTGCATTCCCACCAGCAGTGGATGAGTGTTCCCCTTCCTTCACATCCTCTCCAGCACTTGTATTCTTCTGTTTTTTTCATAGCTGCCAATCTTATGGGTGTAAGATGGTATCTCATTGTAGTTTTGATTTGCATTTCCCTGATAGCTAGAGATTTGGAACATTTTTTCATGTGCTTTCTTGCCATTTGTATTTCTTCTTTGGAGAAGTGTCTGTTTAAGTCTTTTTCCCATTTTTTAAATGGGTTGTTTATCTTTTTATTTTCAAGATATAGGAGTTCTTTATATATGCAAGTTATAAGTTTCTTATCAGATATATGATTGCCAAATATTTTCTTCCACTGTGTGGGCTCCCTTTTTACTTTCTTGACAAACTCCTTTGAGGTGCAGAAAGCTTTAATTTTGAGGAAGTCCCATTTATCTATTAGTTCTTTTGCTGCTCGTGCTTTTGGTGAGATATTCATAAATCCATTTCCTATTACAAGGTCCTGTAGATGTTTTCCTACATTGCTTTCTAAGGTTTTTATGGTCTTGGCTCTTATATTTAGGTCTTTGATCCATCTTGAGTTGATCTTTGTATAAGGTGTGAGATGGTAATCCTCTTTCATTCTTCTACATATGGCTATCCAGTTCTCCAGACACCATTTGTTGAATAGGCCACTCTCTCCCAATTGAGAGGGTTTGGTTGCTTTATCGAATATTATGTGGCTGTATATGTGAGGTTCTATATCAGAGCTTTCAATTCGATTCCATTGGTCTATGTGTCTCTCCTTATGCCAATACCATGCTGTTTTCACCACCGTAGCTTTATAGTATGTTTTGAAGTCAGGTAGTGTGATTCCTCCAATTTCGTTTTTCTTTTTCAGTATGTCTTTGGCTATTCGGGGTCTCTTTCCTTTCCAAATAAATTTCATAGTTATTTTTTCTAGTTCCTTAAAGAAGGCTGCGTTGATTTTTATTTGGATTGCATTGAATGTTTATATCAGTTTTGGTAGGATAGACATCTTAATAATGTTCAGTCTTCCTATCCATGAACAAGGAATAGTCTTCCATTTATTTAGGTCTTCTTTGATTTCCTTGAACAATCTTGTATAGTTCTCGTTGTATAAGTTCTTTACCTCTTTAGTTAAATTTATTCCTAAGTATTTGATTTTTTTATTTACTATTGTGAATGGTATTTGTTTCTTGATTTCCTCCTGATCTTGCTCATTATTGGTGTACAGAAATGCTACTGATTTTTACGCATTGATCTTATACCCTGCGACTTTACTAAACTCATTTATGAGTTCTAGAATCTTCGTTGTAGATCTTTCAGTGTTTTCTATTTTGATAACTGATTCTATCTCTCTGCTTGTGATTGGTTTGTTAAGATCATCAATTTCTTCTTTCGTCAATATGGGCTGCTTATGTGTTTCTAGGAATTTGTCCATTTCCTCTAGATTGTCATTTTTGTTGGAATATAGTTTTTCAAAATATCCTCTTATGATAGTCTTTATTTCTGTGGGGTCAGTGGTGATATCGCCTTTCTCATTTCTTATTTTGTGTATTTGCATCTTCTCTCTTTTTTTCTTTGTTAGTGTTGCTAAAGGTTTGTCAATTTTGTTAATCTTCTCAAAAAACCAGCTCTTGGTCTTGTTTATCTGTTCAAGTGCTTTCTTATTTTCTATTTCATTTAGTTCTGCTCTTATCTTTGTTATTTCCTTCCTTCTTCTTCCTGTTGGGTTACTTTGTTGTTGTTTTTCTAATTCCTTCAAATGTGCAGTTAGTTCTTCAATTTTTGCTCTTTCTTCTTTTTTGATATATGAATTAATGGCTATAAACTTCCCTCTCAGTACTGCTTTTGCTGCATCCCATAAATTTTGGTATGTTGTGTTATCATTATCATTTGTTTCAAGGTAGTCATTGATTTCTTTTGAAGAGCACAGCTATGTTAAAACCCTGCAAACCAAAGCCAATCATCCAAAAATTTAAAACACTAACAATTCCATCCAGGATAGAGAAATGAGCATCCAAAGTAAAGAGATCAAGTAACCAATCAAAAATCACTTCTCTGTTATTTGAGCTAATAGTTACATGAAGGTTGAAGTTTTCACCTTCATTGGTGGTTCCTAGAGTCACAGTTTCAATGTCAAATGTGACAGTGGACCCAGAAGTAACTGCAGGCAACTGATTAATCATTTCTTTTCCATTAACAAAAACTGCACCATTTGTACTAATGCACATTGCTTGATTCTGCTGTAAAAAGTCATAGCTATTCTGTTTTTCTGCACACACTCCTCTATACTGTCTCTTCTGTTGGTTTTCCTACAGTTTCAACTATGAATGTTAATGTCTGCCCACAAAAATAAGTTGGAGTGCTGGAGTAGAGACCATGTGATGATCCAGAATCATTTCGGAGTGCTATATTTCTTCGTCTGCTCAGACTGTATCCCTCAAAGCCAGCTGTCAATTCATGAGGTACCAATGTGGAATGGTCTATCTGGGGGACTCTCCAAGGACTCCACTTCTGTCGGCCATCTCCTCGGGCGCAGACTCTGAACTGATAATCAATATTGGGGTCTATGTGTAGTACTATGAATTCAGTTTCAAAACCTACATATATGTCCTCAAAATCATTTGAAGTACATTTACGGAACTGTAGCCTGTAATCTTGGGCTGCAAAGTCATCCTCAGCCTTACACCTTCGCACCATGATGCCTCCAGGTTTCTCTATTAGTTTTTCTATCTGTACTGGTGGGCGAGATTCTACTGTTCCATGGTTAAAAATATGATCTTTAACTATGTTAAGAACCGAGTCATTGAACGGCGCAGATAAGCAAGGCACATCAACCAGTAATGGTACTTCTGGTAAGATGTCCAACTGAATGTGAGGGGCCTTTTTGGCAAAGCTCCACAGTTTCTCATTCTGTTCTACTATACCCCCAAGAATGGTAATCTCACCTTCTCAGACTAAGTCCTCTGCAGTGTTAATGCCATGCTCAGTGAGCTTCTGGCAGTCATCAAGTGGCTTAATGGTCTCCTGCTCAATTGTGTCCACTTCTTGCAAAAGCATCACCAATCGCTCATCAAGGAGCTTGCCAAGGGTTCCCTTTAATAATTAAAATGTTGTTTGAGGACATATCTTGTCTGTGATGCACTCCCTTTGATCTCCGCGCCTCAGGCAACCCCTGCAACCTCCCGCCCAGTTCCCGCCCAGCTCCAGCCCATAGCTCAGCAGGGCCACCACGTTCTCATGGGCTTTCTGCAGCAGCAGCTCAGGCTCCAGCTCCATTGCATCCTTCATCCAGTCGAGCGCTACCGCCTCCACTGCCGGTACCACAGTGAAGCCAGCCGGCGCCTGGCTCTTATTTTGATCACAGAGTTGTGCTATCAGCTCAGCCAATTTGAGAACATTTTCATTACTCCAAAAGGAAAATTTCCATACCACCTAATATTGTCCCTTAGAATGATAAATCTTCTTTGCTGTCACCAAACTGCATTTCTTTGTGTTCTTTCACATCATCATATTAACACATATAGGATTATAATAACCTAAAATTGATAATTTTCCTGGCTATATAAAAAGGTTTGTACAGAAGCTCTTCAAGTTCCCTTTCAGCTGCTTATAGATAACTTATAGATAACATCTTCCCAGCAACTTGCATAGTGCCCAGCACATAGGAGTTACATGTTTGCTGATATTTTATGTATTCTTGTAAACAAACAAACGCAGACACACAAAACCTATATACATGTCTTTCAAAGCCCCTGTGAATCAATAAGCTAAAACTATTCACCCTTTTCTCCTATCTGCAATTTTCAATCCCGTATGTCTGTAAACTTAAAATCAGTAATATAAAATTTTGAAAAGAATTTCTTCTTCCTGTCTTCCTTTGATTTCACCAAAAGCCCAGGTTTTATCTCTGTCCAACCTACATTTCTTTCCCTCTTAAGACATTCAGAGCCTCCTTTTCTTTGCTCTATTTCCTATTACTTACCCTAATACTGTCCCTAGTCTAGTTCACAGTTTACTATGTACATATAGCCTGAGATTTTCTTGGAATTTTCCTAGGACAAACTGTTTCTTTTTTTATCCATTTTCCATTTTTATAACCCCCTTTTTTACAGTCTATTAAGATTTAGTTTTAGGAAAGTGGATGTGGCTCAAGAAGTTGGGGACCCACTGTCCCAGGTTCTGCTCCCGGTGCATCCTAAAGAAGATGACTAATGCAATGAGATGATACAAGGAAGAGACACAACAAGGAAGGCCAATGAGAGACAGAACAAGCAGTGAGCAGAGGTGGCTCAAGTGACTGGATGCCTCCCTCCAATATGGGAGGTCTCAGGTTCTGTTTCAGTGCCTCTTAAAAAAGATGAGCGAGACAACCAGCAAGATGTTGGCAGAGTAAGGAGCTCCTAGGGTCTGCTCCCACTATAGGGCAATTAGCAAATACCCAGAGCTCTCTGGAGCTAGCTGAGGCACCAGTTTGGGGACTCCAGGAGGACAGAGGAGCATCCTGCAACATCCTTGAAGGAATGAAAGGAGGAGACTGCCCATCTGCAGAAATGACTCCTAAGTAGAGTGCTCCAAGCCAAGGAGGCTGGTGCTCATCTGCCACTGGAAGCACAAACCACCTTGGGAGCTGTTCTGCTGCTTGAATAGAAAGCTCCACTTCTCAAAAACAGGGGAAGAAGAGACAGTTGGGCACCAACTTCAGCTACTAAGAATTAAACTCAGTGAGCTAAAGTATAATCCTGAGAACAGGAAAAGTTTGAGCCTGTTCAAATCAGAAAAAGGATGGTATTCACCATCTTAACTCTGCGCCTGGCACAAGGAAGCAGGGCGGACTGAAAACCACAGTGGTGGTCAGATCAGATTGCAGCTCTAGCCTAGACCCCAGCCCCATCTCCAGCAGGGAGGAAGCAGCGGGGATCTGTGCCAGCCTTTCAAGGAAATTACTGGCCAAACTGTGGAGGCCAGTGATGATCCTACTCTGGCGGCGTGAGCTGCCCCGGGAGCTATTCTGTGGCTGGAACTGGAAATTCCATTTCCCAAAAAGGGAACAAGGAGACCCTTGGCTGCCTATTTCAGCTACTGATTGGTAGACTTGGCTGGCTAAGATATAACCCTGGGAAGAGCTGGTGTATGAATCTGCCTAAGTCAGAAAAAGGCCTGTGGCCACAATTTTGACTCCACCCCCAGCCTGAGGGGAAGCCAGGCTGACCAAAAATCACAGTGAGGGCAGGAACAAGTGTCTTTCACCCAGATGGTCCTTGTATTAGTCAGCTAAAGGGGTACTGTTGCAAAATATCAGAAATTGATTTGTTTTTATAATGGATATTTATTTGGAGTAGGAGCTTATAGATACCAGGCCATAAAGCATAACTTACTTCCCTCACTAAAGTCTATTTGGAGTAAGATGGCTGCCGACATCTGTGAGGGTTCAGGTTTCCTGGATTCCTACATTTCTGGGACTTGCTTTTCTCTGGGTTCAAAGTTCCTTTATTCCTGGGGCTGACTTCACTTTCCTCTGCATGCTGACTTCACGGGGCTCCAGCTTAAGTCTTCAGCATCAAACTACAACATCAGAAACACTCAACTCTGTTCTTTGCCATGCTTTTATCTGTGAGTCCTCACCCACCAAATGGTGGGGCTCAACACCCTAATCATAACTCAGTCATGCCCAGGTACAGATCAGATTACAAACATAATCCAATATTTCTTTTTGGAATTCATCAATAATGTCAAACTCCTACACTGCACCCTCTGAATTCCAAGAAGACATTGCAATATTCAAAAAAACCTTAAATTAGTAACAATGCAAGTACTAAATCTTATCACAAGCAATTTAAAGAAATGCAGTTTGTCTTGGGACAAAGTCGCATCTGCTATAGACCTCTGAAAGTTACAAAACAATTCTTCTCTTTCCGATACACAAATGGACAGACATAGGATAAATATTCATCACAATAAGGAGAAATTAGGAAGGAATCATGAGTCAGGGGTGTTCAACAGTTCAGTAAACCTGCAGGGCATCCTTCATTCAATTTCGGTCTGAAAGTCATTCTTTTTTTTTTTTTTTTTTTTAATTTTTTTATTTTTTATTGACTTTGTAATAATATTACATTAAAAATATATATGTGAGGTCCCATTCAACCCCACCCCCCCCACCCCCCCCTCTCCCCCCCCCCCCAACAACACTCGTTCCCATCATCATGACACATCCATTGGATTTGGTAAGTACATCTTTGGGCACCTCTGCACCTCATATACATTGGTTCACATCATGGCCCATACTCTCCTCTATTCCATCATGTAGGCCCTGTGAGGATTTACAATGTCCGGTGATTACCTCTGAAGCACCATCCAGGGCAGCTCCATGTCCCGAAGACGCCTCCACCTCTCATCTCTTCCTGCCTTTCCCCATACCCTTTGTCCATTATGTCCACTTTTCCCAATCCAATGCCACCTCTTCTATGTGGACACTGGATTGGTTGTGTCCATTGCACCTTTATGTCAAGAGGAGGCTCAGATTCCACCTGGATGCTGGATGCAATCCTCCCATTTTCAGTTGTAATCACTCTAGGCTCCATGGTGTGGTGGTTGTCCTTCTTCACCTCCATCTTAGCTGAGTGTGGTAAGTCCAATAAATCAGATTGTAGGTGCTGGAGTCTGTTGAGGCTCAGGATCTGGCTATCACATTGTCAGTCCAGAGATTCAAATCCCCTAAATATATCTTAAACCCCAACATTAACTGCACCTCCAGCACATTAGCATGAAAGTCTTATGAAGGGAGATCCCATCTGAGTCCAGATTCATCACACATAAACACCATTTCCAAAGAGGGGCCATCTGCCCTGGTAGTTAACCCCATCGGCCATGACCATAACTCCCATGGGTCTCTTTAGCCCTCAAAGGAACCAATATCTGGGGGTTGTATCTGCTTTATCTGTCTCTCTGACTCTGCTCAGTTGTGCATGAGGGCAAACCTTCTGCCAGCCTCCAGACTCTTTTTTAGAAACTCGTAGCCATATAAACTCATTTCTCCTGAAAGTCATTCTTAAGATGATGGTTTCCTCTCCTTGGGCCCATATGTGGACCCACCCTTTCCACAGTCTTGCCCAATGGCCATTTTCTTGGTCCACCCTCATCAAACATGTGGGTGTCACCCAAGCTCCAGATCTCTCCCTCCATACCCTGCTGGGGTGATTGCCATACCTCACCCAATCTTTGGGTTAGAGTCTTAACCCCCCTAGTACAGTGATGTGAAGACAACATTCCCCCAAACCTTTGGCATACAGGCTCAACCCTCTCAGAGCAATGAGGTGACCTCCTGGCCTTCCCTAAACTTTGAGGGACAGGTTCAACCTTCCCAGACCTGTGGGGTGCTGACCTTAACAGTCCTAATCCTTGGGGAATGTGCCACACCTTTTCTGTACCTTGTGGCAGCAAAACTCTCCCAGAACATTGGACAGGAATATCCACTCTCTTCACTGCTGTGGCAAACTCACCCACTCTGTACACATGGATAGGGTTCCTCTCTTGGCCCAAGGTGATGTCCTAATTCCAGATCTCAGCTTCCATGGTTTTCCTCTTAAAACTGTTTCTCCTTCAATCTCTCCTTTCCATGTCCGTTATATTACAGGATGACAGTGGTTTTCTTCGTACAGCTCTCTGAAAAAGTCTGTTGGTTTTGCATGCAGGAAGCAGGGGCCCAAGCCATCAGACAGTAAGACTTTCCACGAGTCTTTCTTACGTAGCTGCATCTTCAATCTTGATTTACCATTTCTATGTTTAATTAAGTTCTCTAATGGGGCACTTTTATTTGGGAACCTGATTTCCAGGGGTTTGGAATTTTCAGAATCAGTTTCTGTTTCCTTTGTGCCCAACAATTCTGTTCTCAGTTTATCTCACTCATCTAGCTTTTTGCTATAAGCTACAAGCAGAAGCCAAGCCACATTCTCCAGCCTTACTTTGGAAATTTCTTCAGCTGAATGTCCAGGGTCACCATTTTCAAATTCTGCCTTTCTATAAAACACTAGCAATTAATCTTGCTAAGTTGTCTGCAACTTTAAAACATAGATCATCTTTCCTCCAGTTGCTAATAATAATTTCATCATTTGCTTTTCAGGCATCATAAAAATTCTCTTTTGTTACGCTGACCAGATAGCAGGGAGGTAAAGATGGTCAACTACCACAACACACACCCAAGAGTGCCTACAATTGCAATCAGGAGAATTGCATCCATCATCTATGTGGAATCTAAGCCCCCTCTCGATATAGAGGTGGAATGGACATAAACATCCTGGGGTGCACATGATGGAGGAATAGAGTATCTATTAGAATGGACTTACTGATATTTTATTATGGAACTATTGTGATTAGTAATGGAAGAAATTGTAGCATTGATGCGGAGAAAGTGCCCATAGTAGCTGCTGAGGGTAGGGAGAGGGAAGAAGAGATATGATGTGGGGGCATTTTCAGGACTCGGAGTTGTCCAGGATGGTACTGCAAGGACAGATGCTGGACATTGTATGTCATGCCATGGCCCACTGGATTGACTGGAGAGAGTGTAAATTACAATGTAAACCATTATCTGTGTGGTGCAGCAATGCTCCAAATTGTATTCACCAAATGCAATGAATGTGCCATGATGATGAAAGAGGTTTTTGAAGTGGGAGTAGTGGGGTGAGGGAGGTGGGGGGTTTACGGGGCTTACATAATGTTACATTAAAAAACATGAGGGACAGAGTTGGAGTGTAAGAACAAATAAAAAGAAAAAGAGAAACAAAATATGACAAACACAAATCCAAAGAAAATATGGCTAATATAAGTAATTCCTTGAAAGTGATAACCCTGAATGGCAATGTATTAATCTCTCCAGTTAAGAGATGCAAATTAGAAGATTGGATAAGGAAATATGACCCATTTATACGCTGTCTACAAGAAACACATCTTAGACCCAGGGATTCAAGGAGATTGAAAGTGAATGGCTCGACAATAATCTTACAAGCAAACTATAACCAAAAATTGGCAGGAGTAGCTATATTAATATCAGACAAAATAGACTTTAAATGAAAAACCATTGTGAGAGACACAGATGGACACTACATATTAGTGAAAGGGATAATCTTTCAGGAAGAAAGAACAATCATAAAGATTTATGCTCCTAACAAGGGAGCCTCCAAATATGTGAGGAAACACTGGAAAAAGTAGGTGAAGTAATAGATGCCTCTACAATTATAGTGGGGGACATTAATACACCACTATCAACTTTGGGCAGAACACCTCAAAAGAGAATCAATAAAGAAAAAGACTTTGAACAATATATTAGAGGAGCTGGACCTAATAGATATATAGAGAACATTACACCCAAATAAAGCAGGATATACATTCTTCTCAAGTGCACATGGATCATTCTCCAAGATGACCACATGCTAGGACACAGAAAAAGGCTCAATGAATTCAGAAAGTTCAAAATCATTCTAAATAATTTCTCTGACCACAGTGGAATGAAGCTGGAAATCTACAAGGGTCAGAGACCCAAATTTGGCAACAAGATATGGAGGTTAAACAACACACCCTTGGAAAAACTGTGTGTCAAGGGGGAAATCTCAAAAGAAATTATTAAGTACCTTGAATCTAATGAAAATGATAACACAACATACCATAATTTATGGGACGCAGAAAAAGCAATACTGAGAGGGAAATTTATAGCCATAAATTCATACATCAAAAAAGAAGAAAGAGCTAAAATTGAAGACCTAACTGCACATTTAGAGCAATTATTAAAAATACAACAAACTACACCCACAGGAAGAAGAAAGAAAGATGAAATAGAAAATTAGAAAGCACTTTCAAAAAACACCACCAAGAGTGGGTTCTTTGAGAAGATCAATGAAATTGACAAACCCTTAGCTAGACTAACAAAGAAAAAAGAGAGAAGATGCAAATACACAAAATAAGAAATGAGAAAGAGATATCACCACTAACCCCACAGAAATAAAGATTATCAAATGAGGATACCTTGAAAAACTATATGCCAACAAGAAGGACAATTAGAGGAAATAGACAAATTCCTAGAAGCAGCCTACATTGATGAAACAAGAAATTGATGATCTTAACAAACCAATCACAGGTAAAGAGATAGAATCAGTCATTAAAAACCTCCCAACAAAGAAGAGCCCTGGGCCAGACAGCTTCACAGGTGAATTGTACCAAATATTCCAGAAAGAACTAACACCAATCTTGTTTAACTCTTCCAGAAATCAAAACAGAAGGAACATTGCCTAACTTATTCTATATTGCCAATATTACTCTAGTACCAAAGCCAAACAAAGACATCACAAGAAAGGAAAATTACAGACCAGTTTCTCTAATGAACCTAGATGCAAAAATCCTCAGCAAAATACTTGCTAATTGTATTCAACAACACATTAAACAAATTACACACCAAGACCAAGGGGGATTCATTCCTAGTATGAAAGGATGGTTCAACATAAGAAAATCAATTAATGTAATACACCATGTAAACAGATTGAAGGGGAAAAATCACATGATCATATCTATAGATGCAGAAAAAGCATTTGACAAAATACAGCATCCTTTCTTTTCTTTAAAAAATTTATTTATTAATTTATTTATTTCTCTCCCCCTCCCCCCACCCCAGTTGTCTCTTTTCTGTGTCTCTTTGCTGCGTCGTCTTCTTTGTCCGCTTCTGTTGGTGTCAGCGGCACGGATATCTGTGTTTCTTTCTTTCTTTTTTCCTTTTTTTTTTGGTTTCACTGGTATTTTTTTGTGTGTTTCTTTACTTTTCAATATTACATTAAAAAAATATGAGGTCCTCATATACCTCCCATGCCTTCACCCCACTCCTCCCCCCATAACAACAATCTCCTCCATCATGTGACATTTGTTGCTTTTTTGTTGCTTGTCACATTGTTGTGTCAGTTCTCTGTGTGGGTGGCACCATTCTTACGCAGGCTGCACTTTCTTCCATGCTGGGCGGCTCTCCTTATGGGGTGCACTCCTTGCACATGGGGTTCCCCTACGTGGGGGACACCCCTGCATGGTGCAGCACTCCTTGTGTGCATCAGCACTCTGCATGCGCCAGCTCCACACGAGTCAAGGAGGCCCGGGGTTTGAACCACGGACCTCCTGTGTGGTAGACAGATGCCCTAACCACTGGACCAAGTCTGCTTCCCCTGCATCCTTTCTTGATAAAAACACTGTAAAAGATCTTCATCTTCTTAATCTTTTCCTTCAGTTCATTAAGTTGGTCCCTAATGTATGTTTTGAGAGCTTTAATAACTTGTTCAATATTCTGCTCTTCTTCCTGGCTTTTAGTTTGTTCATTGGATTGGGCCATATTTTCCTGATTATTGGTTTGGTTTGTAGGTTTTTGTTGCTGTGTTATCATCTTTTATTCTTGATGGTTTTATTTAGTTGATTAGTTTCTTTGTCTAGTCTCAGGGTTTAATTAGTTGTTGTTTTTGTGTGTGTGTTAAATATTCTCTTTGTCACTTTGTTCTTCTTATTCTATTTCCTTGTTTTTGGCTAAGTTCACTTGAAGGAAAATAGTAGGGCAAGAGAAAGCAAAAGGAATAAGAAAAGAAACAGGATAATAGTAGTAATGGTAACAAAAGTGGAGTACCTATAATGAGACAGTAAAGTGAATAGGGGGAGGAATATAGTATCAATTAAAAGAATGGTGAGGTCAGGATAGAGGGAAAGAGAGAAAAAGGACAATAATATAGAGAGTGAATAAAAGCCAGAAAAAAGTATAAAAGTATTACAAAGAAAAAGTCAGAAAAACTGGGGCAATACAAGGAGAAGTGGAATGTAAGAGAAACACTAAATGATGGAGGATAGAAAGATGTAGAGGAAAGGGGATAGCGTTGGTAGCCAAAATCAGTACACACAGGGAAGAGGAAATCGAGGATGAGAAACATAGCAAATGTGAAGCACCGCCTGCAGCTCCTAATATAAAAATATAAAAAAGAAGAGAAAGAAAGAAAAAAAAAGTGAAAAAAAGGGAGGGGGTGGAAACCAAGAAAGAAAAAGGAAAAAAAAGAAGAAGAAAGGCTTGTTCAGGGATAAAGAGGAAGGAAAACAAGAAAACAAACTACCAAGAAAGACCAGACAAAGTTTCAAACAAGGAATCCTCTCTGCAGTTTGGAGGAGATTGTTGTTATGGGGGGGAGGAGTGAGGTGAGGGGGGGGGTGGGGGGTATATGGGGACCTCATATTTTTTGAATGTAATATTAAAAAAATAAAGACAGAAAAAAATAAAAAAAAATAAAACACTTAGGTGTCTGACCATTCCCCCGTCTCCCTTTCTCACTTCCCTCTGTCCCAGGGCAGCAAGAAAGCTGTGTGAGGGTCCAGTAGGAGATTCAAGTGTGTCCTTAGTGAACCAAATCACCAGAGAAAATTACTCTAAATTTTGAAAGAGAGAGCACCTAGACTTCACCAGGAACCCCAAATATGCTATTGGAAATTTTCAAAACACCTCCTACATTCCCTCTCTCTTAGGTGTGCTACCAGAGGGCTAGTTGATTGTCTGACTCCACCATCTCCCAGACCAAGTTTCCTATCCCAGGGCATTTAGGTAAATTGGGCTTTCTCAGCAGATTCGCCTCTCCTTTCTTCCCCAGCTTTCCCCAAGCCAGCAGGTATGCTCCTCCAAGCTCAAAAAAATAAAAAAATAAAATAAAAAAAAAAATAAATGAAAAAGTGGGGGATCTGAAAATTGAACCCGCACTCATTTGGCTCCTCTGCACTTCCCACCAAAACCCTTTGACTCACTGAGTCAGCCCAAAAGTGGAGGGGTAGTGTAATACCATACCTCAGGGAGTGCTGGATTCAGGAGAGGAAGTCCGGGACATTGCAGACTTGGTGTATGTTGGTCTGTGGAATGTGGGCTATGGGGGCTTAGGGGTCATGGACCTGAGGACCATGCTTCTGGGGAACACAGGGCTTGGCGCTGCTGTCACACTACCAATAGATCTGGGAACACTGCAGCCGCCAGCCCTAGGGGGAAGGGTCCCACTTCCCCACACCTTCTGACCTCAGTGCTAGAAACCCACAATTCTACCTTTAGGAAGCACTACTTCTGTTGCAGTCTCTCCAAATCTATGTACAAACACCTCCTGCCTTGCAAGCCCCCAAAACAGCCTACTCAGGCAAGATTCCCACCCTACTCAGCCAGTCCTTTGTGGGAGCGATTATCAAGTGCACTCACTCAGGTGCCATATTGCCCCCCAAAACATCTTGAAAATTGAAGCCAACAAAATAACTAAATAGAATTTATGAGAAAATGAAATAATAATATTTTAAAAAGAACAAATAAAATACCAAAATTTTAAAAAAATTTGCAATAATAAAAAATGATAAAAAAACATAATTTAAAAAAATTTGACATTATGTCCTTCACCACTGTAAGATCTTTTGTCTTGTATGGACAGTTACATTGTTTTCTGCTTATTCCCCCAGTGTCTTATTTTTTCCATTTTTTTCTTCAAAGATCCTTTACGCTACAGAAAATCCACACACAGAATATAGGGGATTCCTATATACCCAATATCCTCTAGTATTTCTCTTTAACTTATTAATAACATTTTCCATGTGGGTGTTATATTTCTTAAAATTTACTTACAAATATTGAAGCATTATGTCTAACCATCATCCATGATTTACATTATGGTTGACATTTTGGACCAAACACTTTCGTAAGTTTTAAAAATTTAACATGCCCTGTGTCAATCTTTGCAAGACCATGTAGAAAATGTCCATTGCCCCCAAAATGCCCATGTTTCATCTATTCTATCCCTCCCTCCCAGTCCCCTGTGGAACAATAGCAACCACAAAATTTTACTCCTTGAAGAACGAGTGTCATAATTACATGCACTAACACTGAGGACTTGACGTACTGACCTGTTCTTCCTTATTAGGCATTGCTTATGCTCTTTTTTTTTTTTTCTTATGCTCTTGAGAGACTTCCCCTGCTCTATTTGAGAAAATAACAGGATTTCCAAGGTTGGGAGTCCACCATCTTCCCACTCATTGTGTGGGTTTCCACCCACTGATAAAACACTGTATGACAAGATGAACACTCACACTCCTTAGAAGCCTTCCTCAGGTGAGCCTTTGCTCACATGACCTCCCACATCCAACACCCTAAACTAGTAACCTCCCCACTGCCACATTTGGCAAAAGAACATTCCCAACATTGTAGTTTCAACCAGATACCCACAAATTCCCAGAGTTCACCTACTCCCTCTGACCATCCCCCCCATTCCATGGAAAGTTTAAACCATCTCCCATGCAATCCCCTCACTGACCAGCACTGCCCAACCCAACAACATTAGTGCACCATTGTCATGGCCATCCATTGCAAAACTAAATCTTTCTATCTTATCATAGATTTTGCCCATATGGGCATTCACTCATAATCCTCTTCTCCATTTCTGTCACTGTAAACCTATCTTCCAGGCTCCAGCTCGGTGAATCTGCTCAATTTGCTTATTTCATAACAGTATGGTCATCTAATATTTGTCCTTCCATACATGGCTTGCTTCACTCAACATAAGGTCTACAAGATTCATCCACATTATCCTGTGTGTTAATACAGCATTCTTCCATACAGCTGAGTAATACTAAATTGTGTGTATATGCCAGAGTTTGATTATCTATTCATGGGTTGATGGACATTTGGGTTGTTTCCACCTTGTGGCAATAGTGAATATTTCAACTATGAACATTGGTGTGCATGTGTCTGTTCATGTCCCTGATTCAATTCTTCTGGGTATATACCCAACAGTAGGATTGCTGGATTATATGGCAGTTTTATAGTTAGCTTCTTGAGGAACTGCCAAACTGTCCTTTATATTGGCTGCAACATTCTACAATCCCACAGTAGTTCATAAGGTCCCTATTCCTCCACATCCTCTCCAACAGTTGTAGTCTTCTGTTTTTTTAATAGCTGATAGGCTCTAAAATGTAAGATGATATCTCATTTTAGTTTTGTTTTGCATTTCACTAATAGCTCGTGATGTTGAACATTTTTCATGTACTTTTTTGTCATTTGTATCTCTGCTTTGGAGAAGTGTGTATTCAAATCACTTGCCCATTTTTAAAGTGGGTTGCTTGTCTTTATATTTTTGAAAGTGTAGAATTTCTTTATATATGTTGGATATAAGGCTCCTATCAGGTATATGGTTACCAAATATTTCCCCCATTGAGTAGGCTGCATTTTGATATTCTTTACAAACTCCTTTGAGGTGCAAAATTTTTAAATTTTTAGTCCCATTTATCCATTTTTTTCTTTCATTTCTCATGCTATGGATGTAAAATTCATGAAACCATTTCCTAATACAAGATCCTGTAGATGCTTCCCTACATTATCTTTAAAGATCTTTATGGTCTTGGCTCTTATATTTAGTTCTTTTATCCATCTTGAGTTAATTTTGTGTAAGGTGTGAGATGGTGTTCCTCTCTAACTCTCTTTTGTACATGGGTATCAATTTCTCCAGAGACCTTATGGTTGGGGAATGAATGATGTATTAGAGTATACTTACTGTTATTCTAGTTTAGACTTATTGTGATTCCAGCAATGGAAGAACTGTTATCATTGATGTGGAGCATGTGGCCACTAGAGCATCTGAGCAGAAGGAGAGGGAATAATATGTGTAATATTGGCACATTTTTGGGACTTTGGAACTGTCCTGAATGACATTGTAATGACAGATACAAGCCATTACATATCTTTTTAAAAAATTTCTCAAAGTTACTTACATTACATAAATGTTACATAAAAGTTGTAGAGGACTCCCATATGCCCCACTCCCTACCCCTCCCATACTTTTGCACACTAACAACATCCTTCATTAGTGTGGTGTATTTGTTATAAGTGATGAACATGTATTGGATCATTGCTACTAAGTGAGGATCATAGTTTATATTATAGTTTAAACTCTCTTCCATACATTTTTGTAAGTTATCACAAGATATATAATGGCCTGTCTCTGTCACTGCAACATCATCCAGGACTATTCCAACACCTAGAATCCCCTGAGTACATGGGCAATGTCTAGTGAAGGAGAATGGTCCATTGATGGGCCCTTGATATTGATGACTGTGCTTATAAACTTTTACTCTTTAAATGGAAACTTAGCCTAGTATTACAAGGTGCCTAATAGTTGCCTCCAGGGATCCTACTTGTTTCTCAAATGTAGCCTCTCTCTAAGCCAAACTCAGCATATGAATACATTTCCTTCCCCTAGCATGGGATATCACCCCCGGGGATGACCATCCCTGGTACTTAGGAATTACTACCAAGCATCACTTAGCAACGCAACTGGAAAACGTCCTTGACCAAAAGTGAGGAAACTTAAAGACAAGTGAGTTTATATATCTTGTCATAACTTTCAAAATTGTTCAGGAGAGAGTGTAAACTACAGTGTAAATTATAATCCACGTTTAGTGACAATGGTCTAAAATATGTTCATCAAATGTAACAAATGTACCACACTAAGAAATGATGTTGTTAATGTGGGAAAATGTGCAAGGAATATTTAGCAGGTCTTATGGGAGTCCACTATAAATGTATTTTATTTATTTTTAAAAATTTTTATTGATACTTAGATTATACAAATGACACATAAAAAACATAAGGGGACTCCCATATGTCCCTCTCCCCATACCTCCCATTTTTCCCACATTAACAACATCCTTCAGTAGTGTAGTACATTTGTTGCTATTGATGAATACATTTTGAATCATTGCCACAAAGCATGGATTAAAATTTATGTTATAGTTTACAAACTTTCCCAGCCTATTCTGTGGGTTATTGTGAGATATGTAATGACCTGCATCAGTTCCCGCAATATCATTCAGGACAACTCCAAGTCCCCAAATTGCCCCCATATTTCACCTTTTTCCCTTTCCCTGCCTTCAGCATCTCCAGTGACCACTGTCTCCACATCAATGGTATAATTTCTTCCATTGCTAGAATCACAATAAGTCCATAGTAGAATACCAGTAAGTCCACTCTACTAAATATTTTATTCTCCAATCCTGAGGACTATGGGGTGATGATGTCCATTCCCCCTCTGAATTGAGAGGGGGCTTCAATCACACATGGCTGATGGATGGATCTCTCCTCCTTGTAGTTGTAGACTTTCTCAGTTCTTTGTTGTGATGGTGGTCCATCCTCACCTCCCAGTTCACTGACCTAGGTAAGTCCAATGAATTCAAGAGTAGGTGCTGTAACACCACTGAGGTTCAGGACCCAGCTGGCACATGGGCAGCTGAGAGATTCAAGACTCCTGGGCATAACCAATGCCAGTGACAACCACAGATTCAATAGAAAGGACAGAAGAAGCATGTGTAGAGAAGACACATGTGATTCCAACTCCATCACACTCGCGAGCACAAATTCCATAGTAGAGCTCACTGGCAAGACACCAAACTCCGGAGCCATCTGCCATGACTGTATTACCCGGGTGTTTCTGTAGCCTTCAAGCACACCACTACCTGGGGGAGCATTTATTTTGGATGTCTCTGACATCCTGCTGAGATGTGCATAAGCACAACCCCTCTGATGACATCCCAACTCATTTTAAGTCTCTTATCCATATAAACTCATCTGTCTTTACAATTCCCCCCCTTTACTCAAGGTCCTTTTCTAGTTGCAAAACCATCCAGTTCTTGGTAGAAATCCCTTGGTGGCAGGGAGGCTCATCCTTGGGAGTCATGTCCCATGCTGGGGGAAAGGTAATGCATTTATATGCTGAGTTTTGCTTAGAGAGTGGCCACATTTGAGCAGCATGGAGGATCTCAGGAGATAACTCCCAGGCACCCTGCAACACCAGGCCAATTTGAAATTTCAAGCACAAAAGTCTTATAAGCATAGTAATCTCTATCAAAGGCCCATCAATTGAACATTCTTCTTCATTGCCCCTGAACTTTGGGAATATTTGCTGTTCCATTAGAAAATGTGGGGAAACGGACTTTGGCCCAGTGGTTAGGGCATCTGTCTACCACATGGGAGGTCCGCGGTTCAAGCCCCGGGCCTCCTTGACCCGTGTGGAGCTGGCCCATGCGCAGTGCTGATGCGCGCAAGGAGTGCCCTGCTACACAGGGGTGTCCCCCGCATAGGGGAGCCCCACGCGCAAGGAGTGCACCCATAAGGAGAGCCGCCCAGCGCGAAGGAGGGAGCAGCCTGCCGAGGAATGGCGCCGCCCACACTTCCCGTGCCGCTGACAACAGAAGCGGACAAAGAAACAAGACGCAGCAAAAAGACACAGAAAACAGACAACCGGGGGAGGGGAGGGGAATTAAATAAATAAAAATAAATCTTTAAAAAAAAAAAAAAAGAAAATGTGGCAACCTTTCCAGGGTTGGAACCCAGTACTCCCTCTGCTGTCATATGAATCTCTACCCAGTTTGTCAATACCCAATGAACATCCAAACATATCTACATACTGTATATGCATACCCAGGTGAAAACCCTCCCATGCATCCCCCATCAATGACAACCCACACCAATGCTCCTCCCCTGCCATAGTTGAACCCTTCTGTGATACAAAATTTCTTCAATAATGATGACAAATACATGGCTTAATTCAATTAATAGGAAAATGAGATTGCAATGAGTGGTTTAAACATAAGAAAGAAAATACGTCATAATTTAGACAAACTAAAATAAAGCAAAAAAGTCAATATGAAAAAAAAGAAAAATATTTTAAAAATTTCTTTGAAATTTTGACTTTCATCGCCATAATAATTGTTATCCTGTAAGTACAGTGGCAATTTTTTCCAATTGTTCCTCACTTTCTTATTTTTTTTCCTTTATGTCTTAAAGAAGTTTTAGATCACAGTAAAGTCACATATAGAATATAGGGGACTCCCCCATACCCAACACTCTTCCCCTTTTCCCCCTTCTCTATTAATGATCTTTTACATGTGGGTGGTTCATTTGTTACAACTGATACACAAATGTTGAAACATAATTATTAATCACGGTCATTAGTTTACATTATGTTTTACATTTTAGACCATACACTTATAAACTTTTGGTGAAATTTAACATGGCCTGTATCCATCATTGCAAGATCTTGCAGAACCCTTTTTTACCCACTAGCTACCCCCTCTTCCATCTACTCTATTCCTCCATCTCCCTCCCCAATGACCACCAATCTTTACTGCTTAAAGGAGATTTACAGATCCTTGCAATAATGCTGAGGGCTTGACACACTAGCCTGTCCTCCCCTGTTTGAACCACTCATGCTTTCAAGAGACACCCACCCCTCTGTTTGAGAACATATTGGGCCTCCCCACGATGGGAGTACAACACCTTCCTGCTCATTACATGGGTTTCCAACCACAGATATAATGCACTATGACAAGATGTACACTCACATGCTTCCTAGAAGCCTGCCTCAGGTGTGCCCTATGTCAAATGCCACCCCCATACAACACCCTAAACCAGTAACCTTTCCTTTTCATATTGCCAAGAGTTTCCTCAACATTGTAGTTATAACTACATATCCTCCAATCTCCTGTGTTCTCTTGCTCTCCTCCCCAACCCTCGCTCTACTTCTAGGGGCCATTTGACATATCCTTTCTACCCTATCCCCTGTGAAGCTTAAAAATTTTAAAAAGTATATATTAAAAAGAAAAAAAACTTATGGGAGTGGAGAGGATTTTGCTCAGTGGCTGAATGCCTGCCTCTCATATATGAAGTCCTGTATGAGGTCATGTATGAAGTCCTGGGTTCATTCCCTGGTTTCTACTAAAAAACAAAAACAAATAGAAAAAATGCATGATATAAAGATAAGGCAGTGCTGAGAGGGAAATTTATAGCCCCAAATGCCTATATTAGAGAAGAATAAAGAACTAAAACCAAAGATATAACTGAACACCAGGTAATACTAGAAGAAACACAAAAACCAGCAAACTATTCCCAAAGAAAGCAGGAGGGAAGAAATATTAAAGATTAGAGCAGAAATAAATGAAATTGAGAATAAAACCATAGGGAAAATCAATGAAGTAAAAAGGTCGTTCTTTATGATGATCCATAAAATTGACAAAATCATAACATCACTATCAAAGAAAAAAAGAAGATGCAAATAAAATCAGAAATGAGAAGGGGGGAAGTTACCACTGACCCCCAGAAATGAAAAGGACCATAAGAGGCTATTATGAGATATTGTATGCCAGCATACTACACAACCTAGATTAAATGGACAAATTTCTAATAATTCACAAACAACCTATCCTGATGCTACAAGAAATATAAAGACTTAACAAACCAATCACATTTAAAGAGATTTAATCTGACATCTCTAATCTCCCAACAGAAAAAATTCTAGGCCCAGATGGTTTCATAGGTGAATTCTATCAAACATTTGGAGAAGAATGAATGCAAATCATATTAAAACTCCTCCCAAAAACTAAGAGAAGGGAATATTACCCAATACATTTTATGAAGCCAACATCATCTTAACCAAAGATAGTATAGGAAAAGAAAATTACAGACTAATCTCTGTAATGAGTATAGATGCAAAATTCTCAACAAAATATTTGCACATAAAATCCAACTTGATATGAAAACTCATATACGTTATGACCAAGTGGAATTTATTTCTGGTATGCAAAGTTGTTCAACATTAGAAAGTCAATTAATGTAATATACAAACAAAAAATTGAAGTTATAAAATAGCATAATCTTCTCTATGAATGCAGAAAAGGCATTCAACAATATCCAGTCTCATTTTTTTCTTTCTTTTTCTTTTTTTAAAAGATAAAGAACTTAGATTTTTAAAATTGAACCTTGTTTTCTTTCTTTCTTTTTTTAATATTACATTAAAAAAATATGAGTTCCCCATATACCCTCCATCCCCCTTACCCCACTCCTCCCCGCATAACAACAATCTCCTTCATCATCATGAGACATTCATTGCATTTGGTGAATACATCTCTGAGCACCGCTGCACCTCATGGTCATAGGTCCACATCATAGCCCACACTTTCCCACATTCCACCCAGTGGGCCATGGGAGGACATACAATGTCCGGTAACTGTCCTTGCAGCACCACCCAGGAAAACTCCAAGTCCCCAAAACGCCCCCACATTTCATCTCTTCCTCCCACTCCCTACCCCCAGCAGCCACCATGGCCACTTTCCCCACACCAATGCCACATTTTCTTTGATTACTAATCACAATATTTCATGAATAGAATATCAGTAAGTCCAGTGTAATCCATACTCTATTCCTCCATCCTGTGGACCTTAGAATGGTTGTGTTCATTCCACATCTATATCAAGAGGGGGCTTAGATTCCACATGAATGCTGGATGCAATTCTCCTGCTTTCAGTTGTAGGCAGTCTTGGCTCCCTGGTGTGGTGATTGACCTTCTTCACCTCCATATTAGCTGAGTGGGGTAAGTCCAATAAACCAGAGTTTAGGAGTTGCAAGTATGTTGAGGCTCAGGGCCTGGCTTTCAGAACATGGTCAGTCCAGAGATTCAGGTCCCCTGGGTATACATTAAACCCCAGCACCAACTACAGTTGCAGTAAAAGTAAAAGGAGAGACTTGTGGACAAAGATCACATCTAAGTCCAGCTCCATCGCACAGAAACACAAACTCCAAAGTAGGGCCAACTGAGATGGCACTGAACTCCATTTGCCATGACCATAGAACCTGTGGGTCTTTGTAGCTCTCAGGAGATCCAATATCTGTTGAACCCTGGTTTTTACATCACCACTCCATACTATGAAATCCCCTTAACAATGCTTATAATGTTTTTATTGCATTTTCTTTTTTTATTGTCTTTTAAAGATAAATAGATCATACAAAATGTTATATTAAAAAACATAAGAGGTTCACATATAACCCACTCCCACCCCGCCCACCCCAATCATGTCATCATCACCTTTCATCAGTAAGGCACATTCATTGCATTTGGTGAATACATCCTTGAGCATGGCCACACCAATTGGATCATAGTTTACACTATAGTTCATACTCTCCCCCTGTCCATTCTGTGGTTTATGGCAGGATAAACAGTGTCTTGCATCTGTCCATGCAATATTAGTCAGGACAACTCCAAGTCCCGAAAATGCCCCATATCACACCTCTTTCTCCCTCTCCCTGTCCTCAGCAGCTCTCCTAGCCACGGTCTCCACATCGATGATACAATTTTTTCCATTGCTAGAGTCACAACAGTTCTATAGTAGAACAATAGGAAATCCACTCCAATCCATATTATACTCCTCCATCTTGTGGCTCCTGGGATGGCAATGTCCACTCAACCTCTAAATTGAGAGGGGGATTAAGCCCCACATGGCTGATGGATGTGATTCTCCTGCTTGCAGTTGTAGACACTCTTGTTTCCCTGGTGTGGTGGTTGACCATTCTCACCACTCTGTCAGCTGTGCTGGGTATATCTAATGAACCAGAAAGTAGGTGCTGCAGCTATGCTGAGGCTCTGGACCCAGCTGACACATGGGCAGTCCAGAGATTCATGTCTTCTGAGCATACACAAATCCCACCACCAATCACAGGTTCAGTAAATGTGATGGAAGAAGCATGTATAGAGAGGTCACATCTGAGTCCAAATCCATCACACTGAGGAGTATAAATTCCAAAGTAGGGGCCACTGGTAAGGCACTGAACTTCAAAATCGTATGTCATGAACATAGAACCGGTGTGTCTCCATAGTCCTCAGGAACACCTGAACCTGGGGTTGTATCTACTTTGGCTGTCTCTGGGATCCTGGTGAGACATGCACAATTAAACCCCTCTGATCACCTCCTGACTCATTTTGAAGTCTCTTCGCCATATAAACTCATTTTTCTGTACCATTACCCCTTTTTATTCAAAGTCTTTTCCTAGTTGCATCACCAGTTGATGATGGTAGTAATCCCTCAGTGCCAGGGAGGCTCATCCCTGGGAGTCATGTCCCACACTGGGTGGAAGGTAATGTATTTATATGATGAGTTTGGCTTAGAGAGTGACCACATTTGAGAAACATGGAGGCTCTCAGGAGGTAACTCTTAGGCACCCTACAGCTATAGGCCTTGTTGAAATTTCAAGCACAAAGGCTCATAAGCATAATCATCAGTATCAATGGCCCATCATTGGATCATCCTTCTTCACTGGTCTTTGTCCTTGAACTTGGGGGATTTTTGTTGTTCCGTTGGTAAGTGCAACAGAGCCCACCAGGATGGGAACTCAACACTCTCTCAGTTATCATGTGTAACTCTATCCCCTATGTCAATACTCAACCAACATCTGATCAAATCTATATACCATATATGCATGCCTGGGAGAACGCCCTCTCACCCATGCATCCCCCTTCAATGACATCCCACACCAATGCTCTTTCCCTGCTATAGTTGAACCCCTATATGATCCAAAACTTCTTCAAATCTGAAGCCTTATATATTGCCAAATATTATTAGTAGGAAAATGAAATAGTATTGATATGTTTAAAGATTAGAAATAGAACACATAATGATTTAGAAAAACTAAAATAAATTAGAAAATAAACTGGGGTATTAAAAATGAAAAATATCATATAACTTTATTTTTGATGTTTTGCCTTTCATCACAGTATTAGGTGTTGCCTTGCATGTACAGGGGTAAGGAAATCTCCAACATTTTTTCCTAAAGTCTACACCCTTTCTCTAAAAAAATTTTTCTTCTAAAAACTTTTAGGTCACAGTAAACTCATATAAACAATAAAGAAGAGTCCTATATACCAAAAATCAAACCCTTTTCTCAATTCCCCAGGAATGATCTGTATACATGTGGATGATATATTGGCTACAGCTGATGTACAGATATTGAAACACAGCTACCAACCATGGTTCCATTACAGCTTACACTAAGGTTTATATTTTAGACTATTCACTTTTCTAAAATTTTGGTTACATTATGGTTCACATTATGGTTTACATTTTAGACTGTAAATTTTTACAAATTTTTGTGAAATTTAACATGACTTATATCCATCATTGCATGATCTTGTGGAACACTTCCATTCCCCTCCAGTTAGCCCCACTTCTATCATTTCTATCCTTCTTTCTCCCTTCCCTCAGGGTCCACAGTGACAACCAAGCATCACTGCTTGAAGGACAAGATTCAGTTTTACTTAAAACAATGGTGTGGGTTTAGCATTCTAGTCTGTCCTCCCTCATTGGTATCCATACATGCTTTTGAGAGACACTCTTTCCTGTGTTTGTGGACAACAGTCCATCCTAGAATGGGAGTACAAAACTTTCCTGCTCATTGTATGAGTTTTCACCCACTGATATAACATAATATGACAAGATGAGAAGTCACACACTCCCCAGAAGCCTGACCCATGTGCACCCTGTCCTAAATGTACCCCATCAATCACCCCAAACAAATAATCCTTCCTTATTATATTTTCAAAAGTTTTCTCATTATTATAGTTTCAATCACATACCTGACAATCTCCTATGTTTACCTACACACCTCAAAACATCCCACCCAATTCCATGGATGATCTGTCCCATCCTCTTATCCCTAACCCCCCTCAAGTTTGCAAAGCCCCACCCAATAGTATTCCTATGCCCCCATCTAATCCCTTCACTGCACAAGTACTTACCTCCACATTATCATAGATTTCATTCATGTAGGCATCAGCTCAAAATCTTCTTCTCCCCTCCCCCATTTCCTCTAGTCCCATCATCCAGTCTATAGCTCTGTGGGAAAGGTTGATTTGCTTAATTCATATCAGAGAGGTTATGTATTATTTGTCCTTCAATGCCTGGCATGCTTCACTCAACATAAGGTCCTCAAGATTCATTCATGTAGGAGAGCGGGAGCGAGTGTGAGAATGGGAGGGAGTGTGGAGCGGTAGGGAGCATGAGAGTGGGAGCCACTGGCAGGCAGTTAGTGCCTGTCTTCAGGGTCAGCAAGGGGACTTTATGGTTTACTGTGAGCCAGGCCACTAGGAGTAGAGACTCCCACCATGCAGTCCCCCTGTAGTCCCAGGAGTGCAAGTGTGAGCTGGACACAGGGCCCATCAAGTAGCTGCCAGCTGATTTAAAAGCATCCACACAACTTTCCATGAAAGACCCACATGGATCCCAGGACTGGCGCTGTGGTGACACAATCCTTTTGTCGTTGGCTGTTTCAGAAACCTACCAAGCAGAACGTGTCTGGACATTCATCTGGAGAGACTGTAACAAAATTAATGCTTCCTCAAGGTAAAGCTGTGAGTTTCTAACATTGGACTTGGAAGCTGTGGGAAGGTAAATCCTTTCCTCCTAGGGCAAAGGGTTGTAAATTACCCTGAGAACTACCAGCCCCACAGCAGAGTTACCAAGCCTTGTGTTCCCTAAATGCATGGACTCCAAGCCTGTGTTTCCTGAACCCCCGCAACTCACATCTCACAGACCCACATACCCCAAGTCCACATTCTCCAGGGCCTCTGTTTCCCCAACCCAGCACTCCCAGAATTCTGGCACTTTCCTAGGCCAACAGGCTAACTCTGGGAGTGGGATGGTTTAGATAGAAGATTCAGAGGGGTCCAAGGAGTGTAGGCTTAATTTTCTGGTCCCCTCCTTTTATTGAGATTGGGGGAACATACCAGCTGACTTGGGGAGAACCTAGGAAGAGAGGATAGGTGAATCTGCTGAGAAAGCCTGATTTACCTAAATGTCCTGGAATAGGAAACTTGGTCTGGTAGAAGGTGGGGTCAGAAAATTAACTAGCCCTTCTGTAGCACACTTAAGGGAGGGGGACAGTAGGATGTGCTCTGCATGCTTCCAATAGCATATTCAGGGTTCCTTGCAAGGGGTGGTGCCGTCTTCCAAGAAATTAAGAGACATTATTTCCTGGGGTGAGTTGGTTCACCAGGGACCCATTTGAATCTCCTATAGGAGCCCTCACACAGCCTTTCTACTGCCCTTTGAGAGAGGGAAGTGAGGAAGGGAGAAAGGGGGAAGGTCAGACTCCTAAGCAATTTATTAAATTGCAAAGAGGATTCCTTGTTTGAGGCATTGTCTGGTCTTATTTGTTTTCTTGTTTTTCCTTGTTCTTTATCCCCCCACAGCCCTTTTTTTCCTTTTTCTTATCCTTATTTGCTTTTTTTTCCTTTTCCTTTTTCCCTTCTCTTTTCTTCTTTTTTTCATATTAGGTGCTGCAGGCAACATTTCTTATTTGCTGTGGTTCCTCATCCTCAATTTCCTCCTTCCTGTGTGTACTGATTTTGGCTACCAATGCTATCCCCTTTCCTTTACACGTTTTGATCCTCCATCATTTATTGTTTCTTTTACCTTCCACCTCTCTTTGTCTAGCCCCCAATAATTCTAAAAT
Source organism: Dasypus novemcinctus (assembly GCF_030445035.2). Lineage (NCBI taxonomy): Eukaryota > Metazoa > Chordata > Mammalia > Cingulata > Dasypodidae > Dasypus > Dasypus novemcinctus. Next base: position 124,225,763 of record NC_080704.1, on the reverse strand, counting down.
TTTTTTCTCTAATACCTCTGTTCTGTTTTCTATCTTTTAGTCACTCTTTATTTTATTGTCCTTTATTTTCTCTTTCCCTCTGTCTGGACCACTCTGGCCTTTTAATTCATACTATATTCCTCCCCATACTCAGTTTACTATCTCATTATGCATACTCCACTTTTTTACTGTTATAAACCTACACAGCATACATGAGTTCATAATCCATTCTCCTGTATCTCACATGGTTCTTCTGCTAACATTCACTATCAATCCTACTATTATATATTTTTCTTTTTTTACCCCTTTGCTTTCTCCTGCCTAATATTTTCCTTCAAGGGAACTTAGCAAACAACAAGAAAATAGAATAAGAAAAGCAAAGTGACAAAGGGAAGACTTAACATGCACACAAAAACAACAACTAATTAAACTTCAACATGGAAAAACTAATATGATTCATCCATGTTATCCCTTTTGTTAATAATGTATTCCTTCTTACAGTTGTGTAGTATTCCATTGTGTGTGTATACCACATTTTGATTATCTATTCATTTGTTGATAGGCATTTTGGTTGATTCCAACTTTTGGCAATAGTGAATAAGGCTGCTTAGAACCTTGGTGTGCATACATCAGTTCATGTTCTTGTTTTCAAATTGACTGTGTATATAGCCAGCAGTGGAATTGCTGGGTCATATGGCAAACTATAGCTGGGTTTTAGGAACAACCAAACTATCCTCCAGAATGGCTCAATCTTTCTACATTCTGAGCTGCCGTGGATGAGGGTTCTTATTTGTCCATATCTTCTCCAACACTTTTATTCCTCTGTTTTTTTTAATACCTGCCAGTCTAATGGATGTGAAATGGTATCTCATTGTTGTTTTGATTTAAATTTCCCTAATACCTTGTGAGTTTGAGCATATTTTCATGTGCTTTTTAGCCATTTGTGTTTCTTCTTTGGAGAAGTGTCTGTTCAATCTCTTGCCCATTTTTTGAATGGGCTGTTTGTCTTTTTATTTTTAAGATAAATGATCTCTTTATATGTGTGGATAGCAGATATATGATTACCAAATATTGTGTAGACTGTCTTTTCACTTTGTTGATAAACTCCTTTGAGATGCAAATGGCTTTAATGTTGAGGTTTCAAGTTCAGAAAGTTTCCTTCTTTTCCTATCTTTCGCAGTGTTTTTATTAGGAAAGTGTGCTGTGTTTCATCAAATGCTTTTTCTGCACCTATAGATAGTATTTCATTTTTTCTTTCAAAGTGTTTATGTGATATATTGCTTTGATTGAGTTTTTTATGTTGAACCTTCCTTGCATAACAGGGATGAAACCCACTTGGTCATGTTGTATAGTTCATTTGGTGTCTTGTTAAATAAGATCAGCAAGTATCTTTTTAAAAATACTTTATCATCTAGAACCATTAGAGAGCTTGGTCTGTAATTTTCCTTTCTTTCATTGTCTTTGTTTGGGTTTGGTATTAAGATAATGTTGGCCTCATACAATGAATTAGGAAATGTTCATTCTATTTTGATTTTTTCAAAGAGATTAAGCAAGATTGGTGTTAGTTCTTCCCAGAATGTTTTGTAGAATTCACCTGTGAATCTGTCTGGCCCAGGGCTCTACTTAGTTGCGAGATTTTTAATGACCATTTATATGTCTTTACTTCTTTTTTTTTTTTTTTTTTGGCTTTAATACAAAGAGTTTTAATAAAAAAGTCAAAGTCTACATTAAACCAGGAAATCAATAAATCTGAGTTATACAAGCTTTCTATATACTTAGAAAAAACAAAACACAGTTATAATAAAACTCTTTTTAATTCAAAATAGAGTCTAATTTAAAGAAAATGTCATTATGCCCAGTTGATCACATGTTGTTTTGTCATTTAAATTAAATGGTTCACCTGAAAATGGGAAGCATATTATAGTGAAAATTCCATCTCAGGGTACTTCTGCAAATTATCTGGTTAATTTTCATCATGAATCAAATTCTGTTTCCAAACGGCAGCCACAGTCTTTAATTGCTTTTAGATAGGCACTTAAGAAATACTTCTGATGAGGAGAAAACCCCAAGATTGTGAATCATCCTATTAACTCCTGGGAAAAATGAGGCTCTAAACAAAGCAAACTTTCCAGAACTCCCCCTTCCACAACCTAGAAACCGTAATTATTTCCAGGCTTTTCCTGACAATGACAAGAATGAGGAAAGGACATTAAAACGTTCTATTCTTATGCATTTCAAAAGTAAACTTAGTAATTTGGTGACTTTACAGCTCTCTCTCTCTCTCAACTTGAATTGATCTTGGTATACTACATAGTTACCATAACAGGATTAGAGAAGGCTGCGATTCTGTCATATCTTACCCAGTTGCTATTAACCCTAGCAAAACAGTCCTTTTTTGAAAAAAGGAGGGTGGGGGGAGAAAATCTCATAAACCCTGACAAATGCAAAAGATATATTTTTTTAAATTAAAGGCAGTTAGAAAAATCAGTTAGTTAAATTGAGATAACCCAAGAGGTCCAATAACTTTCTCCTATTCAGCCACATGATCCAGATAAGAAAAATGAATATGAAATATAATAATTTCCCAACAAATACTTGGAAGAAGAAAGAAACAGAATGGGGGGAAACCCAGGCTGGCCTGTTGAAACACCGTGGAGCTACCCAGCAGCAACGCTTGTAGAAGCTTTCCTAGGTTTGCATAATGCTCCTATGCAACTCTTCCATTAGGAAGCGCATTCCTATAAATAAGTCATCACTTCAGGTTTTGAACACGGATCACGTGCAATGGTTGTAGACTGTTGTATCTTTAAAAAAAAAAACCCACCAATCAGCAGTTAAAACAAACATTAGGCGTTCTTTGATAAAGTAGTATTCCTCACCTAGTACTTATGAAGCCCAAATTCAGTCATTTCAGAGTTTAAGTGCTGAGCTAGAAGACGTGATTTCATCCGTAGAGAAACACCCAGAGAATCTGATGCTGGCGTTCTCTTCCCTGTCGCCAGTGACACCCCTCCTGGCCAGCTCGTCACGTCGGGAGACGGCATTCTCCCAGGAAGGTACAATTCTCAGCTGTGAACGTCCACTCTGTTCAGGATCTTTGGTACATTTGAAGTATAAGAAAATAAATGGCACAATAATATAACTATCCAAGAAAAAAAATTTCATCAAAAGAAATAAAAGCTAACGAGCCATGATCCATAACAACGGGCTAGAAAACCAAAGTCAATTGCTCTTTTGCTCACTTTGAGTCCATGTACATGATCAGAAGTTTGACATTTAAAAAAATAGTTTAATAAAAATACACTAGTTCTACAAGCAGCCTTCATGGTCATTTCTTAAATTAAACTCATCATAATCAAATGAAAATAATGCCATGTCCTCTTATTGAAAGAGGTCCTCTTGTTACAAGAAAAGCAACTTTACATTTTCTATAACACAACACATCTCCCTATGAGTACACAGACTGTGCATATAAAGGTCATCAGTATTTCTGAACGCAAAGTAACGATATTAGCGGAGTGCTTGAGTGAAGGCGCTAAACTTCCTCTTCCTTATTATAAACTTGCCACTCCCTACTGTAGAGTTGGTGTAATAACACATGTAGTGACATGATACAGTCTTTTTTTTTTTTTTAAATAACCAGTGTATTTCCTTTCTAAAGTTTCTTAAAACCATGACAGAAATTGTCTTTGTATATATTCTATAGCTGTCCAAACCAACAGGGCAGTGTTCTAACACCAACTATGGAAAATGGCTTTTACTGATTACCTAGACCCACACGCACGGCAGTAATGCGGCACCTTTGCAGCGCCACCGCCAGGTGAGCCTGGGCTCTTCAGGTGATATGTGTGTTTCTCCTGAATTATCAGAATGTTACAGTACACGGCCACGGGACACACAGGCAGAATGGACCTTGATGCGCATGGAGGCAGTGCAGTTAGAAAGGGATGTACGTTCCTTTTATTCCAGTACCTTAGTATAATAAAGTTAACAAAAATAATAAAATATTACAAAAAAAAAAAAAAGCCAGCTGGCACTGCCAACCAATTCCTGTAGTAGTCTTAGAAATCCTAATCCCGTAGAATTTCCTCTTGTAGTAGATAAGCACCACCGTCCTCGGGTGTGTTTCAGTGTATCGTTTTCTACGCCCAGCAAGCCTGGCGATGCAGCTACCTGAGTTCTCCTGGTTGTGCGCAAATGCAGTCTTAATTCACAACTTCCCAGCTTTCATGTAGGTGGGGATAGAGCCACGCTGAGTCAGCCCTTCAAACCTCTTATAGGTGTAATTGAGAAAAACCCAGTCTTTGGATTTGTAGTCCGGCTCTGTGGTGTTTGGCACTGGCTGTAAAATATCAGATTCGGGAAAGTCATCGAAATTTGAAGTGTCATCAATGCTTTTGATTTCTATAGGGATTGCTGCTGGCCTTTCCCTGATGTGCCCCCAGTCTACACCTTCAAAGAAGGGATGACCTTTTATTTCTTCTACTCCACTATTTCCAATTCTATTTTCAGAATCAATACAAAATCTGAGAATTAAGGCTTTGGCTTTCTCAGCTATCGGCACCTCTGGAGGGAATACCAGCGTTTCTTTCCAGCTCATCACTTTTCTGTACGTCTCTTGAGGCGTTTCCGAGCAGAAAGGTGGGTACCCTATTAGCATCTCATACATGATCACTCCCAGAGACCACCAGTCGCACAGTTTGTTGTAGCCCGTCTGCATGAACACTTCCGGGGCGATGTAATCCGGTGTGCCGACAGTTGAGTATGCCAGCTGCCTCCTGTTCTTCTTCCAGGTCTCAGCCTTCCTCTTCGAGTTCATGTTCTGAAATGAGAAGTCGCTTGGTGGGTTGTGGGTGAGGTTTCGGTAGAATTCAGTCCTGTGAGCTTTCTTTAATCCCGTGCATAAACCAAAATCAGACAATTTTACATGACCCTTGGCATCCAGTAAAAGGTTGTCTGGTTTAATATCTCGATGGATGAAACCCAATTGATGGATTGCATCTATTGCCAGAACCGTCTCTGAAATGTAGAACTGGGTTTCTTCTTCTGTCAAGGTGTCTTTCTTCATTAACAGTGTCATCATGTCACCTCCAGGGAGAAATTCCATGATTAGATAGAGGTTCCTCTTATCCTGAAAACTGTAAAACATCTTCACCACCCAGGCACCATCTGCTTCAACCAAAATATCTCTTTCTGCTCGAATATGGGCCACCTGCTCTTTCTCAAGCATATCAGCCTTTCTCAGTATCTTCATTGCATAGATATGACCTGTGTCTTTCTTCTGGACTAGCCGCACCTCTCCAAAAGCTCCTCTTCCTATGACTTTAAGAGACTCAAAGTCATCCAAGCCAAGTCTGGTCCTCTTGAGCCGTAAGAACTCTGTTTCTTTGCGGGCATGTTGTGATCGGCGTAACTTTTTCTCTTCATCTGCTAACCCTTCTTCTTCCATGGCCACTTCTAATTTCTTCTGCCTGGTTTCTCTCTCTTCATGCTGCAAAATGAGGTTGCTGTAAAAATTCTCCAGGGTGAGCTTGGCTACAGTCACTCTCTCCCGGGTATGGCTGCTCATAGGAAAGGTTGTTGTCGTCCCTGCCGTCATTGCCATAGTAACAGAAACTGCTGGTCGCGCCCGCGGCCGGCCCAGCCTCTGCTCGGACCGCAGCCGGCCGGAGCCCGTCCGCGCCCGGCCCCAGCGCCGCCCTCGCCCCGCCCCCCTGTCTTTACTTCTGATTAGGTATTATGGGATCATCAATTCCTTCTTTGGTCTATGTAGGCTGCTTATGAGTTTCTAGGAGTTTGTCCATTTCTCTAAATTGTCCTTTTTGTTGGAATATAATTTTTCAAAGTATCCTCTTATAATACGCTTTATTTCTGTGTGGTCAGTGGTGATATCCCCTTTCTCATTTCTTATTTTGTGTATTTGCACCTTTTTTTTTTCTTTGTTAGTCCAGCTAAGAATTTGTAAATTTTATTGATCTTCTCAAAGAAGTAGCTCTTGTTTTTTTATTTTTCAAGTGTTTTCTTATTTTCTATTTCATTTAATTCTTTTCTGATCTTTGTTGTTTATTTCTTTCTTCTTTCTTTGGGGTTAGTTTGGTTTTTATTTTTCACTAATTTCTTGAAATTGCACTTAGGTCTTCGATTTTAGCTCTTCTTTTCTGATGTATGAATTTATGGCTATGAATTTCCCTCTCAGTATAGCTTTTGCTGCATCCCATAAGTGTTTATATGTTGTGTTGTCATTTTCATTAGTTTCAAGGTAATTCCTGATTTCTTTTGAGATTTCCCCCTAGACCCACAGATTGTCTAAATCATGTGTTTGACTTCCGTATCTTGTTGCCAAGTCTGGGTCTCTGGCTCTCGTAGATTTTCAACTTCATTCTCCTGTGGTCAGAGACATTGTTTTGTTCCATTTAAAATTTTCTGAGTTCATTCACACTTTCTCAGTGACCTAGCATGTTGTCTGTCTTGGAGGAGAATGATCCATCTACCCTTGAGAAGAAGGTATATCCTGCTCTATTTTTTAATAAGGGTTTTGTATATATCTATTATGTCCAGATCTTCTAATATGTTATTCATAATGTTTGTTTCTTTATTGATTCTCTGTTGAGATGTTCTGTTTAAAGTTGATAATGGTGTACCAAATTTCCCAACTATAATTGTAGAGGCATCTATTCCTCCAGTTTGTTTTCTAGTGTTTGCCTCATGTATTTTGAGGCACCCTGATTAGGTGGATAAATATTTTAGAGAGTTCTTTTTTCTTGAAAGATTACCCCTTTTACTAATATATAGTGTCCATCTTTGTCACTGAAAACAGTTTTCCACTTAAAGTCTATTTTGTTCTATATTATTATAGCTATTCCTGCACTTTTTTGTCTATTGTTTGCTTGTAACTTTGTTTTCCAGCTTTTTTTCCCCACTTTCCACTTTTTTTTTGTTTTCCAATTTCATCCTTTTTGAGTCCCTGGCTCTAAGGGTGATTTCATGTAGACAGCATATAGATTGGTCATATTTGCTTTTCCATTCTACCAATTTGCTGTTCTTGACAGGTGAATTTAATCAATTAACATTCAGTGTAATTACTCTCAAGGAACTACTTATATTAGCCATATTTGCTTCTGAGTTGTATATGTATTATGTTGCTTTTATTTCTTTTTCTTTTTGGTTGTTCTTACACTCTCCTGCAACTGTTTTTAGGGTTTCTTTTTCCTCCTGCAAAAGTCCCTTTAGTGTTTCTTGAAGGAGAGGTTTCTTAATGGCATATGTCCTTAGTTTCTGTTTATCTGTGAATATTTTGAAGTCTCCATTATTTTTGAAGGCAAGCTTTTTTGGATAGAGTATTGTTGTGTGGAAATTTTTCCTTTCAGTACCTTGACTATGCCATACCTCTGCCTTCTTGACTCCATGGTTTCAGATGAAAAAATAAGCACTTATTCTTATTGATCTTCCCTTGTATATTATGGTTCGCTTTCCTCTTGAAGTCCTCAGTATTTTCTCTGTCTTGAGCATTGCATAATTTTACAAATATATGTCTTGGAGTAGGCCTCTTGGGATTTATATTGTTTAGGGTGTGCTGCACTTCCTTTATGTGTACATCTATCCCCTTCAATAGGTTTGGAAAGTTTACAGCCATTATTTCTTCCGACATCCCATCTGTCCCCTCTTCCTTCTCTTCTCCTTTTGTGATGCCTATAATTCATATGTTTGTACATTTTGTGTTATCATTTAAATCCCTAATTCCATGCTGGATTTTTTCTATCTTTTTATCTATCAATTCTACTATCTGTTTCATTTCAGATGTATTATTTTGCACATAACTGATTTCTCTGCTTCTTCAATTCTGTTGTTATTTGCTGATAGTGTATTTTTGATTTTTTGAATGGTGCCATTCATCACCAATCATATCTCTTTTCTTTTTGAGTATGTTTACAATTTCTTCAGTATGATCTCCAAGTATTTTCTTACTATCCTTGATCTCTTCATTCATTTCATTAAGTTGTTCCATGATATTTCATTGGAGACTTTGATTAGTTGTTTGATATTCTGTTCCTCTTCGTGGTTTTAATTTGTTCCTTGGATTGGGCCATGTCTTCCTGATTACTGGTTTAGTTTGTACTTTTGTGTTATTGTCTGGCCATCATTTTATCTTTGTAGGTTCTTTCGGTTGATTAGTTTCTCTGTCTGGTCTCAGGGTTTTTTAAAATTCATTTTTAAAAATATTACATTAAAAAAATATGAGGTCCCCATGTGCTCCCCACCCCCCTCACCCCACTACTCTCCTCATAGCAACATTCTCCTCCATCATCATGACACATTCATTGCATTTGTTCAATACATCTCTGAGCATCACTGCACCTCATGGTCAATGGTCCACATCATAGCCCACACTCTCCCAGGTTCCATCCAGTGGGCCATGGGAGGACAGACAATGTTTGACAATTGTCCCTGCAGCACCACCCAGGACAACTACAAGTCCCGAAAATGCTTCCACATCTCATATCTTCCTCCCATTCCCGACACCCAGCAACCACCATACCACGAATGCCACATTTTCTTTGATTATTAACCATAATAGTTCATGAATAGAATATCAGTAAGTCCACTCTAATCCATATTCTATTCCTCCATTCTGTGGAACTTGGATTGGTTGTGTCCATTCCACATCTATATCAAGAGGGGGCTTAGATTCCACATGGATGCTGGATGCAATCCTCCTGCTTTCAGTTGTAGCACTCTTGGCTCCATGGTGTGGTGGTTGACATTCTTCAACTCCATGTTAGCTGAGTGGAGTAAGTCCAATAAACCAGAGTGTAGGAGCTGAAGTCTGTTGTGGCTCAGGACCAGGCTATCATATGGTCAATCCAGAGATTCAGATCCCCTGGGTATATATTAAACCCCATAACCAACTACAATTCTGGTAAAGTAACAGGAAAGAATTGTGAAAAGAAATCACACCTGAGTCCAGCTCCATCATACAGAAACACCAACTCCAAAGAAGGGCCAACTCACATGGTAGTGAACTCCATCTGCCATGACCATAAAACCTGTGGGTCTCTTTAGCCCTCAGAAGAACCAATACCTGGGGTTGTATCTACTTTATCTGTCTCTAGGACTCTGCTCAGGTGTGCATAAGGGCAACCCCTCTGATAACCTCCCAGCTCTTTTTTAGAGACTCATAGCCATATAAACTCATTTGCCCTTTCCATTTCCTCCTTGATTTAAGTAAAAAAGCATTTTTAACTGCTGTTATTATATGTAGACAGAGATATTCTTCTGGTTCGAGTTGACCTTTTATTCAAGGTCATTTTCTAGTTACGTCATCAGCTGGTACTTGGTATTGATCCCTCAGTGCCAGGGAGGCTCATGCCTGGAAGTCATGTCCCATGCTGCAGGGAAGGCAATGAATTTACATGCTCAGTTTGGCTTCGAGACTGGCCACATTTGAGCAACATGGAGGCTCTCAGGAGGTAACTCTTAGGCACACTGCTGCTCTAGGCCTTGTTCTTATTTCAGGTGCACAGGCTCACAAGAATAGCAATTCATATCAGGGGCTCATTGTTGGACCTTCATTCTTTTTTGGTCTTTGCCATTGCACTTGGGGGATTGTTGCTCTTCCTTTAGGGACTGTGCCAGCTTCCCTGGCTAGGAACTCAGCACTCCCTCAGTTGTTGTTTTTAATTGTTTCCACTCTAAAAATATCCAAATCTTTTTATGTACCCTGGATATATGCCCTCTAGAACGCCCTGCCAACCATGTGTCCTCTGTCAATAACATCCCACTCTAGTATTCCTCCACTGCCATTGTTGAATCTCTCTGTGATCCAAAACTTCCTGAAAAGTGAAGCCCAATATATTGCCAGGTTCCCTTAATAGTAAAATGGAATATAGCCATGAACTTAAAGGTTAGATATAGAATACATACTTGGAAATATTCTATATCCTATCTTTTAATTTTGTTTTTTCTAATTATTAAACTTATCTTCGCAAGAGTCTTAGATCACAGTAATTCATATATACAATATACAGTATCCCCACATATCCAACATAAAAATTTTCCCTTCCACAGAAATAATCTTTTAACATATTCATACCATATTTACTGAAACGGATGTGCAGATTTTGAGACAATAGCTTTCAAACAAGGTAACATTTGTGTTTACATTGTGGTTTATATTTTAGACTATACAATTTTCTAAATTTTTAGTTATCTTATGTTTACATTATGATTTACATTTTAGCCTATTAGCCCCTATATATTTTTGGTGTAATTTTACATGGCTTATATCCATCCTTGTGTACACTTGTGAAACAGTTCTATTGCCCACATAGTTACATTGGTTCCATCTATTCAATACTTATTTCCCCCTCCCCTTAGGGTCCACAGTGACAGTCAATCTTCATTTCTTGAAGAGCCATGTTCAGAGATACTTGCAACAGTGTTGAGGACTAGACATGGTGAACTGCCCTTATACCCTGGGAGCCACCATTTCTCTTGAGAGATACAGTTTCCTCTATTTAATGGCCTCAGATCTCCCCTGGATTTGGGTATACCTTCACTCTTATTATATGGGTCTCTACCCAATGTTATAACTCACTCTGGCAAAAAGAGCATTTACATATTCCCTAGGAGTCTGTCCTGTGTCAGATTATCCCCTTTAAGTATCTTAAACAGGTAACTTTCCTTATTATATTTTTGAAAAGTTTTTCTCAGCATTATACTCTCAATGAACACCTGACAATCTCCTATGTTCGTATGTTGCCCCAATTCCCCCCAATTTCTTGGGCAATATTACCCATCCTCCCATCCCTAGCTCCCTCAAGCCCACAAATCCCCACTCAAAGGTAACCCTATTCCCCCATTTTATCCGTTCCATGTACACATACTTACCTCCAGCTTATCATAGATTTCACCCATGTAGATGTCAGCTTACGTCCTTCTTCTACCCCCTGATTTCCTGTAAGCCAATCATCCAGTCTCTAGCTCTCTGAGGCAGCTTGGTTTACTTATTTCATGTCATTGAGGTCATGTAGTATTTGTCCTTCAGTGCCTGGATTGCTTCACTCAATATCAGGTTCTCAAGATTCATCCATGTTATCATGTGTGTTTGTAGTATATTGGTTTTAGAGCCGAGTAGTATTCCATTGTAAGGATATACCACATTTTATTTATCCATTCATCTGTTGATGGGCATTTGGGTTGACTACAACTTTTGGTGATAGTGAGCAATGCTGCAATGAACATTGGTGTGCATATATCGGTTTGTGTCCTTGTTTTCAGTTCTTTTTTTTTTTTTGTGTGTGTGTGTGTGTTTTTTATTGACTTTGTAATAATATTACATTAAAAATATATATGTGAGGTCCCATTCAACCCCACCCCCCACCCCCCCTCTCCCCCCCCCCCAACAACACTCGTTCCCATTATCATGACACATCCATTGGATTTGGTAAGTACATCTTTGGGCACCTCTGCACCTCATAGACAATGGTTCACATCATGGCCCATACTCTCCTCCATTCCATCCAGTGGGCCCTGTGAGGATTTACAATGTCCGGTGATTACCTCTGAAGCACCATCCAGGGCAGCTCCATGTTTTCAGTTCTGGTGGGTATATACCCAGCAGTGGAATTGCTAGGTCATATGGCAAATTTATGGTTAGTTTTTTGAGAAACCGCCAAACTGTCCTCCAGAATGGTTGGGTCCTACTGCATTCCCACCAGCAGTGGATGAGGGTTCCCATTCCTCCACATCCTTTCCAGCATTTGTATTCTTCTATTTTTTTCATAGCTGCCAATCTTATGGGAGTAAGATGGTATCTGATTGTAGTTTTGATATGCATTTCCCTGATAGCTAGAGATTTACAGCATTTTTTTCATGTGCTTTTTAGCCATTTTTACTTCTTCTTTGGAGAAATGTCTGTTTAAATCTTTTTCCCATTTTTAAATGCACTGTCTATCTTTTTATTTTCAAGATATAGGAGTTCTTTATATATGCAAGTTATGTCTCCTATCCCATATATGGTTACCAAATATTGTCTCCCATTGTGTAGGCTCAATTTTCACTTTCTTGAGTAACACCTTTGAGGTGCAGAAGGCTTTAATTTTGAGGAGATCCCATTTATCTATTGTTCTTTTGATTCTCGTGCTTTTGGTGTGAAGTTCATGAAGCCATTTCCTATTACAAATTCTTGTATATGCTTCCCTACACTGCTTTCTAAAGTCTTTTTGGTCTTGGCTCTTATATTTAGGTCTTTGATTTATCTGAGTTGATTTTTGTATAAGGTGTGAGATGGTAATCTTCTTCCATTCTTTTACATATGGATATCCAGTTCTCCAGGCACCATTTTTTTTTCTTTTTTTTTTTTATTGATTTTGTGATAATATTACATTAAAAATATATATGTGAGGTCCCATTCAACCCCACCCCCCCACCCCACCTCTCCCCCCCCCCCCCCCAGCAACACTCGCCCCCACCATCATGACACATCCATTGGACCTGGCAAGTACATACTTGGGCACCTCTGCACCTCACAGTCAATGGTCCACATCATGGCCCATACTCTCCCCCATTCCCTCCAGTGGGCCCTGGGAAGATTTACAATGTCCAGTGATTGCCTCTGAAGCACCATCCAGGGCAGCTCCATGTCCCAAAGACGCCTCCACCTCTCATCTCTTCCTGCCTTTCCCCATACCCATCAGCCACCATGTCCACTTTCCCAATCCAATGCCACCTCTTCTATGTGGACATTGGATTGGTTGTGTCCATTGCACCTCTATGTCAAGAGGAGGCTCAGATTCCACATGGATGTTGGATGCAATCCTCCCACTTTCAGTTGTAATCACTCTAGGCTCCATGGTGTGGTGGTTGTCCTTCTTCAACTCCATCTTAGCTGAGTGTGATAAGTCCAATAAATCATATTGTAGGTGCTGGAGTCTATTGAGGCTCAGGACCTGGCTATCACATTGTCAGTCCAGAGATTCAAATCCCCTAAATATATCTTAAACCCCAACATTAACTGCACCTCCATCACCTTAGCATGAAAGTCTTATGAAGGAAGAGCCCATCTGAGTCCAGATTCATCACACATAAACATCAGTTCCAAAAAGGGGCCATCTGACCTGGTAGTTAACCCCATCGGCCATGACCATATCTCCCATGGGTCTCTTTAGCCCTCAAAGGAACCGATATCTGGGGGTTGTATCTGCTTTATCTGTCTTTCTGACTCTGCTCAGTTGTGCATGAGGGCAATCCTTCTGCCAGCATCCAGACTCTTTTTGAGAAACTCGTAGCCATATAAACTCATTTCTCTTTTCCATTTCCCCCTTACTTTAGGTCAAACAGCATTTTAAAGTCATGTTATTTTATGTAGACAGGGATATTCTGCTGATCCACATTGAACCTTCCGTATAAGGTCATTTTCCAGTTGCATCATCAGTTGGTAGTTGATAGTGGTCCCTCGTTGCCAGGGAGGCTCATCCCCGGGTGTCATGTCCCACGCTGGGGGGAAGGCATTGCATTTACATGCTGAGTTTGGCTTTGAGACTGGCCACATTTGAGTAACATGAAGGCTGACAGGAGGAAATTCCCAGGCACAATGTTGCTCTAGGCCTTGTTCTTATTTTAGGCTTATCAGCTCACAAGCATAGTCATTAGCATCAGGGGCTCACTGTTGAACCCTCACTCCCTCCCGGTCCCCGCCGCTGTACCTGCGAGACTGTCGCTGCTCCGCTAGGGACCACGACAGAGCACCATTGGCCAGGTACCCAGTACCCCCCCTGCTGTGGTTTTTAATTGTTGCCACTATGAGTATATCCAAACATTACCATGCACCCTGGACATATGTTCTGTACAGCTCCCTGTCAGCCAAATATCACCTGTCATTGGTATCCCATACCAGTATCCCTCCATTGCCATTGTTGAAACACTCTGTGATCCAGAACTCCCCGAAATTTGAAGCCCAATATAATGTCATGGTCCCTTACTAGGGAATGGCATATAGCAATGGATTTAAATGTTAGATAAAGAACTTGGATAAAGTTAGATAAAGAACTTAGATAAAGAATGTTGACTTGCAAAAATTCTACATCCTATCTTCCCCCCCCCCCCCTAATTATTCAGCTTCTCTTCACAGGAGTCCTAGACCACAGCAATGCATATATATAATATACAGCACTCCCATACATCCACCACAAAACCTTTTTCCTTCCACAGCGATACTCTTACACCCTATTCATATCATATTTACTTAACGTGATGTACAGAGTCTGAGACATTAGCTTTCTAACAAGGTGACATCTGTGCTTACATTGTGGTGCATACTTTAGGATATACAGTTCTTTACATTCTTAGTTATCCTATGTTTTACATTATGGTTTACATTATCAGTCTGTCATCTCCTATATGTTATGGTGTAATATTACATGTTTTATATCCATCCTTGTGTACTCTCAAGAAACTCCTCTCTTACCCCCCATTTACCTTGGTTCCACATATTTAACGTCCATTTTCCCTTCCACCTTGGTGCCCACAGTGACAGCCAACCTCCGTTTCCTGAGGAGCCACTTCCAGAGATAGATGGAATAGTGTTCAGGGCCTAACTTGCTCAACTGCCCCAATGCCCTGGGAGCCACCCTTTCTCTCGAGGGATACAGTTCCCTCTATTTGGTGGCATCAGTCCTCCCCAGGATGTGGGTCCACCCCCACTCTCACTACTTGGGTTTCTACCCCATGGTGACACCCACTCTGGCAGAATGAGCATTTAGACATTCCCCAGGAGCCTGTCCTGCATCAGACCCTCCCCTCGGAGCATTCTAAACAGGTAACCCTCTTTATTATATTTTGATATGATTTTCTCGGCATTTTACTCTCCACCAACACCTGACCCTCTCCTGTGTTCGTATGCTACCCCTCCCTCCCCCCACTTTTGGGCAATGTTACCCATCCGTCCCTCCCCAGCCACCCTCAAGCCCCCAAAGCCCCAACCAAAGGCAACCCCTTGCCCCCCTTTTATCTCTTCTTTGTGTTCATACTTACCACCATCTCGTCTTATATTCCACCCCTGCAGACATCGGCTCATATCCTTCCTCCACCCTCCGATTTCCTGTAAGCCTATCGTTCAGTCTCTTGCTATCTAAGGCAGCTTGTTTATTTCATATCATTGAGGTCATGTAGTATTTGTCCTTCAATGTCTGGGTTGCTTCACTCAACATAAGGTTCTCAAGATTCATCCATGTTATCACATGTGTTTGTAGTGTGTTTGTTCTTACATCCGAGTAGTATTCCATTGTGTGTATATACCACATTTTATTGATCCACTCATCTGTTGATGGGCATTTGGGTTGATTCCAACTTTTGGCAATAGTGAACAATGCTGCTATGAACATTGGTGTACATATATCGGTTTGTGTCCTTGTTTTCAGTTCTGCTGGGTATATACCCAGCAGTGGTATTGCTGGGTCATATGGCAAATCTATGGCTAGTTTTTTGAGAAACCGCCATACTGTCCTCCAGAACGGTTGGATCCTTCTGCATTCCCACCAGCAGTGGATGAGTGTTCCCCTTTCTTCACATCCTCTCCAGCACTTGTATTCTTCTGTTTTTTTCATAGCTGCCAATCTTATGGGTGTAAGGTGGTATCTCATTGTAGTTTTGATTTGCATTTCCCTGATAGCTAGAGATTTGGAACATTTTTTCATGTGCTTTTTTGCCATTTGTATTTCTTCTTCGGAGAAGTGTCTGTTTAAGTCTTTTTCCCATTTTTTAAATGGGTTGTTTATCTTTTTATTTTCAAGATATAGAAGTTCTTTATATATGCATGTTATAAGTTTCTTATCAGGTATATGATTGCCAAATATTTTCTCCCACTGTGTGGGCTCCCTTTTTACTTTCTTGACAAACTCCTTTGAGGTGCAGAAGGCTTTAATTTTGAGGTAGTCCCATTTATCTATTAGTTCTTTTGCTGCTCGTGCTTTTGGTGAGATATTCATAAATCCATTTCCTATTACAAGGTCCTGTAGATGTTTCCCTACACTGCTTTCTAAGGTTTTTATGGTCTTGGTTCTTATATTTAGGTCTTTGATCCATCTTGAGTTGATCTTTGTATAAGGTGTGAGATGGTAATCCTCTTTCATTCTTCTACATATGGCTATCCAGTTCTCCAGACACCATTTGTTGAATAGGCCACTCTCTCCCAGTTGAGAGGGTTTGGTGGCTTTATCAAATATTATGTGGCTGTATATGTGAGGTTCTATATCAGAGCTTTCAATTCGAGTCCATTGGTCTATGTGTCTCTCCTTATGCCAATACCATGCTGTTTTCACCACCGTAGCTTTGTAATATATTTTGAAGTCAGGTAGTGTGATTCCTCCAATTTCATTGTTCTTTTTCAGTATGTCTTTGGCTATTCGGGGTCTCTTTCCTTTCCAAATAAATTTCATAGTTAGTTTTTCTAGTTCCTTAAAGAAGGCTGCATTGATTTTTATTGGGATTGCATTGAATGTGTAGATCAGTTTTGGTAGGATAGACATCTTAATAATATTCAGTCTTCCTATCCATGAACAAGGAATAGTCTTCCATTTATTTAGGTCTTCTTTGATTTCCTTGAACAATCTTGTATAGTTCTCGGTGTATAAGTTCTTTACCTCTTTAGTTAAATTTATTCCTAAGTATTTGATTTTTTTGTTTACTATTGTGAATGGTATTTGTTTCTTGATTTCCTCCTGATCTTGCTCATTATTAGTGTACAGAAATGCTACTGATTTTTGCGCATTGATCTTATAACCTGCGACTTTACTAAACTCATTTATGAGTTCTAGAATCTTCGTTGTAGATCTCTCAGGGTTTTCTATGTATAGGATCATGTCATCTGCAAATAATGAAATTTTGACTTCTTCCTTTCCAATTTGAATGCCTTTTATTTCTGGTTCTTGCCTCAGTGCTCGAGCAAGTACTTCTAAGACAATGTTAAATAGGAGCGGAGACAGTGGGCATCCTTGTCTTGTTCCTGAGTTTAGAGGGAAGGAGTCTAGGATTTCTCCATTGTAAACAATATTGGCTTTAGGTTTTTCATATATACTCTTTATCATGTTCAAAAAATTTCCTTGTATTCCAATCTTTTGGAGTGTTTTTATCAAGAAAGGGTGCTGTATTTTGTCAAATGCTTTTTCTGCATCAATAGATATAATCATGTGATTTTTTTCCTTCAATCTGTTTATATGGTGTATTACATTGATTGATTTTCTTATGTTAAACCATCCTTGCATACCTGGGATGAATCCCACTTGGTCGTGGTGTATAATACGTTTAATGTGTTGTTGAATACGATTAGCAAGTATTTTGTTAAGTATTTTTGCATCTAGATTCATTAGAGAAATTGGTCTGTAATTTTCCTTTCTTGTGATGTCTTTGTTTGGCTTTGGTACTAGGGTAATGTTGGCATCATAGAAGGAGTTGGGTAATGTTCTTTCTGTTTCGATTTTTTGGAATAGTTTTAGCAGGATTGGTGTCAGTTCTTTCTGGAATGTTTTGTAGAATTCACCTGTGAAGCCATCTGGCCCTGGGCTCTTCTTAGTTGGGAGATTTTTAAATACTGATTCTATCTCTCTGCTTGTGATTGGTTTGTTAAGATCATCAATTTCTTCTTTTGTCAATATGGGCTGCTTATGTGTTTCTAGGAATTTGTCCATTTCCTCTAGATTGTCATTTTTGTTGGAATATAGTTTTTCAAAATATCCTCTTATGATAGTCTTTATTTCTGTGGGGTCAGTGGTGATATCGCCTTTCTCATTTCTTATTTTGTGTATTTGCATCTTCTCTCTTTTTTTCTTTGTTAGTGTTGTTAAAGGTTTGTCAATTTTGTTAATCTTCTCAAAAAACCAGCTCTTGGTCTTGTTTATCTGTTCAAGTGCTTTCTTATTTTCTATTTCATTTAGTTCTGCTGTTATCTTTGTTATTTCCTTCCTTCTTCTTCCTGTTGGGTCACTTTGTTGTTGTTTTTCTAATTCCTTCAAATGTGCAGTTAGTTCTTCAATTTTTGCTCTTTCTTCTTTTTTGATATATGAATTTATGGCTATAAACTTCCCTCTCAGTACTGCTTTTTCTGCATCCAATAAATTTTGGTATGTTGTGTTATCATTATCATTTGTTTCAAGGTAGTCATTGATTTCTTTTGAGATTTCCTCTTTGACCCACTGTTTTTCTAAGAGTGTGCTGTTTAATTTCCAAATCGTGGTGTGAAATCTGGGCTTCTGTCCCTTGCAAATCTCCAGCTTGACTCCACTGTGGTCAGAGATAATGTTTTGTATGATTTCAATCTTTCTGAATTCGTTCAGCCTTTCTTTGTGGCCTAGCATATGATCTATCTTGGACAATGATCCATGTGCGCTTGAGAAAAATGTATATCCTGCTGTGTTTGGGTGTAGTGATCTATATATATCTATTAGATCCAGCTCCTCTAATATACTATTCAGTTGTTTTGTTTCTTTGGTGATTCTCTTTTGAGATGTTCTGTCCAGAGTTGATAGTGGTGTATTAAAATCCCCCACTATAATTGTAGATGTATCTATTCTTTCACTTAGTTTTTCCAGCGTTTGCCTGACGTATTTAGAGGCACCCTTGTTAGGGGCATAGATATTTATGATTGTTCGATCTTCTTGACAGATTTTTCCTTTCACTAAAATGTAGTAACCTTCTTTGTCTCTCACAATTGTCTCACATTTAAAGTCTATTTTGTCTGATATTAATATAGCTACTCCTGCCTTTTTTTGGTTATTGTTAGCTTGTATGATTGTTTTCCAGCCATTCACTTTCAATCTCCATGCGTCTCTGGGTCTAAGATGTGTCTCTTGTAGACAGCATATGGATGGGTCATATTTCCTTATCCAATGTCCCAGTCTGAATCTTTTGATAGGTGAGTTTAATCCATTGACATTCAGTGTTATTACTGTCAAGGAATTATTTGTGCTAGCCATATTTTGATTGGATTTGTGTTTGTCATATTTTGTTTGTATATTTTTTTTTTGTCTTTTTTGTTATTGTTGTTGGTCTTATACTCTCCTCCAACTCTGCCTTTCCTGTTTTTTCCTTTCTTCCTGTAGAACTCCCTTTAGAATTTCTTGAAGGGGAGGTTTCTTGTTGGTATACTCTTTCAGTTTCTGTTTGTCTGCGAATATTTTGAACTCTCCATCATGTTTGAATGCTAATTTAGCTGGATATAGTATTCTTGGTTGGAAATTTCTTTCCTTTAGTACTTTGACTATATCGTACCACTGCCTTCTTGCCTCCATGGTTTCAGAAGAGAAATCAGCACTTAATCTAATTGAGCTTCCCTTGTATGTGATGGTTTTCTTTTCTCTTGCTGCTTTTAGGATTTTCTCTTTGTCTTGAGCATTGGATAATTTGACAAGTATATGTCTTGGGGTGGGCCTGTTGGGGTTTATGACTTGTGGAGTGCGCTGTGCTTCTTGGATATGTACATCTGTCTCTTTCAGTAGATTTGGGAAGTTTTCAGCCATTATTTCCTTCAGCATTCCTTCTGACCCCTTTCCCTTCTCTTCACCTTCTGGAATGCCTATAATACGTATGTTTGATCGTTTTGCATTGTCATTCAGGTCCCTAAATCCTAATTGGATTTTTTCTATCTTCTTATTGACCCCTTCTACTATCTGCTTGATTTCTGAAGTACTGTCTTCCACATCACTAATTCTCTGCTCTGTCTCTTCTAGTCTGCTGATATTTGCTGCAAGCGTATTTTTGATTTCTTGAACTGTGGTGTTCATTCCAATCATATCTGTTATGTTTTTGCGTATGTCTGCAATTTCCCCTCCAAGTGATGTCTTCATGTTGTTAACCTCTTTCATTACTTGGTCAAATTTGTCGGTGATAAATGTTCTGAGATCTTTCATTGCTTGTGCCAAGTTTTGCTCCCCTTCGTGATTATTGGTTTGTTGATTGGATTCAGCCATGTTTTCCTGATTACTGGTTTGGTTTGTAGATTTTTGTTGCTTTCTGGTCATCTCTTTATCTTGACGGATTTAATCAGTTTCTTACTTCTTTGTCTGCTCTTGGAGGTTAATTAGCTGTTATTTTTGCATAGGTGTTATATCTTCTCTTTGTCACTTTTTTCTTCTTATTCTAGTTTCTTGTTGTTGGTTAAGTTCACTTTAAAGGAAAGTATTAGTGTTGGGGGAAGGCAATTGTGTAAGCAAGGGAAAAGTGTAAAGTAATATTGGTGATATATGTTAGCAAAGCAAGAATATGAGATCTGGGAGGATGGAGGTTAGATTTATGTAAATTGTGTAGAGTTATAGCAGTAGGTAGAGTACCTATTATGAGGTAGGTGATTGAATATGGGAGGATTATGGTATGAGTTAAAAAGCTATTGATTTCGTGAGAGAGGGAAAGAGAAAAAAAATGGTAATAGTTTCAAGAGTGGATAACAGACAGAAAACAAAGCATAGGTATTAGAAATTAAGACTTAGACCCTTCGTGGATCGAAGAAAGGGAGGTGGGAGGTGGAATATGGGAGAGCCAGTAGATGGTGGCGGATATCAAGATGTAGGGGAAAGAGGATAGTGCAGGTAGGCTAAATCAGTTCACACAGAAATGAGGCAGTGGAGGATGAGAAAACCCCAGCGAATGTGAGGTGTTTCCTGCCGCACCTATTTTATAATTGAGTTAAAATAAACTAAGTAGAATATGAGGAACAAGAGGGAAGAGACAACAGAAAAAAAGAAAGAAAGAAAAAAAAAGAAAGTGCGGGGGAAGGGACAAGAGGAAGAAAGTAGAAGGGGATGGGCAAGGGGTGGGGAACAGATAGGGGAAAGAAAAAAAAACAACAGATATGCACGACCCAGAATTATAACACCCACTTCACAGCACCTACCACGAAAAAAAGCCTTAAATAACTGAGTAAAAGAAAGACTTTGGGGGATACGCTGTCCAGGCACCATTTTTTGAATAGGCCATTCTCTCCCATTTGGGAGGGTTTGGTGGCTTTATCGAATATTATATGGCTGTATATATGAGGATCTATGTCAGAACTCTCAATTCGGTTCCATTGGTCTGTGTTTCTCTCCTTATGTCCATACCATGCTGTTTTCACTACTGTAGTTTTGTAGTATGTTTTGAAGTCAGGTAGTGTGATTCCTCCAATTTCATTTTTCTTTTTCAATATGTCTGGCTATTTGGGGTCTCTTTCCTTTCCAAATAAATTTCATAGTCAGTTTTTCTAGTTACTTAAAAATGCTGTGTTGATTTTTATTGGGATTGCATTGAATGTGTACATCAGTTTTTGTAGGATAGTCATCTTAATAGTATTTAGTCTTCCTGTCCATGAACAGGGAATGTTCTTCCATTTATTTAGGTCTTCTTTGATTTTCTTGAACAGTCTTGAGTAGTTCTCTGTGTATAAGTTTTTTACATCTTTAGTTAAATTTATTCCTAGGAATTTGATATTTTTATTTACTATTGTGAATGGTATTTGTTTCTTGATTTCCTCCTGACCTTGCTCATTACTGGTGAACAGAAATGCTACTGATTTCTGCACATTGATCTTATAACCTGCAACTTTACAAAACTCATTTATGAGTTCTAGAAGCTTTGTTGTGGACCTCTCAGGGTTTTCTATGTATAGGATCATGTCATCTGCAAATAATGAAATTTTGACTTCTTCTTTTCCAATTTCAATGCCTTTTATATCTGGTTCTTGCCTCAGTGCTTGAACAAGTATTTCTAAGATAATGTTAAATAGAAGGGGAGAAAGTGGGCATCCTTGTATTGTTCCTGATCTTAGAGGGAAGGATTTTAGGATTTCACCTTTGTTATTGATGTTGGCTGTGTGTTTTTCATATATACTCTTTATCATGTTCAAAAAATTTCCTTGTAATCCAATCTTTTGGAGTATTTTTATCAAGAAAGGGTTCTATATTTTGTCAAATGCTTTTTCTGCATCTATAGATATAATCATGTGATATTTTCCTTCAATCTGTTTATATGGTGAATTACATTGATTGATTTTCTTATGTTGAACCATCCTTGCATACCTGGAATGAATCCCACTTTGTCGTGTTGTATAATTCCTTTAATGTGTTGTTGAATACGATTAGCAAGTGTACTGTTGAGTATTTTGCATCTAGGTTCATTAGAGAAATTGGTTTGTAATTTCCCTTTCTTGTGTCTTTGTTTGACTTTGGTACTATGGTAATGTTGGCATCATAGAATGAGTTTGGTAATGTTCCTTCTGTTTTTATTTTTTGGAAGAGTTTTAGCAGGAATGGTGTTAGTTCTTTCTGGAATGTTTTGTAGAATTCACCTGTGAAGCCATCTGACCCTGGGCTCTTCTTAGTTGGGACGTTTTAATGACTGATTCTATTTCTTTACTTTTGATTGGTCTGTTGAGATCATCAGTTCTTCTTTCATCAATATAGGCTCCTTACATGTTTCTAGGAAATTGTCCATTTCCTCTGAATTGTCATTTTTGTTGGAATATAGTTTTTCAAAGTATGCTCTTATGATAGTCTTTATTTCTGTGGGGTCAGTGGTGATATCTCCTTTCTCATTTCTTATTTTGTGTATTTGCATCTTTTCTCTTTCTTTCTTTGTTAGTCTTGCTAAAGGTTTGTCAATTTTATTGATCTTCTCAAAAAACCAGCTCTTGGTCTTGTTTATCTTTTCAAGTGCTTTCTTATTTTCTATTTCATTTAGTTCTGCTCTTATCTTTGTTATTTCATTCTTTCTTCCTCCTGTTGGGTTACTTTGTTTTTTTTTTTTACTAATTCCTCCAAATGTGCAGTTAGTTCTTCAATTTTTGCTCTTTCTTCTTTTTTGATATATGAATTTATGGCTATCAATTTCCCTCTCAGTACTGCTTTTGCTGCATCACATAAGTTTTGGTTGTTGTGTTATTGTTATCAAGAGTTTCAAGGTAGTTATGAATTTCTTTTGAGATTTCCTCTTTGACCCACTGTTTTTGTAAGAGTATGCTGTTTAATTTCCAAATCTTGGTGTGAAATCTGGGCCTTTGGCCCTTGCAGATTTCCAGCTTCACTCCACTGTGGTAAGAGATATTATTTTGTATGATTTTGATCTTTCTGAATTCATTGAGACTTTCTTTGTGGCCTAGGATATGGTCTATCTTGGAGAATGATCCATGTGCACTTGAGAAAAATGTATATCCTGCTGTATTTGGGTGTAATGATCTGTATATGTCTATTAGATCCAGCTCCTCTAATATACTGTTCAAATATTTTTTTTTCTTTAGTGATTCTCTTTTGAGATTTTTTGTCCAAACTTGATAGTGGTGTATTAAAATCTTCCACTATAATTGTAGATGCATCTATTCTTTCATGTAGTTTTTTCCGTGTTTGCATCACATATTTGGAGGCACCCTTGTTAGGAGCATAAATATTTATGATTGTTCGTTTTTCTTGAGAGATTGTCCCTTTCACTAATTTGTAGTATCCTTCTTTGACTCTCACAATTGTTTCGCATTTAAAGTCCATTTTGTCTGATATTAATATAGCTACTCCTTCCATTTTTTGGTTATTGTTTGCTTGTATGATTGTTTTCCAACCATTCACTTTCAGCCTCCATGAATCCCTGGGTCTAAGATGTTTTTCTTGAAGACAGGATATAGATGGGTCCTATTTCTTTATCCAATGTCCCAGTCTGAATCTTTTGATAGGTAAGTTTAATCCATTGACATTCAGTGTTATTACTTTCAAGGAATTATTTACGTTAGCCATATTTTGATTGGAATTGTGTTTGTCATATTTTGTTTGTTTTTTCTTCTCTTTTTCTCTTGTTGCTCTTCCAGTCTCTTCCAACTCTGCCTGTCCTGTTTTTTCCTTTCTTCCTGCAGAACTCCCTTTAATATTTCTTGAAGGGGAGATTTCTTGTTGGCATCCTCTTTCAATTTCTGCTTATCTGTCAACATTTTATCTTTTAGTACCTTGCCTATATTATGCCCCTGCCTTCTTGCCTCCATCGTTTTAGATGAGAAATCGGCACTTAATCTTATGGAACCTCCCTTGTATGTGATGGTTTTCTTTTCTCTTGTTGCTTTTAGAATTTTCTCTTTGTCTTGAGCATTGGATAATTTGACAAGTATATGTCTTGTCGTAGGCCTGTTGGGGTTTTTGATGTTTAGGGTGCGTTTTGCTTCCTGGATGTGTCCATCTGTCTCTCTCCATAGATTTGGAAGTTTTCAGCCATTATTTCCTGCAACACCCCTTCTGACTCCTTTCCTTTCTCTTCTCCTTCTGCGATGCCTATAATATGTATGTTTGTGCATTTTGCATTGTCATTCAGGTCCCTAAGTCCTAGCTGGATTTTTTCTATCTTTTTATCAATCAATTCTACTATCTGTTCAATTTCCAATGTAGTCTCTTCTAGTCGCTAATTCTCTCCTCTGCCTCTTCTAATCTGCTGGTATTTGCTGCGAGTGTATTTTTGATTTCTTGAACTCTGGTGGTCATTCCCATAATATCTGTTATCTTTTTGTGTATGTCTGGAATTTCCTCTCCAAGTGTTTTCTTCATATTGTTAAACTCTTCCTTCACTTCGTTAAGTTGGTCTCTAATATATGTTCTGAGATCTTCAATTACTTGTATGATGTTCTACTCCCCTTCCTGGTTTTTAGTTTGTTCATTGGATTCAGCCATGTTTTCCTGATTATTGGATGGTTTTTAGTTTTTGTTGCTGTCTGGTCATCATTTTATCTTGATGGGTTTAATCAGTCCCTTGGTTTCTTTGTCTAGGCTTGGGGATTAATTAGTTGTTTTTTTTGCGTAAGTGTTATGTCTTCTCTTTGTCATTTTGTTCTTCTTATTCTAATTTCTTGTTGCTGGCTGAGTTCACTTTGAAGGAAAATATTAGGACTAGGGAAAAGAAATTGTGTAAGAGAAGAAAATGTGTAAAGTTGTATTGGTAATAAATGTTAACAGAGCAACAATGTGAGATCTGGGAGAATGGATATTAGACTCATGTAAGTTGTGTAGAGTTTTAGCAGTAAGTAGAGTACCTATAATGAGACCGTCAACTGAATATGGGGAGGAATATAATATGAATTAAAAGGCCAGTGTTTTCATGTGAGAGGGAAAGAGAATAGAAAGACAATAATATCAAGAGTGGATAAAACAGAAAACAGAACAAAGGTTTTAGAAATTAAAAGTTAGACAATTTGGGGGCCAAAGAAAGGGAGGTGGAATGTAAGAGAGACAGTAGATGATGGAGGATAGCAAGATGTGGGGGAAAGGGAATAGTATGGGTGGTCGAAATCAATTCAAAGAGAAATGAGGTAATGTAGGATGAGGAAACACAGCAAATGTGAGGCTCTCCTTGCAGCACCTATTGTATAAATAAAATAAAATAAGAAGAAAAGGAGAGAAAAGAAAAAAAGGAGAAGAGAAAGGAGGGTGGGCAAGGAATAGGGAGGGAAATAAGCAAGAAAAGGAAAAGAAGAAAGAAAAACAACCTAAATAAATGAAAAAGGACCTTGGAGGATACAGTGGGAGAAAAGACCAGGAGATAATGCAAAATATTCAATCAAGGCAATAAAAAAAAGAAAATAGAGAAAAAGGAAAAAACCCACAAACACCGAGGGCTAGGACAATGAAGGATCTCAGATGGTCCTCAGGGCGTGGTGGATTCAGGGATGGGAAGTCTGTGATATTGCAGACTCAAGAGGTGTGGGTCTCTGGGGTGTGGACCCCCAGGGTTTAGGGGACACAGACCTGGGAACCACGCATCTGGTTAACAAGGAACCTGGGAGCACAGCAGCACAACACAACCTTCAGGGATACCCGCAGCTGGGCACCAGCCCTAGGGGGAGGGGTCATGCTCGCAAACTCTGACCTCTGTGTCAGAAGCCCAAAATTCCACCTCTCACAATAGTCTCTTCTGTCACTGTCTCACCAAATTGACGTCAGGACACCGAAACAAGCCCCCAAAACAGCCTGCTGTGGGCACCACTGTACTACAAACAGTTTGGGGATCTCACAGATGGGTCGTCTGCCCTAGGGGGAGGGGATCTAGCCAGAAGCTCTGATCTCTGTGTCAGAAACCCAAAAGTCCACGTCTTGCAAAAATCTCCTTCATCTCTGTCTCACCAATTCGACTTCCAGACACCTCCCACCCTGCAACCCCCAAATAGCCCGCTCAGGTCTTGCGAACTCCCCAGCACAGCAAAGCCTCCAGGAATCACCACTGCTGGGCCGCCAGCCCCAGGAAGAAGCATCCCACGCGCAGCCCCGATCTCCATAAAAGAGACCCAAAGTTCTGCCTTTTACAAGAATCTTCTCTGTCACCATCCCACTAAATTGATGTCCAGACACCTCCTGTCCTGCAAACACCTGAAACAGCCCAGCCCAGCAATATTCCAACCCTACTCAGCCGCTTCTTTGCAGGAGAGATTATAAGCTGCACTCACTTAGATGCCATCTTGCCCCGCCTCCTCTCAGGTTTTTTTAAGAACTGTTTTTCTTTGTGTTTTGATTTTTGTCCTTGACCTTTTGTTCTTCTCATTCTATTACCCTGTTCTTTTCTCAGTTACCTTGAAGGAAATAGATTAGGGCCTGGGAAAGCAATAGAGGAAAGAAAAGAAAAAGTTTAATAGTAGTATTGGTAGAAAATGTTAGCAGAAGAAACATATAAGTCCTAGGAGAATAAATATTAATTAACTCATGTCAGCAGTGTATAGTTACAGGAATAAGAAAGTGGAGTACCTACAATGAAATGGGAAACTGAATATGGAGAATAATATAGTATGAATTAAAATGCTAAGATGATTAGCAGAGAGAGAAAGAGAAAAGACAATAAGTTAAAGATTTAGAAGATAAATACAGAATAGAAGTGTTAAAAGTAAAAAGCCAGAAAAATTGATGGTTAAACAAAGGGAGGAAAAAAGAGCCACAACATAATTTGGAATGGCAAAAGATTTAGGAAGGATAAGAGATAGGGTCTGTAGCCAAAATCAGTGCGCACATAAAAGAGGAGTTTGAGGATGAGGTAGCACAGCGAACAATAAATAAGCCTGCAGTTCTTAAATGAAAAAAAGAAAGAAAAGAAAAAAAGAAGGAAAAAAGAAGGAAAGAAGAAAACAAAAAGGGTGGGAGGATAAAGAGGAAGGAAAGAGAAGATAACAAGAAAAAAAAAAAAACTCAAGCCCTCAAGCAAAGAGTCAACCAAAGGATTAAAAAACCCAGGCTTCCCTCTTAAGCTCTTATATAGGGAAAGTAAGAAACCCAAACAAAGCTAATAAAAGGATATTATCTTTGTTTTCCCTAACTCAAAGTATCAGCTAATATGCCTGTTAATCACTACTCTAAGAGAAGTTGTGAACTGAGCCACAGATCTTGCACATTCAATACTGAAACTCCTCCACTGAAACAAACCCTTCTTCAGGGTAAACCTGCTCCTCAAAAAAAGTCTCTTTACAATTGAATAAACTTATTCACAATCTGCCCTTTCCCCTTTCTCCCTTTCTCCCTTCCCTCTTTCCCAGGGAAGCAGGAAGCCCATGTGACAGCTCAAATCTTAAATTCAAAAGGGACTCTGGTCAACCAAATCACCATGGAAAATAATGACTCTCAGTCTCTTTGAGAGAGAGCACCCACATCTTGCCAAGAACCCTAAATATGCTCTTGGAATCCTACCAAGCACTTTTTTACTGTCCCCCTCCTTTAGGTGTATTGCATAGGATTAGTTAATTGCCTGGCTCCAAATTTTCCCAGACATATCTCACGGAGGTTAGGTTAATCGTGCTTCCTTGGTCATTTCGCCTCTCCCCTCTTCCTGGTTTCTCCTCATCCCAACTGGTATGTTACTTAAAGCTCAAAATGCGGAGTCCAGACAATTAAATCTGCACGTGTAGGACTCATCTTCACCCTTCACCAGACCCATTCCACTCTCTGAGTTTTTCTCCTCTGGCTGTGTGACTGGCAAGGTTAGGGAAAAGCCGCTGCTGCTTGCCCTGGGGAATGGGCAGAAACTCTTGATTTTATCTTGAGCTGTCACTCTTCTTGTGCTCTCTCTGGATCAATATCCAGCAGCCTCCCGCTTTGTGGGTTCCCTAAACATCTCACTCAGGCAGGGATTTGTCACCACTCAGTTGTTTTTTTTGTAGGAATGATGATATGGGTGCTCTTACTCTTTGACATCTTTTCCTGCCTCCCTAATGCTTATAGTTTACAGTTATAGGGTGGGAAACAGGAGGTGGGCAAGCAACTAGTTGAGAAATTAGAAGCATAGACCTTACCTAAATTCGGTTTTCCTAAAATACTATGTTTTCAGAAAAAATTATTACTCCTAAAAGTCACTTTCTGGTTATAAAATATGAGATTCAAGGAGATACTGCGAATTGTGATCCTGCAGAACTTTAAAGACATGTGAACTCCTACATATTCAGTGGATTAAGACTTCAGCCATCTTCATCAACTGGCTCACTTCTTCTGAATCTTTCTTTAAGGTACTTTGATCTAATTACATAGATTCATTTGGCATGTACCTTTTCAGAGATACTTTGAAAGAGAACCTCAGGAACTACTGAGACAGCCTGGCTACTTGCAGGACACATCAGATTTTCCAATATGAGTACAGCCCAATAATTGCACACACTGTCTTTTGCATTACTTGGCATTAACAAATGCACATTGATAGCCTATTCAGCAGTACTAAATAAAGTTTCACCTTAAAGAATCAAAATATTCCAAATCTTCAAATCCCAAATGTGCAAAATTACATTTACATATATTAAGAAGGCAGTATTTTCTCCTTTTAAAATAATAGCTTACCAGAGAACAAGCTCTTTATTGGAAAACATAGATGGTTCTGAAAGAGCTGTTAGGGTATTGGCCAGGGTAAACCAATCAAGCTAAAATAGATAGTTCACATAAAAAGTGGGTGGCAGACAGTATTTGAAATAGCCATTTGTTTAGATGAAATTGCAATGTTTGCACCAACGAGATGCATTTACATAAGGTTTGAGAAAAAAATTCAATTTGGCTGCAAAGTAAGATAAATGCTAGTTCTCTTTGAAAAAGATGGGTGAGTAAGAAAAGTGCTTTTGAGGACTGGGTCAACTGAATCTTGTGCTCTGCCACATGAGGGTTCACTTGCTGATGGTGTTCTTCATGAAGTCCTTGGTGCCAACTGACTCAGTGTTCGTGGCCAATGTCCAAGGCAGTCACAGGCACATGGCTGTCTGCTTCTCCCTAGAGTTGATGGTTCATCAGTTGTAATACAGCAGGCATGACATCTCACCAGCAGTGTGCTCCAAGAAGTCATTGATGAATGAGTTCATGATGCCCATGACCTTGGAGAAGTTGCAAGTGTTGGTGTGGACCTTCTTCCCACCTTGTACAGGTGACAGAGAAGATCTCCTTGCGGTATTGCTTGTGCTTCTTGCCATCGTACTGTGCCTTGGTCATCACCTTCTTGGAGTCCTTCTTTAGGGCAGGAATAGATTTTGCTGACTCAGGAATGGCAGAAGAATACAGGAAACTGACACTGTTTTCCAGCATCCTTTCTTGATAAAAACCCTTTGAAAAATAGGAATAGATGGAAAATTCCTGAATATGATAAAATACATATATTAAAAACCCACAGCCAACGTCTTACTCAATGGGGAGAGATTGAAAGCTTTCCCTCTAAGATCAGGGACAAGACATGGATGCCCACTACCACTACTATTAATCAACATTGTGCTAGAAGTTCTAGCTGGAGCAATTATATAAGAAAAAAATAAAATGCATACAAATAGGAAAAGAGAAATTAAAACTCTCAATATTTATTGATGACATGATCCTATATTTAGAAAATTCTGAAATGTTTATGACAAAGCTACTTACACCAATAAATGAGTTCATCAAAGTGGCAGGATACAAGATCAACATGTAAAAATAAGTAATGTTTCTGCACTCTAGTATTGAACAATCTGAAGAGGAAATCAGGGAAAACATTCCGTTTACAATAGCAACAAAAAGACTCAAATACCTAGGAATCAATTTAACCAAAAAATTTTAGGACCTATATGCAGAATACTGCAAAACAATGCTGATAGAAATCAATGACCTAAACAAGTAGAACGGCATTCCATGTTCATGTTTTAGAAGAGTAAATATCTTGAAGATATGAATCCTACCCAAAATGATTTATACATTCAATGTAAAATAAATCTACATTCAAACAGTTTACTTTACAGAATAAGGGAAGGCAATTACAAAATTCATTCAGAATGGAAAGTGCCTCCAAATAGCCAAAAACACTCTAAAAATGATGGGTAATGTGGGAGGCATTTCATTGCCTGCCTTGGAAACATACTACAAAGGTAGTGTTGTCAAAACAGCATGGTATTGGCTTAGAGACAGATATATCAATCTGTGGAATCATATTGAGAGTCCAGAAATGAGCCCTCACCTTTACAGTCAGTTTGTTTTTGACAAGTGTATCAAGTCCGTGTTATTCGGACAAAACAGTCTGTTCAACAAATGGTGCTGGGAGAACTGTATATCTATAACCAGAAGAATGAAAGAGAACCCCTATCTCATTCCCCATACAAGAATCAAAGACATAAATATAAAAGCCAGGACCATAAAACTACTAGAAAAACTGGAAAAAGAGTCTTGGAAACCTTGTGATAGGTGGTGGTTTCTTGGAACTTTCACCCAAAGCATGAGGAACAATAGAAAAAAATATTTAAATGAAACCTCCTCAAAATTCAACACTTTTACACCTCACAGGACTTTGTCAAATGGATGAGAAGGCAGTCCACTCAAAGGTAGAAAATGTTTGGAAATCATGTATTAGATAAGGGTTTAATATCCATGATGTACAAAGAGATGCTAGAACTAGAACTCAAAAATAAAAATATAAACCCAATAAAAAAATGGGTCAAAGCCTTGGGTAGACAATTGTCTAAAGAAGAAATACAAATGACCAAAAATGTGGGTGGAACCGTGGTTCCGGTGTGGCGGCCATGTTTTCTGGATGCTCTGCAGTACTGGGGAATTCATAAGCCCTGAGCGGCCTATTGGGGGGTTAACAGGACAGGAGGCCTTTGTAGACCAATTGGGGGAGACCAACGGGAGTTTTGTTGCGAAGCGGGGGAGTTCTTGATTGTGGACACAAATAATAGCGCTTCTGCCTAGAGCCCCGCCCCCCCCAAGCCCAGCTACCGATCTGCAGTGGACTTAAATTGATAGCAATAAAGATACGCCACCAGGGTCTCACAGGGTGGGAGACATCTGGAAGCCGATTAGGGGAATATTTTGCGAAGCGTGGGAAATTCAGTTTTGGACTCTGTTATCAGCATTTCCGGTTGGAACCCCACCCTTGGACCTGGCTATTGATCTGTGTCATTAAATTGGCTGCAGTGTAGAGGCGCCCCCAGGTGGCCGTTCCGGGGACTTACAGGGTGGGAGGGACCCTGAAGTCAAATTGGTGATACATCCACAGAATAGACCCCAGTGAGTGAGTGAGTTGTGGGGTTCAGACACACAGGATAGAGTTTGCGGATGTGACATCACCCATAGGGCTGACACCCAGCTGCGGGGATCCCTGAAGGGTGTGTTGCACTGCGGTGCTCCCAGGCTCCCTGTTAACCAGACTTGAGGTTGCCAAGTCTGAGTCCCCTAAACCCTGGTGGCCCACACCCCAGAGACTCACACCTCTTGAGTCTTCAATATCTCAGACTTTCCATCCCTGAATCCATCATGCCCTGAGGTCCATCTGAGGTACTTGAATGTCCTAGCCCTCAATGTTTGAGTTTTTTCTTTTTGGTTTGCTTTGTTTTTATTTTCATTTTATTTTATTTTATATTTTTTAATGTCCTGATTGCTAACATTGCATTATCCCCTAGTCTTTTCTCCCAGCGTATACCCCAAAGTCTTTTTTTTTCAGTTATTTATGGTATTTTTTGTTGTTGTTGTTGTTGCTGTTGTGATTGGTGTATATCTTTTTTTCTTTTCTCTACCTGTTCCATGCCCTTTACCACCCCCTTTTTCTTTCTTCCTTTCTTCTCTTTATTTTCTCTCTCTCTTGTCCCTCATTTTTTTCTTATTTTATTTGATCTTAATTATACAATAGGTGCTGCAGGGAACACCTCACATTTGCTGGGTTTCCTCATCCTCCATTGCCTCATTTCTGTGTGAATTGATTTTGGCTACCTACACTATCCCCTTTCCCCTACATCTTGATATCCTCCATCATCTACTGTCTCTCCTATATTCCACCTCCCTTTCTTTGATCCCCAAATTGTCTAACTCTTAATTTCTAATACCTATGTTTTGTTTTCTGTCTGATATTCACTCTTGAAACTATTGCCTTTCGTTTCTCTTTCCCTCTCTCACGAAAATACTGGCTTTTTAATTCATACCATATTCCTCCTATATTCAGTCAACTACCTCATTATAGGTAGTCTACCTACTGCTATAACTCTACACAACTTACATGAATCTAATATCCATTCTCCCAGATCTCAAATAGTTTCTCTGTTTACATTTATCACCAATACTACTTTACACTTTTTCCTTGCTTACACAATTGCCTTTCCCTGGCCCTAATAGTCTCCTTTAAAGTGAACTCAACCAGCAATAAGAAATTAGAATAAGAAGAACAAAGGGACAAAGAGGAGATATAACACTTACCCAAAAACAACAGCTAATTAATCCCCAACACTAGACAAAGAAGCTAAGGAACTGATTAAAACCGTCAAGGTAAAATGATGACCAGACAGCAACAAAAATCTACAAACCAAACCAGTAATCAGGAAAACATGGCTGAATCCAATGAACAAACTAAAAATCAGGAATGGAACCAGAACTTCGCACAAGTAATTAAAGATTTCAGAACACTTATCACTGACAAATTTCATGAAGAAAAAGAAGAGGTTAACAACATGAAGAGAACACTTGGAGGGGAAATTGCAGATATATGCAAAAGATAACAGATATGATGGGAATGAACACCACAGTTCAAGAAATCAAAAATACACTTGCAGCAAATATCAGCAGACTAGAAGAGGCAGAGCAGAGAATTAGTGATGTGGAAGACAGTACATCAGAAATCAAACAGATAGTAGAATTAGTTTATAAAAAGATAGAAAAAATCCAGCTAGGACTCAGGGACCTGAATGATAATGCAAAACGCTCAAACATACGTATTATAGGCATCCCAGAAGGAGAAGAGAAGGGAAAGGGGTCAGAAGGAGTATTGCAGGAAAAAATGCCTGAAAACTTCCCAAATCTACTGAAAGAGACAGATGTAAATATCCAAGAAGCACAGCACACCCCAATTGTCATAAACCCCAACAGGCCCACCCCAAGATATATACTTGTCAAATTATCCAACGCTCAAGACAAACAGAAAATTCTAAAAGCAGCAAGAGAAAAGAAAACCATCACATACAAGGGAAGCACCATAAGATTAAGTGCTGATTTCTCATCTGAAACCATGGAGGCAAAAAGGCAGTGGTATGTGATAGTCAAGGTACTAAAGGAAAAAAAATTTCCAACCAAGAATACTCTATCCAGCTAAACTAGCATTCAAAAATGATGGAGAGTTCAAAATATTCACAGATAAACAGAAACTGAAAGAGTATGCCACCAAGAAACCTCCCTTTCAAGAAATTCTAAAGGGAGTTCTGCAGGAAGAAAGGAAAAAACAGGACAGGCAGAGTTGGAGGAGAGTGTAAGAGCAACAAAAAAGACAAAAGGAGAACGGGAAAAAAATGACAAACAGATGTCCAATCAAAATATGGCTAAGATAAGTAATTCCTTGAAAGTAATAACATTGAATGTCAATGGATTAAACTCACCTATCAAAAGATTCAGATTGGGACACTGGATAAGGAACTAGGACCCATCTATATGCTGTCTACAAGAGACACATCTTAGACCCAGAGACTCATGGAGGCTGAAAGTGAATGGTTGGAAAACAATCATACAAGCAAACAATAACCAAAAAAAAGGCAGGAGTAGCTATATTAATATCAGACAAAACAGACTTTAAATGTGAAACAATTGTGAGAAACAAAGAAGGATATTACAAATTAGTGAAAGGGACAATCTGTCAAGAAGATCGAACAATCATAAATATTTATGCTCCTAACAAGGGTGACTCTAAATACGTGAAGCAAACCCTGGAAAA
The DNA here is from genome assembly GCF_030445035.2 of Dasypus novemcinctus. Taxonomy (NCBI): domain Eukaryota; kingdom Metazoa; phylum Chordata; class Mammalia; order Cingulata; family Dasypodidae; genus Dasypus; species Dasypus novemcinctus. The sequence continues at coordinate 124,191,647 of NC_080704.1, read as the reverse complement.
ACTAATTGAAAGAATAGATGCATCTACAATTATACTGGGGAATTTTAATACACCACTATGAACTCTGGACAGAACATCTCAAAAGAGAATCATTAAAGAAACAAAATATTTGAACAGTATATTAGAGGAGCTGGATCTAATAGACAAATACAGATCATTACACCCAAACACAGCAGGATATACATTTTTCTCAAGTGCACATGGATCATTCTCCAAGATAGACCATATGCTAGGCCACAAAGAAAGGCTTAATGAATTCAGAAAGATCAAAATCATACAAAATTATATCTTTGCCCACAGTGGAGTGAAGCTGGAAATCTGCAAGGGCCAGAGGCCCAGATTTCACACCATGATTTGGAAATTAAACAGCACACTTTTAGAAAAATGGTGGGTCAAAGAGGAAATCTCAAAAGACATCAATAACTACCTTGAAACAAATGATAATGATAACACAACATACCAAAATTTATGGGATGCAGCAAAAGCAGTACTGAGAGGGAAATTGATAGCCATAAATTCATATATCAAAAAAGAAGAAAGAGCAAAAATTGAAGAACTAACTGCACACTTGGAGCCATTAGAAAAAAAAAACAAAGTAATCCAACAGGAAGAAGAAGGAAGGAAATAACAAAGATAAGAGCAGAACTAAATGAAATAGAAAATAAGAAAGCAGTTGAAAAGATAAACAAGACCAAGAGCTGGTTTTTTGAGAAGATCAATAAAATTGACAAACCTTTAGTGAGACTAACAAAGAAAAAAAGAGAGAAGATGCAAATACACAAAATAAGAAATGAGAAAGGAGATATCACCACTGACCCCACAGAAATAAAGACTATCATAGGAGGATACTTTGAAAAACTATATTCCAACAAAAATGACAATTCAGAGGAAATGGACAAACTCCTAGAAACACATAAGTAGCCCATATTGATGAAAGAAGGAATTGATAATCTCAACAAACCAATCACAAGCAAAGAGAGAGAATCAGTCATTAAAAACCTCCCAACTAAGAAGAGCCCAGGGCCAGATGGCTTCACAGGTGAATTCTACAAAACATTCCAGAAAGAACTAACACCAATCCTGTTGAAACTCTTCCAAAAAATCGAAACAGAAGGAACATTGCCTAATTCCTTCTATGATGCCAACAGTACCCTAGTACCAAACCAAATAAAGACACCGCAAGAAAGGAAAATTACAGACCAATTTCTCTAATGAACCTAGATGCAAAAATACTTAACGAAATACTTGCTAATCATATTCAACAACACATTAAATGAATTATACACCATGATCATGTGGGAGTCATTCCAGTTATGCAAGAGTGGTTCAACATAAGAAAATCAATCAATGTCATACACCATATAAACAGATTGAAGCAAAAAAATCACATGATTATATCTACAGATGCAGAAAAAGCATCTGACAAAATACAGCACCCTTTCTTCATAAAACCACTCCAAAAGATTGGAATACAAGGAAATTTTTTGAACACAGTAATGAGTATATATGAAAAACCTACAGGCAACTTTGTTTGCAATGGAGAAATCCTAAAATCCTTCCCTCTAAACTCAGGAACAAGACAAGGATGCCCATTGTCTCCCCTTCTATTTAACATTGTCTTACAAGTACTTGCTCGAGCACTGAGGCAAGAACCAGATATAAAAGACATTGAAACTGCAGAGGAAGAAGTCAAAATTTCATTATTTGCAGATGACATGATCCTATACATAGAAAACCCTGAGAGATCTACAACAAAGCTTCTAGAAATCATAAATGAGTTTAGTAAAGTCGCAGGTTATAAGATCAGTATGCAAAAATCAGTAGCATTTCTGTACAATAATAATGAGCAAGATCAGGAGGAAATCAAGAAACAGATACCATTTACTATAGTAAATAAAAAAATCAAATACTTAGGAATAAATTTAACTAAAATGTCAAAAACTTATACACTGAGAACTAAACAAGACTGTTCAAGGAAATCAAAGAAGAACTAAATAAATGGAAGAATATTCATTATGGATTCCTATTATTAAGATATCTATTATTAAGATGTCTATACTACCAAAACTGCTCTACACATTCAATGCAATACCAATAAAAATAAACACAGCCTTCTTGAAAGGAACTAGAAAAACTAACTATGAAATTTATTTGGAGAGGAAAGAGGCCCTGAATAGCCAAAGACATATTGAAAAAGAAAAACAAAATTGGAGGAATCACACTACCTGACTTCAAAACATACTACAAAGCTACAGTAGTGAAAACAGCATGGTATTGGCATAATGAGAGACACACAGACCAATGGAACCGAATTGAAAGTTCTGATATAGAACCTCATATATATAATCATATAATATTCGTAAAGCCACCAAACCCTCTCTACTGGGAGAGAATGGCCTATTCAACAAATGGTGCCTGGAGAACTCGATATCAAAATGTAGAAGAATGAAAGAGGATTACCATCTCACACCTTATACAAATATCAACTGAAGATGGATCAAAGATATAAATATAAGAGCCAAGACCATAAAGACCTTGGAAAGCAGTGTAGGGAAATATCTACAGGACCTTGTAATAGGAAATGGTTTCATGTATATCACACCAAAAGCATGAGCAGCAAATAAACAAATAGATAAATGGAACTTCCTCAAAATTAAAGCCTTCTGCACCTCGAAGGAGTTTGCCAAGAAAGTAAAAAGGGAACCCAGACATTGGGAGAAAATATTTGGCAACCATATATCTGATAAGAGACTTATAACATGCATATATAAAGAACACATATATCTTGAAAATAGAAAGATAAACAACCCATTTAAAAAATCGGAAAAAGATTTAAACAGACATTTCTCCAAAGAAGAAATACAAATGGTTAAAAAGCACATGAAAAAATGCTGCAAATCTCTAGCTATCAGGGAAATGCAAACCAAAACTACAATGAAATACCATCTTACTTCCATAAGATTGGCAGCTATGAAAAAAACAGAAGGATACAAATGCTGGAGAGGATGTGAAGAAATGGGAACACTCATCCACTGCTGGTGGGAATGCAGAAGGTTCCAACCATTCTGTAGGACAGTTTGGTGGTTTCTCAAAGAACTAACCATAGATTTGCCATATGACCCAGCAATACCACTGCTGGGTGTATACCCAACAGAACTTAAAACAAGGACACAAACCGATATATGTACACCAATGTTCATAGCAGTATTGTTCACTATCACCAAAAGTTGGAATCAACCCAAATGCCCATCAACAGATGAGTGGATCAATTAAATGTGGTATATACATACAATGGAATACTACTCGGCTGTAAGAACAAATACACTACAAACACACATTATAACATGGATGAATCTTGAGAACCTTATGTTGAGTGACGCAACCCAGGCATTGAAGTACAAGTACTACATGACCTCAATGATATGAAATAAGCAAGCTGCCTCAGAGAGCTAGACACTGGAAGATAGGCTTAAAGGAAATCGGCGGGGGGTGGGGTGGTGGAGGAAGGATGTGAGCCTACGTCTGCAGGGGTGGAATTTATGATGAGTTGGCGGAAAGCATGAGCACAAAGAAGCTATAAAACCGGGGCAAGGGATGGCCTTTGGGTGGGGCTTTGCGGGTTTGAGTGGAGCTGGGGATGGGCGGATGGATAACATTGCCCATAAAATTGGGGGGAGGGAGGGGCAACATATGAACGTAGGAGAGTGTCAGGTGCTGGTTGAGAGTAAAATGCTGAGAAAACCATATCAAAATATAATTAGGAGGGTTACCTGTTTAGGATGCTCGGAGGGGATGGTCTGATGTGGGACGGAGTCCTGGGGAATTTCTGAATGCTCATTTTCTCAGGGTGGGTTGTACCCAAGTAGTGAGACCCACATAGTGAGAGTGGGGGTGGACCCACATCCTGGAGAGGACTAATGCCATCAAATAAAGGGAAGTATATCTCTTGAGAGAAAGGGTGGCTCCCAGGGCATTAGGGCAGTTGAGCAAGTCACGCCCTGAACACTGTTGCAAGTATCTCTGGACGTGGCACCTCGGTAAATGGAGATTGTCTGTCACTGTGGGTCCCAAGGGGAGGGGAAAATGGATGTTGAATGAGTGGAACCAAGGTAAAAGTGGGGGTAAGAGAGGAGTTTCGTGAGAGTACACAAGGATGGATATAAAACATGTAATATTACACCAAAAACATATATGGGATGACAGACTAATAATGTAAAACATAGTGTAAATCATAGGATAACTAAAAAATTAAGAAACTGTATATCCTAAAGTATGGGCCACAATGTAAGCAAAGATGTCACCTTGTTTGAAAGCTATTGTCTCGGAGTCTGTACATCAGTTTCAGTAAATATGATATGAATAAGTTAAAAGATTATCACTGTGGAAGGGAAAAGCATTTATGGTGGATGTGTGGGAGTACTGTATATTGTATATATGAATTACTGTGATCTAAGGCTCTTGTGATGAGAAGCTCAATTATTAGGAAAAAAGAAAAGAAAAAGATAGGATGTAGAATTTTCTAAATCAATGTATATTCTATATCTAACCTTTAAATTCATCTCTATATTCCATTTTACTAGTAAGGGAACCTGAAATTATATTGGGCTTCACTTTTCAGGAAGTTTTGGATCACGGAGTGGTTCAACAATGGCAGCGGAGGAATACTGGTATGGGATGTTATTGACAGGTGATACATGAATGACAGGGAGTTATATAGGACATATGTCCAGGGTGCATGGAAATGTTTGGATATACTCATAGTGGAAACAATTAAAAACAACAACTGGGTGGTTACTGGGTTACTGATCGGGGGGCGCTCTGTTGTGGTCCCTAGGGGAGCAGCAGCAGTCCCCCAGGTGCAATGGTAAGGACCAGGAAGGAATGAGGGTCCAACAGTGAGCCTCTGATACTAATGAATATGATTTTGAGCCTATACACGTGAAATAAGAATAAGGCCTCGAGCAGCACTGTGCCTACGAGTTTCCTCCTGACAGCCTCCGTGTTCTAAAATGTGGCCAGTCTCGAAGCCAAACTCAGCGTGTAAATGCAATGCCGTCCCCCCAGCATGGGACATGACACCTGGAGATGAGCCTCCCTGGCACCGAGGCATCACTATGAAGTACCAGCTGATGATGCAACTAGAAAATGACCTTGAATTAAAGGTTCAATGCGGACCAGCAGAATATCCCTGTCTACATATAATAACAGGAGTTAAAAAATGCTGTTTGACCTAAAGTAAGGGGGAAATGGAAAGGAGAAATGAGTTTATATGGCTACGAGTTTCTAAAAAAGAGTCTGGAGGCTGGCAGAAGGATTGCCCTCATGCACAACTGAGCAGAGTCAGAGAGACAGATAAAGCAGATACAACCCCCAGATATTGGTTCCTATGAAGGCTAAAGAGACCCATGAGAGTTATGGTCATGGCCGATGGGGTTTACTACCAGGGCAGATGGCCCCTTTCTGGAAATGGTGTTTATGTGTGATGAATCTGGACTCAGATGGGATCTCCCTTCATAAGACTTTCATACTAATCTGCTGGAGGTGCAGTTAACGTTGGGGTTTAAGATATAGTTAGGGGATTTTAATCTCTGGACTGATAATGTGATAGCCAGGTCCTGAGCCTCAACAGACTCCAGCACCTACAATCTGATTTATTGGACTTACCACACTCAGCTAAGATGGAGTTGAAGAAGGACAATCACCACACCATGGAGCCTAGAGTGATTACAACTGAAAATGGGAGGATGGCAGCCAGCATCCATGTGGAATCTGAGCCTCCTCTTGACATAGAGGTGCAATGGACACAACCAATCCAATGTCCACATAGAAGAGGTGGCATTGGATTGGGAAAAGTGGACATGGTGGACGATGGGTATGGGGAAGGGCAGGAAGAGATGAGACGTGGGGGCGTATTTGGGACGTGGAGCTGCCCTGGATGGCGCCTCGGGGGTGATCACCGGACATCGTGGATCCTCACAGGGCCCACTGGATGGAATGGAGGAGAGTATGGGCCATGATGTGGACCATTGTCTATGAGGTGCAGAGGTGCCCAAAGATGTATTTACCAAATCCAATGGATGTGTCATGATGATGGGAACAAGTGTTGTTGGGGGGGGAGAGGGGTGGTGGGGTGGTGGGGTTGGAATGGGACCTCACATATATATTTTTAATGTAATATTATTACAAAGTCAATAAAAAAAATAAAAAAATAAAAATAAAAACAACAACTGGGTGGTTACTGGGTTACTGATCGGGGGGCGCTCTGTTGTGGTCCCTAGGGGAGCAGCAGCAGTCCCCCAGGTGCAATGGTAAGGACCAGGAAGGAATGAGGGTCCAACAGTGAGCCCCTGATACTAATGACTGTGCTTGTGAGCCTATACACCTGAAATAAGAACAAGGCCTAGAGCAGCACTGTGCCTAAGAGTTCCCTCCTGACAGCCTCTGTGGTACTCAAATGTGGCCAGTCTCGAAGCCAAACTCACAGTGCCTTCCCCCCAGCATGGGACATGACACCTGGGGATGAGCCTCCCTGGCACCGAGGGATCACTACTAAGTACAAGCTGATGATGTAACTAGAAAATTATGTTGAATTAAATGTTCAAAGTGGACCAGCAGAATATCCCTGTGTACATGTAATTACAGGAGTGAAAAATTCTGTTTGACCTAAAGTAAGGGGGAAATGGAAAGGACAATTGAGTTTATATGGCTGTGAGTCTCTAAAAAAGAGTCTGGAGGTTGTCAGAAGGATTGCCCTTATTCACCCCTGAGCAGAGTCTCAGAGAGAGATAAAGTAGATACAACCCCAGGTATTGGTCCTTTTTGAGGGGTAAAGAGACCCACAGATTCTATGGCCATGTCAGATGGGGTTCACTACCATGTCAGTTGGCCCTTCTTTGGAGCTGGTGTTTCTGCGTGATGGAGCTGGACTCAGATGTGATCTCTTTTCACAAGCCTTTCATGCTACTTTACTGGATTTGTAGTTGGTGCTGGGGTTTAAGATATATCTAGGGGATTTGATTCTATGCACTAGCAATATGATATCCAGGCCCTGAGCCTCAACAGGCTTCAGCTCCTACACTCTGATTTATTGGACTTACCCCACTCAGCTAACATGGAGTTGAAGAATGTCAACCACCACACCATGGAGCCTAGAGTGCGTACAACTGAAAGCAGGAGGATTGCATGCAGTATCCATGTGGAATCTAAGTCCCCTCTTGACATAGATGTGGAATGGACACAACCAAACCATGGTCCACAGGAAGTAGGAATACAGAAAGGATTAGAGTGGACTTAATGATATTCTATTTATCAGCTTTTGTGGTTAATAATTGAGAAAATTTGGCATTGGTGTGGAAAAAGTGGCCATGGTGGCTGCTGCGTGTGGGGAATGGGAGGAAGAGATGAGATGTGGAGGCATTTTTGGGACTTGGAGTTGTCCTGGGTGGTGCTCCAGGGACAATTGCCAGACACTTTTTGTCCTCCCATGGTCCACTGGATGGAACGTGGGAGAGTGTGGGCTATGGTGTGGACCACTGGCCATGGGGTGAAGTGATGCCCAGAGATGTACTCACCAGATGCAAAGGATGTGTCATGATGAAGGGGAGAGTGTTACTGTGGGGGGAGTGTTGGGGTGGGGGCAGTGGGGGTGAATGGGGACCTCATAATTTTTTAATGTAATACTTTGTAAAAAAAGGAATGAATTGAGTAGAATTTGAATAAAAAAGAACTAGAGGCAAATAAAATATTGAACACATAAAAAATAAAATAAAATGTGGCATATATATACAATAAAATATTATTCAGCCATCAAAAGGAATGAAGTCCTGATATTTATGACAGCATGGGTGAAATTTGAAGACATCATGTTGAGTGAAATTAGTTATAAAAATACAAATCTTGTATGATCTCACTAATTTTAAACACTTAGAATTAGTAAGCTCAGTGAATCAGAATCTAGAATAGAGATACTAGGAGATGGGGTTGGAATAGGGAATGGGAAGTTAAGGCTTAAAATGGACAGGGTTACTATTTGGAGTGATGGGCATATTTTGAAAATGGGTGGTGGTGATGGTGATGCTATTACAGCATTGTCCATTCAACAGCACTGGAATATTTATCTAAATATCATTAAGTGAGAAAGGTTAGATTGTATATGTGGTATCAATAAAAATTTTGAAAATGGGCGGCGGACGTAGCCCAGTGGTCGTGTCATCCATCTACCATATGGGAGGTGCGCCGTTCAAACCCGGGGCTTCCTTGACCGGTGTGGAGCTGGCCATGCACAGTGCTGATGCGTGCAAGGAATGCCGTGCCATGCAAGACTGTCCCCCATGTGGGGGAGAGCCCCACATTCAAGGAGTGCGCCCCATAAGGAGAGCCGCCCAGCACGAAAGTGCAGCCTGCCCAGGAATGGTGCTGCACACACGGACAGCTGACACAAAAAGATGATGCAACAAAATGAAACACAGCTTCCCATGCCACTGACAACAACAGAAGCAGACAAAGAACACGCAGCAAATAGACACAGAGAACAGAAAACTGAGCTGGGCGGGGGGGAAGGGGAGAGAAATAAATAAATCTTTTAAAAAATTTTACCATTTAAAAAATTTTTTGAAAATGTATGGAATTTCACTTCATAAATAAGGAAACCTAAGTTAAAATAATGGACCTTAATTAATAGTACAATATAAAAACATGCTATCATTTATTGTAAGAAATATTTCACAACAGTGCAACATGTTTGTGGTAAGGTGATATATGGTATTCCTGTATTTTCGGCATGAACCAACAACTTCTCTAATAAAGGGAAAAAAGTTAACATAATGGAAACAGATACATTGAACTAACACTAGTAAAAGAAAAACATATTACTCTCTTACAAATTCAATTTCAGAGTGAAGAGCATTGCCAAGTATTAAAAAGGTTAATTCATATTGATGAAGTTTCAATACACCTACTGAACATAATAGTCCTAAAAATTTATGCAACAAATCATAGAGGATCAAAATTAATCAAGGAAAAATTTACAGAACTACTAAGATACGTAGATAAAACTATAATAAAATTATATTTTGATATTTAAATACCCATCTCTCAATATTTGATTGAACAAATATGTCGAAAACTAGATATAGAATACTTGAAAACACTATCAACAAACTTGATCTAATTACTGAATATTAAATAAATTATTTTAATTAATCTAATTGTTTTCTCAATGGCTAAATGTAAAATGGTTTAGTAACCTATTTTAATTAGTTAATTCTCATTTTGTTTCCAAGAAACAATGTGCTTTTCCACTTAGCTGCAGCAGTATATACATTCCTTTCTAGTGCATACAGAAGATTTACCAAGATAGACTATACTTTGGAACACAAAACATGTCTCAATAAATTTAAATTGATTCAAGTATATTTTCTAACTGCAATGGAATTAAATTATAAATCAGTAACTGGAATGTGTGGAATACTCCCCAACTTTTAGAAACTAAATAATACATTTTACATAGCTCACAGGTCAAAGAAGAAATAAAGAGAGAAACTAGAAAGTATTTTGAACTGAATAAAAATTAAATACATCATATATAACTTTTCGGAATGTGGCATTGGTTTGGGAAAAGTGGCCATGGTGGCTGATGGGTGTGGGGAATGGGAGGAAGAGATGAGATGTGGAGGCGTTTTCAAGACTTGGAGTTGTCCTGGGTGGTGCTTCAGGGACAATTATCAGACATTGTAGATCCTCCCAGGGCCCACTGGATGGAACGTGGGAGAGTATGGGCTATGATGTGGACCATTGACCATGAGGTGCAGCGATGCCCAGAGATATACTTACCAAATGCAATGGATATGTCATGATGATGGGAGAGAGTGTTGCTGGGGGGGGAGTGATGGGGTGGGTGTGGTGGGGTTGAATGGGACCTCATATTTTTATAATGTAATATTTTTTACAAAATGAATAAAAAAATTAAAAGATAAAAATATATATATCTATATATATATATATAACTTTTTGGGATGCCATTATGTGTTATTTAGAAAGATATGTATAGCACTAAATGCCCATGTTAGAAAAGAAGGTAAGTCTCAATCTGCGGTCACCCCTCGGGCTGAAGCGTGGTTTGCTGGACTGGCGGGGGAGCGGCTGCGGTAGGCCAAGCCGCTGCCCCCATAGTAGGGTGGCTGGTCGAACTCACCACCACCCCTGAAGGAAGCTCGGCATGGGCGCAGAGTGCCCTCGGGTCTCCCCTTCTCGGCAGCCATGCTTCCACGTCCGCCCCTCCTCCCGGATGGCGCCACACGATGCCTGTGGGGCGGCACCCTTCTTCTTCCTTCTCCCTGCGCAGGCGCAGGGCAGAAAATTCCAGTCTGCCCTTTTCCCTTCCCCCGACAGCAGCAACAGCCAGGCGTGGGCGGAAAAATCCAGTCTGCCCTCCACCCCAGCAACAGCAGCCACCAATCCCTAAACCCTGCCCCTTCCCCTAGCAACAGCGACAGCCAATCCCTAACCACCACCCCTCCCCCGTCCGGTACCACCCACTGACCTTTTGCCGGCAACCAATCAGAAAAGGGCGTGGCTTTGACCAATCAGCCTTCCCCAGCCCCTATAAAACTGTTGCCTCTCCCTCAGTAAAGTGGACTTGCGTGTTTACCTTGTCTCCGTGGTAGTTCTTCTGCCGTGTGACCCTCCAGTCCTGAGAGCCCCCGACAAGGGCCTGGCCTCCCTTGTCCCCAGTTCGTCGCCTGCTTCTCCAGGCGACCCCCTCGTCGCCGGCTTTGCCGGGCGACCCCGTCAGCTGAACTGTGCAACCCCTGTGAGACCGACCCCTCGTCTGCTGCCGGACCGACCCCTCGTCCCAAGTGGGACCGACCCCTCATCCTGAGCTGGACCGACCCCTCGTCCGCAGCCAGACCCCACCTCTACCGACCGAGCAAGCCGCCGCAGCTGGCGCCCAACGTGGGGCAGGGCAACCACACCACAGCCTCACTCCATAACATGGTGGCCCCCCCCCTCTTCTCACCGTGGGGCTTCTCTCGTGCAACATTGCTGCTACCTGAACCTTGGCTACCTCATATGATCCACGGCGGTCTGGGAGAATCGCTGGATGGCTTTCTCCTTCCATGTCGGGGGCTTATACCGACCCGCTATGATTAAGAGGAGCCTTGGATTTCTCGGGAGCGCGCGCTTGCATGTCTGAAGTAACCCTCCCACAGCCCTACACCCTCCTCTCTTCTCACCCCTATCTTTTCGCCCTGCATTGCTGCTCCTGAACCTTGGCGACCTCATACGATCCACGGCGGTCTGGGAGAATCGCTGGATGGCTTTCTCCTTCCATGTCGGGGGTTTATACCGACCCGCTATGATTAAGAGGCCCCAATAAAACTCTCAGGAGCACATGCCTGAGCACCTCCACCCCTGCCTTCACCTCTGCCTCCTCCCCTCTGCGCTTGCTCCCCTTTGCCTTGCTCCACTGCTCGTCGTCCCGCCCTCCCCTCGTCGGGGCCTTCTCTTGGCCCGCGACCACCGTTGGAGTCCCATCGGCTCCGACCCCTTGTCTCACCGTGCACCTCGGCTCCCATCGCCACTCTCTCAAGGTAAGGGCCCCTTTTCTTATCGGCTCCAAAAGGCCATTAGCAATGGGTAACATCCTATCTGCTAAGCAAGCCCCGCAAGTTCGGGCTCTCACCGGTCTCCTAGACACTCACCGGTGTAAGATCTCTTTCAAACAGTTTCAAGTATATTGGGACTTTCTTCTCCCCTTTAATCCATGGCTTACCATGTGTCAGCTTTGGGACCCGGACACCTATACTCGCCTTATAGATAGGGTCACTTTTGCTGTGGAGCAGGAAGGTAAAAGATTCCCTCCTGGCTTATTACAGGCAACATGAAGTCCAGAAGAAATCTTGAAGGGTATAATCTATGATATGCTATATAAAAAAGGATTTAAAAACAGCTATACCAAGAAAGTAAGAATTATGAGTCATCTGTAAATAAATTATATATTTCTGTTAATGTGTTGTATTTGTTCTGTGTTTGTCTGTCTGTTCGTTCAATGTCAACATATATTGTGATACCTCCGGATGGTAAATATAAATTACTAGGAATCTTTAAAAGAGCTCTATTTAAATGGCCAAAAAGTAAATAAGCGCTTATATTAATACTTAAGTTTTTTATATTAATACATAAGTTTAAATGTTAATAAGATATCTACAATAAAAAAAATTGTAAGTCTTAATTAACAAAATTAACTGTACGTCTTCATAAAAAGTTCTTGCCTAGATTAAAATGAATAACTTATTTTTCTTCACAGGATAATATAAAGAATGTAAAACTTATATGAATATTAAAAAGGTTAAAAGTTTGTAAAAATGCTAACGGAAATGTAATAAGTTTTGCAAAAAGACGTATTTTGTCCTAAAGTAGGATGGCTAATTTTTCATAAACTCTTGAAATTTAATTTGCATGCGGCAAGTGTAAAAGGTATTGTGATAACTTTACGTAAGGGAATGTGTTCTGTAAAGATAAAATTTATCTTCAATAGTTTACATTAAGGTATTAAATGGCTAATTCCAAAAGGTCATTCTTAAATATATATATATAAAACTAAATTGATGATAATAATAATAAAAGGTAATTTTATAACAGGAAAGATTAACAGCAACCAAGCTCCCCTGCCAACTTGCTTTTAGGAAATGGTTTCTAATATTGCATGCTACTAAGTATTTAAAGAAAAGTTATTCTTAAGGAAACAGAAGATGATTTTGTCTTTGCAGCCATTGTCTATTTAGCAACACCCCTCGCTATCGGCCTAGCCACTGTTGCGCCGGACGATTGGAACCTTAAACAAAGACTCCTCCTCACTGTCATCTTCCTATCTTTCGTTACTATATTTACTGCCCTCATTCTCCTTCGTTTATAAAGCAGTCTCCTACAAACCACAAAGCTTCTGTCTTAAACATACCATTCTCAACCCTATCCTCTAAATGATCTTCTCACTTCCCCCACAGCCTTTAATACTTTATTTCTTCCTCATAACCTTTGCTTTCTTGATAATATTTTCCACCATCTATCTAGCCGCTACCGCCCCAGAAGATTGGAACCTCGGCCAACAAATTCTACTCTCCATCGCCTTTCTGTTTATTATCCTCTTTTAACAAGCAGATGGACCTTATAGCCACCGAGATCAACGAGAATTGGACATTGGCCACCCTTGCTTGCAACGGCAAGATACTGCCCCCCAAATTGTACATTTGTATCCCCGTCATACTCACCTCCCTCTTCAGCCCCGCTTCCCTCATTGCTTACTGACTCTTGGGCCTTGGCTACTTGTTGCTGCTGCCATCCTGGCCCTTATTTGAAAAGAAGGGGGAAATGCGGTCACCCCTCGGGCTGAAGCGTGGTTTGCTGGCCTGGCAGGGGAGTGGCCGCGGTAGGCCAAGCCGCTGCCCCATAATAGGGTGGCTGGTCGAACTCACCACCACCCCTGAAGGAAGCTCGGCATGGGCGCAGAGTGCCCTCGGGTCTCCCCTTCTCGGCAGCCATGCTTCCACGTCCGCCCCTCCTCCTGGATGGCGCCACACGATGCCTGTGGGGCGGCACCCTTCTTCTTCCTTCTCCCTGCGCAGGCGCAGGGCAGAAAATTCCAGTCTGCCCTTTTCCCCTCCCCCGACAGCAGCAACAGCCAGGCGTGGGCGGAAAAATCCAGTCTGCCCTTTTCCCTTCCCCCGACAGCAGCAACAGCCAGGCGTGGGCGGAAAAATCCAGTCTGCCCTCCACCCCAGCAACAGCAGCCACCAATCCCTAAACCCTGCCCCTTCCCCCAGCAACAGCGACAGCCAATCCCTAACCACCACCCCTCCCCCATCCGGTACCGCCCACTGACCTTTCGCCGGCAACCAATCAGAACAGGGCATGGCTTCAACCAATCAGCCTTCCCCAGCCCCTATAAAACTGTTGCCTCTCCCTCAGTAAAGTGGACTTTGCGTGTTTACCTTGTCTCCGTGGTAGTTCTTCTGCCGTGCGCCCTCCAGTCCTGAGAGCCCCCGACAAGGGCCTGGCCTCCCTTGTCCCCAGTTCATGGCCTGCTTCTCCAGGCGACCCCTTCGTCGCCTGCTTCTCTGGGCGACCCCTTCGTCGCCGGCTTCGCCGGGCGACCCCGTCAGCCGAACCGCGCAACCCCTTGTGAGACCGATCCCTTGTCTGCTGCCGGACCGACCCCTCGTCCCAGGTGGGACCGACCCCTCGTCCCAAGCGGGACTGACCCCTCGTCCAGAGCTGGACCGACCCCTCGTCCGCAGCCAGACCCCACCTCTACCGACCGAGCAAGCCACCGCATCAATCAGTGACCTCATTCTACTTTTAAAAACTATAAAAGGTAGATCAAATTGAATTAAGTAAGCAGAAGAACATACTTAAGATCAAAGTAAAAAGCAGTGAATTAGAAAAACAATAACAAAAGTCAATGAAACCCAGAGCTGCCTGTTAAAAAACCTTATGATTTAATATTCTTTTCTATTTTTAAAATATTAAGCTTACATAAATATTACATAAAAAATATAGGGGACGGCAATGTCCCCCACTCTCTAGCTGTGCCACATTTTCCAACATTAACACCATCATTTCTTAGTGTGATATATTAGTTACAATTGATGAACATATTTTGGAACATTGCCACTAAGTGTGCATTATAGGTTACAATGTAGTGTACGCTCCCTTCTACACATTTTTGTAAGTTATTACAAGATATATAATGGCCTCGATCTGTCATTGCAAAGTCATTCAGAACAATTCCCAAGCCCCCAAAATGCCCCCAAATTAGTTATTTTATATCTCCTTCCCTTGAGAGCCTCCAGTGGCCACTGTCTCTACATCAATGACAAAAGTTGTTCCATTGCTAGAATAACAAGTCCATCGTAGAATAACATTAAATCTACTCTAGTCCATCATTCATTCCCCAATCCTGAGGATTTTGGGATGGTGATGCCCACTCTGCCTCTTACTGAGAGGAAGCTTCGATTTCATGGGACAGATGGGTGGAAATACCTTGTTTGCATTCGCAGACTCTCTCTGTTACTTGAGATGGTTTTTGTCCATCATCATCTCCTTGTTAGTTGTCATCGGTGAGTCCAGTGAACTGAAGAGTAGGTGTTGCAAGTCTGTTGAGATTCAGGGCCCAACTGTACATGGACAGCTCATAGTTTAAGTCTCTTGGGCATACACCTATCAACTCTAATACTAACTATAGGTTCAAATAGAAGGGGCAGAAGAGCCATGTGCCCATTTAATAATGTCCATTCTATGAGGTGTGAGATGATATCTCTTTGCATTTTGACTTGCATTTCCCTAATAGCTAGTGATATTGAGTATTTTTTTCATGTGTTTTTTTATCATTTGTATTTCCTCTTTGGAGAAATATCTATTTATATCTTTTGCCATTTTATTTTATTTTATTTTTTATATATACTAAAACTTTTTTTTTAAAAAGGTACTTACATTACATAAATATTACATAAAAAATGTAGGGGATTCCCATATGGCCCACTCTTCTATGCCTCCCACAGGTTCCCAAATCATGTGCTGGATATTATGCCCCTGTCAGATACATTGTTACCAAATATATTCTCTCATCAGGTAGGCTGTTGTTTCAATTTCTTGAACAAACTCCTTTGACGTGGATAATTTTTAAATTTTGTGGACGTCCCATTTATCCTCCCCTGCCATATTTGTGACCTTTCTGTGATGCAAAACTTAAAAAATGAAGTCAAGCAAATAACTAAAACCACTTAATAATAAAATGATATAATAAATATTATTTATTATTATTGACATTTTATTTCAAAATAAGAGTTCTGACATATATCCATGCATATATAGTCAACTAATTCTTATTCAAAAATAAGAAATAAAATACAAAATATCAAGAAAGGTAAATAATAAACAAAACAATTAAAAATATTTTTTACATTATGTGTTTCATTATTGTAAGACCTGTTGTCTTGTATATATAGTGACATTTTCTTCCATTTAATCCCCCAGTGTCTTATTTTTTTTCAGAATTTTTATTGTCTTTTTTAAAAAAGATGCATAGATCACAAATACTGTTACACTAAAAAATATAAGAGGTACTCATATACCCCACAGCCCTCCAATCCTCCCACATCAACAACGTCTTTCATCATTGTGGCACATTCATTGCATTTGGTGAATTAAGGATGTGATTCTCCTTTTCATTTTGTCTTCACAGAAGCTTTAGCTTATAGAAAGGTCACATCTTGAATACAGGAGATTTCCATAAACACAACATCCTCTACCTTTTCCATGTGCCCTTATTAAAAATATTTTATATGTGGATGGTATTTTTTAACAATTGATGTACAAATATTGAAGCCCTGCTACTAACCATAGTCAGTGATTTACATTATGGTTTGCATTTTCTACCATACACTTAAAAGAATTATCTAAGTATATCACTCATACATAAACATACATAAATTATAAGTGTATAGCAATAGTTGTGAACTTACAAAACAATCATAAATAACATCATACACGACTCTTATAACTCACCCTACCACCAACACCTTGCATTTTTGTTAAACATTTTAATCTAGTTATTAATGAGCATTGTCAAAATTTTACTACTAATCGAAGTGTTTT
Organism: Dasypus novemcinctus; assembly: GCF_030445035.2. Taxonomy (NCBI): domain Eukaryota; kingdom Metazoa; phylum Chordata; class Mammalia; order Cingulata; family Dasypodidae; genus Dasypus; species Dasypus novemcinctus. The sequence goes on along the minus strand of NC_080704.1, from coordinate 124,174,994 downwards.
CCCCATCGAACCCTATTATTATTAACTTTATATCATTTATATATGAACATACATAAACAATAAGTGTATAGTAGAAGTTGTGAATTAACAAAGGAAACATGTATAATGTCATACATGGGTCCCATTCCTCAACTCTTCACCAACGCCTTGCATTTTCATGAGACTTTCGTTACAAATTCTGAAAGAATATTGTCAAAATCTTACTACTAATTATAGTCCTTATATTATATTAGATATATTTTTGCTCCAACCCACCCTATTATTATTTTTGAAATATATTTTTTATGTCAGAAGTTGTAAACTTATACAAAAATCATGCACATGTGCAGAATTCCCCCAAAGCACCCCTGTATCAACACACCACACTGGTGGAACATTTGATGCAGATAAGATAATATCATTTAATTGTTATGACATCCATAGGTTATATTTGGCACACAATTTCCATACTGTCCCATTATCAGTACAGTACATCTTTCTTATAGTTGCAAGAATATTATATTACTACTGCTAACTACAGTCCATAGATCACTCCAGTTGTATTATTCCCATACTTCTCCACATTCCACCTTGCAGTCGTGATGTTCATTTGCTCTAGCTCACAAAGGACACTCTTGCATCTGTACCATCAACCACAATTCTCATCCACCTATTGGTTTACCATGATATTCAGTTCCTAGATTATTCTCTAGTATTCTGTCAATTAACATTTACCTCCCTAGACTTCCATTTTCAGCCACATTCCCATTTATAAACTAGCTGTTACTATTTGTTTCCATCCTCTCTATACACTTCCACACTTTTACTAAAACTTCTACATACATTAAACACAAGTAGTCCATCTCAGTCTTCCTCTTATCTCCTTTAAGAATCAACAACCTACCACCAGGTCTTGAATTTATTTTCCTACAATTTCTTCCAGAAGCTTTATGGTTCTTGCTTTTACTTTTAAGTTTTTGATCCACTTTGATTTAATTTTTGGATAAGGTGTGAGATAGCAGTCCTCTTTCCTTCTTTTGGCTATGGATATCCGGTTCTTTCAGCACCGTTTGTTGAATGGATTGTTCTTTCCAAGCTGTGTGGGTTTGATAGACCAAGTAAAAAATCACTTGACCATATATGTGAGGGTCTTTTTCTGAAACATTAATTTGGTTCCATTCATCTATCTTTATGTCAGTACCATGCTGTCTTTATGCCAGTTTCATGCTGTTTTTACCATATAGCTAGGTAATATGATTTATAGTCTGGAGATGAGGGTTTGCTTTTCCTTTATAAGAAGTTTCACTACTCAGGACACCTTAATCTTCCAAATAAATTTGATAACCATGATTTCAATTTTTCAATGCTTTTATAAACATTGGTATACGTATATCTGTTCATGTCCCATATTTCAATTCTTCTGACTATATACCCCACAGTGGGATTGCTGGATGATGTGGCAGTTCTATAGTTAAGATTCCTGAGGACCCACCAGACTGTCTTTAACAACTGTTGCACCATTCTACATTTCCCCCACCAATGGATGAAGGTTCCCATTTTCCACATTCTTTCCAGTACTTGTAGTCCTCTATTTTTAAAAAATAGACTCCAGTCTAATGGTTCTCATTGCAGTTCTGATTTGTATTTCCCTAATAGCTAGTGATATTGAGCATGTTTTCATATGGTTTATAGCCATATGTATTTCTTCTTTGGAGATGCATCCATTCAAATCACTTACTCATTTTTAAATGGATTGTTTGTCTTTTTATTTTTGAGGTGTAGGATGTCTTTATATATTCTGGATATTATGACCGTATTAGATATATGGGTCTAAAATATTTTCTCACATTATAGGCTGCATTTTCACTTTCTTGACAAAGTCCATTGAGTTGCAAATGTTTTTAATTTTGTGGAGGTCCCATTTGTATATTTTTTCTTTCATTGCCCATGCTTTGGTTGCAAAATTCATGAAATCATTTCCAAAATCAAGATCTTGTAGATTCTTCTGTATAATATCTTCCAAGATCTTGATGCTCTTAGATATGATTATCAGATCTTTAATCCATCTGGAGTTAATTTTTGTATATGGTGTGAGGTGAAGATCCTTCTCATTCTATTGAATATGGATACCCTGTCCTCCAAGTGGTATTTGTTAAAGAGGACATTCTCTCCCAGCTGGGTGGGCCTGATTGGCCTTGCCTAGTGTTAGCTGACTGTATCTGTGTGGATATATGTCAGAACTCTCAATTAGGTTCCATTGGTCAGAATGTCTATTTTTATGCCAATACCATGCATTTTGTCAACTATAGTTTTGTAGTATTTTTAAAACAAAAATGATATTAAGTATACATAAATATTACATAAAAATTATAGGGGATTCCCATATGATTTACTCCCAATCCCTCCCACTTTTTCCCACATTAACAGCGTCCTTCATTAGTGTGGTGCATTTGGTACAATTGATGAACATCATTTGGAGCATTGCAACTAAGCATAGATTATAGATTACTTTGAATTTTATACTCTCTGCTGCACAATTTTGTTAGTTATGATAAAATATACCATGGTATCTGTTAATGCAATGTCAGGACAATTCCCCATCCTGAAGATGTCCTCATATTACACCTATTTTTCATTCTCCCCCCCTCAGATTCTCCTGTGGTCACTGCTTCCACATCAATGATAAAAGTTCATCCATTGCTAGAATCACAATAAATATTTTACTACAATACTAGTAAGTCTACAATAATTTATCATTCAATGTCCAATTCTGAGGATTCTGGGATGGTGATGCCCATTCCACCTCTAATTGAAAAGGCCTTAACTGAATGATAGGCTTACAGGAAATCGGAGGGTGGAGGAAGGATATGAGCCGATGTCTGCAGGGGTGGAATTTAAGACGAGATGGTGGTAAGTATGAACACAAAGAAGAGATAAAAGGGGGGCAAGGGGTTGCCTTTGGTTGGGGCTTTGCGCGTTTGAGGGTGGCTGGGGAGGGACGGATGGGTAACGTTGCCCAAAAGTGGGGGGAGGGAGGGGTAGCATACGAACACAGGAGAGGGTCAGGTGTTGGTGGAGAGTAAAATGCCGAGAAAATCATATCAAAATATAATAAAGAGGGTTACCTGTTTAGAACACTCGGAGGGGAGGGTCGGATGCAGGACGGGCTCCTGGGGAATGTCTAAATGCTCATTCTGCCAGAGTGGGTGACACCATGGGGTAGAAACCCAAGTAGTGAGAGTGGGGGTGGACCCACATCCTGGGGAGGACTAATGCCATCCAATAGAGGGAACTGTATCCCTCGAGAGAAAGGGTGGCTCCCAGGGCATTGGGGCAGTTGAGCAAGTTAGGCCCTGAACACTATTCCATCTATCTCTGGAAGTGGCTCCTCGGGAAATGGAGGTTGGCTGTCACTGTGGGCACCAAGGTGGAAGGGAAAATGGACGTTAAATGTGTGGAACCAAAGTAAATGGGGGGTAAGAGAGGAGTTTCTTGAGAGTACACAAGGATGGATATAAAACATGTAATATTACACCATAACATATAGGAGATGACAGACTGATAATGTAAACCATAATGTAAAACATAGGATAACTAAAAATGTAAAGAACTGTGTATCCTAAAGTATGCACCATAATGTAAGCACAGATGTCACCTTGTTAGAAAGCTAATGTCTCAGACTCTGTACATCACTTTAAGTAAATATGATATGAATAGGGCGTAAGAGTATCACTGTGGAAGGGAAAAGGATTTCTGGTGGATGTGTGGGAGTGCTGTATATTATATATATACATTGCTGTGGTCTAGGACTCCTGTGAAGAAAAGCTGAATAATTGGGGGGGGGGGAAAGAAAAAGATAGGATGTGGAATTTTTTCAAGTCAACATTCTTTATCTAAGTTCTTTATCTAACTTTATCCAAGTTCTTTATCTATCCTTTAAACCCATCGCTATATGCCATTCCCTAGTAAGGGACCATGACATTATATTGGACTTCAAATTTCAGGGAGTTCTGGATCACAGAGTGTTTCAACAATGGCAATGGAGGGATACTGGTATGGGATACCAATGACAGGTGATATATGGCTGACAGGGAGCTGTACAGAACATATGTCCAGGGTGCATGGTAATGTTTGGATATACTCATAGTGGCAACAATTAAAAACCACAGCAGGGGGGGTACTGGGTTCCTGGCCAGTGGTGCTCTGTCGTGGTCCCTAGGGGAGCAGCGACAGTCTCCCAGGTACAGTGGCGGGGACCGGGAGGGAGTGAGGGTTCAACAGTGAGCCCCTGATGCTAATGACTGTGCTCGTGAGCTGATAAACCTAAAATAAGAACAAGGCCTAGAGCAACATTGTGCCTGGGAATTTCCTCCTGTCAGCCTTCATGTTACTCAAATGTGGCCAGTCTCGAAGCCAAACTCAGCATGTAAATGCAATGCCTTCCCCCTAGCATGGGACATGACACCCGGGGATGAGCCTCCCTGGCAACGAGGGACCACTATCAACTACCAACTGATGATGCAACTGGAAAATGACCTTATACGGAAGGTTCAATGCGGATCAGCAGAATATCCATGTCTACATAAAATACCATGACTTTAAAATGCTGTTTGACCTAAAGTAAGGGGGAAATGAAAAGGAGAAATGAGTTTATATGGCTACGAGTTTCTAAAAAAGAGTCTGGAGGCTGGCAGAAGGATTGCCCTCATGCACAACTGAGCAGAGTCAGAGAGACATATAAAGCAGATACAACCCCCAGATATTGGTTCCTTTGAGGGCTAAAGAGACCCATGGGAGTTATGATCATGGCCGATGGGGTTAACTACCAGGGCAGATGGCCCCTCTTTGGAAATGGTGTTTATGTGTGATGAATCTGGACTCAGATGGGATCTTCCTTCATAAGACTTTCATGCTAATGTGCTGGAGGTGCAGTTAATGTTTGGGTTTAAGATATATTTAGGGGATTTGAATCTCTGGACTGACAATGTGATAGCCAGGTCCTGAGCCTCAACAGACTCCAGCACCTACAATCTGATCTATTGGACTTACCACACTCAGCTAAGATGGAGTTGAAGAAGGACAACCACCACACCATGGAGCCTAGAGTGATTACAACTGAAAATGGGAGGATTGCATCCAGCATCCATGAGGAATCTGAGCCTCCTCTTGACAAAGAGGTGCAATGGACACAACCAATCCAATGTCCACATAGAAGAGGTGGCATTGGATTGGGAAAAGTGGACATGGTGGACGATGGGTATGGGGAAAGGCAGGAAGAGATGAGAGGTGGAGGCGTCTTTCGGACATGGAGCTGTCCTGGATGGTGCTTCAGAGGTAATCACCGGACATTGTAAATCCTCACAGGGCCCACTGGATGGAATGGAGGAGAGTATGGGCCATGATGTGAACCATTGTCTATGAGGTGCAGAGGTGCCCAAAGATGTACTTACCAAATCCAATGGATGTGTCATGATGATGGGAACGAGTGTTGTTGGGGGGGGGGGGGAGAGGGGGGGTGGGGGAGTGGGGTTGAATGGAACCTCACATATATATTTTTAATGTAATATTATTACAAAGTCAATAAAAAAAAAAAGAAAAGGCCTTAAGTCCCATGGGTCAGATGAATGGGGCAATTCTGCTTGCAGTTGCAGACTCTCTCTGTTCTTTGGGATGGTCATTGCCCATCATCTTCAGCTTGCCATATTGGCCTACTCCAATGAACTTGAGAGTAGATTTTGTAAGTCTTTTGAGATTAAGGGCTCAGCTAGCACATGGACAGCACAAGGATTTAAGTCTCTTTGGCATATACCTCTCAACCTTAGTACTAATTATGGGTTCAAATAAAAGGACAGAAGAGCCATGTGTAGGGAAACCACAGCTGAGTCCAACTCTGTCATACTGGGGAGTATAAATTCCACAGTAGGGCCCAATGATAAGGTAATAATCTCCTGAGCTATTTGCCCTGACTATAGTTTCTGGATGTTTCCAGAGCCTTCAGGACCCCAGATATTTGAGTATCTACTTTGGCAATCAGTGCAATCCTGTTGAGTCATACGTAAGTATAAACTCTTGAAAGTTCTCCCGACTCATTTTAAAGTCTCTTAGCCATTTCAACTAATTTGTCCTTACCTTTTCTCCCTTTTTGCCAATGTCTTTCTCTAGTTGGATTGCTATTTGAGGCACGTTAGTAATCCCTTGGTGGCAGGGAGGTTCATCCCCAGGAGTAATGTCCCACACTGGGGGGAAGGTAATGTATTTATGTGCCATGTTCAGTTTAGAGAGAAGCCACATTTGAGTAACAAGGAGGGTCCCATGAGGGAATTCTTTTGTACCTTATAAATCTAGGTTATGAGCCTCAACAGACTTCATCTCCTACACTCTGATTTATTCGACTTACCCCACTCAGCTAACATGGAGTTGAAGAATGTCAACCACCACACCATGGAGCCTAGAGTGCCTACAACTGAAAGCAGGAAGACTGCATCCAGTATCCATGTCGAATCTAAGCCCCCTCTTGACATAGATGTGGAATGGACACAACCAAGCCAAGGTCCACAGGAAGGAGGAATACAGTAAGGATTAGAGTGGACTTAATGCTATCCTATTCATGAACTATTGTGGTTAATAATCGAGAAAATGTGGCATTGATGTGGAAAAAGTGGCCATGGTGGCTGCTGGGTACGGGGAATGGGAGGAAGAGATGAGATGTAGGGCATTTTTGGGACTTGGAGTTGTCCTGGGTGGTGCTGCAGGGACAATTTCCAGACATTACATGTCCTCCCTTGGCCCACTGGATGGAACGTGGGAAAGTGTGGGCTATGGTGTGGACCACAGGCCATGGGGTGCAGCGATGCCCAGAGATGTACTCACCAGATGCAATGGATGTGTCATGATGATGGGGGAGAGTATTACTGTGGGGGGAGTGGTGAGGTGGGGGCGGTGGGGGTGAATGGGGACCTCATATTTTTTGAATGTAATATTTTTTAAAAAATGAATAAATAAAATAAAATTTTAAAAAAAAGACAACCCAATTTAAATATGGGGAAAAAAAAGGTATAAGGATGTGATAGATTTCTTAAGGTGATAAAATTTGCTAATATAAAATTAAATTAGTTGTAACATGACATTTTTGACAAGGAAAATACTTAACAACATTAATTTTGTGCATATTTATTATCCAGTAAAATAACAAATTTACAAATCATAAATGTACTATACATAGTAAAACAAAGAATAGACTGAAATAGACCAAATTATCGTTAAACTGTTTCTAATTAATATATGAACTCTATTATATTTTCCTTTAAAGAATTCCAGCGGTGTTTTTTTCCTATTTGGGAGCTAACTTAAAAATAATATTAATTCTATATATTTCAGTTGGTTTCTATTTGAATAACTCAAAATGACAAAATAACCAGATTAATAAATGCAGCTGTTCTGATAAAAAAAATAAATCTAAGTTAAATTTCAATTTCAAGAGTTAAGGTTCATACGTACAGTTATCAATATCAAGGGTGTATCAATGGACCATCCTCCATCACTAGTCATTCCCCCTGTACTCAGGGGATTCTTGCTGGTCCATTGGATAATGTGTCAGAGCTCTCCAGGATGGGAATTTTATATTCTTTCAGTTAATGTGTGAATCTCCACCCACCACAACAATGACCCATAAACATTTGAATACATTTTTATGCCTTATTTGTATGCTCCATTGAGCTTCCTACCATGTATCCCCATTACTGACACCCCGCACCAATGATCCTCCCCTGATACAGCTGTAACCCTTCTGTAATCCAAAACGTCTTCAAAAATGAAGCTAAGAATGTAATCAAGTACAGTTAATATGAAAATGAAGTAATAATGTTCATTTTAAAAAGAATAAATAAAATAAAACTTGTTTAAAAGTTGGAATAATAAAAAAATTAAAAATATAATAAAATTTTTTTGACATTTTGTCTTTCATCTCTGTAAGATCCGTTATCTCACATGTACGATGACATTTTCTTCTTTTACTTCCTCCAGTGTCTTGATTTTTTCATTTTGTCTTTAATGAAATTTTATGTTACAGAAAAGTAATGAACAAGTATAGTGGCTCCCATATATCTAACATTCTGCCATTTTTCCCCTTTCCCCCATTAATAACATAGTAAGTGTGGATGGTATATTTGTTACAATGGATGTATAAATTTTTTAACATTGCTACTAACCATGGTCAAGGATTTACATTATGTTTTACATTTTGTACTATGTACTTTTATAAATTTCAGTGAAATTTAACATGGCCTGTGTCTATCATTTGCAATATCATGTAGAACTCTTTCATCAGCCCCAAAATGCCCCATGTTCCATCTATTCTATTCCTTCTTTCCCTCACCCTTGGTTCCCGTGACAACCACCAAGCTTCATTCCTTATAGAAGAAGTTGCATAGTTACTTGCAATAATGTTAAGGGCATGACATACTGGCCTGTCATTCTATTTAGACACTGCCTATGCTGTCAAAATCTTCCTGCCCCTCTACTTGAGAACATAGCATCACTCCCCAGGATGGCAGTCCAACATTTCTCAGACATTATATGTGTCTCCATCCACTGATACAACACACTATGGCAAGATGAACACTGACACACTATGTAGAGTCCTTCCTGAGGTGTGCCCTGTCCCTAACATCCTGTATATCCAACACCCTAAACCATTAACCATCCCTTGCCATATTGCAAAAAGAACATTTCCAACATTGAATTTTTATCCACAAATATTCACCTGGTCTCCCCCGCAATGCTCTCTCAGTTCCATGGACTGTCCAACACACCCTCCCCACCCTTGCCCTCTCAAAAAGCACCGCCACTATATCCAATATAATCACTGCACCACTGTCATTCCCATCCACTGCACAACTACACTCTTCCATCTTATCATAGATTTTGCCCATATGGGCAGTGGCTCACAACCTTTTTTTCCCCTTCTGTCTCCTTTAAATCTATATTCCAGATTCTAGCTCTGAGTTTGTTCAATTTCCTTAATTCATATCAATGATGTTATGTAATAATTGTCCTTTAGTGTCTGGCTTGCTTCACTCAAGAAAATGTCTTCATGATTCACCCATGTTATCCTGTGTGTTATTACTGCATTCTTTCTTACAGCTGAGTAATATTCCATTGTATGTATATACCACAATTTGTTTATTCATTCATCTGTTGATGGACAGTTGGGTTGTTTCTATCTTTTGGCAACAGTGAATAATACCACTACAAACATTGATGAGCATATATTTGTTCTTGTCCTTGCTTTCAATTCTTTTGTGTATATGTCCAGTACTGGGATTCCTCAATCATATGGTAATTTTATTATTATTATTTTTTGTTTAACAGTTTTATTTTTTTAAATTTTATTTTATTTATTCATTTTAAAAAAAATATTACATTAAAAAAATATGAGGTCCCCACTCACCCCCACCGCCCCCACCCCACCACTCCCCCCACAGTAACACTCTCCCCCCATATGGTAATTTTATAGTATGCTTCCTGAGGAACTGCCAAACTGTCCTCCACAAGAATGTGTTAATATGGGGAAAGGTGGGAGGTTTGGGGAGTGGGACACATGGGTATGCCTTAATTTTTATGTGTAACATTTTGTGTAATCTAAAGATCTTTTTAAAAAATTAAAAATCATATATTAAAAAAATATATAGGGGATTTCCATTTACCATGCTCCCCAGGCCCCCACATTTATCCCCATTAACAAAATCTTTCATTAGTGTGGTACGTTCATTGCAATTGATGAACACATTTTGTATCATTGCTACTAAGCATGGATTATATTTTACAATGTAGTTTACACTCTCTCCCAAACTATTCTGTAAGTTATGGCAAGGTATATAATGGCCTATATTTGTCATTGCAGTGTCATTCAGGACGAATCCCAAGTCCTGAAAATGCCCCCATATTACACCTACTTTCATTCTCCCTTACCACAGAACATCTAGTGGCCACTGCTTTCACATCATTGATACATGTACTTCCGTTGCTAGAATCACAATTAATCTACAGTAGAATTCCGGTAAGTCCGCTCTATTCCATACTTCATTCCCCAATCCTGAGGATTCTGGGATTGTGTTGCCCACTCCACCTCTAATTGAGATGGGCCTGCATTCCCATACTGCTAATGGATGGGACTCTCTTGCTTCCAATTTTAGGCTTTCTTGGCTCCATGGTATGTTGGTTGTCAATCATCACCTACTTGTTAGCTGTCTTGAGTGGGTCCAATGAAGTGTAGAATAGGAGCTGCATAAGTTTTCACTTTGACACTTCATTTCTCTTACGTTATTTATTTGCTGTTTTCCATGTTCCTTTGGGGACAAAATTAGGATAAGAGAAAAGGTAAGAGAGAAAAAGAGTAATAATCATATTTAAAAACTTAGAAGAGTAACCATATAAAAATAAGAATGTAAATCATTAACAGGTCTAAAACATAAGAATTGCAGGGAATAAGAATAAAAAAGTGGAGTAGAATAAATGAAATTAGAACAAAACAGAGAAAAATATATAGAATGAAGTAAAAGTGTGAAATATGAGAATGGAAGAAGAGAATAAGGAAAAATGAAAAAAGAAAAAGTAATACAGAAAGAAAATAGAAGAAAAAGAGAGAGAAATGAAAACAAACAAAAAAGGAAGAACATGTTCAAAGAAGTGAAATGAAAGAAAAACAACAGAAAACAGAAGACAGAAAAAAGAAGGAAATTAAATAAATAAGGTCGGTAGTCAAAATAGGTAAAAAAACATTTAAAAAGGAAGCAAAGAAATGGGAACCACAACAAACAAAAAACAAAAGAGCAGCAACTTAAAATAACAAACTACCCAGGAACAGCCTTCCCTGTCAGGCCCCTAAGGAACTTCTCATGTTGCTGGTGTTCATCAATCAATCACCCTGCAGCTTGCCTTCTGTAGGTGATGTACCAGGTTTTACCAAGTAGAATAAGAGAAGTAAAGAATATTTTAAGAAAAATAACAGATATAAGAAAACCTAAAACAAAATAATACCTATATTTCCCTGTCATAAGTTACCAACTGGTTGACTGATAACCCGGTGGATCACTTTCTGGATCACTTCTCTAAGGAGATCTGAGAATCTAACCAGGGACCTTGTTTATGAAAGGTAGGAATTTGTCCACTGAGATAGACTATCTCCTTAGGTTAATTAAACTTCAGGAAGCTCTCTGCCCCCTTTGACTTGGGCGTTTTATACATCTACATTTTGCTAGTCTTGCTGACTAGGTGCCTGACCCTTTCTCCTCTCTTACTTAGTTCCTCTCTCTCCTTGGGTGACTGCATAAGAGCCTGCCTGAATAGATCCCCCTCCTATCTCCCTGTTGGGTTGGGGTCCCTTCTGAAATTCAAAGGGGGCTTTGCTGGCCAAACTCTCTGCAAAGAAAGTACTCTACATTCTCCATCAGACCCCTCTTCCTCCCAGGGAATGCTCCTTCCAAAGGCTACTTGCCCTGAGGGTGAATTATTTGTGCCATATCCACCCATAGTGGCGAGCCAATCATGGTTTGCCTTTGGCTTCTTTACATTTCCATTATCCTCCACGATGACTCAGAACCCCTTCCCATTCTATATATACCCAAAACAATTCCTTTAGATAGGTGCCAGTCTTCTCTCCACTTATTTTGTGAGATGGTCAGACTCTGCCTACCTGTTTTGGTGCCATTTTCCTGGCACGTTCTTTTGCCCATTTCAAAGTTGTGTTGCTTTTTCTTTAACTGTTGAGTTATTTGATTTCTTTATATGATATGGAAATCAAAGGCTTATTAGACATGTTGTTTCCAAATATTTTCTCCCATTGATTGGGCTCCTCTGGACAAAGTTCTTTAAAGCACCAAAAATTTTAAGTTTGTGGATGTCCCTTTTATCCACTTTTTCTTTTATTTCTTATGCTTTCAGTGTAAGGTTTAAGAATCCACCAAGTACTACCATGTCCTTGAAGAATTTTCCCTATACTTTTTTAAGGAACTTTAGTGTTCTGGCTTTTATGTTTAGGTCTTTGATCCAGTTTGCATAATTTTTACACAAGGTGTGATACAGGGGTCCTCATCCTTTCTTTTGGTTATGGATATTCATTTTCACCTTCACTATTTGTTGAATAGACTATTCTGGCACAACCTATTGTGTGGGCTTGACAACCTTTTCAATAATCACTTGAACGAAGATGTGAGAGTGTGTTTCTGAACCATCATTTCAGTACTATTGCTCTAAAATCTATCTTTATGCCTGTTCCATGATGTTTTTTTATAGTAATTTATTTATTTATTTTTAACTGTTTTTTTTAAAAAGATACATAGATCACAAAAAATGTTACATTAAAAAATATAAGAGGTTCCCATATACCTGACACCTGACCCCACCCCACAATTCCCACATTAACAACCTCTCTCATCATTGTGGCACATTCATTGCATTTGGTGAATGCATTTTGGAGAACTGCTGCACTGCATGAATTATAGGTTACATTGTAGTTTCTATCCTCCCCCAGTCCTTTCAGTGGGTTATGGTAGGATATATAATGTCCAGCATCTATCCCTGTAATATCATTTAGGACAACTCCAAGTCCCAAAAATGCCCCCTCATCACATGTGTTCTTCCTTCTCCCTACTCTCAGCAAATAAATGTGGCTACTGTCTTCACATCAATGATACAATTTCTTCCATTGCTAGAATCCCAATAGTTCTATAGTGGAATACTAGTAAGTCCACTCTAATCCATATTTTATTCCTCCATCCAGTGATACCTGGGATGATGATGTCCACTGCACCTCTATACCAAGAGGGAGCTTAGATTCCACATGGTTTACAGATGCTATTCTCCTACATGCTGTTGTAGACACTCTTGGTTCCCTGGTGCAGTGGCTGACCTTCTTCACCTCCCTGTTAGCTGGCCGGGGTAAGTCCAATGAACCAGAGAGTAGGAATTGCAACTCTGCTGAGGCTCAGTGCCCAGCTGGCACCTGGACAGTCCAGAGATTCAAGTCTCCTGAGTATACACCAACCCTAGTGCCAACCACAGGTTCAGTAAAAGTGATAGAAGAGGCATGTGTAGAAAGATTACATCTGAGCCCAGCTCCACCACACTCAGGTGCAAAAATTCCAAAGTAAAGTCCACTGGCAAGGCACTGAACTCCAGAGCCATCTGTCATGACCGCAGGACCTTTGTGTCTCCATAGCCCTCAGGAGTGCCAGTACATGTGTTGTATCTACTTTGGTTGTCTCTGGGATCCTGCTGAGATGTGCATAAGCATGATCCCACTGATGAACTCCCAACTCTTTTTGAAAATTTTTAGCCATAGAAACTCATTTGTCTTTACCATTTCCCTCTTTTTTCTAGTTGCATCTCCAAATCATGATTGGTAGTAATCCCTCAGTGCCAGGGAGGCTCATCCCCCAGAGTCATGTTCCATGCTGGGGTTAAGGTAATGCATTTACACACTGAGTTTGGCATAGAGAGTGGTCACATTTGAGCAACATGGAGGCTCTTAGGAGGAAAATCTCAGGCAACCTGCAGCTCTAGGCTTAGTTGAGATTTCAGGCACACAGGCTCATAAACATAGTCATCAGTACAAAGGGCTTATCATTAGGCTATTCTTCACTAGTCTTTGCCCTTGCACTAGGAGGATTGTTGTTATTCTATTGGTGAATGTAACAGAGCTCCCCTGGCTAGGAACTCTGCATTCCCTCAGCTGTCATTTGTAACTCCATCTGTTATCAAAATGCACAACGAGTATCTGAACATTTTTATATACCCTGTATACATGCCATGGAGAACTCCCTCCCAACCATGTGTCCCCATTAACAACATCCCACACCTGTGCTCCTCCCTTACCATAGTTGAATCCCTCTGTGGTCCAAAATTTCTTAAAAAATGGAGTCTAAATCAATGCTAAATTCAATTAGTAGGAAAATGAAATAATAATGATAGTTTTAAAGATCAGAAATAGGGTACATACTAATTTAGAAAAATTAACATAAGTTAAAAAATAAATTGGGATATTAAAAAATGAAAAATACCATAAAACTTTGTTTTGGCATTTGGCCTGTCATCACTATACTAGGTGTAGGCAATTTCTTTCATTCCTTCCTCAGTGTCTACATCCTTTTTTTTAAAAAAAATTTAAGTTTACCTCCAAAAAAGTTTTAGTTCATGTTAATGTCACATTTAGAATATAGGGGACTCCCATATATCCAACATCACACACTTTTCCCATTTCCCCAGCAATGATATTTTTACATGTTCATGTTATATTTGCTGCAGCTGATGTATGGATTTTGAAGCATAGGTACAAAACATGGATGCATTTTGTTTTACATTATTTTTAGTCTGTACACTTTTCTAAATTTTTAGCTTCATTACAGTTTGCATTTTAGACTATACACATTTATAAATTTTTTTTTGTGAAATTTAACATATCCTACATACATCACTACACGATCTTGTGGAACACTTCCATTGTCCCCCAGTTACCCCTGCTTCCATCTATTCGATTCCTCTCTCCCCCTCCCCTAATGTCCCACAGTGACAACTAAGCTTCACTGCTTGAAAGACCAGTTCACAGATACTTGCAACAATGCTGAGGTCTGTCACAATAGACTGTCTCCCCCATTAGGAGTCACCAATGCTCTCAAGAGATACCCTTCTCTCTTTTAAGAACATCAGGCCACCCTAGGAAGGGAATATGCCTTCCTACTCATTGTATGGGTTTCCACCCAATGATATAATACACTATGACAAGATGAACACTCATCAACTCCCTGGAAGCCTGCACCTGTGCCAGATGCCCCCCACTAAGCATCTTAAACATGTAACCCTTCCTTGTTTTATTTTCTAAAGTGTTTTCTTACATTATATTGGCAACCATGTACCCAAGAACCTCCCATGTTCATCTGCTGCCCCCAACCCTCCCCTAATTCCTTGGGCCATCTGATGCATCCTATCAACCTTAGCCCCACTTAAGCCTGCAAATACTCACCCAATACTATCCCTATGCCCCAGTCTTATTCCTTCCCTGTACAACTACTTACCTCCACTTTATCATAGATTTCGCCCATGTAGGTGTTAGCTCAAAACTTTTGTCTCCCACCCAATTTCCTGTAAGCCTATCATCCAGTCTCTAGCTCTTTGAGACAGCTTGTTTTGCTTATTTCATATCAGAGAGGTCATGTAGTATTTATTTGTCATTTAATGCCTGTGTTGCTTCAGTCAACATAGGGTCCTCAAGATTCATCCATGTTATCCCATGTGGTTGTACTGCAGTCCTTCTTACATCTGGGTAGTATTCCATTGTATGTATATACCATATTTTGTTTATCCATTCATTTGTTGATGGGCTTTTGGTTGATTCCAACTTTTGGCAATAGTGACTAATGCCCTATGAACAGTGGTGTACATATATCAGTTTGTGTCCTTGTTTTCAGTTCTTTTGGTTACATACCCAGCTATGGAAATTTTGGGGTCATATGGCAAATGTACAGATAGCTTTTTGAGGAACCATCAAAATGTCCTTTGAAATGGCTGAATCCTTTTGTATTCTAACCAGCAGAGGAGGAGGGCTCCAATTCTTCCACATCCTCACCAACACTTGAAGCTTTCTGTTTTTTTTAGTAGCTGCCAGTCTAATGGAAGCAAGATGGTATTTCATTGTAGTTTTGATTTATATCTCCCTACCATTTGTGATTTTGAGCATCATTTCATGTGCTTTTTGGCCATTTGTATTTCATCTTTAGGGTAGCATCTATTCAAATCTCTTACCCATTTTTGAAATGGGTTGTTTATTCTTTCATTTTCAAGATACAGGATTTCTTTTTATATCCAGGATTTTAGTCTCCTATCAGATACATGGTAACCAAATATTTTCTCCCATTGGGTAGGCTGTCTTTTCACTTTCCTGAGATTCTCTTTTGAGGTGCAAAAGGCTTAAAATTTGAGGAGGTCCTATATATCTATTTGTTGTTTTGCTGCTCATTATTTGGATGGGAAGTTAATGAAGCCATTTCCTATTACATCCTGTAGATGTTTCCTTAAATTGTTTTCAAGTTTTTATGGTCTTGACTCTTATATTTAGGTCTTTGATTGCTCCATCTTGAGTTGATTTTTGTATAAGGTGTGAGATGGTAATCCTCTTTCATTCTTTTGCATATGGATATCCAGTTCTCCAAACAACAGTTAATGAAGAAGCCATTCTCTCCCAGTTGAGTGGGCTTGGTGGCCTTGTCAAATGTCAAATGATTGTGTATGTGAGTATCTATGTCAGAACTCTCAGTTCAGTTGTGTTGTTCAGTATGTCTATCCCTGTGCCAATACGATGCCATTTGGACCACTGTAGTTTTGTATTACATTTTATTTTAATTTTTTTATTAAAATTATTTATTTTTAAAAATTACATTCAAAAAATATGAGAGGGAAACGGACTTTGGCCCAGTGGTTAGGGCGTCCATCTACCACATGCGAGGTCCACAGTTCAAGTCCCGGGCCTCCTTGACCCATGTGGAGCTGGCCCATGCGCAGTGCTGATGTGCGCAAGGAGTGTCGTGCCTCACAGGGGTGTCCCCGCGTAGGGGAGCCCCACGCGCAAGGAGTGCACCCCGTAAGGAGAGCCGCCCAGTGCGAAGGAGGGAGCAGCCTGCCCAGGAATGGCGCCGCCCACACTTCCCGTGCCGCTGACGACAACAGAAGCGGACAAAGAAACAAGACTCAGCAAAAAGACACAGAAAACAGACAACCGGGGGAGGGGAGGGGAATTAAATAAATAAAAAATAAATCTTAAAAAAAAAAATATGAGGTCCCAATCAACCCTACCACCCCCACCCCCCAGTCCCTCCACAGCAACACTCTCTCCCATCATCGTGACACATCCATTGCACCTGGTAAGTACATCTCTGAACATCACTGCACCCCGTAGTCAATGGTACACATCATAGCCCACACTCTCCCACGTTCCATACAGCGGGCCCTGGGGGGATCTACAATGTCCCGTAATTGTCCATGAAGCACCACCCAGGACAACTCCATGTCCCAAAAACACCTCCACATCTCATCTCTTCCTCCCATTCCCCAAACCCAGCAGCCACCATGGCTACCCTTCCCACACCCATTCCACATTTTCTCTGTGGACATTGGATCGATTGTGTCCATTGCACATCTATGTCAAATGGGGGCTTAGATTCCACATGGATACTGGATGCACTCCTCCTGCTTTCAGTTGTAGGCACTCTAGGCTCCATGGTGTGGTGGTTGACCTTCTTCAACTCGATGTTAGCTGAGTGGGGTAAGTCCAATAAATCAAAGTGTAGGAGCTGAAGTCTGTTGAGGCTCTGGGCCTGGGTGTCATATTATCAGTCCAGAGATTCAAATCCCCTAAATATATCTTAAACCCCAGCACCAACTACAATTCCAATAAAGTAGCATGCAAGTCTTGTGAGAAGAGATCCCCTCTGAGTCTAATTCCATCATGCAGAAACACCAGCTCCAAAGAAGGGCCATCTGCCATGGCAGTGAACCCCATCTGCCATGACCATAGAACCCGTGGGTCTCTTTATCCCTCAAAAGAACCAATACCTGGGGTTGTACTACTTTATCTGTCTCTTAGATTCTGCTCAGTTGTGCATAAGGGGATTCCTTCTGATAACCTCCAGACTCTTTTTTAGAGACTCATAGCCTTATAATCTCATTTCTCCTTTCCATTTCCCCCTTAAATTAGGTCAAACAGCATTTTGAAGTCATGTTATTATGTGTAGACAGGGATATTCTGCTGATCCGTATTGAACCTTTAATTCAAGGTCATTTTCTAGTTGCATCGTCAGCTGGTATGTGGAAGTGATCCCTCGGTGCCAGGGAGGCTCATCCCCGAGTGTCATGTCCCATGCTGGGGGGAATGCACTGCATCTACATGCTGAGTTTGGCTGTGAGAGTGGCCACATTTGAGTAACATGAAGGCTGTCAGGAGGAAACGCCCAGGCACAGTGCTACTCTAAGCCTTGTTCTTATTGCAGGTGTATAGGCTCAAAAGCATAGCCATTAGTATCAGGATCCCACTGCTGGGCCCTCCTTCCTTCCTGGTTCTTGCCGTTGCACCTGGGGGACTTGTATTACATTTTAAAGACAGGTATTGAGATTCTTCCAATTTCATTTTTCTTTTTCACTGTCTTAGTTGTTCCATGTTCCACTCCTCTTCCTTGTTTTTAGTTTGTTCATTGGATTGGGTCATGTTTTCCTGATTATTGGTATGGTTTGTAGTTTTTTGTTGCTGTCTCATAATCATTTTATCTTGCTAGTTTTATTCAGTTGATTAGCTTCTTCATGTAGTGGTGGGTTTTAATTTGTTGTTGTTTTTGTGTACATGTTAAGTCTTCTCTCTGTCACTTTGTTCTTCTTATTGTATTTCTTTGTTATTGGCTAAGTTCCCTTGACTGGAAATATTAGGTCCAGAGAAAGCAAAAGGGGTAAGAAAAGAAAAAGTATAACAGTAGTATTGATAATAAATATTAGCAGAAGAACCATGTGTGATCTAGGAGAATGGATATTAAACTTAGGTAAGCTATGTAGAGGTATAACAGTAAAAAAAGTGGAGTACCCATAATGAGATTGTAAACTGAATATGGGTAGGAATATAGTATGAATTTAAAGGCCAGTGTGGTCAGGAGAGAGGGAAAGAGAAAAGAAAGGACAATAATATAAAGAGTGAATTAAACATAGAAAACAGAATTGAGGTATTAGAAATAAAAAGTCTGAAAAATTGGGGCATAAACAAAGAGGTGGAATGAAAGAGAAACAATAAACAATGGAGGATAGAAATATGTAATGGAAAAGGAATAGTGTTCGTAGCCAAATTCAGTACATACAGAAAAGTGGATGTTGAGGATAAGGAAACACAGCAAATAAGAAATGGGGCCTGCAGCAACTAATATAAAAAAAGAAGAAGAAGAAAAAAAAAGGAGGGGGGAAGAAAGCAACAAGAAGAAAATGAAAAAAAGTAAAAGAAAAGGAGGAAAGGGCCATTGTGGGATAAAGAGGAAAGAAAAACAAGAAAGCATGCCAACAAAAAAATACCAGACAAGGCCTCAAGCATGGAATCCTCTTTGCAAATGAATAAACTGCTTAGGCATCTGACCTTCCCCCTTTCTCCTTTCCTCACTTCCTTCTCTCCTCAGGCAGCAAGAAGGCTGTGTGAGGGTTACCCTCAGAGATTCAAATGGGTCCGTGGTGAACCAACTCACCACAGAAAATAGTGAATCTTCATTTCTTGAGAGAGAGCACCCACACCTTGCCAAGAATTCTAAATATGCTATTGTAAGCCTGCAAAGCACATCCTACTGTTTTTCTCCCTTAGGTGTGCTACAGGGGACCAGTTAATTTTCTGAATTCCATCTTCTGCCAGACCAAGTTTCCTATCCCATAGTCTTTAAGGAAATCAGGCTCTCTCAGCAGATTCACCTCTCCTCTCTTCCTGGGCTTTCCCTAAGCCAGGTGTTATGCTCCTCCAAGCTCAAAAAAAAGGGGGGGGGGGAACCAAAAAATTGAACCTGCATTCCTCAAGCACCAACATCCTCCCACTTCCAGAGTTAGTCTGAGACCAAAGGGCTCAGGGAATCCTGGATTTTGTGTAGTGCTGTGTTCAGGAAATGGAGGCTCAAGATAATGTGGACTTGGGGTATGTGGGTCTGTGGAATGTGGGTTACAGGGGTTCAGGGAACATGGGCTTGGGGACATTAGGCTTGGGAATGCTTCTGCGTGACTGACAGTTTTCAAGGAATGCTGCAACCCTCAACCATAGGGCTAAGGGTTTTGCCTTTCCACAGCTTCCACCTTCAGTGTTAGCAACCCGCAGTTTTACCTTGAGCAAACAATAATTTTGTCACAGTCTCTCCAGATCGACATGCAGACACCTCCTGCTTCGTAGGTTCTTGAAACAACTTGCTCCAGCAAGATTCCTTCCCCACTCAGCCCGTCCTTTGTAGGAGATCTGACGAGGGTGTACTCACTTGGACACCATTTTCTCCCACCTCCTTCCTTCCAAATAAATTTGGTCATTGTGTTTTCTATTTGTTTAAAATATGCTGGTGGAATTTTTATCAGGATTGCATTTTATCTTTATATTAATTTGGGTATAACTGACATCTTAATGATATTTAGTCTTCCAATCCATAAGCATGGATTATTCTTCCAATTATTTAGTTCTTTTTAAAATTTCTTTTAACACTGTCTTGTAGTGTTCTAAATACAATTGCTTTACATTCTTGCTTATGTTTATTCTTATATATTTCATTCTTTTAGTCACTATTGTAAACTGAAATTTCCTGACTTTCTCCTCAGCTTGCACATTACTAGTAGCTTTTAAAGTTTATTTCATCTGATATAAGTATAGCTACTCCAGTATTTTTTTGATTTCTGCATACATCAAATATCTTTTTCTAGCCTTTCACTTTATCCTTGTGTATATGGTAAGTCTCTTATAGACAGAATATAGATAGCTCATGTTTTCTTATTCATTTCGTTAGTCTGTGTCTTTTGATTGGGATGTTTAATACATTAGCATTCAATGTTATTGCAGAATTTTACTCATTTTGACCCTTGTGTTTTATCTCTTATTTTATTTTCAATAATTTTTGACATTTTTATTTAATTTACTGATATATTTTCACTTCTAGACTCTCTTCCAAGAATCTCTCTTTTGTCTTTTCTTTTCAAACTCTGGCATACCCTTAAGTATTTCCTGTAAAGCTAGACTCTTTGTTATAAACTGTCTCAGCTTTTGTTTATCTGTGAATATTGAAAATTTCTCCTCATTTTTGAAAGTCAATCTTGCCAGATATAAGATTCTTGGCTGGAAGTTTTTCTCTTGCAGTATCTTAAATATATCATACCTCTGTCTTCTTGCCTCCATGTTTTTTTTCTGAGAAATCAGCATTTAATCTTATTGGATATCACTTAAATATTATCTGTTGCTTTTTTCTTGCTGCTCACAAAATTCTTTCTTTGTGTTTTGCATTTGATATTCTGTTTACTATATTTCTCAAACTTTTTCAATTTGATTTATTCAATGGGAATACATTGTGCTTCTTGGACACAGATATCTATGTCCTTCAATAGGGTTGGGAAAATTTCCATCAGTATTTCTTCAAATAATCCTTCTGCCCATTTTCCTTCCTCTTCTTCTTCTGGACATTCATCACATGTATATTTGCATGTGTCTTACTGTTGTTTTGGTCCCTGAGAACTTTTTAAATTTTTTCTATACTTTTCTTCATCTGTTCTTTTGTATATTCACTTTCAGAGGCCTTGTCTTCAAACTCACTGACCCTTTCACCAGTCTTGGTGGGCTGAAAGTGCCTGTAGTTTACCAGAGAGGTTGATGAAACACAAGCTCCCTCCTATTCTATTGCAGTAGTGTGGTGGAGGTGGAATCAAAGGAGCTAAACAAATCAGTTTCTGTGGGCTGAAAGTGCCTGCATTTGCCCAGAGAGGCTAAGGAAACACCGCTCCTCTCCTATTTTATTGGGGTGAGGGGATGGGGCCCCAGGTGTCCAATTATTCAGTTTGTGTCAGCCAAAGGTACATGCAGAGGAGGGGCAGGGCAAAATGGCATCTGAGTGAATGTACCTCACAGTCTCTTCTGCAAAGGAGTAGCTGAGTGGGGTTGGAGTCTTGCCGGAGTGGGTTGTTTTGGGGGATTGCAAGGCAGGAAGTGTATGGACATCAATTTGGAGAGATTGTGACAGAAGTAATGCTTGTTAAAGATAGAATTGTGGGTTACAACCACAGAGGTCAGAAGCTGTGGGGAGGCAGGACCCTTTCCACTACGGCTGACAGCCGCAGTGTTCCCTGAGAACTGTCAGTTGTGCAGTGGTGTTCCTGGGCCCCGTCATCCCCAGAGGGATGGGTCCCAGGTCCGTGTCCCCTTAGCCAGTGTATCCCGTGTTCCACAGACCTACACACACTGAGTCTGCAGTGTCCTGGACTTCCCTTTCCTTAATCCAGTGCTCCTCGAGGTCCGGGATTGCCCTAGTCCTCCGGTTTTGGACTGGCTCTATGACTGTGAGGAATTTGGTGGGAGGTGCAGCAGAGGAGGCAGGCAAGTGCTGGTTCAATTTTATGTCCCCCCCCCCTTTTTTTTTTTGCGCTTGGAGGAGCATACCAGCTGGCTTGCGGAGAGCCTGGGAAGAAAGGAGTGGTGAATCTGCAGAGCAATCCCAGTTTACCCAGACACCCTGGAATAGGAAACTTGGTCTGGGAGAAGGTGAGTCAGAAAATCAACTAGCCCTCTTGTAGCACACCTAAAGGAGAGGGACTGTAGGAGGTGCTTTCCAAGGTTCCAGAAGCATACTTGGGTTTCCTGTTGAGGTATATGTTCTCTCTCTCTGGAAATTAAGAGTCATTGTTTTCTGTGTGGACTGGGTTCAAGAAGGACCCACTTGAATCTCTTACTGGACAGCTGAGGCAGCTTTCCTACAGCCCTGGGAGAGAGGGAAGTTAGGAAGGGAGAAAGGGGGAGCATCAGATCCATAAGCATTTTATTTAACTGCAAAGAGGATTTCTTGCTTGAAACTTTGTCTAGTATTTTGTTGGTTTTTCTTGTTGTTTTTCCTTCCTCTGTATCCCCCAAGGCCCTTTTTTCTCTTTTTTCTTTCTTTTTCCTTTTCCTTTTTCTTGCTTGCTTTCGCCCTCCATTTTGTCCCTTTTTTCCTTTTCTTTCTTTTTTTCTCTTCTTTT
The DNA here is from genome assembly GCF_030445035.2 of Dasypus novemcinctus. NCBI lineage: Eukaryota > Metazoa > Chordata > Mammalia > Cingulata > Dasypodidae > Dasypus > Dasypus novemcinctus. The sequence goes on along the minus strand of NC_080704.1, from coordinate 124,152,263 downwards.
TTTTATTTTTTTTAATATTAGGTGTTGCAGAGAGTGCTTCACATTTTCTATATTTCCTCTTCTCCATTTCTTCTTTTCTCTGTGTATTGATTTTGGCCACCAAAACTATCCCCTTTCCTCTACATCTTCTACTCTCCATCATTTATTGTTTCTCTCACATTACACCTCTCTTTTTTGCCCCCCCATTTTTCTGACTTTTTATTTCTAATAACTTTGTTCTGTTTTCTGTCTTATATTCACTCTTTATATTATTGTCCTTTCTTTTCTCTTTGTCTCTCTCCTGAACACACTGGCCTTTTAATTCACTCTATATTCCTCCCCATATTCAGTTTACTGTCTCTTTAGATGTACTCTACTTTTCTTGTTCTTATAACTACATACCTTGAATGAGTCTAATATCCATTCTCCTATGTCTCACATGGTTCCTCTGTTAATATTTACAATCAATTCTACTATTATGCATTTCTTTCTTACTTCTTTTGCTTTTTCTGGCCCGAATATTTTCCTCTAAGTGAACTTAGCCAACAAGGAAATAGAATAAAAAGAACAAAGTGACAAAGAGATGACATACCGCACATGCAAAAACAGCAACTAATTAAACCCCAAACTAGACAGAGAAGCTAAACAACTGATTAAACTCATTAAGGAAAAGTGATGACTAGACAGCAACAAAAAATTACAAACCAAACCAATAATCAGGAAGACATGACCCAATCCGATGAACAAACTAAAAACCAGGAAGAGGAACAGAACATCGACAAATAATTAACACCCTCAAAACATATATTTGGGACAAATTTGATGAAATGAGGGAACAGATTAAGAATATGAAGAAAATGCTTGGAGAGAATACAGATAAAATTGCATTCATATGCAAAAAGATGACGGATATGATGGTGAGGAACAGCACAATTTAGGAAATCAAAGATACACTCTCAGCAAATAACAGCAGACTCAAAGAGCCTGAGGAAACTATTAGTGATTTGGAAGACAGTATATCTGAAATGCAACAGAGAGTAGAACTGATCGATAAAAAGTGAGAAAAAATCCAGCAGGGACTTAGGGACATGAATGACAATGCAAAACCCACAAACACATGCAAAAATACACATTACAGGCATCCCAGAAGGAGAAGAGAAGGGAAAGGAGACTAAAGGGGTGTTGGAGGAAATAATGGCTAAAAACTTCCCAAACCTATTGAGAGAAATGGATGTACATATCCAGGACAGACAAAACACCTCAAACAGCATAAATCCAACAGGCCTACCCCAAGACATATACTTGTCAAAATATCCAATGCTCAAGACAAAGAGAAAATACTAAAAACAGCAAGAGAAAAGAGAACCATCACATACAAAGGAGGCTCCATAAAATTAAGGGCTGATTTCTTATCTGAAACCATGGAGGCAATAAGGCAGTGGTATGACATAGTCAATGTACTCAAAGAAAAATTTCACTCTATCCAGCAAAATTAGCATTCAAAAATAATGGAGAGTTCAAAATATTCACAGATAAACAGACCCTAAGAGACTATGCCAACAAGAATCCTGCCCTTCAAGAAATACTAAAAAAGAGTAATTTCTGAAGGAAAAAAACAACAAGAGAGACAGAGTTGGAGGAGTGTGTAAGAGCAACTAAAAAGACAAAAACAAAAAAGAAAATCAAACAGAATATGTCAAACACAAATCCAAAGAAAATATGGCTTATATAAGTAATTCCTTGAAAGTAATAACACAGAATGTCAATGGATTAAACTCACTTGTCAAGAGACTCAGACTGGAAGATTGGATAAGGAAATATGACCCATCTACATGCTGTCTGCAAGAAACACATTTTAAACCCAGGGATTCAAGGAAGTTGAAAGTAAATGGCTGGGAAACAATCTTACAAGCAAAGAATAATTTAAAAAAAAGGCAGGAGTAGCTATATTAATATCAGACAACCAGACTTAAAATGTAAAGAAAATTGTAGGAGGCAAAGATGGACACTACATATTACTGAAAGGGATAATCTTTCAAGAATAAAGAACAATCATAAACATTTATGCTCCTAACAAGGGTGCCTCCAAATACATGAGGCAAACACTGGAAAAACTAAGTGAAGGAATAGATGCCTCTACAATTAAAGTGGGGGACTTTAATACACCACTATCAACTTTGGACAGAACATCTCAAAAGAGAATCAATAAAGAAACAAAGAATTTGAACAATATATTAGAGGAGCTAGGTCTAATAGATATATACAGAATATTATTCCCAAATACAGCAGGATGTACATTTTTCTCAAGTGCATATGGATCATTCTCCAAGATAGACCACATCCTAGGTCACAGATAACGTCTCAATGAATTCAGAAAGATTGAAATCATACAAAATAATTTCTCTAACCACAGGAGAATGAAGCTGGAAATCTGCATGGGCCAAGGACCAGATTTGTCTCCAAGATTTGAAAGTTAAACAACACACTGTTAGAAAAACAGTAAGTAAAGGAGGAAATATCAAAAGAAATTAATATGTACCTTAAAAATAATGAAAATGATAGCACGACATATCCAAACTTATGGGATGTAGCAAAGCAGTAATTTATAGTTATATATTCATACATCAAAAAAGAAGAAAGAGCTAAAATTGAAGATCTAACTGCACTCTTGGATGAATCAGTAAATAAACAACAAACTAAACCCAAAGGAAGAAGAATGAAATAGAAAGATCAGAGCAGAACTAAATAAGAAAGCACTTGAAAAAATAAAACCAGGAGCTGGTACTTTGAGAAGATCAATGAAGTTGACAAACCCTTAGGTAGACTACCAAAGAAATAAAGACTAGAGGCAAATACACAAAATAAGAAATGAGAAAGGAGATATCACCACTGACTCCACAGAAATAAAGACTATCATAAGAGGATACTTTGAAAAACTATATTCCAACTAGACGGACAATTCAGAGGAAATGGACAAATTCCTAGAAACACATGCATTGACAAAAGAAGAAATCGATGATCTCAACAAACCATCCACAAATAAAGAGATAGAATCAGTAATTAAAATCCTCCCAACTAAGAAGAGCCCTTCGTCAGATGGCTTCACAGGTGAATTTTACCGAACTTTCCGGAATGAACTAACACCAATCTTGCTTAATCTCTTCCAAAAAATCAAAACAGGAGGAACATTTCCTAACTCATTCTATGATTCCAATATTAATCTAGGACCAAAGCCAAACAAAGACACCACAAGAAAGGAAAATTACACACCATTTTCTATAATGAAACTAGATGCTAAAATTCTCAAGAAAATACGTGCTCATCGTATTCAACAGCACAATAAATGGATAGTACACCATGACCAAGTGAGATTCATTCATCATATGCGAAGTTTGATTCAACATAAGAAAATCAATGAACGTAATACACCATTTAAACAAATTGAAGGAAAAAAAATCACATGATCCTATCTATAGATGCAGAAAAAGCATTTGACAAAATACAGCATGCTTTCTTGATAAAAACATTGTAAAATTTTGGAATAGAAGGAAGCTTTCTGAACATGATAAAGAGTATAAATGAAAAACACACAGCTAACATGATTTATAATCGTGAAATCCTAAAATCTTTCCCTCTAAGATATGGAAGAAGACAAGCATGCCCACTGTCACCCCTTCTATTTAACATAGACTTAGAAGTATTTGCACAAGCACTGATGTAAGAACCAGACAAAAACGGCATCCAAATTGGAAAGGAACAAGTCAAAATTTCACTATTTGCCGATAATGTGATCCTATACATAGAAAACATTGTGAAGTCTACAACAAAGCTGCTAGGACTTATATATGAATTCAGTAAAGTCACAGGTTACAAGATCAATGTGCAAAAATCAGTAGCATTTCTGTACACCAAGAATGAGCAATCTGAGGAAGAAATCAAGAAAGAAATAGCATTTATCATAGTAAATAAAATAATCAAATACCTAGGAATAAATTTCACTAAAAATATAAAAGACTTACACACAGAAAACTACACAACTTTGTTCAAGAATATCAAAGAAGACCTAAATAAATAGAAGAATATTCCCTGTACATGGATAGGAAGACTAAATATTATTAAGATGTCTATCCTACCAAAACTGATCTACACATTCAATACAATCCCAATAAAAATCAAACAGCATTCACTAATTATCTAGAGAAACTACCTATGAAATTTATTTGGAAAGAAAATAGGCCCCGAATAACCAAAGACATATTGAAAAAGTGAAATGAAATTGGAAGAATCTCACTACCTGACTTCAAAATATACTATAAAGCTATAGTAGTGAAAAGAGCATGGTATTGGCACAAGGATAGACACGCTGGCCAATGGAACCGAATTGAGAGTTTGATATAGATCCTCATATATTCAGCCGTATGGTATTTGACAAGGTCACCAAATGCTCTCAACTTGGAGAAAAAGGCCTCTTCAACAAATGGTGCCTGGAGAACTGGATATTCATATGTAAAAGAATGAAAGAGGATTACCCACTCACACCTTATACAAAAATCAACTCAAGATGGATCAAAGACCTAAATATAAGAGCAAAGATCATAAAGACCTTGAAAAGCAATGTAGGGAAGCATCTAAGGAACTTTTAATAGGAAACGGCTTCATGAACTTCACACCAAAATCACGAGTAGCAAAAGAACAAATAGATCAATGGGAGTTCCTCAAAATTAAAGTCTTCTTCACCACAATGGAGTTTGTCAAGAAAGTGAAAAGAGAGCCTACACAATGTGAGAAAATATTTGGTGACCATATATCTGATAGGAAACTTATATCCTGCATATATAAAGACCATCTATATCTCAAAAATAAAAAGACAAACTGCCCATTTAAAAAATGGGAAAAAGATTTGAACAGACAGTTCTCTAAAGAAGATACACAAATGGCTTTAAAACACATGAAAAAATGCTCAAAATAGCTAGCTATTAGTGAAATGCAAATCAAAACAACAATGAGATACCATCTTTCTCCCATAAGACTGGTAGCTATCAAAAAATCAGAAGACTACAAGTGCTGGAGAGGATGGGGAGGAATGGGATCACTCATCCACTGATGGTGGGAATGCAAAGGATCGAACCATTCTAGAGGACGATTTGATGGTTTCTCAAAAACCAGCTCTAGTTTTGCCATAAGACTCAGCAATTCCACTACTGGGTATGTACCCCATAGAACTGAAAACAAGGGCTCAAATAGATATATGCACATTAATGTTCATAGCAGCACTATTCACTTTTGCCAAAAGTTGGAATCAACTCAAATGCCCATCATCAGATGAATGGGTAAATAATATGTGGTATATACATACAGTGGGATACTACTCACTTATAAGAAACACAATACAAACACATGTGATAACACTGATGAATCTTGAGTACCTTATGTTGATTGAAGCAACCCAGGCATTGAAGGACAAATACTACATGACCTCTCTCATATGAAATTTGTAAACCAAGTTGTCTCAGAGTTCTAGAGACTGGGTGATAGGCTTAAAGGTAGTTGGGGGTAGAGGAAGGTTGCGATCTGACACCTACATGGGTGAAATTTATGATAGCAGGAGGTAAATATTTGTACAGGGAAGGGATAAAATGGGGGCATAGTGATACCTTAGGGTGGGGCTTTGTGGGCTTGAAGGGGGTTAGCGATGGTAGGATGGATCCGATGGCCCAAGAAATTAGGAGGGGGGTGGGGGGAACTTTTGAACATAGGAGATTGTCAGGTAGGTGGCTGAAAGTATAATGTTGAGAAAGCTATTTTCAAAATATAATAAGGAAGGTTACCTGTTTCACATGCTTAAAGGGGTAACTAACACAGGGCAGTCTTCTAGGGAGTGTGTGAGTGCTCATTTTGTCATAGTGTGCTATATCATTGGGTGGAGACCCTTACAATGACAGTGAATCTATACTTACACCCTGGGGAAGGCTGATGTTCTCAAGTAGAAAGTATTGCAGCTCTCGAGAGAATTGGTGTTTCCAATGGGTTAGGGCAGTCGAGCATGTCAAGCCCTCAACATTGTTGCAAGTAACTCTGAATATGTTCCTTCAAATCATGAAGATTGTCACAGTGGGCCCTGAGAGGAGGGTTAAAGAGGTATTGAATAGATTGAAGCAGTGTAACTGTGTGACAATGGAAGTGTTGCAGAAGATCACGCAATGATTGATATATGACATGTTAAATTACACCAACAATGTATAAAAGTCTATATTCTAAAATGAAAATCATAAGGTAAAACATTCAATATCTTAAAATTTAGGAAATAGTATAATCTAAAATATATACAATAATGTAAACCCAAATATAACCATGTTTGAAATCTATTGTTTCAACATCTGTACATCAGCTATAGCAAATATAATATGACCCTGTAAAAAGATCATTGTTTAGGAAGGGACAAAGTATTTGATGTTGGACATGTGGGAGTACCATATATTGTATATGTGAATTACTGTGATCTAAAACTTATGTGAAGACAAACTTAATAATTAGAAACAAAAAGAAAGGATGTAGACACTGAGGAAAAAATGGAAGAAATTGCCTTGTTACTATGCATACAGAGCAACACCTATAGCAGTGATGAAAGGCAAAATGTCAAAAACCTTTTTCATATTTTCATTTTTTGTACCTCAATTTATTTTTCCTTTAATTTTTCTAAATTACTCTGTATTCTATATCCAACCCTTAAACCCATCACTATATTCACTATATTCCATTTTACTATTAATGGAACCTGGCAATATATTAGGCTTCCTTTTTAGAGAAGTTTCAGACTACAGAGAGGTTCAACTATGTCAGGGGAGAAACGCTGGTGTGGGGCGTTATTGATGGGAGGCCCATGGTGGAGAAGGAATTCTCCAGGGCATATATACATGGTACATAAAAATGTTTGGCTATTTTCATAGTGGTTTCACTTTGAAAGGACAACTGAAGGAGTGCTGAGTTCCTAGCCAGAGGAGTTCTATCACATTCCCCAATGGAACAGCAGCAATCCCCCAAGTGCAATGGCAAAGATCAATCGAGACGGATGGTCCAACAATGAGCCCTTTATAGTGATGGCTCTGATTATGCTCCTGTGAGCCTGAAATATGAAGTAGGCCTAGAGCTGCAGGGTGCCTAAGTGTTACTTCTGGAGAGTCTCCATGTTGCTCAAATGTGGCCACTCTCTAAGCCAAACTCAGCATGTAAATGTATTACCTTCCCCCAGCGTGGGACATGACTCCTGGGGATGAGTCTCCCTGGTGCCGAGGGATTACTACCAAGCACCAGCTGATGATGTAACTAGAAAAAGACCTTGAATAAAAGGGTCAACTCAGACTAGCAGAATATCTCAGCCTACATGTAATAATATACATGTTATAAAACTGCTTTTTGACTTTGGATAAAAGGGGGAAATTAAAAGGACAAATGAGTTTATATGGCTCTGAGTCTCCAAAAAACAGTCGGTATGTCATCAGAGGGGTTACGCTTACACAAGCCTCAGCAGAGTACCAGAGACAACCAAAGTAGGTAGAAACCCTTTTACTGGTTCTCCTGAGTGCTACAGAGACCTACAGGTCATGGCAGATGTCTCTGGAGTTCAATGCCATGTCCGTTGGCCCTATTTTGGAGTTTGTGTTCCTGAGTGTGGTGCAGATGGAATCAGATATGACCTTTCTACACATGCCTCTTCTGTTACTTTTACCGGACCTGTGGTTGGCGTTTGGGCTGGTGTATACTCAGGAGAACTGAACGTGTAGACTGTCCATGTGACAACTGTGACCTGAGTCTCAGCAGACTTGCATCTCCTACCCTCTGATTTATTGGACTTACCCTGGCCAGCTAGCAGGGAGGTGAATAGGGTCAGCTACCGCACTGGGGAGCCAAGAGTACCTACAACTGCAAGCAGGAGAATTGCACCCATCATCCTTGTGGAATCTAAACCTCCTCTTGATATAGAGCGGGATTGGCATAACCATCCCAGGTACACATGATGGAGGAATAGAGTGTGGATTAGAGTGGACTTACTCGTGTTCTGCTGGTGAACTATTGTGATTAGTAATGGAAGAAACTGTAGCATTGCTGTGGCGAAAGTGAACACGGAAGCTGCTGGTGGTAGGGATAGGAAAGAAGAGATATGTGGAGGCATTTTCAGGATTTGGAATTGTCCTGGGTGGTGCTGCAGTGCCAGATGCTGGACATTTTGTGTCCTGCCATGGTTCACTGAGTGGACTGGGGGAGAATGTGGACTACAATGTGGACCACTGTTCATGTGGTGCAGCAGTGGTCCAAAAGATTTTCACCAGGTGCAGTGAATGTGCCACGATGATGGAAGAGTTTGTTGTTGTTGGGGGAGTGGGGTGAGGGGGGATGGGGAATGTATGGGGACTTCAGGTGTTTTGAATGTAACATTTGAAAGAAATAAAGAAGAAGAAGAAAAAAAGGTACATTCAGTTTCCTGGAGAGGCTAGTTCTGGTTCCAGCAGCTTCTTTCCTGCCATTGGTGGGGCTGGAGCCTAATGTAGGGCTACAATTTGATCTCCATGGAATGAAGCCATCCCTACCTTAAATGTGACTTTCAGTCTGCCCTGCTTCCCCTTTTGCCAGGTCCAGCATTAAAATGGGGGCTACAGGGCTCTTTCTGACTTGGACAGTTTTAAACTTTAGCTGTTGTAAGGATTATATATATATATTTTAAAACTTTCAATTATTTATTTACTTATTTCTCCCTCTTTTTGGCTTGCTTGCTGTATGCTCTATGTCCATTTGCTGTGCGTTTTCTGTGTTTGCTTTTTTCCCTTTGTTGCATCATCTTGCTGCGTCAGCTCTCCACGGGCGTGGGCCATCAGCTCTCGGCAGGTGCAGGCCAGCTTGTCTTCACAAGGAGGCCCTGGGACCCGAATCCAGAGCCTCCCATATGGTAGATGGGAGTCCATTTGATTGAGCTACAGTCACTTTAGTCAGATGAATTGACTAATCAGTAGCTGAGGTTGGTACTCACTCATCTCTTCCATCCATGTTTTTGGGAAATGGAGCTTCAATTTCTAGCCATGGAATACCTCCCGAGGTTCCTTCCACCACCAGTGGAGGATGGGCACCAGTCTACAGGGGTGGAGTGTTCTACTCACTAATCTTCCGTATAGATGGACAGTCTCCTCCTTCCATTTTTTCAAGAATCAGAACCATAGCAATTTAATACCCACTCTACCACTATTCATTTAAAAGATACATGAACAGATTCTTTTTGAGCAGTGAGAAAATTTATATCATACTTTTTTCTCTTTGAACACAAATTTTCATTCTACTCCTTCCAAGGAATTGTATTCTAATGAAATATATTTTTGCTCTTGAATGTCTCTAGTCATCACATCATAATCTTTGATTTAAAAACAGATGTAAATTTAAATAAAGATGCTTATTTCCCTTATCTTTAAGTCTCTGAGTCTTTATTTTTTTGTTTGTTTTTTATTCATTTAAAAAAATATTACATTCAAAAAATATGAAGTCCCATTCAACCCCACCGCCCCCACCCCCCACTCCCCCCACAGCAACACTCTCTTCCATCATCATGACACATCCATTGCACCTGGTAAGTACATCTCTGGGCATCGCTGCACCCCATAGTCAATGAGTCTTTATAACTGTTGTCATCATGATTATTATACATAGCTTCTTATAATAAATAAATTACAAATTTTATAATTAACAAATGTAAAATAGCATTTTATTGGAAATATATCTTTCAATGTGATGGAAGGAGATTTTTAAAAAAGTAACTCATGTATCTGTTGATGAATGTTGCCAATTATTAGACTGAAATGGAATTTAGCATTTTTAATAATCTAAGTCTGGACCTCTTATTGAATTAAATACTTGGATGGAAAGTAAAGTTTATTTTAAACTGTCAGTCAATTGAACGCTTCCCAAATTATATTGAAAAATAATATTATCTATCACAAAAATTATTTTTAATGTATCAAGTGACAACTTAACTAGGCTCTCACCTTATTTCGTTGAACGAAAGGAAGTAAAAACTATCTGTCTTGCAAAAGAATTTGATATCTCATCATTAAAGTAATGTGCTTTCTCAATATCAGTGCCAGTATTTCTAACAGTTTCTTCATGTAGTGTCCATGAATTTCTTATACCTTGGGGCCAGACACAAACATAAGCCTTGAGATGAGTTAGAGACATGCCCTACTTCCATTAAGTGGGAAGGGGGAAGGTGAGAAATGAGCCATTAGGTGTATTTTCATGTAGAGCAAATTTAGGAAAGAGTATACATAGAAAGTAAAGATTTGGAAACTGATTAAAAACAAATGGAGAAACACACAAACTATACCCAACTTTGTATCCCTTGAAATGTCTTTATGTACCTTATGATGATGTCCACTCAGTTTGAAGAACATTGACCCCCAGAACAGAAGAGTGTGAAAAGCAGAGTATTGGGTTAGGGAGGCAGGCATTTTCCTTACAGATCCCACCCAGACCCAGTAACAGGATTTTCTAGTTTTGAATCGTATGATTCAGAATTCTGAAATTCATATAATCTACTTAGCACTCAATGTGAACCCAGTTCACATTACCCAAGTCAGGGCATTCCTACTAATATTCATGCTAAAGAATAGATGAGTGGTAATGGGACTCTGTTGGGGGAGAACATGAGGGAGGTTTGAAGAAGTGTAATTTGCCTTTTGGACCAAGGAGCTCAGTAAGAACTACAAATAAAGTTTACCTGTATACGTAGCTCCCAATTTCCCCTTACTTTCAAATAAAGCTCTTTGAAATGCTTTAGGTAGTGCATGGCACATAGGTTAGATTTAGGGAACCCTGAAGTTTAAAAAAAAAATCACAAAGGGAGGCTAATGTAATTTCTCTTTAAATAATGTGATGCTCCCATTTTTAGCTTAGCTCAGTATTTTGAACTTAAATATATTCTTCTGCACCAGCAGATTCTCAGCTGTGCTCCACAACTCCACAGAATTCTGCAAAGAAGTGTTTTGCTAAAAAAGTTTTAAATTGCCTGAGTAATTGTTTCACCCTTTCTATTTAAAGTAGGATTTACAGAAAGATTTATTTGGAAAAAAGTGCTTTGTTGCTGAAATCACTCATGTGCATGTGCATGTGTGCATACACACTTATACACAGTCACACAAGCCATTCCCTGAGCACACAATTGCTTTTGCTAATTTGTCCCCTAGTGCATGTTTCATCTTCTCAGTAGAGTGTCTCCTAATCCTTCCTGAAAATATTTGTTTCTTCTTCTGTGTAGTATTTTGTATTTACCGTTATTATAGTGCAGCCCATGTTCTATCATAATTGTATAATTACATGCACTGGTAATTCAGTCTTCTAAATATTGCATGAATAAGTCTTCTGTCTATTAACTCAACCAGTTCCTTGGTTAATCATGTCTTATGTGGACTATTATAACATCATGCAATTTTGACCCACTCCTATCTTTTTTTTCTACACTGCCGTCAAAGCAACCCATTGAAAATACTACTTTGGTTATATCACATTTGTTCCTAAAAAATTTCTGTGGGTCCACATTGCCCTACTAATTAAGTCCATATTTTTTTTTAAATTTTTAAATTTTTAAAAATTTTTTTATTTTTATTGATTTTGTAAAAATATTACATTAAAAAAATATGAGGTCCCATTCAACCCTACCACCCCCACCCCACCACTCCCCCCCCCAGCAACCCTCACTCCCATCATCATGACACATCCATTGCACCTGGTAAGTACATCTCTGGGAATCTCTGCACCCCATGGTCAATGGTCCACATCATGGCCCATACTCTCCCACATTTCATCCAGTGGGCCCTGGGAGGATTTATAATGTCCGGTGATTGTCCCTGAAGAACCATCCAGGGCAACTCTAAGTCCCAAAGGCGCCTCCACCTCTCATCTCTTCCTGCCATTCCCCATACCCATCAGCCACCATGTCCATTTTTCCCACTCCAATGCCACCTTTTCTCTGTGGACCTTGGATTGGTTGTGTCCGTTGCACCTCTATGTCAAGAGGAGGCTCAGATTCCACATGGATACTGGATGCAATCCTCTTGCTTTCAGTTGTAGGCCCTCTAGGCTCCATGGTGTGGTGATTGTCCTTTTTCAACTCCATCTTAGCTGAGTGAGGTGAGTCCAATAAATCAGATTGTAGGAGCTGAAGTCTGTTGAGGCTCAGGGCCTGGCTATCATATTGTCAGTCCAGAGATTCAAATCCCCCAACACCAACTACAATTCCAGTAAAGTAGCATGAAAGTCTTGTGAAAAGAGATTCCATCTGAGTCCAGCTCCATCACGCAGAAACACCAGCTCCAAAGAAGGGCCATCTGATATGGCAGTGAACCCCATCTGCCATGACCATAGAACCCGTGGGTCTCTTTAGCCCTCAAAGGAATGAATACCTGGGGTTGTATCTACTTCATCTGTCTCTTAGACACTGCTCAGTTGTGTTTAAGGGCAATCCTTCTGAAAGCCTCCAGACTCTTTTTTAGAGACTCGTCGCCATATAAACTCATTTCTCCTTTCCATTTCCCCCTTACATTAGGTCAAACAGCATTTTAAAGTCATGTTATTAGATGTAGACAGGGATATTCTGCTAGATCCACATTGAACCTTCAATTCAAGGTCATTTTCCAGTTGCATCATCAGTTTGTACTTGGTAGTGATCCCTCGGTGCCAGGGAGTCTCATCCCCGGGTGTCATGTCCCACGCTGGGGGGAAGGCATTGCATTTACATACTGAGTTTGGGTTCGAGACTGGCCACATTTAAGTATCATGAAGGCTTTCAGGAGGAAATTCCCAGGCACAGTGCTGCTCTAGGCCTTGTTCTTATTTCAGGCATATAGGCTCACAAGCATAGTCATTAGTGTCATGCTCTCACTGTTGGACCATCATTCCTTCCTGGTCCTTACCGTTGCACCTGGGGGACTGCCACTGCTCCTCTAGGGGCCACAACAGAGCACCCCCGGCCAGGAACCCGTAAGTACATATTTTTTAACCTGGCTGAGTTGTCCCTTTCTTCCTCTACAAGCATATTTTACTGTATCCCTCTCTCTATCATTGAAGCCTATGCTTCAGGCTTGAAGAACTACTGATAATTCACCCAATATGCCAAGTTCTCTCATTTCTCTCAAGGTTTTGTGCCTTTGCAAATGCTATGCTCTCTCAGATACCTGATAAGAGAACAGATACCTGTTTTCTAGTGTTTAGTCTGATTAACCTGAATATCCTTCAGGTTTCCACTTAGATGTCACTTCATCTGGGAATTTTTCCTCACTTACTCCCTACTTATTTGGATAAAATGCCTTTCTTTTTTGACCCCACAGTTTTCCATCCTAATTTATCAAATTTCTTGGTAATTGTTTATTTTCATGTCTGTCTTTCATATGATACTTAAGTCTTAATGACAGGAACTGTATATTCCTCATCTCTTTATCCCCAGTTTCTAGCACAATGCCTTGCACAAAGTTATTTTTCTTGTGGTACCGGGGCTGGGGGATTGAACCTGGGACCTTGTATGTGGCAAGCCAGCACTCAACCACTGAGCCATGTCAGCTCCTCTGATTTGATTTTTTTAATTTGTTTGCTTGTTTTTTGTTTTTCCTTTTTTTTTTTTTTTTTTTGGAGGTACTGGAAACTGAACCCAGGACCTCCCATGTAGGAAGCAGGTGGTGCTCAACTGTTTGTGCTACATTCACTCCCCTCAATAAATAGTTTTTGAATAAATGAGGGATGAATGATTGGGAGGAGATCGCATGTCTTGTCCAGGGCCATCTTAAGGTATCTACTTTACCTTGGGGTCCTGGTTCATTCCCAATAAGAGGCCCTATGACTTTGGTGCATGACTTCGGGGGTCAGAATGTTTCTAGGTATGCCCAGTGAGTGTTGGCTTTGGTATAATCTTCAGAAAATTGAGTTTTTGTACTAAAACTAAATTAAAGAGAACTTCAGAGTCTAATAGCCTCTGTAATATATATGCAGCATGCTAAATAGCAGTATCATGAAACCATTAGGATAATGAAATTGCTCAAAGACCAGAGAAGAAAAGAATCTGGGTACTACAGAGACAAAACAGTAGTCATAGCTGTTGCTTCTAGGGGACAACAGAACAAGAGAGGGATAAAAAGAGCAATAGAAGGCCATCGAAAGCACACCTATTAGAATAGGAGACAGGCCTTGGATACTATCCTATTACATGTCTTGGACAATTTGCCTTTTATTTATTTCAAACTCTGAGTAGTCTAGAGATAAAATTGGACTGCTATGGGGGGCATTGTTCTAACACTTCCTATTGGCAATATTTATTTTGTATTATTTATTAAAGATATGTACATAGTGAAACAAAAAGCAAATGGAATTTATCTTTCAAAAATGTGTATACAGTGAAAATAATATAGGAAAAGGAAAATTATTGAGCCACTAACCATCCAATTCAAATATAATATCATTGTTAACCATTTTGATGTCTTATTTTGCAATTAATAAATTTTGTTTGAGAAATTTTCTGAGACTGATGTTATTATTAAAACAATTATTTCATCTCGAGGCTCACATACCACTGAAATTTGCAGGACTCTAGTTTGGTGACATAAATACCTTATTTCAAAGATGCCCAACTCTCAGTGGTAGCTTATTGAACCAGATAATGTATATAGAAAATCACAAATATTTGGATAAAATGGAAGCATTTTAAATGTGGATTTATATCTATTTGACAGAATAAATTTTCATGGAACTTTTTCTCATTAATCATTTGGACCCTGCAAAAACATCTTTTAGTTTATTCATTTTTCTGTATAGAAAAGACTATTGCTGCACCAACAGGAACAACAAATAAATTTGATTATATTAATCTGTACCGAAGTAGACAAGCCTAATATGAAGAACTTCCCATAGGACTTTTGCTTGCTACTTGGGATGCTTGTTGTCAGTTGAACCGAAGAATTTCCCAGCTTCTATCATCCTAGTTTAAATCGTGTCAGTTCTAGTGACATTCCTTCCTTCCTTACTTCATTTGAAAATGAAATTGGGAATGGAGGGAGAGGGTATTGAAGACTATAAGATAGAACAGCATGTGCTGAGCATCCGAGATGGTAAAGATATTGGCATGATGGAGGATGTAAAGGAGGTCCAGAATAGTTCAAGGACCGTGAGTAGGGTAAGAGCTTATGTTTTACCCTAAGGACAATAGGAAACCACTGCATGGTTTTCATATTCAGGAGTGACAGTCTCTGATTAATGGGTTTAAAGATTATGAGTCATACATTGTGCAAAATGGTTTGGAGGGCTGGGCAAGGTTAGAGCCAGAGGCAGTGATACCTGTTCGTTGGTTCTAAAGTCTTTGAAATGCAGGTGGAGAGAAGTGGACATATTTGAGGGTGATGCCCATCATAGATTCAATAAGATGTAGTGATTATTTGATGTCAGAAGACAGCATATAATGTTGAGGTTGATTCATAACTTGTGGCTTTAATAATTGAGTGGATAGCAGAGTCTTTGAAATGGAAAGCACTGAAGGTGGGACAAGAATTTAAGGAAGTTGATGTAAATCTTGAATATAGTTTTACCATTTTGAATTTTTGGTGCCTATTAGGTACTTAAGTAGAAAAGTTGGTAGGCAGGTTTCAAGTACCGAACAAAAACTGGGATTTTGTCCGGGCACATAGATGCTAACTGAAACCCTGAAGATGAATAAACTAATCTATGGAGAAAAGTCTCTAAAGAACTCCTACTTTTAAAGTTTGATCAAGGATGAGGAATCAACAAAAGATGCAGAAGAATGGCCCGACAGAGGAGGAAAACTGAAAGAAATTGATGTCACTGAAATCAAGGGAACACATTTCAGACAGGTGTGACCTCATAAGATACACCATGGAGCCTAGAGTGTCTACAACTGAAAGCAGGAGGAGTGCATCCAGTATCCATGTGGAATCTAAGCCCCCACTTGACATAGATGTGCAATGGACACAACCAATCCAATGTCCACAGAGAAAATGTGGAATGGGTATGGGAAGGGTAGCCATGGTGGCTGCTGGGTTTGGGGAATGGGAGGAAGAGATGAGATGTGGAGGCGTTTTCGGGACGTGGAGTTGTCCTGGGTGGTGCTTCATGGACAATTACAGGACATTGTAGATCCCCCCAGGGCCCACTGGATGGAACAGGGGAGAGTGTGGGCTATGATGTGGACCATTGACTATGGGGTGCAGTGATGTTCAGAGATGTACTTACTGGGTGCAATGGATATCTCACGATGATGGGAGACAGTGTTGCTGTGGGGGGACTGGGGGGTGGGGGCGATGGGGTTGATTGGGACCTTGTATTTTTTGAATGTAATTTGTAAAAATAAATAATTTTAAGTAAAAAAAAAAAAAGAAAAATGCAAAGGGAGGGTCATACATGTAAGATTATCTCTAGTAATGGCTCTATCATGCCCTTTCACTCCTTTACCTGAATTATACGGTATACATATGCCATATAATTAAGGTGGCTGCTCTAAATATACAGTACTGGGACATGTGAAGATAAATTATTCTCTTCTTTAATCTAATAAACCTTTTGGAGAAATAACCTGGGTATTTTTCCACAGGCATATGACAAACTACCCCCCTTCCTTAGACAGGAGAATCAAGCTTCCCGTTTATGATTTATTAGCGCCCTATGTGCCAAATACACTGAACTAAAAAAAACATAATTAGGTTATTTTCTATGGGAGAAAGATATACAATTTCAGGGGACATGTCTATGTTTTTAAAGCAGGCACTGGAGGAAGATCAAATTTTAAAAAACACTGAAAAATGGTTCTTGAGCTAAAACTCCCTAAAGTTTGTCCATTTCTGTGAATGCAAAGCCCTTTGAATGAAGTGTATTAGCTGTACACAAAGCTTGATTTCAATAAGGATCAGATATCAAAGGCGATCTTGCTTACTTCAAATAATTTAACTTGATACTGGCTGAAAAGAGCTTAAGCTAAAAAGGAACTGGAAATGTTGTGACTAGTATTTTGACAGACGCAAATAACAGGAAGAACTGTAGCAATCAAGAAGGAAAAAAATGTAAAGAAAGAGACCAAATACTTAGACAGAATTTCATCCCAACTATGAATTCATACAGAAAAGATCTCATTTTGGAAAAACATCTTTTAATAATGAAAAATTACACATTGTTCAATTTCCTAGCCCATGCCTTTAATAAAAATTTTTGAGTGAGAGAGTCAGAGAGAGAGAAATTGATTCTTTTTCTTCCTGACAGTCATTGGATGGAATCAGAAAGAAAACATGGGCCAGAAAGCAGTCTTCCTGGAATCCATTAAATACAAATAAGGAGAATAATATCTAAATGTTGGTTGCATATCAGTATCCTATATCCAAAAATATTGGCAGGACTGTTTAAAGTCAAGCAGATCCAGTACTAAAATTTTATAATCAGCAGTCATAAAAATGACAGCAGAAGTTCTATAAGGTAGAAAGCAATTGCTGCCACCACATATTTACATATTTTGGATTCCATACATCAATCTTAGCAGAAACAAAGATTCTGAGGGGCCATTTCACTCTCATTCCTGTTGTTTCCTCTCAGCATATGCAAATTTCCACTTCTAATCTCTTGTCACAATTATATATTGAAGGTGAGCTCATAATAAAAGCTCATCTTCTGACCAACTGAACCACAGATTTAGAAAAGAAATGAGGGATAGTCTAGGCCAAAGGATTAAGTCTGTGACAGTTATCTCCCCTCCCACACCCTCTGACCTTTCACTGATGAATTCAATAGATAAAAGCTGTGTTGATTTGATTGACAATTTTAAGTGTAGCCTTCTCTAACAAGGAGTATCAGAGAAAAATTAGAGACCAGATAAGCAAGATGTCAAACCCAAGCAAGTCAGCTAACAGGATAAAATGGGTTGGTACTGGAGGCTTAAACAGATTAAAATGGTGATTTCTGACCTTGTAGAATATGAAGACCATCTATTACTAATATGACAATAATTTTAAAAAATATTACAAAACAATAAGTTCTCATTCTATAAATATTTTAGAAAACTAGTGTAAACAAATGATGAAAATAAAAAACGTGCACAATACCACCATCAGTCAGATGCCACTATTAACTCCTTCATGTACATTCTATAAGTTCTTTTTCTATGAATGTACAGTGGAATATATGCCCATACACTGTTTTAATCAGTTTTTGTTTTCACTTAATAATATTTTTATGAACAACTTTCCATTTTTATAAATAATTATTCACAATGATTTTTAAATTTCTACATCATTTTACATTATAAGGGCATATAACAATTTACTTTACCAATCTATTCTTGAATATTTATGGTATTTCTAGATTTTTGCTACTATTAAGAATACTGCAGTCATTATCACTGGACACATTATTTCGTTGAGGGTCAGTTTCTAATATCAGAATATAAAAAACGCATCAACTCAATACTATTACTTTTGATATCCTTTTTTGAGAGATTATATAGTGACAGAAAACTATCATGACTAGTAATTTTTTTATGAATTAATTTCCTATTAAACACAACTATAAGTGAAAAATAATACTGGATATATATGTAAAACACATTTTTATGAATTAACACCAAACTCAGATCATGTAAGGGTCTGGGACTCTATGCAATAATTCAGCTGGCTCTTAGGGATTCAGGGCCCATTCTGGGCTCATGGAGGCCCTCATAGAGCAAGAGAATAAGTTCATATACATCAGAAACGCAGTATATAAGTTTCTTGTGGCTGATGCACCGAATCCCCACAAACTGGGTGGCTTAAAACACCAGAAATTTATTCTTTCACAATTCTGAAAGTCAAAAGTCACAATTCTGAAATCAAGGTTTTGATAAGACCATGCTCCTTCTGGAGGTTCTACAACAGATTCTGCTCCTTGCCTTTTTCACCATTAGGTGCCTCTTTTTTGCCTTCCTCTGCCTGTGGCCCCAAAACTCCACACTCTGGTCTGTCTTCACATTGCCTTCTCCTATGTGTCAAACCTCCCACTGTCTCTGTCTTTCAAGGATGTATTTGAATGAATTTTAGGTCCAACTTGATAAACCAGGGTAAGCAACTCCTGTCAAAATCCTTAACTTAATCACATCTTTTGCCACATAAGGTAATATTCATATGCTCTAAGAATTAAGATGTGGACATATCTTTTTGAGCATCACCATTCACCCACAAAAGTATTCTCTCCAGTCCCCCAAAATTCATGTCTTTCCCAAAGAGCTAAGAACAGACTTCTGACGATTATCAAAGTTTGAAGGGGGAAGAAGAGCCATCAAAGACAGGAGAGGAGGACCAGTTATTAGGGATGAGTTGTTTTTAAGGTGAAATTTTTCCATCGAATTGCCTGTCATAAATGATCAAACTCTGGATGAACTTTCATTAAATTCTCTGTCAACAAAACTAATGTCACATTATTTGGGGGTGCATTCATGCTTTCAATCAATTAGAATGACATTTAGTACATTGTTATTGTATTACCTTTTAAATAAATAAGTCTTCTCTGATTACTTAATATTGTTACTATATTTCCCACACACATCACAATTTATGTAAATTTTTTTCCGTGGGTGATATATTTCCATAGGCATTTTTTTTTAAAGATTTATTTTTATTTATTTAATTCCCCTCCTCTCCCCCGGTT
This sequence comes from Dasypus novemcinctus, assembly GCF_030445035.2. Classification (NCBI taxonomy): domain Eukaryota; kingdom Metazoa; phylum Chordata; class Mammalia; order Cingulata; family Dasypodidae; genus Dasypus; species Dasypus novemcinctus. The sequence goes on along the minus strand of NC_080704.1, from coordinate 124,132,592 downwards.
TCCTTTTTCTGTGTCTTTTTGCTGCGTCTTGTTTCTTTGTCCGCTTCTGTCGTCGTCAGCTGCACGAGAAGTGTGGGTGGCGCCATTCCTGGGCAGGCTGCTCCCTCTTTCGTGCTGGGCGGCTCTCCTTATGGGTGCACTCCTTGCGCGTGGGGCTCCTCTACGCGGGGGACACCCCTGTGTAGCACGGCACTCCTTGCGCGCATCAGCACTGCGCATGGGCCAGCTCCACACGGGTCAAGGAGGCCCAGGGCTTGAACCGCGGACCTCCCATGTGGTAGACGGACACCCTAACCACTGGGCCAAAGTCCGTTTTCCGGCATTTTTATTTTATTTTATTTTTTAATTGATTTTTAAAAAATATTACATTAAAAAAACAATATGAGGTCCCATTCAACCCTACCACCCCCACCCTACCACTCCCCCCCAGTAACACTCACTCCCATCATCATGATACATCGATTGCATTTGGTAAGTTCATGTCTGGGCATCTCTGCACCTCATGGTCAATGGTCCACATCATGGCCTATACTCTCCCACATTCCATCCAGTGGGCCCTGGGAGGATTTACAATGTCCGGTGATTGTCCCTGCAGCACCATCCAGGGCAACTCTAAGTCCCAAAGGTGCCTCCACATCTCATCTCTTCCTGCCATTCCCCATACCCATATCAGCCACCAGGTCCACTTTTCCCACTCCACTCCAATGCCACCTTTTCTCTGTGGACCTTGGATTGGTTATGTCCGTGGCATCTCTATGTCAAGAGGAGGCTCAGATTCCACATGGATACTGGATGCAATCCTCCTGCTTTCAGTTGTAGGCCCTCTAGGCTCCATGGTGTGGTGGTTGTCCTTCTTCAACTCCATCTTGGCTGAGTGAGGTGAGTCCAATAAATCAGATTGTAGGAGCTGAAGTCTGTTGAGGCTCAGGGCCTGGCTATCATATTGTCACTCCAGAGATTCAAATCCCCTAAATATATCTTAAACCCCAACACCAACTACAATTCCAGCAAAGTAGCATGAAAGTCTAATGAAAAGAGATTCCATCTGAATCCAGTTTCATCACGCAGAAACACCAGCTCCAAAGAAGGGCCATCTGACATGGCAGTGAACCCCATCTGCCATGACCATAGAGCCCGTGGGTCTCTTTAGCCCTCAAAGGAACCAATACCTGGGCTTGTATCTACTTCATCTGTCTCTTAGATTCTGCTCAGTTGTGCATAAGGGCAATCCTTCTGACAGCCTCCGGACTCTTTTTTAGAGACTTGTAGCCATATAAACTCATTTCTCCTTTCCATTTCCCCCTTACATTAGGTCAAACAGCATTTTAAAGTCATGTTATTAGATGTAGACAGGGATATTCTCCTAGATCCACATTGAACCTTCAATTCAAGGTCATTTTCCAGTTGCATCATCAGTTGGTACTTGATAGTGATCCCTCGGTGCCAGGGAGGCTCATCCCTGGGTGTCATGTCCCACGCTGGGGGGAAGGCATTGCATTTACATACTGAGCTTGGGTTCGAGACTGGCCACATTTAAGTAACATGAAGGCTTTCAGGAGGAAATTCCCAGGCACAGTGCTGCTCTAGGCCTTGTTCTTATTTCAGGCATATAGGCTCACAAGCATAGCCATTAGTATCATGCTCTCACTGTTGGACCCTCATTCCTTCCTGGTCCTTACCGTTGCACCTGGGGGACTGCCGCTGCTCCCCTAGTGACCACGACAGAGCACCCCTGGCCAGGAACCCAGTACCCCCCCAGCTGTAGTTTTTAATTGTTGCCACTATGAGTATATCCAAACATTACCATGCACCCTGGACATATGCCCTGTATAGCTCCCTGTCAGCCATATATCACCTGTCAATAGTATTCTATACCAGTATTCCTCCACTGCCATTGTTGAACCACTCTGTGATCCAAAACTTCCTGAAAATTGAAGCCCAATATATTGTCAGGTTCCCTTACTAGTAAGATGGCATATAGCGATGGGTTTAAAGGTTAGATATAGAATACGTGTTGACTTGGAAAAATTCTACATCCTATCTTTTTCTTTTTTTTTCACCCTAATTATTGAACTTCTCTTCACAAGAGCCATAGACCACAGTAATTCATATGTACAATATGCAGTACTCCCACACATCCACTGTAAAACCTTTTCCCTTCCACAGCGATATTCTTATACCTTATTCATATCATGTTTACTTACAGTGATGTAGAGACTCTGTGACAATAGCTTTCAAACAAGATGATATCTGTGCTTACATTGTGGACCATACTTTAGGATATACAGTTTACTAAATTTTTAGTTATCCTATGTTTTACATTATGGTTTACATTATTAGTCTGTCATCCCCTATATGTTTATGGTGTAATATTACATGTTTTATATCCATCCTTGCGTACTCTAGTGAAAGTCCTCTCTTATCCCACATTTACTTTGGTTCCACACATTTAACATCCATTTTCCCATCCCCTTGGTGCCCACAGTGACAGCCAACCTCCGTTTCCTGAGGAGCCATGTCCAGAGATACTTGCAACAGTGTTCAGGGCCTAACTTGCTCAACTACCCCAATGCACTGGGAGCCACCCTTTCTCTCGAGAGATACAGTTCCCTCTATTTGATGGCATTAGTCCTCCCCAGGATGTGGGTCCACCCCCACTCTCACTACTTGGGTCTCTATCCAATGGTACCACCCACTCTGGCAAAATGAGCATTCAGACATTTCCCAGGAGCCCGTCCCACATCAGACCATCCCCTCCGAGCATCCTAAACAGGTAACCCTCTTAATTATAATTTGATACTATTATCTCAGCATTTTACTCTCAACCAACACCTGACACTCTCCAATGTTCGTATGCTACCCCTCCCTCCCCCCACTTTTTGGGCAAGATTACCCATCCGCCCGTCCCCAGCCCCCCTCAAACCCACAAAGCCCCCCCCAAAGGCAACCCCTTGCCCCCATTTTATCTCTCCTTTGTGCTCATACTTACCGCCAGCTCATCATAAATGCCACCCCTGCAGACGTCGGCTCAGGTCCTTCCTCCAACCCCCGTTTTCCTGTAAGCCTATCGTTCAGTCTCTAGCTCTCTGAGGCATCTTTCTTATTTCATATCATTGAGGTCATGTAGTGTTTGTCCTTCAATGCCTGGGTTGCTTCACTCAACATAAGGTTCTCAAGATTCATCCATGTTATCACGTGTGTTTGTAGTGTATTCGTTCTTACAGCCGAGTAGTATTCCATTATGTGTATATACCACATTTTGTTGATCCACTCATCTGTTGATGGGCATTTGGGTTGATTCCAACTTTTGGCGATAGTGAACAATGCTATGAACATTGGTGTACATATATCGGTTTGTGTCCTTGTTTTCAGTTCTGCTGGGTATATACCCAGCAGTGGTATTGCTGGGTCATATGGCAAATCTATAGTTAGTTTTTTAGAAACTGCCAAACTCTCCTCCAGAATGGATGGATCCTTCTGCATTCCCACCAGCAGTGGATGAGTGTTTCCCTTTCTTCACATCCTCTCCAGCATTTGTATTCTTCTGTTTTTTTCATAGCTGCCAATCTTATGGGAGTAAGATGGTATCTGATTGTAGTTTTGATTTGCATTTCCCTGATAGCTAGAGATTTGGAGAATTTTTTCATGTGCTTTTTAGCCATTTGTATTTCTTCTTTGAAGAAGTGTCTATTTAAATCTTTTTCCCATTTTTTAAATGGGTTGTTTATCTTTTTATTTTCAAGATATAGGAGCTCTTTATATATGCAAGTTATAAGTTTCTTATCATATATATGGTTGCCAAATATTTTCTCCCACTGTGTGGGCTCCCTTTTTACTTTCTTGACAAACTCCTTTGAGGTGCAGAAGGCTTTAATTTTGAGGAAGTCCCATTTATCTATCAGTTCTTTTGCTGCTCGTGCTTTTTGTGTGATATTCATGAAGCCATTTCCTATTACAAGGTCCTGTAGATGTTTCCCTACACTACTTTCCAAGGTTTTTATGGTCTTGGCTCTTATATTTAGGTCTTTGAATAAGGTGTGAGATTGTAATCCTCTTTCATTCTTCTACATATGGATATCCAGTTCTCCAGGCACCATTTGTTGAATAGGCCTCTCTCTCCCAGTTGAGCGGGTTTGGTGGCTTTATTGAATATTATATGACTATATATGTGAGGTTCTATATCAGAGCTTTCAATTCGATTCCTTTGGTCTGTGTGTCTCTCCTTATGCCAATACCATGCTGTTTTCACTACTGTAGCTTTGTACTATGTTTTGAAGTCAGGTAGTGTGATTCCTCCTATTTCGTTTTTCTTTTTCAATATGTCTTTGGCTTTTCGGGGCCTCTTTCCTTTCCAAATAAATTTCATAGTTAGTTTTTCTAGTTCCTTAAAGAAGTCTGTGTTGATTTTTATTGGGTTTGCATTGAATGTGTAGATCAGTTTTGGTAGGATAGACATCTTAATAATGTTCAGTCTTCGTATCCATGAACAAGGAATAGTCTTCCATTTATTTAGGTCTTCTTTGATTTCCTTGAACAGTCTTGTATAGTTCTCGGTGTATAAGTTTTTTACCTCTTTAGTTAAATTTATTCCTAAGTATTTGATTTTTTTACTTACCATTCATGCTTTCAATCAATTAGAATGACATTTAGTACATTGTTATTGTATTACCTTTTAAATAAATAACTCTTCTCTGATTACTTAATATTGTTACTATATTTTCCACACACATCAAAATTTATGTCAATTTTTTTCCGTGGGTGATATATTTCCATAGGCATTTTTAATTTTTTTAAATCAAATTATATATACTAGGAATAACAAAGTTTTTCTCGAAAAATGGAAAAACAAAACTCCTGATCTCAGCAGTGCATTTAACAATTCAAACATTTCATTTTTTAAATGGAAGAAAGGGAAGAAGATGTGGCTCAAGTGATAGGGCCTCTGCTTACCATATGGGAGGAACCAGGTTTGATCCCTGGGGCCTCCTGTTGAAAAAAAAGTAGAGAAAGTGTGCACCGAGCCAAATGCCCATGCGGTGAGTCAGTGCCTGCATAAGTGAGTCATGCCGCAAGATAACAATGCAATAAAAGAGAGACAAAGGGGAGAGAAAAGGTGAAGCCCAGCAAAGACCAGGGAGTGAGGTGGTGCAATAGTGAGGGAACGAGGAGGGGAGAGGAGTGGAGGGGGGAGGGAGGGGTGGGGGGGAATAAATAGCACGATGCAAGAAAGAGTTATTATCATCAAGAAATTACTTAGATATTTCATAAAAAATGCTGAGACAAAGATTAAAATTTTTGCAAAAGTTCCTAGAACTCTATTTTTATTAGTGTTTTTAAAATGTAATTCAATACCATAAAATTCACCCTTTTAAAGTGTACAGTTTGAGAGTTTTAGTATATTCAGAGTTGTGCAGCCATCAACACTATCTAATATTAGAACATCTTCATCATTCCAAACCCTCTATCCGCTAGCAGTCACAAGCAAACCCAGTATCCACTAGCATTCACTTCCCATTGTCCTGTCTCCCTCAGCCTCTGGCAATCACTAATCTACTTTCTGTTTCTATAGATTATTCTATTGTGGACATTTAATAGAAATGGAATAATCATACAATATGTGAGTCTTTTGTGGCTGAATTCTTTCAATTACCTTATATTTTCAAGGTGCTTATAGCATGTTCAATACTTCATTTCTTTTTATGGCTGAATAATATTTCATTTTATGATTATACAAATTTTTTTAAAAAGATTTATTTATTTCTCTCCCCTCTGCCCCCCAGTTGTCTGTTCTCTGTGTCTACTTGCTGCGTCGTCTTCTTTGTCCGCTTCTGTTGTTGTCAGCAGCATGGGAATCTGTGTTTCTTTTTGTTGTATCATCTTGTTGTGTCAGCTCTCTGTGTGTGTGGCACCATTCCTGGGCAGGCTGCACTTTCTTTTGCACTGGGCGTCTCTCCTTACGGGGTGCACTCCTTGCGCGTGGGGATCCCCTAATCGGGGGAAACCCCTGCATGGCAGGGCACTCCTTGTGTGCATCAGCACTGTGCATGGGCCAGCTCCACATGGGTCAAGGGGGCCCGGGGTTTGAACCAAGGACCTCCCATGTGGTAGGCGCATGCCCTAATCACTGGGCCAAGTCTGCTGCCTGGTATACAACTCTTTAGTTATCTATTCATTACTTGCTGAATATTTGGGTTTGTTTTCACTGTTTGCCTATTGTGAATAATGCTACTATGAAAATGTGTTTACAAATTTGTTTTCAATTCTTCTGTGAGTAGAATTGCTGGGTCATATGGTAATTCTATATTTAACATTTCAGGAACTGCCAAACTGTTTCAACGAAGGCAGAACCATTTTTATAATATTTAAAAATTACAAAAGAGAACATAATATTTACAATTGTGTCCTTGAAATAAGTATGTCAATTGAAAGTTACAATACAATTGATGGGAAATAAAGTTACAAGTGAAAATGTACCTTAGAATTCTTTCCTTTTGTTGAGCATCAGAACTAAAAATTTTTCTGTTCTATTTTTGTATATTATTCTGTATCCACCTTGTTTGCATCTCGTTGGATCCCTTAATTTGATTTAAATTTCTATGTAAAAATATACCATGCCAATAATAATGAAATGAAAGCTGGGGTATCTATACTGATCTCATATAAAAGAGACTAAGTAAAAAATTGTTATGAGGCAGAAAGACTGTCATTATATACTGATAAGGGGGCAAATTCAACAAGAAGATGTAACAGTTATAAATATATATGCACTTAAAACAGTGTACCAAAATATATGAAGCAAATAGAGATAGATTGGAAGGGAGAAATTGATGGTTCTACAATAATAGGACACATTAATACATGCTTTCAATAATAGATAAAACATCTGGTCAGATGATCAATAAGGAAACCCAATACATGAATGATACTTTAAAACAGATAGACCTAACAGACATATACAGAATGCTTTATCCAACAAAATGAGGAAGTCCCATTTATTTATTTGTTCTTTTGCTGCTCGTGCTTTTGGTGTGAAGTTCATGAAGCCGTTTCCTATTACAAGGTCCTGTTGATGCTTCCCTACACTGCTTTCCAAAGTCTTTATGGTCTTGGCTCTTATATTTAGGTCTCTGATCCATCTTTAGTTGATCTTTGTATAAGGTGTGAGATAGTAATCCTCTTTCATTCTTCTACATATGGATATCCAGTTCTCCAGGCATCATTTGTTTAATAGGCCATTCTCTCCCATTGAGGGGGTTTGGTGGCATTATCGAATATTATATGGCTATATATATGAGTTTCTATATCAGAAATTTCAATTTGATTCCATTGGTCTGTGTGTCTAACCTTATGCCAATACCATTCTCTTTTCACTACTGTAGCTTTGTAGTATGTTTTGAAGCCAAGTAGTGTGATTCCTCCAATTTTGTTTTTCTTTTTCAATATGTCTTTGGCTATTCAGGGCCTCTTTCCTTTCCAAATAAATTTCATAGTTAGTTTTTCTAGTTACTTAAAGAAGGTGGTGTTGATTTTTATTGGGATTGCATTGAATGTGTAGAGCAGTTTTGGTAGGATAGACATCTTAATAATATTTAGTCTTCCTATCTGTGAACAGGGAATATTCTTCCATTTATTTAGGTCTTCTTTGATTTCCTTGAACAGTGTTGTGTAGTTTTTGGTATAAGTTTTTTACATCTTTAGTTAAATTTATTCTTAAATATTTGATTTTTTTATTTACTGTTGTAAATGGTATTTGTTTCTTGATTTCCTCCTGAGCTTGCTCATTATTGGTGTACAGGAATGCTACTAATTTTTGCGCATTGATCTTCTAACCTGCGACTTTACTAAACTCATTTATGAGTTCTAGAAGCTTTGTTGTAGATCTCTCAGGGTTTTCTATGTATAGGATCATGTCATCTGCAAATAATGAAATTTTGACTTCTTCCTTTCCAATTTAAATGCCTTTTATATCTGGTTCTTGCCTCAGTGCTCGAGCAAGTACTTCTAAGACAATGTTAAATAGAAGGGGAGACAGTGGGCATCCTTGTCTTGTTCCTGATTTTAGAGGGAAGGATTTTAGGATTACTCCATTGTAAACAATGTTGGCTGTGGGTTTTTCATATATATTCTTTATCATGTTCAAAAAGTTTCCTTGTATTCCGATCTTTTGGAGTGTTTTTATCAAGAAAGGGTGCTGTATTTTGTCAAATGCTTTTTCTGCATCTGTAGATATAATCTTGTGATTTTTTTCCTTCTATCTGTTTATATGGTGTATTACATTGATTGATTTTCTTATGTTGTACCATCCTTGCATACCTGGAATGAATCCCACTCGCTTGTGGTGTATAATATGTTTAATGTGTTGTTGAATACGATTAGCAAGTATTTTGTTAAGTATTTTTGTGTCTAGGTTCATTAGAGAAATTCGTCTGTAATTTTCCTTTCTTGTGGTGTCTTTGTTTCACTTTGGTACTAGGGTAATGTTGGCATTATAGAAGGAGTTAGGCAGTGTTCCTTCTGTTTTGATTTTTTGGGATAGTTTCAGCAGGATTGGTGTTAGTTCTTTCTGGAATGTTTTGTAGAATTCACCTGTGAAGCCATCTGGCCCTGGGCTCTTCTTAGTTGGGAGGTTTTTAATGACTGATTCAATCTCTTTACTTGTGATTGGTTGTTGAGATCATCAATTTCTTCTTTTGTCAATATAGGCTGCTTATATGTTTCTAGGAATATGTCCATTTCCTCTGAATTGTCATTTTTGTTAGAATATAGTTTTTCTTAGTATCCTCCTATGATAGTCTTTATTTCTGTGGGGTCAGTGGTGATATCGCCTTTCTCATTTCTTATTTTGTGAATTTGCATCTTCTCTCTTTTTTCTTTGTTTGTCTTGCTAAAGGTTTGTCAATTTTATTGATCTTCTCAAAAAACCAGCTCCTGGTCTTGTTTATCTTTTCAAGTGCATTCTTATTTTCTATTTCATTTAGTTCTGCTCTTATCTTTGTTCTTTCTTTCTTCTTCCTGTGGGATTACTTTGTTGTTTTTTTCCCTAATTCCTCCAATTGTGCAGTTAGTTGTTCAATTTTTGTTCTTCCTTCTTTTTGATGTATGAATTTATGGCTATAAATTTCCCTCTCAGTACTGCTTTTGCTGCATCCCATAAATTTTGGTATGTTGTGTTATCATTATCAATTGTTTCAAGGTAGTTATTGATTTCTTTTGAGATTTTCTCTTTGACCCACTGTTTTTGTAAGAGTGTGCTATTTAATTTCCATATCTTGGTGTGAAATCTCAGCCTCTGGCCCTTGCAGATTTCCAGCCTCACTCCACTGTGGTCAGAGATATTATTTTGTATGATTTAGATCTTTCTGAATTCAGTAAGCCTTTCTTTGTGGCCTAGCATATGATCTATCTTGGGGAATGATTCATGTGCACTTGAGAAAAATGTATGTCCTGCTGTATTTGGGTGTAATGATTTGTATATGTCTATTAGATCCAGCTGCTCTAATATACTGTTCAAATATTTTGTTTCTTTAATGATTCTCTTTTGAGATGTTCTGTCCAGAGTTGTAAGCAGTGTATTAAAATCTCCCAATATAATTTTAGATACATCTATTCTTTCACTTAGTTTTTCTAGCGTTTGCCTCACGTGTTTAGAGGCGTCCTTGTTAGGAGCATAAATATTTATGATTGTTCGTTCTTCTTGAGAGATTGTCCCTTTCACTAATATGTAGTATCCTTCATTGTCTCACCATTGTTTCGCATTTAAAGTCTATTTTGCCTGATATTAATAAAACTAAGCCTGTCCATTTTTGGTTATTGTTTGCTTGCACGATTGTTTTCCAGCCATTTACTTTCAAGCTCCTTGAATCTTTGGGTCTAAGATGTATTTCTTGTAGTCAGCATATAGATTGGTTATATTTTCTTATCCAGTTTTCCAGTGTGAGTCTTTTCACAGGTGAGTTTAATTCATTCACATAGTGTTATTACTTTAAAGGAATTATTTATATTAGCCATATTTTCTTTGCATTTTTGTTTGTCATATTTTGATATTTTTTCTCTTTTTGCTTTTTAGTTACTCTTGCACTGTCCTTCAAATCTGCTTCTTCTGTTTTTTCTTTCTTCCTGCAGAACTCCCCTTATTATTTCTTGAAGGGCAGCTTTCTTTTGGCATACTCTCTTAGTTTCTACTTATCTGTGAATATTTTGAACTCTCCATCATTTTTGAATGCTTGCTTAGCAGGATAGAATATTCTTGGTTGGAAATTTTTTTCTTTTAGTACCTTGATTATGTCATGCCACTGCCTTCTTCCCTCCATTGTTTCAGATGAGATATCAGCACTTAATCTTATGGAGCCTCCTTTGTATGTGATGGTTCTCTTTTCTCTTTCTGCTTTTAGAATTATCTCCTTGTCTTGGGCATTGGATAATTTGAGAAATATATGTATTGTGGTAGATCTGTTGGTATTTATGCCATTTGGGTTGTGTTGTGCTTCCTGGACATGTACATCCATCTCCATCTGTAGATTTGGGAAGTTTTCAGCCATTATTTCCTCCAACACCCCTTCTTTCTCTTTTCCCTTCTCTTCTCCTTCTGGGATGTGTGTAATGCGTACGTTTGTGCATTTTGCATTGTTCTTCAGGTCCCAAAGTCCCAGCTGGATTTTTTAAATCTGTCTATCAATCAATTCTACTATCTTTTTGATTTCAGATGTACTGTCTTCCACATCAGTAATTCTCTCCTCTGCCACTTCTAATCTGGTTTTATTTGCTGAGAGTGTTTTTTTTTATTGACTTTGTAATAATATTACATTAAAAATATATATGTGAGTTCCCATTCAACCCCCCCCACCCCCCCTCTCCCCCCCCCCCCAACAACACTCGTTCCCATCATCATGACACATCCATTGGATTTGGTAAGTACATCTTTGGGCACCTCTGCACCTCATAGACAATGGTCCACATCATGGCCCATACTCTCCTCCATTCCATCCAGTGGGCCCTGTGAGGATTTACAATGTCCGGTGATTACCTCTGAAGCACCATCCAGGGCAGCTCCATGTCCCAAAGACGCCTCCACCTCTCATCTCTTCCTGCCTTTCCCCATACCCATCGTCCACCATGTCCACTTTTCCCAATCCAATGCCACCTCTTCTATGTGGACATTGGATTGGTTGTGTCCATTGCACCTCTATGTCAAGAGGAGGCTCAGATTCCACATGGATGCTGGATGCAATCCTCCCATTTTCAGTTGTAATCACTCTAGGCTCCATGGTGTGGTGGTTGTCCTTCTTCAACTCCATCTTAGCTGAGTGTGGTAAGTCCAATAGATCAGATTGTAGGTGCTGGAGTCTGTTGAGGCTCAGGACCTGGCTATCACATTGTCAGTCCAGAGATTCAAATCCCCTAAATATATCTTAAACCCCAACATTAACTGTAGCTCCAGCACATTAGCATGAAAGTCTTATGAAGGGAGATCCCATCTGAGTCCAGATTCATCACACATAAACACCATTTCCAAAGAGGGGCCATCTGCCCTGGTAGTTAACCCCATTGGCCATGACCATAGAGAGTGTATTTTTGATTTCTTGAATTGTGCTGTTCATCACTGTCATATTGTTATCTTTTTGGGAATGTTTGCAATTTCTTCTCTATTGTCCCAAGTGTTTTCTGCATATTCTTAATCTCTTCTTTCACTTCATCAAATTGGACACTAATATATGTTTTGAGAGCTTTAATTACTTGTTCCCTGTCTGCTCCTCTTCCTGGTTTTTAGTTTGTTCTTTGGATTTGGCCATGTTTTCCTGATTATTGGTTTAGTTTCTTTTTTTGTTTTTTGTTTCGCTGTCTGGTCATCATTTTATCTTGATGGGTTTTATCAGTTTCTTATACTCTTTGTCTAGTCTTGGGCTTTATTTAGCTTTTGTTTTTGCATATGTGTTATGTCTTTCCTTTGTCACTTTTTTCTTCTTTTTCTATTTTCTTGTAGATAGCTAAATTCACTTGAAAGTAAATATTGGGGCCAGGGAAAGCAAAATGAGTAAGAAAACAAAATGTATAATAGTAATATTGATAGTAAATCCTAACAGAGGGACCAGGTAAGATCTAGGTGAATGGATATTAGACTCATGTAAACTGGGCAGAGATATAACATTAAATAAAGTAGAGTACCTATAATGAGACAGTCAACTGAATATGGGGTACGATATAGTATGAATTAAAAGGCCAGTGTTTTCTGGAGAGAGGGAAAGAAAAAAGAAATTCAATAATATAAATTTTGAATAAAAGGTAGAAAACAGAGCAAAGGTATTAGAAATAAAAAGTCAGAAAATTTAGGGGTCAAGGAGGAGAGGTTTAATGTAAGATAAACAATACATGATGGAGGATAGAAAGCTGTAGAAAAAAGGGGTTGGTGTTTGTGGCCAAAATCAATACACACAGAAAAAAGGAAATGGAGGATGAGGAAACAGAGCAGATATGAAGCGCTCCCTGCAGCACCTAATATAAGGAAATAAACAAATAAAAAGAAGAGAAAGGATGGGAGTAAAAAGGGGGAGGCAAAAAGCGGGGCAGCAAGCAAGAAAAAGAGAAAAAAGTAACAAAAGAAAAGTAATGAAAGGTAAAATAAAGGATCTTTGGTGTAAAGGGGAAGGAAAAATCAGAAGACAAACCAGTGACAACAACAACAACAACAAAAAACACCAAAGTTTCAGGCTAGGAATCCTCTTTGCTGTTAAATAAAATTCTTAGGAATCTGACATTCCCACTTTCTCCCTTCCTCACTTCCCTCTCTCCCAGGGCAGCAGGAAAGCTGTATGAGGTTTCCAGTAGGAGTTTCAAGTGGGTCCATGGTGAACCAACTCAACACAGAAGACAATGACTCTTTATTTCCAGCGAGAGAGCACTTAAACCTCACCAGAAACACCAAATATGCTATTGGAAGCTTGGAAAGCAGGTCCTCAGGTCCCTCTCCCTTAGGTGTGCTAGGGGAGGGCTAATTAATATTCAGACTCCTCCTTCTCCCAGACCAAGTTTCCTATCCCAGGGCATTTATGTAAACTGGGCTTTCTCAGCAGATTCACCTCTCCTTTCTTCCCAGACTCTCCCCAAACCAGCTCATAATCTCCTCCAAGCTCAAAAAAAGGGGGAGGTGCCGGAAAATTGCATCTGCTCACTTAGCCCCTCCGCATCTCCTACCAATCTCTCTCACTCACAGATTCAGTCCAAATTCAGAGCACAAGTGTAATCATGGTCCTCAGGGTGCACTGGATTTGGGAATGCGAAGTCCAGTATATTGCGGTCTCAAGGTATGTGGGTTTCTGGAGCATTGTCTATGGAGGCTTAGGGGACACGGACTTGGGAACCACACAACCAGGCAACATGGGGCTTGCAAATGCTGCTGCACCAACAACAGTTTTCAGGGACCGCTGAAGCTGCCAGCCCTAGGGAGATGGGTCTCACCCACAACTTCTGACCTCTGTATCAGAAACCCAAAATTCTACCTCTAGCAAGCACACCTTCTGTCCCTGTCTCTCCAAATTGATGTCCAAATACCTCCTGCCCTGCAAACCCCCAAAACAGCCAGTGCCAGCATGACTCCAATCCCACCCACATGTTTCTTTGCAGGAGAGATTATGAGGTGCACTCATTTAGATGCCATCTTGCCCCTGGCATTGGGATTTTAATTTTGCTTGGTTTTGTATTGAATAGATGATAGATAGATGATGGATCCAAAAGAAAATAGGTGTAATCATTTTATAGTGAAAGGATTGGGGGGTCAGGAGACCTAAGAGATTACTATTATTATTCCATTTTTGTCACTAAACTAATTGTATATGCAACGGTTAGCAAGGCATTTAATTTTTTTACTTTAATCACATCATCTATAAAATGAGTTATTCAACCTAGATCTGTATAATCCATTACTGCTCTGAAATGTGCAGTTGTATAATTCTGAAGAATGAGGGACATGTCAGGTTTGTATGACAGAAAAGTAAAGCAGAGGTTGGATCTCATAGACACCTTGACAATATGAATCTCTTTCGCTCAACCACTGTTGAATAGAGAGCACCAAAGTAGCTGTCAAAAAACCATCCAAACTTCAAAGCTTGGTAACAGGAAAAAGGCAATGCTGTCAGTTCTCTGTAAATGGAATTCATAAAGATATGCTTGTTTTGGGTGGGAGGACCTGGCAACTTTAATTTTGGATGTTTTGTCTGAGAACAAGGTATCTGTGTTGTTCTACTCCAGGAGGCCCTAGTAATATGGTAGTCTTTATTTACTGACCCCTCACTCTGAGAATTGTATAGCACAGAGACTGTATAACCATACACAGCAGGCTTGACTGTGGTTATCCAGGTGGAAATATATTTGAAAAGGGGGATGTCTGGGAAACCTCTTTGTCATTAAGTGATTAGAGAAGGACAATACATAAAGACTGTATATTGAGGGAAAAAAGCATGGTGTGTACCGAAAAATGCACTCAGCTCTGTTTTTCCTTTTTTTCTTTTTTTAATTACCTATGTTTAAAGATACATAGATCACACAAAATGTTACATTAAAAAATATGTGAGGTTCCTATATACCCCACTGCCCACACCCACCACTCCTCCCAAATCCACTACTTCTTTCTTTAGTGTGCTACATTCATTGCAGTTGATGAGTAGATTTTGGAGCATTGCCAGACAGCACGGATTATAGTTTATGTTGTAGTTTACACTCTCTCCCAATCCATTCAGTGGTTTATGGCTGGATATACAATGTCCTGCAGAGATGAACACCAACTCTGTGGTTTGTTGGACTCAGCTTTTATTAAATATGATTCAGTTGGATTCTTTAAATATACCTATACTCAAATATTATAAATGTTGATTTTGTAGTGGTTGAACTAGCCTCATTTTTGCATAATGTTGTGTGAAAAATCATCAGTAGTAAATTTTGAAAGAATTTTATTCACAAACCAAACAATCTATCTAGTGTACAATTGATGGTTTTCAGTATAATTACAGATTTTAGTGAATTTTTTAACTTAATTACACATTCCTTATCCTTATAAAAGTTAGATGCTTCTAAAATTAGCAGGAAGTTTTATGTCTGCATGTCAAGCCTTTGGTTTAAAGTTAAAAATTTTATTTATTGGCCAAAAGATGCATCCAAGGTTTTGCTTTTATAAAAAGATATTAGGTTTTAAAAATAGGCAAAGATTCAGAATTTCTTATCTTCTTCAGATAAAATGAGGTACTCCTACTAAGTTGTATTTACTCTTGTGTGTTCACTTTGCATATTGCTGCCATGAATCATTCTGAATGATAGCTAATCTGTTTTCACAAACTTTTTTTTTATGGGGAAGATGCCATACTAAGACTGAATTTTGAGAGATACAAATTAAACTTACTAATGAGAGGATCACTTGTGTTACTTTTGAGTTAATCCAAGTGATCTTTATGAACTCTCATTAGAGGATATGAGCTGTGGTTAATGCAACAATTTGAACAAACCATTTAACTGAACCTATATTTTCTGAGTTTTGAGTTTTAAAATGTGATTTTCTTGGGAGATTTGTTTTCCCATCTACTCATTTATTCATGAAATCTTTAGAATACTGATTATCTAAGTAATAATTAGTTGTAGAAACCACAAAAGGGAAAAAAGTATGTTATAAACACAATTGATTTCTACTCAATAGTATTAACCAATTTAAATCTATAGAATGACTTTTGCTAGTTTCCAAAAATCAATGCTCCCTTAAAGTTTTAATATCTACCACCATTGAGAAGATTCAATACAATGATCCAAAAACTGGGAAGACATTCTTGAAGATAAGTATAATAAAATTTTGAAACCATAGTGATACAATAGCAGCATTCCAAGATAACTTCCTTGAAGTTTTATTATGTTTATAAATAAAAACAGTCATATTTTTTAATTGTAATAGTTCTATGGTTTAGTGGAAGGAAATGGAATTTGCATTATGCAGACTTGATTTTGAGTATTGATTTCTTTACTTTTCTATATTTGTATGACTAAGGGCAACTGGTTAATCATCCTTGAGACTTGCATCAGCTGATAAAATGAAGAAAATATTAATACCTACATCATACATATTTGGTGAGAATAAAATTTTAAAGTATTTAGCATAGTGCTATATATGCACCATTTGAATTCCAAATTACCCTACAGTAATCCTCTTATTGTGTCAGTCTATTCCTGGAGATTTCTCACTGATGCCTAAGACAACTTCCTTTATGAGAGATAGAAGCCTTGGCAAGGTGAAAATTATTGCACAGTAACTCATTCTTCATAAATGTTTCTTAGGAATGATGAAGTTACCATATCATCCACACAGCTAGGTGAAAATCAATACCTAGTAGTTCAATGAGTAAAATAACTTATTCATATTCTGTATTTAATTTTAAAGTGTTATTTTAAAGAAATAATTATATTGATAATGAAAAGAAGTACCGTCTAACTCTTGTTCACTGAGTTATCATGTAATTAAATCATTACTCAGAATTCTAATTAGCCCACCATTTCAGTAATTCCTCCTGCCTGCTTTTTAAAAAAATATTATTTATTTATTTAATCCCCCCACCCCCGTGACTTGCTTCCTGTCTGCTCTCTGTGTCCATTCACTGCATATTCTTCTGTTTCTTCTTGTCTCCCTTTATTGTGTCACCTTGCTGTGCCAGCTCTCTTTTGGCATGGGCCATCAGCTCTCTGTGAGTGCAGGCCAGCTTGCATTCTCAAGGAGGCCCCATGATGCAAACCCAGGGCCTCCCATATGGTAGATGGTAGTCCAGTCAATTGAGACACAGCCACTTCCCTCCTGTCTGCTTTTTAATGATAAATAACTCATGAAGTTCTCCTCATGGATTTCCTTATTTATAGTGTCTTACAAAATCAAAGAGGAAATACTTCACCTTGCATATAAAGTTGATACTTAATTATGTCATCACTGTAAGACTTCTTGTCCGTGGCTTCTCTATTCAAACTATCTTCTTTAGGTGTGAGAGTTCAGGCCTCAGGTGCTGAGAAGACCTCAGTTCAATGGGTTATTAATCCTCTTGGAATCATCCTCTCGAACTCTCTTCTCTCAGTTCTCATATATTCAGTTTGGTCTGCATTATTCTTCACTTAGCACACTGCTGTGTTAAAGAAGACCAAGAAAGAGAGATTTAGATATTATAAAGAAGGGAAGATGGCAATTTGACATAGAAGGAAACCTAAATCATTGGTATTGCCATAAATTCAAAGCTTAGTAAATGGTTCATGATGTCTTGGAGTTCAAAGACCTCCAAAGTCTCTGATGAAAACTATAGTCCCTCTTCACAGAAATATGCTCATGTGGGCAATAATGGGAAGTTTTGCATGCCATTTCAGAGAATTTATAGACTCAATAAGTTGCATTCATAAGTGCCATGTCAAGTCTCCAATTGGAGAGTGGGAGCACCTTAGATGTTGAGCACCTACTTTGCATGTCTGAGGTCCTGGGTTCAATTCCTGGTACCTCCTTTTAAAAAAAGTCTCCTATTATAACCTTTCCATCAAGAAATCCTATGACACTACATGTGATCCATGTGATTCTGTTCTAAAAATCATTTTGTTAAAACATCTGACATCTTACAGTTGGTTGATTTTCTAACCTTCTTCTTGGGACTCCTCTGTCCTCACTTTTTCCAGGTGGGTTCACCCATTCCCCATGCTTCACCTCCCTTCTCTATGAGTTGTTAACCCTTTCTCTCTCCCTGCTGTTAAACTGGTGAATGTTACAAAGCCTCCCAGAAATGTGCACATATTCATGTATCCTCTCACACTGACATCCAAATTTCAGGCCACTCACGTGCCAAATATAGTCCATCCATGGACCCATGATTAGGAGGAACCCTTGTCTTAGCGGGAACCATATCTTTGTGTATGAAGTGGATTCAAGTATTTGGCATTTTACTTGGTGTTTAAATCTATTCCAGTGGTTAATGGAAACCAAGTTTGAGTTTTTAAAGAACTATGTAATCTGTGTAGCTCTTCCTTACTTCTTCGCTTCATTTCAGAAATCCTGATTAAATCCCCAAAGCCAAAAATGTTGAGACCCACATAAAACTCTCTAGGACATAGTCCTGCCTTTCAGATTCTGGGAAAGCCCATCAAAGCACTAGGAATGAGCAACCACATCCAAGCCTTGGACCATAGTACTCAATTAGAGCCTAATTCAACCTCTTTTATTACTATACCAAATCCCAAGTCTTATTTTTGTGCTGTTTATAAGATGATAAGTTCCAGCAAATCTTAGTTAGGAAAAGTATCTATTAACTGTAATGAATTCTAAGTTCGCAAGCAGATACATCTCAGTTAATGGTTAAACATAATCTTATTATTTGCTTTTACCTCGTTTGTAAATTTGATGCATTTCTTTTCTTAACAGTACATATTCATAATCCAAGTTAAATATGTTTTAGAAATGTAACCCTTCATGTTTTAAGCCGAATGTTGAAATTGAAAGAGCCTGAGCTTTGCAGATGAAGTTAATGTTACAGCTCTGCCACTGCTGTGTGTCTCGTATCACCTCATTTAAGCATTTTGAGCCTCAGTTTCATGATTTGTAAAATGGGGTTTATTATTTATTTATTTAAATAAACTCACAGGTTGTTTGGGGGATATGAATAAACGATGGCTACAAAAGTGCTATAAATTCATTCCTGTTTAGCTACACTAATAATTTTTAAAAGAACAAACAATAAATATGGATTAAAAATCCTAATGGACATGGTGGCTGATGGGTATGGGGAAAGGCAGGAAGAGATGAGAGGTGGAGGCGTCTTTGGGACATGGAGCTGCCCTGGATGGTGCTTCAGAGGCAGTCACTGGACATTGTAAATCCTCACAGGGCCCACTGGATGGAATGGGGGAGAGTATGGGCCATGATGTGGACCATTGACCATGAGGTGCAGAGGTGCCCAAAGATGTACTTACCAAATCCAATGGATGTGTCATGATGATGGGAACGAGTGTTGCTGGGGGGGGGGAGAGGTGGGGTGGGGGGGTGGGGTTGAATGGGACCTCATATATATATTTTTAATGTAATATTATTACAAAGTCAATAAAAAAAGTTACATTGTTATAAATGATGACATATGCAGTCTATGATTTAGGTATCATATTGATAATGTATCATCTTCTGTTGTGAACCTGCATATATCGTGAATACCATGAGGGTCATATGAACAAATGAATGTACTCAATTTGGAAAAAAAAAAATCCTAATGGTATTGAATATCACTACGTGCAAGCATTAGAGTTAGCTCATACAAATTCTTCTTTCATTATTGGACCTACTTTCTTTAAGAATGAACTTACATTTCATAGATTTCATATAATTCAGTCCATTGCTGCCATCCCTAACCCTCCATTTGCAGTCCATTATATTTCCTCAAGTGAAAACACCACAAGATAAAAAGTGAGGCTTTCACTTTGAATGTTGACTCTGGCAGCAGTGTTCTAATCTATGACTTAAACAAGTCCCTTAACCTCTCTATGGCTCAGTTTCCACATCTGTTCAGTTGAACTAATATCACTTGCTCAATTTGTCCAACATAACTAAATTGATTTTGATGGAAAAAAGAAAAAATTCTGATGAATTTTTAGCAAGAAGAAGAGATGAGTAAGAGAACATGGGGAACAGAGAAGTAGATACTGCTGTCTGGTTTCCTTCATAAGAATTACAGGTGTAGAGGAAGCCAGAGAATGAAAGATGTTAATAGCCCTTTCCATGTTGGAGGAGAAATAGAGCAGGAAGAGTCCTCCAAGTGAATATTTGGTGTGTCGATCTCTTTCAGAAGCTGTCCAGAGATCCTTTCCTGTTGACCTTGGTTAATAATCCAAATGGCACAAACCCTTAAAGACATACTTTTATAATTTAAATTCTAGAAAATAAGGAAGTTTTATATAAGCCTCATATCAGCAGAAAACTTGGATTTATTTTGTTTACTATATTAGGAGAAAATGAACTAAGAATACTTTGGGAAAAATTTTGCCTACTAAGCTCAAGTAACAATTGTTGTTTGTTTATTGAAGAATTTAAACCATAGGAGAGATTTTAACCCAAAGATAAATAGACCAACAATGAAAAAAGTTGTGTTCAAGTTTGAGATTTGAAGTGTGTAATAAAGCTTGGAAAGCATAGTTCAGTTCAGTTCAAGCACATTATTTTTGCATGTAGATGTTACTGTGCTCTAGGCCCTGGGCTGGATGTTGTTGGTACAAAGTTGATGATGCAAACATTTATTGCATATCCACTACATACCAGAGTATATGTTCTAGAAAGTACTAAAAATTGTACACTATAAAATGGTTGTTTATCTGCTACCTTATTTAACTCTCCAGTGGCCCTATGGAACAAGTACATTTATTAATCCCTTTTCACATAGAGGAGTTATGGGTATGGTCCAGGAATCATTCCCTTGTCTCACTTATGACTCCCAGGTCTGTGTAAGTCCCCTATACCAGGGAGTACACCTTCCAGTTTTTCACTGTTCAGCTGTTCTTCATGAATGAATAGTGAAGTGCTACAGATAGCATAGGATGTACCACAGACATGTCAGTCATAGGTATGGACAAGGAAAAAAGATGAAGAAAATAATTAAATGCCTGGATTTCAATATATTCTGAGCAAGAAACCAAAATCAGAAACAAAGAAAGAAGCTATTAAAAAAAGGGGGGAACAAAGGGTGAAACTTTCTTCCTTCAGAAAAGATGATTTGTCAGATTTTACATTCCACCAAATATGGGATGTGTGTGGAACTGGAATGACAGAAATTGAGACATCCAATAAACCAATGGCAAGAGGACAAAAGAGAAAGGAATAGCAAAATCAGTAGACCTGGGCTTATTCTCAGAAATAAGAGGCAAAGAGAATGGAAGAAGTAAGGTCTAAACTAAGGGAAGGCAGCAGGGAAGGTGAAGAAAGACAAAGATCAAATGAGAATTAGAGGGGAGATGGGGCAAGATGGCATCTGAGAGAATGCACCTCATAACCTCTCCTGCAAAGAAGCTGCTGAGTAGGGTAGGAATCCTGCTGGAGCAGGCTGTTTCCAGGACTTGCAGGGCAGGAGGTGTCTGGTCAATCTGGTGAGAAAATGACAGAAGAGGTTCTTGCAGGAGGTAGAATTTTAGGTTTCTGACATGGAGGTCATAAGTTGTAGGCAAGACCCTTCACCCTAGGGCTGGTTGCCCAGCCACAGCAATTCCTGAAATCTTTGTTGTGCTGTGGTGTTCCCAAACCCTGAGCAGTCTGTTTCAGGGGCTTGCAGGGCAGGAGTTGTCTGGATGTCAATTTGGTGGGACAGTGACAGAAGAGATTCTTATAAGAGGTGGAATTTTGCGTTTCTGACAAGGAGTCAGAAGGTGTGGGCGGGACCCTTCCCCCTCGGGCTGGCAGCCTGGCCACAGCAATCGCTGAAAACTGTGTTGTGTTATGGAGTTCCCAAACCCTGTGTTTATAGGGTGTGTGGTCCATATCTCCTAAACCCTGGTACCCCCACACTCCACCGAATAACATACCTTGAGTCTGAAATATCCCAGACTTCCCATTCCCAAAACCAGCATGCCCTGGTGTCCATCTGGGGTCCGTGATTACCCTAGCCTTCTCCATTTTTTGTTTGTTTGTTTTTTTCCTGGAGCTTGGAGGAGCATACCAGCTGACTTAGGGAGAGACTGGGAAGAAAGGAGAGGCAAGTCTGCTGAGAAATTCCAATTTACCTAAACATCCTGGGATAGGAAACTTGATCTGGAAGAAGGTGGAGTCAGAAAATCAATTAGACCTCTCCTAGCACACCTAAGGGGGAGGGATTGTAGGGCATGCTATCCAAGCTTCCACTAGCATATTTGGGTTTTCTGGTGAGGTGTAGGTGCTCTCACGCTGGAAATAGTCATTGTCTCTTCTGTGTTGAGTTGGTTCAACAAGGACCCACTTGAATCTCCTACTGGACCCCTCATGCAGATTTCCTGCTGCCCTGGGAGAGAGAGAACTGAGGAAGGGAGAAAGGGGGAAAGTCAGATCCCTAAGCATTTTAAAAAAGATTTATTTATTTATTTATTTCTCTCCTCTCTCACCGTTCTCTGTTGTTCTCTGTGTGTATTTGCTGGGTCTTCTTCTTTGTCTGCTTCTGTTGTTGTCAGCAGAATGGGAATCTGTGCTTCTTTTTGTTGTGTCATCTTGTTGTGTCAGCTCTCCGTGTGTGCGGGGCCTCACCTGGGCAGGCTGCAATTTCTTTCATGCTGGGCAGCTCTCTTTATGGGGTGCACTCCTTGCACATGGGCTCCCCTATGCAGGGGACACCCCTACATGGCACGGCACTCCTTGTGCACATCAGCACTGTGCATGGGCCAGATCCACATGGGTCAAAGAGACCTGGGCTTTGAACCATGGACATCCCATGTGTTAGACGGATGCCCTAACCACTGGCCCAAGTCCACTTGCCCCTAAGCATATTATTTAATTACAAAGAGGATTCCTAGCTTGAAACTTTGTTTGTTTTGTTTTGTTTTTTACCATGGTCACTATAGTTGAATTGTCTCTTGTTTTTTTCTCCCATTTTATCGCCCAAGGTCCATTTTCTTTTCTTTAGTTTTTTCTCTCTTTTCCTTGCATCTCCCCCTTTTTTGTCCCCCACTTTCTCTCTCTTTTTCTTTTTTCTTTTCTTTTCTTCATATCATAGGTGCCGCAGTGAGCAATTCACATTTGCTGTATTTCCTCATCTTCCATTTCCTCTTTTCTGTGTTTACTGATTTTGGCCACTTACACTCTCCCTTTTCCTCTACATTTTCTATCCTCCATCATCTATTGTTTCTCTTATATTCCACCTCCTTTTGTTTGGCCCCCAAATTGTCTGACATTTTTTTCTAATACCTTTGTGCTGTTTTCTGTTTTTTATTCTTGCTTTATATTATTGTCTTTCTTTTCTCTTTCCCATTCACTTGAATGCACTGACCTTTAAGTTCATACTATATTCCTTTCCATATTCATTTGACTCTCTCATTATAGGTACTCTACTTACTGCTATAACTCTACACAACTTACATGAGTCTATTATCCATTCTCCTAGATCTCACATCGTTCCTCTGATAACATTTATTATCACTACAACTTTACACATTTTCTATTCTTACTCATTTTGTTTTCCCTGGCTGTAATATATTCCTTCAAAGTGAACTTAGCAAGCAACAAGTAAACAGGAAAAGAAGAACAAAGGGGCAAAGAGAAGACATAACACCTACACAAAAACAACAACCAATTAAACCCCAAGACTATACATAGAAGCTAAGGAACTGATTAAACCTGCCAAGATAAAATGATGAACAGACAGCAACAAAAAACTATAAACCAAAACAATAATCAGGAAAACATGGTCCAATCCAATGAACAAACTAAAAACCAAGAAGAGGAGCAGAATATCAGACAAGTAATTAAAGCTCTCAAAGCATATATTAGTGAACAATTGAATGAAGTAAAGGAAGAGATTAAGAATATGAAGAAAACACTTGGAGAGAATTCAGAAGAAATCTCAATCATATACAAAAAGATAACAAATATGATGGTGATGAACAGCACAATTCAAGAAATCAAAAATACACTCTCAGCAAATAAGAGAAGATTATAAGAGGCAGAGGAGAGAATTAGTGATGTTGAAAACAGTACATCTAAAATCAAACATAAAGTAGAACTGATCGATAAAAGATGAAAAAAAGCAAGCTGGGACTTAGGGACCTGATTGACCATGCAAAATGTACAAACATACACATTATACATATCCCAGAGGAGAAGAAAAGGGAAAGAGGACAGTAGGGGTGTTGGAGGAAATAATGGCTGAAGACTTCCCAAATCTTCTGATGGAGATGAATGTACATGTCCAGGAAGCACAACACACCCAAAACAGCATAAATCACAACAGGCCTACTCCAATACATATATTTGTCAAATTATCCAATGCTCAAGATAAAAAGAATATACTAAAAGCAGCAAGAGAAAAGAGAACCATCACACACAAAGGAGGCTCCATAAGATTAAGCATGGATTTCTCATCTGAAACCATGGAGGCAAGAAGGCAGTGGTATGATATAGTCAAGGTACTAAAAGAAAAATTTTCTAACCAAGCATACTCTATCCAGCTAAGCTAGCATTCAAAAATGATGAAGAGTTCAAAATATTCACAGATAAACAGAAACTAAAGGGTGTGCCAACAAGAAGTTTGCCTTTCAAGAAATACTAAAGTGAGTTCTGCAGGAAGAAAGAAAAAATACAGCAAAGGCAGGGTTGTAGGAGAGTGTAAGAGCAACAAAAAAGACAGAAAGAGAAAAAAAATATAACAAACACAAGTCCAAAGAAAATATGGCTAACATAAATAATTCCTTGAAAATAATAACACTGAATGTCAAAGGATCAAACTCACCTGTTAAAAAATTCAGATTGTAAGAATGGATAAGGAAATATGTCTCATCTATATCCTGTCTACAAGAGACACATCTTAGACCCAGGGATTCAAGGAGGTTGAAAGTGTATGTCTGGAAAACAATCTTACAAGCAAGCAATAAACAAAAAAGGACAGGAGTAGCTATATTAATATCAGACAAAAAAGACTTTAAATCCAAACAATTGTGAGAGATAAAGATGGACACTCCATATTAGTGAAAGGAATAATCTTTCAAGCAGAATGAACAATCATAAACATTTATGCTCCTAACAAGAGAGCCTCCAAATACGTGAAGGAAACACAGGAAAAACTAAGTGGAAGAATAGATGCCTCTACAATTTTAATGGGGGACTTTAATACACCACTATCAACTTTGGACAGAACATCTCAAAAGAGAATCAAGGTGGGGGTGAATGGGGACCTCATATTTTTTTAATGTAATATTTTAAAAAATGAATAAATTGAGTAGAATTTGCAAAAAAATAAAAGAAACAAAAACTTTGAAGAGTGTATTAGAGGAGCTGTACCAAATAGACATATACAGAACCGTACACTTCAATACAGGAGGATATACATTTTTCTCAAGTTCACATGGATCATTTTCCAACATAGACCATATGCTAGGCCACAAAGAAATGCTCAATGAATTAAAAAAGTTCGAAATCATGCAAAATATTTTCTCTGATGGCAGGAATTAAAGGAATTTGGGGCATAGAGAAAGGTTGTGAGCTGACATTTACATGGGTGAAATCTATGATAAGCTGGAGGTAAGTGTTTGTACAGGGAAGGGATAAAATGGGTGCATAGGGATAACTTTTGGTGGGGATTTGCAGGCTTGAGGGTGACTAGGGATGGGAGGATGGGTAATATTGCCCAAGAAATTGGGAGGAGGGTGGGGGAACATGTGAACATAGGAGATTTTCATGTATGTGGTTCAGAGTATAATGTTGAGAAAACTTTTTAAAATATAATAAGGAAGGTTACCTGTTTAAGATGCTTAAAGGGGAGAATCTGACACAGGACAGGCTTCTACAGAGTTTGTGAATGCTCATTTTGTGATAATGGGTTATATCATTGGATGGAAACCCATACAAAGAGAATGAAGGTATACCCACATCCTGGGGAGGACTGATGTTTTAAAATAGAGACAATTGTATGTCTTGAGAGAAATGGTGGGTCCCAATGTGTGGGCCGCCGAGCATGTCAAGTCCTCAACATTGTTGCAAGTATCTCTGAACATGGCCTTTCAAGCAATGAAGATTGATTTTCACTGTGGGCCCTGAGGGGAGGAGGAAAGAGGTATTGAATAAATGGAATCCATGTAACTGTCGGGCAATGGAAAGGTTCCACCAGATTACGCATGGATGGATATAGGACATTTTAAATTACATCAAAAAATATATAGGGGCCTATAGGCCAAAATATAAATCACAATGTAAAACATAAGATAACTAAAAATTTAGAAAATTGTATAGTCTATAATATAAACCACAATGTAAAGCCAAGTGTAAAGTTGTTTGAAAGCTATTGTCTCAATATCAGTTGCAGTAAATATAGTATATATTTGAACATGTACATGTATGAATATAGTATGAACATGTAAAAAGAATATTGCTGGGGAAGGGACAAAGTGTTTTATGTTGGATATGTGGGAGTACGGCATACTGTATATATGAATTACTAAAGTCTAATACTTTTGTGAAGACAATCTTAATAATTAGAAGAAAAAAGAAAAAGAAAGGAAGTAGACACTGAGGAAAAGACAAAAAGTTGCCTTGCCAATTTGCAAACAGGGCAAAACTTATTGCAGTGATGGAAGGCAAAACATCAAAAACAAAGCTTTTTCATTTTTAAAATTTTTGAATACTCCAATTTATTTTTATCTGAATTTTTCTAAATTAGTATGTATTGTATATCTAACCTTTAAACTCATCACTATATTCCATTTTACTCTTAATGGAACCTGGCAATGTATTAGGCTTCATGTTCAAAGGCGTTTTGGATCACAGAGAGGTTCAGCAATGACAGGGGAGGAATAATGGTGTGGGATGTTATTGACAGGGGACACGTGGATGACAGGGAGTTCTCCAGGGCATATATCCAGGGTACATAAAAATGTTTGGCTATTTTCATAGTGGTTACAGTTAAAAGTGATAACTGAGGGAGTGCTGAGTTCCTAGCCAGTGGAGCTTTATCACTTTCCCTAATGGAACAGCAACAATCCCCCAAGTGCAATGGCAAAGACAAAAAATAAGGATGGTTCCAACAATGAGCCCTTGATACTAATGACTATGCTTGTGAGCCTTTGCTCCTGAAATAAGAACTAGGCCTAGAGCTGCAGGGTGCCTAAAATTTACCTCCTGAAAGCCTTCGTGTTGCTCAAATGTGGCCAGTCTTGAAGCCAAACTCAGCATGTAAATGTATTGCCTTCCCCCATCATGGGACATGATTCCTGAGGATGAGCCTCCTTGGCACTGAGGGATTACTACCAAGTACCAGCTGATGGTGTAACTAGAAAACAATTCCAAATAAAAGGGTCTGCTCAGACCTGCAGAATATCTCAGCCTACATGTAAATTCAGGACTTAAAAATGCCTTTTGACCCTTAATAAAAGGCGAAAATGGAAAGGACAAATGAGTTTATATGGGTATGAGTCTCCAAAAAAGCCAAGAGATTATCAGAGGGGCCCCACTTATGCACACCTCAGCAGAGTCCCAGAGACAAATAACGTAGATACAACCCCATATGTTGGTTCTTCTGAGGGCTAAAGAGACACACAGGTTTTATGGTCATGGCAGATGGAATTCAGTGCCATGTCAGTTGGCCCTACTTTGGAGTTTGTGTTCCTGAGTGTGATGGAGTTGGACTCAGATGTGATCTTTTTTCACAAGCCTCTCCTGTTACTTTTACCAAACCTGTGTTTGACATTGGTGTTTAGTGTATACTCAGGGAACCTGAATCTCTGGACTGTCCATGTGATAGCCATGCCCTGATCCTCAACAGACTTGCAACTCCTACTATGCTCTGGTTTATTGGACTTTCCTCATTCAGCTAATATGGAGTTGAAGAAGGTCAACCACCATACCAGGGAGCCAAGAGTACCTACAAGTGAAAGCAGGAGAATTGCATCCATTATCCATGTGGAATCTAAGCCCCCTCTTGGTATAGTTGTGGAGTGGACATAACCATTCCTGGGGCCACATGATGGAGGAATAGATTATGGATTAGAGTGGATTTACTGATACTATATTCATGAACTATTGTGATTAGTAATTGAAGAAAATATAGCATTGATGTGAGAAAGTGGCCATGGCAGCTGCTGAGGTCAGGGAATGTGAAGAAGAGATGTGATGTGGGGGCATTTTCAGAACTTGGAGTTGTCCTGGGTGGTACTGCAAGGACAGTTACTGGACATGGTATGTCCTCCCATGGCCCTCTCGGTGGACTGGGGGAGAGTGTAAACTATAATGTGGACCATTGACCATGTGGTGCAGTAGTGCTCAGAGATGTATTCACCAAGTGCAATGAATGTCCCATGACGATGGAGGAGGTTGTTGTTATGGGAGGAATCGGGTGAGGCAGTTGGGGGGTATATGGGGACCTCATATTTTTTTAATGTAACATTAAAAAAATAAAGGGAAAAAAAGTTCAAATGAAGCCTGGAAAGACTAATTAAAATCAAAACAAAAGGGGAAAGCACATCTCAGAATATGTAATGCAAATAATGTAAGAAAACAGGCAGTATGAGTAGGTGCTGAGAAAAAATAAATTGGATGTAATTTTAGTATAAGGAACAAAGTTGAATACAAAGAAGGAAATGTATTACACACAAAAGGGCATGGTTTCAGGCTCTTCACAGCAGTCAATAGGGAGCTGAGACATGTATGTCGATGTTTTTTAATTTACCTTCCATCCTCAGGTTTGTATATAAAATGTGGAATTCCTTATTTTTACAAGTCAGAGGTTCTCAATTAAGGAGATTTTCCTCCCCATGGGTCATTTTCCCAATGTCTGGAGACATTTTTGCTTATCACAACTTGGGGGGTAACTGCTTCTGGTATCTAGGATCAGAGCCAGGGATGCTGCTAAATACCCTAAAGGTGCACAGGACAGTCCCCCACAAAAAGAATTTTCTAGCCCAAACTAACCATAGTGGTGAGGATGAGAACCTCTGATATCTGTTCCGATCTTCCTCTGATGTCCTTATTTCCATGGATGGATGGTGGTGGGGATATCTCAAAATTTCCTAATTAATGGAAATTCAGTCTCTTCCCATTAAAAAAATGGTACCATCTGGGTATATTTACATTTGGGGTAAATTCTCAGTGGTTCAGATTTGCAACACCCAAATCTACCTCCTCTTCCCCCAAGATGGTGACAAAGAAGGGACAACCAGTTGGCATATGAGTCCATTTGTGGGTCCTCAGTGGCCTCTAAATTAATATTCTCAGCAACTCCCTCACCCTTCATTTGGACACCATCCTGCCATCGCATGATGAAGTCAAGGACTTGTGAAATTTAGCGTATGTACTAACATCCCAGTCCAGGTACAAGGTTAGTCCTTATCCTGTGGCTATGCCCCAACTTTGCTACCATCTACATTATAGGCACTCTAAATATTAGCCACATATAGCATCCAGCTCCTGGATTATACTGTCTACCTGCAACCTCTGTCGTCATCTCTTACTGCAATGGACTTAGAGCAGGCCTGCCAGCACTCAACATTCACCTGCTTTCCACAACCTCCACTGACAGAACCGAAAGAACTATAAACTTCTAGCTCTTTCTATGGCAGGTAGAAGCTGCGGGAACCATGGACCCCTCTCTGCCTCAATATACCATGCATCCCTTTCTCTTTTGATAGAATTACCAATTGATAGTGGGGGACAATCTGAAATGTGGTCTCCAAGAGCCCCAAAGAACGAAGAGAGTTTAAATCCACTCTATTGAGTTTAAAATGCTTTTTGACCTGAATAAAAGGGGGAAATTGAAAGGACAAATGAGTTTATATGGCTATGAGTCTCCAAAAAAGAGCAGGGAGTTCATCAGAGGAGTCACCCTCATGCACACCTCAACAGAGTTCCAGAGACAGATAATGTAGATACAACCCCAGGTAGTGGTTCTTCTGAGAGATACAGAGACCCAAAGGTTCTGTGGTGATGGCAGATGGAGTTCAGTGCCATGTCAGTTGGCCCTACTTTGGAGTTTGTGTTTCTGTGTGATGGAGCTGGACTCCAATGTGACCTTTGTCCACTAGCCTCTCCTGTTACTTTTACCGGATCTGTAGTTGGTGCTGGGGTTTAGTGTATACTCAGGGGACCTGAATCTCTAGACTGACCATGTGATAGCCAGGCCCTGAGCCTCAACAGACTTGCAACTTCTATGCTCTAGATTATTGGACTTACCCCACTCATCTAACATGGATGTGAAGAAGGTCAACCATCACACCAGGGATCCAAGAGTGCCTACAAGTGAAAGCAGGAGAATTGCATCCAGCGTCCATGTGGAATCTAAGCCCTCTCTTGATATAGATGTAGAGTGGGCACAACCATTCTAAGGTTCACAGGATGGAGGAATAGCGTATGGATTAGGGTGGACTTACTGATATTCTATTCATGAACTATTGTGATTAGTAATGGAAGAAATAGTAGCATTGATGTGGAGAAAGTGGCCATGGTGGCTGCTGGGGGTAGGGAGTGGGAGGAAGAGATGTGATGTGGGGGCATTTTTGGGACTTGGAGTTGTCCTGGGTGGTGCTGCAGGGACAGTTACAGGACATTGTATGTCCTTCCATGGCCCACTGAGTGGACTGTGGAAGAGTGTGTGCTATGGTGTGGACCATTGACCATGAGGTGGAGCGGTGCTCAGAGACATATTCACCAAGAGCAATGAATGTCTCATGATGATGGAGGAGGTTGTTGTTATGGGGGGAGGAGTGTGGTGACATTAAAAATGTTAATGTTGGCAAGATGGTGGCTGAGTGAGCTTACCTGACAGTCTCTCCTACAAAGAAGCGGCTGGGCAGCATTGGAGGTTCTCCGGGACCAGGCTGTTTCAGGATTTTTGCATGGCCAGAAGTGTCTCGACATTGATTTGGTGGGAAGGTAATGGAGAGGATTAGTCTATAAGATATAACCACTGGGCCAAGTCCGCCGCCCTGATGAATAAAATTTTAAATTTTGGTTTAGTCCAATTTACATGTTTTAAAAATTCTCATTCTTTTGGTCTTATATAGAAGAATCCATCAACTGATACAAATATGTGAAGATCTTTGTTTGGTTAGCTCTGAAGATTTTATGGTTTTAACTCTGGTATTTAGGTCATTGGTTCATTTTAAGTCAATTTTTGCATATGCTATGAAGTAGGGAACCAACTTCTTTATTTTGCATGTGGCTTTAAAAAATGAATTTTATTAATACATATTAATAAAATATAAATCCATCCAAATTATACTATCAATGGTATTCAGTGTAATCACATATTTGTGCATTCATCACTTCAGTCATTCTTAGACCACTTTCATTATTCCAATAATTATAATAATAAAATAAAAACAAACAAAACTCATTACCTCTCAGTTTCTCTATACTTTCCCTGCCATACACAACTGCTTTTCTTTTTCCTTCTCTCTAGTGTATTGGTATTTATATTTTGCAAAAACTGTCTTATATTTGCAATAAAACCCATAATCATGTTTTACGTGAGGTTTTACTCTCTTTTACTGTCCCATGTAACAGGTTTTAACTTTCTTTCTTGTAATACACATGACCTGAGACTTACCCTTTTATCCACTGTCATACCTATATAATAGCTCCGCTAGTTACAAACACCATGATGTGCTTTCACAATCTCTATTCATTTCCAAAGATTTACAAATAACCTTTTTACCAGTTCTGAATGTGGCTATTTTATACCAAAACTTTTCCATCACCCCCCAAAAAACTCTCCCAATTAAACATCACCTCCCCATTTCTGATGCCTACCCTGACCCCTGGTAAACTATATTCTAGTTTCTGACTCTACAAATTTGCATATTCTTTCCCATTTACTCTGGCTAGAATGTCCAGGGCAATGTTGAAGAGCAGTGGTGAAATCAGGCATCATTGCCTTGTTCCTAACCTTAGGAGTAAAGCTTTCAGTCTTTCACCACTGTGTATGGTATTACCTTCAGGGTTTTCAAAGATGATTTTTATCATG
This sequence comes from Dasypus novemcinctus, assembly GCF_030445035.2. NCBI lineage: Eukaryota > Metazoa > Chordata > Mammalia > Cingulata > Dasypodidae > Dasypus > Dasypus novemcinctus. The sequence goes on along the minus strand of NC_080704.1, from coordinate 124,100,943 downwards.
TTGAGGAATTTCCCTTCTATACTAGTTTCTTGAGTGCTTTTTTTTCATGGAAGAGTGCTGCATTTTGTCAAATGCTTTTTTGCCTAAATAATCATAATTTGGGGAACAGGTGTAGCACAGTGATTGAACTCCTGCTTTCCATGTTTAAGGTCCTGGTGTCAATATCCGGTACTGTTGTAGACATTGAGAGAGATTCAATTATTTGCATACGGAAAGGCCAGGACTCAGTAATAACTTGGGGAAGGTAAAAATAATTAATTTATGACTGGCTGGGCTCAGGAACTTTTAGTTCAAAACCCAAGTCCCACAGTTACCGGACATTGTATTTCCTCCCATGGTCCACTGGGTGGAACGTGGGAGAGTGTGGGCTATGATGTGGATCACTGACCATGATGTGCAGTGGTGCTCAGAGATGTGTTCACCAAATGCAATGAATGTCTCATGATGATGGAGGAGGTTGTTGCTATGGGGGGAGGAGTGGAATGAGGGGGGTGGGGAGTATATAGGGACATCATATTTTTTGAATGTAATATTAAAATAATAAATTAAGACAAAAAGAAACGCCAAGTCCCAAATAAGATTTTCAATTTCCTTTTATACAGAGGAATAGTTAAATGGTCCTTTGTTTCAGTGCACAATAAGTTTGAAATAACACATATCCCCCACATTCTGGGTAAGCTTTTAGCATGAACTTCATACATTTCATGTAAGCTTTAACACATTTTGTTTGCATTTTCCCTGAATATTTAAAGTTTATGGAGTTTACATTGCTTAATTGTTCTTCCAGGACTGGAGTTGTTGCCATATTTACCAAGGGCATGGCTGCAGCTCTCACTGTCCGTACTCATACAGCTCAGGTTATCTATGAAGAGACAAACAGCCCCCACCCATAGCCTATATCATTTCCCCCTTTATGCCATCTTAACTTGCTAAGCTTTGGCATAATTATCATTGGAGGTATTAGGTGGGTGGCTATTTGTTGTTTTGATTGACTATACCACTTATTAATTTCACAGTGAGGGATTAAAGACAAAGTTTCTGGGTAACATCTGGGGTATAACCTGTTTCCAGAAGAATTTCTTGTTCTGGACAGTGGATTCCTGGGGGTGGAGACTCCCTAGCTGCCATCATGGGGTTGCTGGTGCTTACGTGGATTTCTTGCCAGGCTCCAGATCAATCCATTAATTTTATTTTACCCTTAGAAATTTCACACCTTTAATCTTAAAGGGGTGCTTAAGGGATATGATGTCTTTTCTGTAGCTACTTCCTGCTGGCCATGGGTTGTAGTCCTTGCCTAACAAGGTGTAAAAACTTTGTTATTTATTTTTACTGGAGGAAGATGGATCTGGCATTATGTATGAAGTTGGATGCAGCATTCATATGGCTAATAAGATGTCTATTCTGAAAGAAACATATATAATTGGAGTTTTGCAATACCTGTTTGTTAAAAGAGGACACTGGATTACAGAGATAAGTGCCTGCAAAAATGGCACTTCTTTTAAAAGTTGGTGGGGAACAGTGTGTATAGATATATTAAGTTATTTTATGTTCAGAGAGATACTGTAATACATAACAATATTAGGTACTTAGCATTGTTTCAAAGATGCATTTCAGGCTGTTTAATGATTGGCACTCATGTCCTTCATCAGGTGTTCCTGGTGAACTGGACCTTCTTGGGCAGTTGGTTTTATTCAGGATTAGTGCACCACGTTGGAAATTATTTTGTGGTGGGAGTGATCAGAACTACAAAATAAAGTTTTTTACATTTTGATTTTAATTGAATAATTTCTGTTAATCTTGGGTGTTTAATAGTTGACCCACTGCTAGCAAGGAAGCCTCATTTTGCTACACAGTAGAGTATAGTAGAGTAGTTGAGAGGGTGAGCCTGGTATTAATTAACCGGTTATTTGTAAGCTACTGGTTGCCCCTGGCTTTAAGCTTTAAGCACATTCTTTCCCCAATATCGGGTGAAGTCTGTGAGAGTTTGCCCTTAAGTTGGTTTGGTGGCCTTTAGATTAAAAGGGTTGCTTTTATCTAAGATGGCTATTCTATTTTAATTTATAGACATGTTTATTAATTACTTAGAAAATGAAGTTTACCAGAATTTTTATATGTTTACTGTACTTCTCTACATGATTTAGAATAGAAAAGATAACATTGTAATTATCAGTCATATATTTAGAACAGGGTAAAGGCACAGCACTTAATGTTAATTAATTTATTACTTAATGTATAAGGGTTTTGTGTTGTAGTTAACAGTTTTAAGTTTTAGGTTTGTAATACTTTGCATGTTATCTCTCCATGGAAGCAGGCCATTAATTCCAATTGTGTTTAAGTTCTACTTACAGTACTCTGATATTTATTGCTCTACTTTTTATGTTCTTCACAGAAGCTGCAGTACCATTGATCCTAGAGAGAACGAAGGAGTAGATTTTACCGACCTGATGCATGGTGCTTTCTCGTACTATGAAACAGTGCCAGTTTGCAGACGATCTTCATTGTACATTTGGCTGTTTTTAGCCATTATTTGTTGCTACAGGAGCTTGAACTTGCACAGTAGTTTCCATCCACTTCAGGAGCATGACCAGAAAGGTAGTAGGTCTTTATTTTAAAGGTCATTGACTAAACTAGCCAGTAACTCTTAAGGAGAGGCAACCTGCAACGTATTCAAGACCTGGTTTGAATGCACAAGAGAGTTTGACAATGCTGAAGTTTATCTTTTTGATTTTTATATATACCCTTTAAACATTTTTAATGAAATGTGTTACATATTAAATGAACTTAACTTTTTGTTACTTTGATTACCTTTACAATTTTATTGTGAAGACATTAGCAGGTATTTTATTTCAGTAATGGAGGAAAAATTATTTTTCATTGTTAAAATGAAAATGGAAGGTTCCCAATGGAATTAAGGTAAATTTTTATTGCTGTCACTTAAATATCCACTTTGTGGTGACTTTTAGACAGGTTTTATTACTATGAAGTTCCTTCTTGTTATTAATACTAATTCTGGTTTTTAGTTAAGAGTGGGTTTTTAGAGCTAGAGTCATTTAAATCCTTCAGTTTGGAAGATACTTTTACAAACTTTTTACAATTGACCACAATTATAGACTGGCAAATTTATTTTAGATTATAATTAGTGAATAATGGAATTTAATTCACTAATTTAAGAGAAAGCAGTTATATATATTTAATTTAATTTCATTAAACCTGTGCTTAAAGTTTTTATTATTTTAAAAATTTAATAATACAGTGTTAATCTATTAACCCGGTATTTTTTAAACCCAAGAGATAATACTTAAGCTAAGCAAGTTGAAATTGTTATGGATATAACAAAGAATGCTGTTTTCTTTTTTTACAGGGCTTAAAATTTTGTTTTTGATCATTCTAAAACTGTGAATAATTTTAAAAGCATACTAATTTTTAGGCTCTGGAATTTAAAGCAATTATTTAACTTGTTTTAATTATAGTTTAATAAGGATTTCATAGCTTTTTAACAGTTCTGTATTTAGATTTTTACATGACTTTTATGCCGTTTACTTTTATTTGGGTTTTAGGAATATATATTACTTACATAAATGCATATTTAACTTTAATAATTTGAGCAAATAGGCATACATGAATAGTTTGATACATAAACACCATTTAGTTATTTATATCTTTTTTTTTTCTGGTTAATTCTAAATACAATTCCTTCACTGGCTTTCCTGATTATATTGCTGTTTGTAGGGAACCTGGCAAGCATTTGGGCTTTTGTTTAGCCTGGAAAGAACCCGGGTAGCTTTTACTCATTTTTTCCCTCTGAGACAGACTGAATAATGGGGGTTGCTTAGTAAGGCCTGGCATATTGGGAAGAGTATTTCTTACTTTTGGAAAACTGGCAACAGTTATTTCTGATTCCTGGTGAAAATGTCCAATCAGAATTAATTTATATTACTTTAAATGTTAAGGAAAAAGCTAGCTTTTCCTTTAAAAGGGTAAAGAGGAAATGAGAAGACCAAAAAATATTTAGAATGGCACAAAAGTGATATGCATAAACCTCTCTTTAAAAATTTTAACTATAATTTTTTAAAGTTTAATTGTTAAGTTGAATTATTAAGGGGTGGAACCATAAGTTAAGGGAAATGCAAATGCAAATGCAGCTTACAATTACCCTCACAATAGTTGAAGACCAGGGGTGAAATTACTTATAAAATAATTATAGGATAAGTTTAAGTAATAACTACCACCATCACAGTGAGCACTAGGTAAACCCGGAGTAGCCATAAATAGAGGCAAATTAATTCAATATTACTATTACAATAGCCAAATTCCAGGTCACATTTACTCCTTTGTAATAGGTTTAGTTATAAATTTATATATATATATATATATATATAAATGTACTTATACAATTATTTTAATTCTAAGTCACAGTTTTAAGTATGTTTTTACCTTAAGATGACTTGGATAATTTTATTAATTAAGTTACAAGAACCTTATTAGTAACAATCTTTTGAAGTTGTTTCCTTTTTCTTTGTAACTGAACAAATTTATTTGGGAGCTATGCCTTTAATTCACCAGCAAGACAGCATTGGCATTTAAAAGATTCATTTTTAAGTTACTTTTTACCATGATTTTTAGGCAGAAGTAAACTGACAAAAGCAAAACACAGATTTAAAAATTGAACACAAAGTTAAGCACAAATTAAAACAGAAGAATTTCATATTTTTAGCATCTCTGGTGCATTAGGAGATAGGCTGATTAAATTTAATTATGACGTTGTCAAGCTGAATTGTTTTTTTTTCTTTTTTCTTTTTGTAGTTTTATGAACTTTACTGTTGATACTTCTCAACCAAACCACTGAAAGGGCTATCAAGTGATTTGAGGTTTATTGTTCCAATCAATAGCCTCCTTCCTTTAGATAGAGGTATTTTACCAGTTTTACAGCTTTGAAATATTTCAAAGCATTTTTTTCATAGACTTGCAAAGAGAGAGATTCAAAAATGCAGAACCTGGACAGAAGTTAATTACACAAATTTATTTTGGCCTTTCACATCTTAGAGAGGGAATTTTTATGGCATTTACCGTGATCCTGCTCTGTGCTCTCCCTTCACACCCTCCCTTCCAGGTAGATCAGTGATTAGATAGGAATGTAGCTTACAAATAGAAGGTGTGGACTCACTGGAAAGGGGAAGCCACTCCCCACTTTTCCTGGCTCTCCGCTTTTGCTATGCATCTTCCTAAAGGGAGGAGGAGAGTTCCAGGCTGCTAAAATGGCTTGAAAAACAACCTTCCAGACTTGGCACCTTCATAGGGGACCCCCCCGCCCTGGCAGGGCTATGATTTAAGTTACTGGTTTCACTGACTACCCTGACTGGAGCCAGTTTCAATAAACTTGGGTGTGCTGCACATATATGGACAATACTCAAGCCCTGGCAAATGGGATGGACCCAGAGACCAGACAGCAGAACATGTGCAAATATTCAGACTCTGCAGTTTTGCCTTATAACCTACAATCATTTCACCCCTTTTCTAATGGCAAGGGAGAATTCCAGCTTAACCAAGTTCACCACTTTACATAATTGTACAACTTAACACCAGCACTGCACCGACACAGACAGAAGCACAAAGCCTATTAATCTGACTTACAATTTCTATTTTCTGGGCATGGCTGCCCCTGCAACCATTAAAAACTTTAGAAAGAGAGAACTTTCAATACTAAAATTTAACAGGATTTTCTGTTTACTCTGGCTGTTTACAAAGCAAATTCATCTGCAATTCAGCATCAAAACAAAAGACTCTGGCTAATCCTTTTCACTGTTTAACGTTACACCCAGACAAAGCTTCACTAGAAACCCAATTCATTTTCCTGTAACTAAGATTTTCTAAATACAGACCAATTTTCAGGATGTTAGGACTCAAATCTATAAACATTCTTTCCTATTATAGTCAGGCCTTCAGTACCTCAGTGGAGGGAAGAGCAGAACCAAATGCTAACATGCAGTTAGTCAAATCCAAACAAGAGGCTTCTCTCCCCTCTTTATTTTCAGACCTTCAGAGAATGGCTTCCCCCTGAATTTCTGTAGGTACTGGGGTTTTCTTGGAAGTTGATCAGACTTCCCTTCCTAACAATTAAACTAGGGTTTTCCTGACACTATGCTCCTCCAGGGGAATCTTACTTTTTTCCGTGTTTGTTGTCTTTTATTCATTCCCAGAATTTTCCCAGACATTCTGTTGCCCCCAATTTTCATCAGGAGGATTCTGGCAGAGCCCACATCTTTTCTGGACTAAATGTATTCCAGGGGTGCCCAGATTTGGGTTTTACCTGAGTCCTCCTGGCTTTCTTGGGGATCCCAATGGGGTAGTAAAATAATACCTTCTCTGGCCTTCATTTACAAATCCTGGATGAGGCCCCAAATGTTGTAGATGTCAAGAAAGGCTAAATTATTTGTGTTTGGAAAGACCAGGACTCAGTAATAATTTTGGGAAGGAAAAAAAAGAATTTATTTATGACCAGCCAGATTTGGGACCTTTCTGTTCAAAACCCAAGCCATGAATAAGATTTTTTAGTTCCTTTTATGCAGAGGAAGAGTTAAATGGTCCTATCATGCTCAGTAAATTTGAATTAACACATATCCCCCACGTTCTAGGTAAACTTTTAGCATGAACTTCATATATTCCATGTAAGCTTTTAACACATGCTTTTTCCCTGAATAATTAATGTTTATAGAATTTACAATACTTAATTTTTCTTCTGGGACTGGAGTTGTTGCCATGTTTACCAAGGGCAAGGATGCAGCTCTCACCATCTGGACACACAGAGCTTAGGTTATCTGTGAAGGGATGAACAGCCCTCACCCATTGCCTATATCTGTACCATAAAAAAAAAGAGTTAAATAAATTGTTATATGATAAGCAATACCAAGCAAACAAATAAAACTATGGGTTAAAATGAATCAGGGTGACCCTTAATTCAATACAACTAGAGTTCTTATAAACAGAGAAAATTTGAACACAGAAGTAGGAGAGAAAGACAGGGAAAGATCACCATGTGATGGAGGCAGAGGTGGAGTTATTTATGGCCAGAAAGCTACCATCAGAATGCTACAGACTTTGGAGAAATCATGATCCTGCCAGACCTTTGACTTTGGACTTTTAGCTTCTAAACCTGTGAGACAATAAACTACTGTTGTTAAAAAAAAAAAAAAAGAAATGTTTTTTTCTTTGATGTATTTATATGATTTATTATACTTATTGATTTTCTTATGCTGTATCACCCTCGCATTCCTGAGATATATTCCACTTAGTGGTATGTAAGTCCCTTTATTATGCTCTTGGATTTGATTTGCAATTATTTTGTTGAGAATTTTTGCATCTATATTCATTAAAAATATTGATGTGTAAGTTTCTTTGTCTTTCAAAAAACTTTTTTGAGGCATAATCTACAATGTATAAAATTCAGCAATTTTAAATGTACAAGACAATGATATTTTTAGGAAATTTTCAGATTGTGCAAACATCATCTTATTCCAATTTAACAATATGTCCAATACCCCAATAAGATCTATCATACCCATTTACAATTAATTTTCATCTTCCCCACAGACTTGGCAAATACTAAACTTTGTGTTTCAACTGATTTGTCTGTTCATATAAATGGATAGATCATATAAATGGAATAATACAATATTATGTGCCTAGCTTCTTTCATTTAGCATAATGTTATCATGGCCCATCCATGTATTAGTACTACATTTTCATGGTTAAATATTATTTGATGATATGGATATACCAGATTTTTTAATCATTTATCAATTGGTGAACATTATGTTTTTTCCACTGATTTGCTCTTATGAATAATGATGATATGAATATCCATGTATAAGATTTGCATCAGTGAGCATATGTTTTCTTTCCTCTTGGGTATATACCTGAGATTAGAATTGCTGGCTGATATGGTAACTCCATTTATAAATTAAAGCAACTGTGGGTTTACTGAAACATCATGTAGAAAGTACCAATTTCCCATATAACCCACTCTCATACACAGTCTTCCATGTTATTGACATTTGGGTAACTCCATTTTTTAATGTTAGAGGAACAATTATGCTCTTTTCAAATGCAGCTACTCAATTTTACAGTCTCACAAACAACGTACAAGTATTAGAGTTTCTTCACTTATTTCTCAACATTTCTTATAGTTTGTCATTTTTTTCTTCTTTTAAATTTATTTTTTACTGGAAATGGTGTAAGTTTACAGAAATACCATGCATAAACCAGCTATGTAATACAGAGTTACTACCTTATTATTAGCACCTATTATTGTTGTGGTATATTTGTTATTATTACTGAAACATTTTTTTATAATTTTATTCCATAATTTTATTGGGGTTCACCCTTTTTGCAGTATTGTCCTGTGCTTGCTTTTAAATATTTTTATTCCTCTACCATTAATACAACCTAAAATTTCCCCTCTTTACCACATGCAGATATATAATTCAGTAAGGTTAGTTTTGTTCAAAATATTGTACTATAATCACCACCATCCATTCCCAAAAGTTTAGGATCAGCCCAAGTAGAAATACTACTCTATTTAAGTTTAGGCAAGAAAGAATAGCAAACTGCCTCATGACATGTTGAAGAAGTGTGTAACAACTCAGAACCCTTCATTAATGATGGGATATTTTTTCTATACATTTAAAAAATACCTCTTACATCTTAAACTCCCTACTAAAGTAAGGTAGTAGAGAACAGTACACACAGGAACACAAATAAAATCTGCGGCGGCTTGCTCGGTCTGTAGAGGTGGGGTCTGGCTGCGGACGAGGGGTCGGTCCAGCTCTGGACGAGGGGTCGGTCCCGCTTGGGACGAGGAGTCGGTCCGGCAGCAGACGAGGGATCGGTCTCACAAGGGGTTGCGCGATTCGGCTGATGGGGTCGCCCGGCGAAGCCGGCGACGAAGGGGTCGCCCGGAGAAGCAGGCGGCGAAGGGGTCGCCCGGAGAAGCAGGCGATGAACTGGGGACAAGGGAGGCCAGGCCCTTGTCGGGGGCTCTCAGGACTGGAGGGCGCACGGCAGAAGAACTACCGCGGAGACAAGGTAAACACGCAAGTCCACTTTATTGAGGGAGAGGCAACAGTTTTATAGGGGCTGGGGAAGGCTGATTGGTCGAAGCCACACCCTGTTCTGATTGGTTGCCAGCAAAAGGTCAGTGGGCAGTACTGGATGGGGGAGGGGTGGTGATTAGGGATTGGCTGTCGCTGTTGCTGGGGGAAGGGGCAGGGTTTAGGGATTGGTGGCTGCTGTTGCTGGGGTGGAGGGCAGACTTGAGTTTCCCGCCCACGCCTGGCTGTTGCTGCTGTCGGGGGAGGGGAAAAGGGCAGACTGGATTTTTCCGCCCACGCCTGGCTGTTGCTGCTGTCGGGGGAGGGGAAAAGGGCAGACTGGAATTTTCCGCCCTGCGCCTGTGCTGGGAGAAAGAAGAAGAAGGGTGCCGCCCTACAGGCATCGTGTGGCGCCATCCGGGAGGAGGGGCAGCCGCAGAAGCATGGCTGCCGAGAAGGGGAGACCCGAGGGCACTCTGCGCCCATGCCGAGCTTCCTTCAGGGGTGGCGGTGAGTCCGACCAGCCACCCTATTATGGGGGCAGCAGCTTGGCCTACCACGGCCGCTCCCCTGCCAGGCCAGCAAACCACGCTTCAGCCCGAGGGGTGACTGCAAAAATCTTTACAGGATTACTTCATGGCTTCACAATAGCAAAACACACATAGACACAATAACACCAGACAGTGAAATAAACAGACCTTGACGAGGGTGGAAACTCTGATTTCAATTGTTGCCACATGATATGATTTAATATGTACAGTGAGAGAGAGGAGAAACTAAATACTAGTTCATGGGTCCAGTGTCTGCACAAGTGGGGGTGCAGGTTGGGTTAAAGGAGAAGGGAATTAGTACTGGCAGCTCAAATCCTAGCTTGTGAAATGTTTAAAATCAAAATGCACTAAATACCCAGAGAAGTGCTTAAGTGAGTATCAAATTTACTCCATGGAGTAGCTAAAATGTGGATCTTCTTTTCCCGATATCATGTTAAAAAAAGTCTATTTTGTAACAGAAACACCTGAGATCTTAGGTGGGAGACAAAAGCAGTGAGCTTGGTAGTGTGAGACCAGACAGTCTGTCCAGCAGGAAGATCAGGAGAAGCTGGTCTGCAGGGGACTCAGGACCACCATACACAGCACACTGCTTCAGGAGCTGGTGTAGGAGGAGGCAAGAAATGGGTTTCCTGTCAGGAACAGTCTGTAAGTCTCATCCTGCAGCCGCCCCACCCCTCTTCAAGATCCCAAAGCATCTTCCTTCTTTCCTGGAAGTTTAGAATTTTTGATTGTTTGTTTTATTTTTTTTTATTTTTTATTTTTTTGTCTCAACAAGGGCAAAATTCAGAGTTTCACAGATGAATTTGGACACCCTGAGTTTCCCTCTGTCCCTTGGTCTGTAAACAGGAATTTCATGCGTATCCTAATGTAACTCAGAAGAAACTCAATGGATGATACATAACACAATGCATGTTTGAAACACAGATTAGAAATAAGATATTAGAGAAGTTGCAATAGATTAATATCTTCCCTGTTGTTCTTAAAATCTCTTCTTTTTCATTCAACAGACCTATTTTTATCCAGATGTTAACGCTAGATATGGATTTATCCTTACTCTGTTTGTTCTTTTTTAAAATATATTTTTAAAAGATACATAGTTTACATAAAATGGTACTTAAAAAATATAGGCAGTCCCACATGACCCACTTCCCACACCTCCTACTTTTACCCACATTAACAACTTTTTTCTTTAGTGTGGTACATTCATTACAATTGATGAACACATTTGGAGCATTTCAACACAGCATGGATTATAGTCTACATTGTACTTTACAATCTCACCCACTCTATTCTCTAGGTTATAACAGGATATATATTTCCTGTGTCTGTCTTTGCAATGTCATTCAGGACAATGCCAAGGCCTGAAAATGCCCTGTATTACACCTCTTTTTCCTTCTCCTTGCCTTCAGCAACTCCAGTGGACACTGTGTCCACATCAATGATAAAACTTCTTCAATTGCTAGAATCACAATAAGTCTATAGTAGAATACCAGTAAGTCCACTCTAGTCCATGTATTATTCCCCAATCTTGAGGATTCTGGGATGGTGATACCCACTCCACCTGTATTTGAGAGAAGGCTTTTGTCCCATCATCTTCACCTAGTTAGTTGTCCTGGGTGAGTCCAGTGAACTGAAGAGTATGTGTTGCAACTCTTGAGATTTAGGGCTCAACTGGCACATGACCAACCCAAAGATTTAAGTCTCTTTGACATACACCTACCAAATCTAGTACTAACTATAGGTTTAAATAGATAAAGGGCAGAAGATTTGTATGTAGGGAACTACAAATGAGGCCAACTCTGTCACACTGGGGAGCATAAATCCCAAAGTAGTTCCCACTGGCTGGGTGCCAAACTCCTGAGCTGTCTGCATTACTTATAGTGTCTAGGTGTCTCTAAACCCTTCAGGAACTCCTCCATTTGAGGCAATATTTACTCTGGAAGTCCATTGTATCCCATTGAGATGTGCATGAGCATAATCTCTGAAATGACCTTCCAACTCACTTTGACGTCTCTTAGTCATAAAAACTCATTTGTTTTTACCCTTTCCCCTATTTGGTCAATGTCTTTTTCCAGGTACATTGCTAGTTGGTGCTTGGTAATAATCCCTGGCAGTCATGTCCCTTGTTGGAAGGTCGAGAGGTTAGTGTGTTCATATGCTGAGTTTGACTTAGAAAAAGGCCACATTTGTGCAAAAAGGAGGCTCTCATGAGGTAACTCTTAGACACACTATAATACTAGGCTAATTTTCAATTTAAAAAAATGTTCATAAGTACAATCAATGTACTTTACCCATCTCAATGATCCATTCTTCTTTACTAGGTACTGTGCCTGTACTTAGGAGATTCTTGCTGTCCAATTAAGAATGTGGCAGAGCTCCCCAGTATGGGAATTTGATAAATTTTCAGTTATTGTGTGGATCTCCACCCACCATAACAATGCCCTATGAACACTTAAACTCATGCATAAGCCTTTGCAGTATGCCCCAGGGGAATTTCCTTTCATGCATCCTGCATCACTGACATTCCTCCTCTGCCACATTTGTGACCCTTTTGTGATCCAAAACTTTTTCTTCAAAATGAAACCAACAACAACAAAAAACAAATACAATTATTAAGAAATGAAACTATATTGATGATTTAAAAACCAACAAATGAAATAAAAAAAAAGAAAAAAATTGAAATAATCTTTTAACATTGTCTTTTTCTTTTTTTAATATATTTTTATGTTTTTAAAAAGATACTCTGATTACATAAATGTCACATAAGAAATAAAGTGGAGTCTCATATGTCCTGTTCCCTACACCTCCCACATGAACAACATCCTTCATTAGTGTGGTGCATTCATTAAAATTGATGAATACATTTTCAAGCATTGACACTAAGCATGGATTATAGTTTGTATTTGTAGATTATACTCTCTCCCACACAATTTTGTGGGTTATGTCAAGATATATAATGGTCTGTACCAATGCCATTCAGGCCAAATCCCAAGTCCAGAAAATACCCCCATATTACACCTGATTTTCCCTCTCCCTTGCCTCAGAACCTCTGGTTGCCATGGCCTCCATATCAAATATATAAGTTCTTACATTGCTTAAATCACAGAAACTCTATAGTAGAATACCAGTAAGTCTATTTTGATCTGTATTCCTTCCCCAAAACTGAAGATTCTGGGATGGTGATGTTGATTCCACCTTTAATTGAGAAGTGGCTTTGATCCCACAGGGCAAATAGTTGGGACTCTCTTGCTTGCAGTCATAGACTCAGTTCCTTGCAATATTAGTTGTTCATCATCATCACCTTGTTAGTTGCCCTGGATGAGTTCAATGAACTGAAGAATAGGTGTTGCAACTTTTTTGAGATTCAGCCCCTAGCTGGTGCATGGATAGCCCAAAGATTTAAGTCTTTTGGACATACACCTATCAACTCTAGTACTAATTATTGGCTCAAACAGAAGTGTCATAAGAGCCATGTGTAGGAAAATCAAAACTGAGTGCAACTTTGTCATACTCGGGAACATAAAATTCAAAGTAAGGCCTGATAGCAAGGCACCAAATCCCTGAGCTCTCTTCCCTGACTGTAGTGTTCAGATCTCTCTAGCGCCCTCAGGAGTTTTGCTATTTGAGGTAGTGCGGTCACCCCTCGGGCTGAAATGTGGTTTGCTGGCCTGGCAGGGGAGCGGCCGCGGTAGGCCTAATTCCACTGCCCCCATAATAGGGTGGCTGGTCGGACTCACCGCCACCCCTGAAGGAAGCTCGGCATGGGCGCAGAGTGCCCTCGGGTCTCCCCTTCTCGGCAGCCATGCTTCCGCGGCCACCCCTCCTCCCAGATGGCGCCACCCGATGCCTTGTGGGGCGGCACCCTTCTTCTTCCTTCTCCCTGCACAGGCGCAGGGCAGAAAATTCCAGTCTGCCCTTTTCCCCTCCCCCGACAGCAGCAACAGCCAGGTGTGGGCGGAAAAATCCAGCCCGCCCTTTTCCCCTCCCCCGACAGCAGCAACAGCCAGGCGTGGGCGGAAAAATCCAGTCTGCCCTCCACCCCAGCAACAGCAGCCACCAATCCCTAAACCCTGCCCCTTCCCCCAGCAACAGCGACAGCCAATCTCTAACCACCACCCCTCCCCCGTCCAGTACCGCCCACAGACCTTTCGCCGGCAACCAATCAGAACAGGGCGTGGCTTCGACCAATCAGCCTTCCCCAGCCCCTATAAAACTGTTGCCTCTCCCTCAGTAAAGTGGACTTGCGTGTTTACCTTGTCTCCGCGGTAGTTCTTCTGCCGTGTGCCCTCCAGTCCTGAGAGCCCCCGACAAGGGCCTGGCCTCCCTTGTCCCCAGTTCGTCGCCTGCTTCTCCAGGCGACCCCTTCGTCGCCGGCTTCGCCGGGCGACCCCGTCAGCCGAACCACGCAACCCCTTGTGAGACCGATCCCTCGTCTGCTGCTGGACCGACCCCTCGTCCCAAGCGGGACCGACCCCTCGTCCCAAGCGGGACCGACCCCTCGTCCAGAGCTGGACCGACCCCTCGTCTGCAGCCAGACCCCACCTCTACCGACCGAGCAAGCCGCCGCAGCTGGCGCCCAACGTGGGGCAAGGCAACCCCACCACAGCCTCACTCCATAACCTGGCAGCCCCCCCCTCCTCTCTTCTCACCTTGGGACTTCTCTCGTGCAACATTGCTGCTACCTGAGCCTTGGCTACCTCATACGATCCACGGCGGTCTGGGAGAATCGCTGGATGGCTTTCTCCTTCCATGTCGGGGGCTTATACCGACCCGCTATGATTAAGAGGAGCCTTGGATTTCTCGGGAGCACGCGCTTGCACGTCTGAAGTAACCCTACCACAGCCCTACGCCCTCCTCTTTTCTCACCCCTATCTTTTCACTCTGCATTGCTGCTCCTGAACCTTGGTGACCTCATATGATCCACGGCGGTCTGGGAGAATCGCTGGATGGCTTTCTCCTTCCATGTCGGGGGCTTATACCGACCCGCTATGATTAAGAGGCGCCAATAAAACTCTCAGGAGCGCGTGCCTGAGCACCTCCACCCCTGCCTTCACCTCTGCCTCCTCCCCTCCGTGCTTGCTCCCCTTTGCCTTGCTCCACTGCTCGTCGTCCCGCCCTCCCCTCGTCGGGGCCTTCTCTTGGCCCGCGACCACCGTCGGAGTCCCATCGGCTCCGACCCCTCGTCTCACCGCGCACCTCGGCTCCCATCGCCGCGCTCTCAAGGTAAGGGCCCCTTTTCTTATCGGCTCCAAAAGGCCATTAGCAATGGGTAACATCCTATCTGCTAAGCAAGCCCCACAAGTTCGGGCTCTCGCCGGTCTCCTAGACACTCACCGGTGTAAGATCTCTCTGAAACAGCCCCAAGTCTTCTGTAACCGCGGCCCCCCATGCCGCCATCGCTCTCAAGCAGCACCAGGCCCGCAAAACGGCCCACAACCCGCTTTCCCCGGCCTGCGGCCTGCTTTCTAGCATCTAATAACGTTTCTGCTTTTGCCTCCCCATACTTCTGCGGAGCTTCCTCCTGTCTCAACCTCACTCCTCTTCTCAGCCATCCAAAGCGTCCCTTCTTGTCCCTCGCCCCCCTCCTTTTTTGCTTGAACCCCCATTACATTGCAGATTGGGCCGCCCCATATCAGCCCGCCCCATTAACATTGGCCTCTCTCGCACCCGTGAAGACCTTGGCCTTCTTGTCCTCGCCTACGTCTCCACCACTCCCGACGCTGCCGCCACCACCGTCGCTGGTGCCCTGACGCAACTTGTCCTCACCACTGCGATCCTCCAGACCATCACATAGTCTACCTCTGCCGCTCTTCGCCACCAAGAAGAGATCAACCACCTGTAACGCGCTATCATCCTGGACTTTTAACAGCACATGGACCTTATAGCCACCGAGATAAATGAGAATTGGACATTGGCCACCCTTGCTTGCAACGGCAAGATACTGCCCCCCAAATTGTACATTTGTATCCCCGTCATACTCACCTCCCTCTTCAGCCCCGCTTCCCTCATTGCTTACTGCCTCTTGGGCCTCAGCTACTTGTTGCTGCTGCCATCCTGGCCCTTATTTGAAAAGAAGGGGGAAATGCGGTCACCCCTCGGGCTGAAATGTGGTTTGCTGGCCTGGCAGGGGAGCGGCCGCGGTAGGCCTAATTCCACTGCCCCCATAATAGGGTGGCTGGTCGGACTCACCGCCACCCCTGAAGGAAGCTCGGCATGGGCGCAGAGTGCCCTCGGGTCTCCCCTTCTCGGCAGCCATGCTTCCGCGGCCGCCCCTCCTCCCAGATGGCGCCACCCGATGCCTTGTGGGGCGGCACCCTTCTTCTTCCTTCTCCCTGCGCAGGCGCAGGGCAGAAAATTCCAGTCTGCCCTTTTCCCCTCCCCCGACAGCAGCAACAGCCAGGTGTGGGCGGAAAAATCCAGCCCGCCCTTTTCCCCTCCCCCGACAGCAGCAACAGCCAGGCGTGGGCGGAAAAATCCAGTCTGCCCTCCACCCCAGCAACAGCAGCCACCAATCCCTAAACCCTGCCCCTTCCCCCAGCAACAGCGACAGCCAATCTCTAACCACCACCCCTCCCCCGTCCAGTACCGCCCACTGACCTTTCGCCGGCAACCAATCAGAACAGGGCGTGGCTTCGACCAATCAGCCTTCCCCAGCCCCTATAAAACTGTTGCCTCTCCCTCAGTAACGTGGACTTGCGTGTTTACCTTGTCTCCGCGGTAGTTCTTCTGCCGTGCGCCCTCCAGTCCTGAGAGCCCCCGACAAGGGCCTGGCCTCCCTTGTCCCCAGTTCGTCGCCTGCTTCTCCAGGCGACCCCTTCGTCGCCGGCTTCGCCGGGCGACCCCGTCAGCCGAACCACGCAACCCCTTGTGAGACCGATCCCTCGTCTGCTGCCGGACCGACCCCTCGTCCCAAGCGGGACCGACCCCTCGTCCCAAGCGGGACCGACCCCTCGTCCAGAGCTGGACCAACCCCTCATCCGCAGCCAGACCCCACCTCTACCGACCGAGCAAGCCGCCGCAAGGTAGTATATACTTTGGCAGTCAAGGAGATCCTGCTGAGACATGCATAAACATAACCTCTGTAATGACCTCCTGACTCACTTTGAACCCTCATAGCCATATAAACTCATTTTTATTCCCATTTTCTTCCTTTTCCTCAAGGTCTTTGTCCAGTTGCATTGCTAATTGGCTCTTGGTAGTAATCTCTCAGTGCTAGGGTGGCTCATCCCTAGGAGTTGTGCCCTATGCTGGGGGGAAATAATGCATTTATATGCTGAGTTCAGCTAAGAAAGATCAATAAGGAGGCTCTCAGGATGTGACTCTTAGGCACCCTATAATACTAAGCTAAGTTTCCGTTGCAAAAGTAAAGGTTCATAAGTAGAGTCATCAATATCAAGGTCCCTTTAATGACCATCTTCCTATACTCATCATTGACATTGTACTTGGGGGATTCTTTCTGTTCTTGACATTCTGTTTTTTATCACTATAAAATCTGTTGTTTTGTATATACAGTGACATTTTCTTCTGTATATACATCCAGTGTCTTATATTTTTTTTAATTTTATCTTTAAGGAATCTGTAGTTTACAGAAGAGTCACATACAGAATATAGGGGATTCCCATATTCACAACATTGTCCCCCTTTCCCCTCTCCCATATTAATAACATGTGGAGGGTACATTTGCTACAATTGATGTAAAAATATTTAAGCATTGCTACTACCATGGTCAATCATTTACATTATGGTTTATATTTTGGACTGTATAGTTATGAATTTTGATAAAATTTAATGTGACCTGTATCCATTATTGCAAGATCATGCAGAAAATTACTAATGCCCCCAAAATGCCCTTTTTTCCATCAATTTTCTTCTTCCATCCCAATCCCCTCGGGACCTATGGTAATCACTGTTTCATTTTTTTTAAGAATAAGATTTATAGTTATTTGTAATAATATTCAGGACTTGACATATTGGTCTGTTTTCTTTTATCAGGCACTGCGTATGCTCTGAAGAGTCTTGCTCTTCTATTTGAGAATGTAACTTGAATCCCCACGATCAAAGTTTAATTTTGAGAGCCAGGTATTTGATTTTCCCCATTAATACCCTTTCCATGTTTTCTTTTGGTTCATGTGTCTTTTGTTGTTTTTATTTCCATTTTTGTTTTTTTCCTTATATTGTCCTCTAACACTCTCTCTCCTGTATTTCTATTCACCCTGTAGCACTCGCTTCACTATTTCTTGAAGGAAAGATTTCTTATTTGCATACTCTCTTAATTTCTCTTTATCTGTGAATATTTTGAATTCTTCATCATTTTGGAATGCCAGCTTTCCTGGATAGAGAATTCTTGACTGGAAATTTTCATTTATCACAATAACTATCTCATACCACTGAGTTCTTGCCTCCATGGTTTCAAATGAAAGACCAGCACTAAATTTTATTGAGCTTCCCTTGTATGTGATCATTCTCTTTTCTCTTGCTGCTCACCCAGGCAGGACCTTGTCCCTTCTCATCTGTTTTTTGTGAGAGAGCTGGTGAGTGCCATGTTAAAACTTTGCCATTCTGTTGAATATCCTCTCATTTTTCTATTCCACTTTTTAATTCTTATTCCTTTGTACTTTTTAATTTTTTTACTTACATACTTGATTTCCTAGCTCTTCTATGTTTCTTCTTCTAACTTTTAAAAATAATTACTACTAGTATGCTTTTTAATTGTTTGCTTTTCTTTTTACTACTAGTATACTTTTTCCTCTTATTATTTCTTTCCTTTTCTCTGGTCCTCATATTGTTTTTTACAAGGGATCTCAAACAACAGCAAGGATATAGAATAAAAGGAATGAAGTGTCAAATAGAAAGCTTGCCACAGGCACCTAAAAAGAACACAATAAAATCATAGAGTAGAAAGAGAAGCTAACCAAACAAGCCCATGAAGATAAACAGATGATTAGACACCAACAAAAAATTACAAGATATAGAAATAACTGGAAGACACTTCCAAGTCTAACCAACAACTAAAAAATAAGAGTAGATGCACAACATGGAACAAGTATTCTCAGGCAATGTCCAAAGAAGTAGCATGAATTAACTTACTGAAGTGAAAGAAGAGATAAAGATATTAAAGGGAAACGGACTTGGCCCAGTGGTTAGGGCATCCATCTACCACATGGGAGGTCCACAGTTCAAACCCCCAGCCTCCTTGACCCGTGTCGAGCTGGCCCATGCGCAGTGCTGATGTGCGCAAGGAGTGCCATGCCATGCAGAGGTGTCTCCCGCGTAGGGGAGCCCCACACGCAAGGAGTGTGCCCGTAAGGAGAGCTGCCCAGTGTGAAAGAAAGTGCAGCCTGCCCAGGAATGGTGCCACCCACACTTCCCGTGCCACTGACGACAAGAGAAGTGGACAAAAGAAACAAGACGTAGCAAATAGACACAGAGAACAGACAACTGGGGGGGGGGGGATTAAATAAAATAAAAATAAAATCTTTAAAAAAATATTAAAAATTTACTGGAGAAACACACTGAAGCAATTGTATACATACATAAAAGGATAGTGGACCTGATGGTGATGATGGTACAATGTGAGAAATAAGATGTACACTGAAAGCTCATAACAGCAGGTTTGAACGGGCAAGGGAAAGAATTAGTGATGTAGAAGATAGTATATCTGAAATCAAAGAGACAGTGGAACAGATAGATGAAAAGGTAGGAAAAATCCAGCAGGGACTTAGGGATTTGAATGACAACAGAAAACACTCAAATATATGAATTATAAGCATACCAGAGGGAGTGGATAAGGGAAAGTGGAGAGAAGAATTGTTGGAGGAAATAATGGCTGAAAATTTCCCAACTCTTTCGAGTTACATTGATATACATTTCCAGGAAGTGGAGCACATGACACACAGTATAAATCCTAACAGGCCTACCACAAGACACACCCTTGTTACATTATCCAATTCTGAAGACAAAGAGAGAATACTAAATACAGCAAGGGAAAAGAGATCCATCACATAAAATGGAGGATCAATAAGATTAAGTGCTGATTTCTCATCTGAAACCACGGAGGTTAGAAGGTAGATGTATGACATAGTTAAGACACTGAAAAAAAATTTCAACCAAAAATTCTGTATCTAGCTTAGCTGGCATTCAAAAATGAGAAAGAGTTAAAAATATTCACAAATAAACAGAAGTTAAGAGAGTCTGTCAACAAGAAACCTGCCCTTCAAGAAATACTAAAGGGACTTCTGCAGGTTGAAAGGAAAAAATTCAAGAGTCAGGGTTAGAGGATAGTGTAGGAAAGAAGATTATTGTGAGGAATAATGAAAAAGTTAAAAAGAGAAATAGAAACTTCATATGATATATATAAACCTAAAGAAAATATGGCTAATGAAAGTAATTCCTTGACGGTAATAACATTGAATGTTAATGGCTTAAACTCTTTATTCAATAGACACAGATTGGGAGAATGCATAAGGAAATATAGCCCATCTATATTCTGCTTACAAGAAACCAAGCTTAGACCCAAGGATACTAGGATGTTGAAAACAAATTGTTGGAAAATAATTTTACATGCCTACGTTAACAAAAAAGAGTGGGATTAGCTATACTAATATCTGAGAAAATAGACTTTTAATGTAAAACTATTGTAAGAGACAAAGAAGGACACTATATATTAATAAAAGTGTAATCTCTCAAGAAGAAAGAACAATCATAAACTTTTATGCACCTAACCAGGGCACCTCAAATACATGAGGCAAACATTGGAAAAACTAAGTGGAGAAATAGAGGCCTCTACAATGATAGTGGGAACTTTATGACACCATTATTACCATTATATAAAACCTCTTGACAGAGGATCAATAAAGACAAAGAGTCCTTTAATATTACATTAGAGGATCTGGATCTAATAGATATATACAGTACATTACACCCAAATACATCAGGATGTATATTCTTCTCGATTGCACAACACAGCAGATCAAATCCTATAGTATGCTGCAATAGCTGTGTTGAGAGGGAAATTCATAACCATAAATGCCCACATTAAAAAAGAAAAAATATATAAAGGTCAAGACCTACCTGCACACCTTGAGAAATAAGAAAATGAACAACAAAGTAAACCCAAAGCAAGTATGAAGAATAAAATGACAAAGATTAGAGCAGAGGTAAATGAATATGGAAATAAGAAAGCACTAGAAAACAAAAACACAAACAAAACTCATTCTTTGAGAACATTAATAAAATTGGCAATCCCTTAGATTAAGAAAAAAAAGAAAGATGCAAACATATTAAATAAAAAATCAGGTTGGGTATATCACCACAGACCCCACAGAAATAAAGAGTCTGGTAAGAGGATACTTTGAAAACTTATATGCCAGTTAGTGGATAATTTAGAGAAAATGTAAAATTCCTTTAAACACAAAAGCAGTCTGCATTGACAAAAGAAGTAATTGATGTACTCAACTGATCAATCACAAGTAAAAAGATTGAGTTAGTCATAAAAAAACCTCCAAACTAAGAAGAACCCAGGACCAGATGCCTTCACAGGAGAATTCTACCAAACATTCAGGACAGAATGAATGCCAATCCTGCTGGAACTCTTCCAAAATTATAATTGGAGGGAACACTGCCCAATTCATTTTATGATGCCAACCTTACCCTAATAACAAAGCTAAATAAAGACTCCAAAAGAAAGGAAACTATAGACCAATTTCTCTAATGAACCTAGATGTTAAAAATCATCAAAAAAAATACTTGCTTATTGTATTCAATAACACATCAAACAAACTATATACTATGAACAAGTAGGTTTCTTCCCTGTTTGGAAATATGGTTCAACATAAAATCAATGTAGTATGCCATATAAAGAGACTGAAAGGAAAAATTTACATGATTATCTCTTTAGATGCAGAAGGAGAGTTTGACAAAATACAGCAAACTTTCGTGATATAACACTACAAAAAATAGGAAGAGAAGGAAACTTCCTCAACACGATAGAAGGTATATATGAAAAACCCATAGCTAAAATCATAGTCATGGTGAAATAATAAAAGCTTTCCCTTTAAGATCAGGAACTACACAAGGATATTCACTTTCACAGTTTCTATTTAACATAATGTTAGAAATATTTGCCTGAGCACTTCAACAAGAAAAAGATATCAAAAGCATCCAAATTAGAAAGGAAGAAATAAAAAGTTTCACTATTTGTAGATGACATGAACCTATTCATATAACCCCCCTGAGAAATCTACAGCAAAGTTTGTAGAGCTAATAAATGAGTTCAGTAAAAATGGCAAGATTTAAGATTAATGTACAAAATAAGTAGTATTCCTGTACACCAATAATTAGCTATCTGAGAAAGAATTCGAGACTAAAATCACATTTGCAATAGCAACTAAATGGATCAAATACCTAAGATAAACTTAACTAAAGGTGTACAGGTCTTGTATGAAGAAAACTACACAGCATTGTTAAAGAAAGTCAGAGAAGACTTAAGTATATGAAAGAATATTCCCTTTTCATGAATAGGATGAAAAACAACATGATGATATCTATTATACCCAAATTGATTTAAAGATTTAATGCAATCCAAATAAAAACTAACACATTTTTTACTGAATTGGAAATGATAACTATGAAGTTCATTTCAAAGGGCAATGGTCCCTGAATATCCAAAGACATTAAAAAAGAAAATAGAAAATTAAGGAATCACTCTACTTGCGTTCAAGTCTTACTACAAAACTGCAGTGGTCAAAACTGCATGGTATAGCACAAAGGTATACATACTGACCAAAGGAACAGAGCTGAGAGTTCTGAAATAGATCCTCAAATATAAGGTCAAGTTGTATTCCACAAGTGGACCAAACCCACTCAACTTGGAGAGAATGGCCTCTTCTACAAATGTTGCTTGGAGAACTGGATATCCATATCCAGAAATATTCAGAGAATCACCATCTCACACCCTACACAAAAATTAACTCAGGAAGAATCAAAGGTATAAATATAAGATCCAAGACCATAAAACTCCTGTAAAATAATGTAGGGAAGTATCTACAAGATCTAGTAGCAGGGAATGGTTTCATCAGCCTTATACCCAAACCGTGAACATCAAAAGGAAAACTAGTTTGTTGATCTCCACAAAGAATCAATGCAGCAGTGTTCCAAAATGTACTCATCAAATAAAATGACTGTACCACACTAATGAAAGAAGTTGTCAATGTGGGAGGAGTGGCTGGTTGGGAGTGGGGTATATGGGACCCTCATATTTTTTGATGTTACATTTTGTGTGATCCATTTTTCTTTTTCAAATAGCTAATAATAATAAAAGGAAAAACTTGATAAATGGGACCTCCTCAAAATAAAAAACTTTTGCACCTTAAAGGAGTTTGTCTATAAAGTGAAAAAACAACCTACTCAATGGTAGAAAATATTTGGTAACCATTTATCTGAAAGGCGCCTAATATTCAGCATATATAAAGAAATCCTACATCATAAAAATAAAAAAAGACAAGCAACCCATTCTTCTGCTCCATGGGATCCAAGCACCCTCTCTATTAGTGGTATAGGGGCATCACCATCCCAGAATCCTCAGAATTGGTGAATGAATGATGCACCAGAGTAGACTAACAGTTATTCTACCATAGACTTATTGTGATTCTAGCAAAGGAAGAACTTTTATCTTTGATGTGGAGGCAGTGGTCGCTGGAGGTTCTGAGGTGAGGGATAAGGAAAAATAGGTGTAATATGGGCACATTTCTGAGACTTTGAATTGTCCTACATGATGTTGCAATGCCAGATAGTGGCCATTACATATCTTGTCATAACCTACAAAGTTGAGTGAGGGAGAGTGTAAATTATAATTTAAACTATAATCTATGCTTACTGGCAATGTTCCAAAATGTGTCCATCAATTGTAACAAATATACCACACTAATGAAGGCTGTTGTTAATGTGGGAAATGTTGGAGTGGTAGGGAGTAGGGCATATGGGAATCCCCTATATTTTTTATGTAATATTTATGTAATCTAAGTATCTTTAATAAATAAAAATAAATGAGAGTATATAAGAAAAATGATGTTGGATAAAGACTGTTATGATATACTGAAAACAGGATAATTAAAAAATATATAAACATTATATATGTAACTAACAGTATAGCCCAAAAATTTATGAGGCAAGTACATATTTGAAGGGAGAAATTCATGGCTCTACATTAATAGTAGGAATGTTTAATAAACCACTTTCAATAATGGATAAAACAGCTAATCAATATTCCACAGATGCCTGTCCGAGGTGCACCCAATTCTGTGTGCCCTGCCATATCCCATACCCTACATCAGTAATTCTCTCTTGCCATATTTGTCCAAAGATCAATCCCAAAGTTCCATCGTGTGGGAGAGGGAGGCAGTATGGCATATGGGAATCAAATATATATTTTATGTAACATTTATGTAATCTAAAGTTTCTACAAATTTTTTTAAAAATAAAAAAATACTAGAGTGAAAATCTAAAAAGAAGTACAAGACTTAATTGATACTTTATGCCAACTTGACCTAACAGATTTGTAGAACACTTTCCTCAACAACAACAGAATACACATTCTTCTTGAGTGCACATGGGTCATTCTCCAGGGTAGGGCTTATATTAAGTCACAAAACAAGTCTCAATAAATTATAAAACATTGAATTCATACAGTGCACACTTTCTGAGAGAATTTATTCAGATATGAATACCAGAGGCAGAAATGGAAAATTTACAATATGAGTAAATTAATAACATACTTTACAATAGCCAATAGTAAAATAGGAATTCACAAGTGGAATTAGGAAACATCTTGAGAGGAATGAAAATGAAAATAAAATATTTTGAAACTTAAGGGGTGCAGTGAATGCAGTGCTGAGAGGGAATTTTATAGATCTAAATGCTTATATTAAACATGAGGAAAGACTTCAAGTAAGAGACCTAAACTCAAAACTGGAAGTATGAGAAAAAGAAGTGCCAAAAATATCAAATAGAAGGAAGAAGATAACAAAGTTTAGAGCAAAGATAAATGAAATAGAAAACAAACAAACAACAATAACAAAAAAAATAGAATCAACGAAACCAAAATTTGGTTCTTTGAAAAAATCAATAAAATTGATATATCTTTAGCTAGACTGACAAAGGAAAAAGAGAAAGGATAAACATTTCAAAATCAGACATTAAAATATGGCATTGATAGCAACATCTCTGAATTAAAAAGCACTATAAGAAGAAACCATGAGCAGCTGTACACCAACAAATTAGATAATCTGGATGAAATGGACAAACTCTTAGAATCACACAAACTATGCACATTGACTCAAGAAGAAAACAGAGGATCTCAACAAATAATTACAAGTAAAGAGATTGAATCAATAATCAAAAATCCCCAACAAAGACAAGTATAGGATTATATGGCTTCACAGAGGAATTCTACCATATATTCCAAGAAAACATTACACTAATTCTGCTCAAACTCTTACAAAAATTGAAGAGGGAACACTTCTTAATTTATTCTATGATGCCAACATCAACCTCATACCAAAGCCAGATAAGATACCACAAGAAAGGAAAACTACAGACCAATATCCCTTAGGTATATAGATGCAAATATCCATCACAACATACTAACTAAATGAATCCAACTGCATATTAGCAGGTGGGATTTATCTCTGTTATGCGAATTTAGTTCAATAAAGGAAAATCAATTACTATAATCAACCACATTTACAAACAAAGGAAAAAACATAGTATCATCTCAATTGATGCAGAGAAGGCATTTCACGAAGTACAGCAACCCTTCTTTATAAGAACATTGAGGACAGTAGGAAACTTCCTCAATATTATAAAAAAACATATATATAAAGTGCACAGATTACATGCTACTTAATGGTGAAAAACTGGAAAACATTCCCAGTAAGATCAGGAACAAGACAAATATGTCCAATGATATTCAACATTGCAGTGAAAGTTCTTTCCAGAGCAATTTAGTAAGAAGATCAAATGAAAGGCATCCAAATTGGACAGGAAGAAGTTCAATTATCTCTTTTTGCAAATGACCTGATCCTACATATAGAAACACCTAAAAATCTAAACAAAGCACCTACAGGTAATAAATGAATTCAGCAAAGTGGCAGTGTAAAAGATCAAATCTCCAAAGTTAACATTGTGACAGTCTCTCCTACAAAGAAGTTGCTAAGTAGGGTTGGAGTCTTGCTGGACTGGGCTGTTTCAGGTGTTTTCAGGGCAGGAGGTGTCTGGACATCGATTTGGTGGGACGGTGACAGAAGAGATTCTTGCAAGAGTTAGAATTTTGGATCTCTTGCATGGAGGTCAGAGGTTGTGGGTGGGACTCTTCCCTCTGGGGCTGTTGGCACTGCTGTGGTGATTCCTGAAGGTTTTCTTGTGCTGGGGTGTTCACAAGCCCTGAGCAGGCTGTTTCAGGGACTTGCAGGGCAGGAGGTGTCTGGATGTCGATTTGGTGGGACAGTGAAAGAGGAGATTCTTGCCAAAGGTGGAATTTTGGGTTTCTGACACAGAGGTCAGAAGTTATGGGTGGGAGCCCTCCCCCTAGGCTGGCAGCCCAGCCGGCTGTGATCCCTGAAGGCTTTGTTGTGCTGTGGTGTTCCCAGGCTCCAGGTTAACCGGATACATGGTTCCCAGGTCTGTGAGTCCCTTAAACCCTGTTGGCCCACGCTCCAGGGACTCATACACCTTGAGTCTGCAATATCACACACTTCCCATCCTGAAATCCACCGTGCCCTGAGGCCCGTCTGAGGTCCTTGATTGCCCCAGCCCTCCGTATTTTGTGTTTTTTTTTTCTCTCTCTCCTGGAACATGGAGGACTGTACCAGCTGACTTGTGGAACGTCTGGGAAGAAAGGAGAGGTGAATCTGCTGAGAAACCCCAATTTATGTAAACATCCTGGGATAGAAAACTTGGTCTGGGAGAAGGTGGAGTCAGAAAATTAATTAGATCTCCCCTAGCACACCTAAAGGGGAGGGAATGTAGCAGGTGCTATCAAAGCTTCCAATAGCCTATTTAGGGTTTCTGGTGAGGTGTAGATGCTCTCACACTGGAAATAAAGAGTCATAGTCTTCTGTGTTGAGTTGGTTCAACAAGGTCTTACTTGAATCTCCTACCTGACCTCTCAGGCAGCATTCCTGCTGCCCTGGGAGAGAGAGAAGTGAGGAAGAGAGAATGGGGGAAAGTCAGATCCCTAAGCATATTATTTAACTGCAAAGAGGATTACTAGCTTGAAACATTGGTTCCGTTTTATTTTTATTTTTGTCATGGTTTCTAATATTGCATTGGCTCCTGGTCCTTTCTACCACTTCATCCCCCATGGTCCTTTCTCATTTATTGAGGTTTTTTTTTCTCTTTTTCTTTTTCTTGCTTGTTTCCCACCCCTTTTACTTGCTCCCTCCTTTTCTCTTATTTTTTTTCTTTTCACTCTTTTCTTTGTTTTTTATTTTATATTCTTTATATAATATGTGCTGCAGGGAGCACTTCACACTTGCTGTGTTTTCTCATCCTCCATTTACTCTTTTCTGTGTGTACTGATTTTGGCAATCTACACTATCCCCTTTTCCCCACATCTTTCTATCCTCCATCATCTACTGTTTCTCTTACATTCCACCTCCCTTTCTTTGGCCCCCACATTGTCTGACTTTTTATTTCTAATACCTTTGTTCTGTTTTCTATCTTTTATCCATGCTTGATATTATTGTCATTCTATCCTCTTTCCCTCTCACAAGAAATCACTGGCCTTTTAATTCATACTATATTCCTCCCCATAATCAGTTGACTGTCTCATTATAGGTACTCTACTTACTGCTATAACTCTACACAACTGACATGAGTCTAATATCCATTCTCCTAGATCTCACACTGTTGCTCTGTTAATATTTATTAACAATACTACTTTATACATTTTCTTTTCTTATTCATTTTGCTTTCCCTGGCCTTAATATTTTCCTTCAAATTGAACTTAGCCAGTGACTAGAAAATAGAGTAAAAAGAACAAGGTGACAAGGAGAAGACATAACTCTTACACACAAACAACAAATAAATAATTCCCAAGACTAGACAAAGAAGCCAAGGAACTGATTAAAACTGTCAAGATAAAATGATGACCAGACAGTAACAAATAACTACAAACCAATCCAATAATCAGGAAACCATGGCTGAATCCAATGAATGAAATAAAAATCAAGAAGGGGAGCAGAACATCGGACAAGTAATTAAAGATCTCAAAACATATATTAGAGACAAGCTTAAAGAAGTAAAGGAAGAGATTAACAATATGAAGAAAACACTTGGAGAGGAAATTGCAGACATACACAAAAAGATAACAGATATGATGGAGATGAACACCACAGTTCAAGAAATCAAAAATACATTCTCAGCAAATAGCAGCAGATTAGAAGAGGCAGAGGTGAGAATTAGTGACATCGAAGACAGTACATCTGAAATCAAACAGATAATAGAACAGATCGATAAAAAGAAAAAATCCATCTGGGATTTAGGGACCTGAATGACAACTCAAAACACGCAAACATACATATTATAGGCATCCCAGAAGGAGAAAAGAAGGGAAAGGGGACAGGAGGGGTGTTGGAAGAAATAATGACTGAAAAATCCCCAAATCTACTGGAGGAGATGGATGTACATGTCCAGGAAGCAAAACACACCCCAAACATCAAAAATCCCTACAGGCCAACCCCAAGACATATACTTGTCAAATTATCCAATGCTCAAGACAAAGAGAAAATTCTAAAAGCCACAAGACAAAAGAGAACCATCACATACAAGGGAGGCTCCATAAGATTAAGTGCTGATTTCTCATCTGAAACCATGGAGGCAAGAAGGCAGTGGTATGATATAGTCAAGGTACTAAAAGAAAAAAATTTCCAAACAAGAATACTCTACCCAGCTAAGCTAGCATTCAAAAATGATGGAGAGTTCAAAATATTCACAGATAAACAGAAATTCAAAGAGTATGCCAACAAGAACCCTGCCCTTCAAGAAATACTAAAGGTTGGGAAACAGACTTTGGCCCAGTGGTTAGGGCGTCCGTCTACCATATGGGAGGTCCGCGGTTCAAACCCCGGGCCTCCTTGACCCGTGTGGAGCTGGCCATGCGCAGTGCTGATGCGCGCAAGGAGTGCCGTGCCACGCAAGGGTGTCCCCCGCGTGGGGGAGCCCCACGCGCAAGGAGTGCGCCCGTGAGGAAAGCTGCCCAGCGTGAAAAGAAAGAGCAGCCTGCCCAGGAATGGTGCTGCCCACACTTCCCGTGCCGCTGATGACAACAGAAGCGGACAAAGAAACAAGACGCAGCAAATAGACACCAAGAACAGACAACCAGGGGAGGGGGGGAATTAAATAAATAAATAAAAATCTTTAAAAAAAAAAAAAAAAAAAAGAAATACTAAAGGGAGTTCTGCAGGAAAAGGAAAAAAACAGGAGAGGCAGAGTTGGAGGAGAGTGTAAGAGCAACAAAAAAGACAAAAAGTGAAGGAAAAGAACAAACAAAATATGACAAAGCAAGTCCAAAGAAAATATGGCTAACATAATTCCTTGAGAGTAATAATGCTAAAAGTCAATCGATTAAACTCACCTGTCAAAAGATGCAGACTGGAAGATTAGATAAGGAAATATGACCCATCTATATGCTCTCTACAAGAATCACATCTTAGACCCAAGCATTCAAGGAGGTTGAAAGTGAATGGCTGGAAAACAATCTTACAAGCAAACAATTACCAATAAAAAGCAGGAGTAACTATATTAATATCAGAAAAAAATAGACTTTGAATGCAAAACAATTGTGAGAGACAAAGATAGACACTATATATTAGTGAAAGGGACAATCTTTCAAGAAGAACGAACAATCATAAATATTTATGCTTCTAACAAGGGAGCTTCCAAATATGGGAGGCAAACACTGGAAAAACTAACTGAAAGAATAGATGCCTCTACAATTATAATGGGAGACCTTAATAAACCACTATCAACTTTGGACAGAACATCTCAAAAGAGAATCAATAAAGAAACAAAAACATTGAACAGTATATTAGAGGAGCTGGATCTAATAGACATATACAGAGTATTACACCCTAATACAGCAGGATATACATTTTTCTTAAGTGCACATGGATCATCTCCAAGATAGACCACATGCTAGGCCACAAAGAAAGGCTCAATGAATTCAGAAAGATGGAAATCATACAAAATAATATCTCTGACCACAGTGGAGGGAAGCTGGAAATCTGCAAGTTCCAGAGGCTCATATTTCACAACAAGATATGGAAATAAAAAGCACACACTTAGAAAAACAATGGGTCAAAGAGGTCATCTCAAAAGAAATGAATAATTACCTTAAAACTAATGAAAATGATAACACAACATACCAAAATTTATGGGATGTAGTAAAAGCAGTACTGAGGGGGAAATTTATAGCCATAAATTCATATATCAAAAAAGAAGAGCAAAAATTGAAGAACTAACTGCACATTTGGAGGAATTAGTAAAAATACAAAAAAGTAACCACACAGGAAGAAGAAAGAAAGAAAGAACAAAGATAGGAGCAGAACTAAATGAAATGGAAAATAAGAAAACACTTGAAAAGATAAAACCAAGAGCTGGTTCTTTGAGAAGATCAATAAAATTGACAAATCCTTAACTAGACTAACAAAGAAAAAAAGAGAGAAGATGCAAACACACAAAATAAAAAATGAGAAAGGAGATATCACCACTGACCGCACAGAAATAAAGACTACAATAAGAGGATTCTTTGAAAAACTATTTTCCAACAAAAAATGCCTATTCTGTGGAAATGGACAAATTCCTAAGAACACATAAGCAGCCTATATATATATATTTTTAATTTTTTTATTTTTTATTGACTTTGTAATAATATTACATTAAAAATATATATGTGAGGTCCCATTCAACCCCACCCCCCCACCCCCCCTCTCCCCCCCCCCAACAACACTCGTTCCCATCATCATGACACATCCATTGGATTTGGTAAGTACATCTTTGGGCACCTCTGCACCTCATATACATTGGTTCACATCATGGCCCATACTCTCCTCTATTCCATCAAGTGGGCCCTGTGAGGATTTACAATGTCCGGTGATTACCTCTGAAGCACCATCCAGGGCAGCTCCATGTCCCGAAGACGCCTCCACCTCTCATCTCTTCCTAAGCAGCCTATATTGATGAAAGAAGAAATTGATTGTCTCAACACACCAATCACAAGTAAAGAGATAGAATCAGTCATTAAAAACCTCCTAACTAAGAAGAGCTCAGGGCCAGAGTGCTTCACAGGTGAATTCTGCAAAACATTCCGGAAAGAATTAATGCCAATCTTGCTGAAACTCTTCCAAAAAATCAAAACAGAAGGAACATTACCTAACTCATTCTATGATGCCAACATTACCCTAGTAACAAAGCCAAACAAAGACACCACAAGAAAGGAAAATTACAGAACAATTTCTCTTATGAACCTAGACGCAAAAATACTTAACAAAACACTTGTTCACCGTATTCAACAACACATTAAACGAATTATACACCATGACCAAGTGGGATTCAGTCCAGCTATGCAAGGATGGTTCAAAATAAGAAAATCAATCAATGTAATACACCATATAAAGTGATTGAAGGAAAAAAATCACGTGTTTACATCTATAGATGATGAAAAAGCATTTTACAAAATACAGCACACTTTCTTGATAAAAACACTGCAAAAGATTGGAATACAAGGAAATTTTCTGAACATGATAAAGAGTATGTATGAAAAACCCACAGCCAACATTATTAACAATGGTGAAATCCTAAAATCTTTCCCTCTAAGATCAGGAACAAGACAAGGAGACCCACTATCATCCTTTCTATTTAACATAGACTTCGAAGTATTTGTTCAAGCACTGAGTCAAGAACCAGACATTAAAGGCATTCAAGTTGGAAAGGAAGAAATGAAAATTTCACTATTTGCAGATGATATGATCCTAAACATAGAAAACCCGGAAAAGTCTACAACAAAACTTCTAGAACTTATAATTGTGTTCAGTAATTCACAGGTTACAATATCAATGTGTAAAAATCTGTAGCATTTCTGTACAGCAATAATGAACAATCTGAGAAAGAAATAAAGAAATAAATATCATTTACAATAGTAAATTAAAATATCAAATACCTAGGAATAAGTTTAACTGAAGATTTAAAAGACTTAGACACAGAAAACTACACAGCACTGTTCAGTGAAAAATATAAGACCTAAATTAGTGGAAGAATATTCTCTGTTCTTGGATAGGAAGAATAATTATTGTTAAGATATCTATCTTACAAAAACTGATCTACAGATTCAATGAAATCCAAATAAAAAATAAGCACAGCATTCTTTAATGAACTAGAGAAACTATGAAATTTATTTCGAAGGGAAAGAGGCTCTGAATAGCCAAAGATATGTTGAAAAATAAAAAAATGAAATTGGAGGAATCACACTACCTGACTTCAAAACATACTACAAAGCTACAGAATTGAAAAAGGCATGGAATTGGCACAAGGAGAAACACACTGACCAATGGAACCAAATAAAGAGTTCTGATAAAGACCCTCATATATAAAGCCATATGGTATTTTACAAGGCCACCAAACCCTCTCAACTGGGAGAGAATGACCTCTTCAACAAATGCTGCCTGGAGAACTGGATATCCATATGTAAACGAATGAAAGAGGATTATGAACTTACACAAAAATCAAACCAAGATTGATAAAAGACCTAAATATAAGAACCAAGACCATCAAGACCTTAGAAAACAATGTAGGGAAGCATCCTCAAGGCCCTGTAATAGGAAACAGATGCATGAACTTCACACCAAAAGCACCAGCAGCACAAGAACAAAAAGATAAATGAGACTTCCTCAAAATTAAAGCCTTCTACACCTCAAAGGAGTTTGCCAACAAAGTGGAAAGAGAGCCTGCACAGTAGGAGAAAGTATTTGGTGACCATATACCTGATAGGAGACATATATCCTGCATATATAAAGAATTCCTATATCTCAAAAACAAAAAAAAAAACAAACAGCCCATTTAAAAAAATGGGAAAAAATTTGAACAGACACATCTCCAAAGAAGATAGACAAATGGCTTTAAAACACATGAAAAATTTCACAAAATCACTAGCTATTAGGGAAATGCAAATCAAAAAACAATGGCATACCATCTAACTCCCATAAGACTGGTAGTTATCAAAAAATCAGAAGACTACAATTGTTGGAGAGGATGTGGAGGAAAGGGAACCCCCATCCACTGCTGGTGGGAATGCAGAAGGATCCAGCCATTCTGGAGGAAAGTTTTGCAGTTTTTCAAAAAACTAGCTATAGATTTGCCATATGACCCAGCAAATCCAATTCTGGGTATACACTCAGTAAAACTGAAAACATGGACACAAATCGATATATGTTCACCAATGTTCATAGCAGCACTATTCACTTTTGCCAAAAGTGGAAATAAACCCAAATGCCCATCAACAGATGATTGGAAAAATAAAATATGATATATACATACAATGGAATACTACTCAGCTGTAAGAACAAATACACTACAAATACATGTGATAACATGGATGAATCTTGACAACCTTATGTTAAGTGAAGCAACCCAGGCATTGAAGGACAAATACTACATGACCTCAATGATATGAAATAAGCAAACCAAGCTGTCTCAGAGGACTAGAGACTGGATGATAGGCCAAAAGGAAGTTGAGGGGTAGAGGAATATTGCAAGCTGATACCTACAAAGGTGAAATCTATGATAAGCTGGAGGTAAGTATTTGTACAGGGAAGGGATAAAATGGGGGCATAGGGATACCTTTGGGTGGGGCTTTGTAAGTTTGAGGAGGGCTAGGAATGGGAGGATGGGTCAAATGGCCCAAGAAATTGGTGGGAGGGTTTATGGGGACATTTGAACATAGGAGATTGTGAGATATGTGGTTGAAATTCTAATGTAGAGAAATCTCTTTAGAAAATATAATATGGAAGGTTACCTGTTTAATATGCATGGGGGGCATCAGACAGGGTAAGCTTCTAGGGTGTGTGTGTGTGCTCATTTTGTCATACTGGGTTATATTCCTGGGTGGAGGCCCATACAAAAAGAGTGAAGGTATACCCACATCCTGGGGAGCACTGATGTTCTCAGACAGAGGGAATTGTATCTCTTGAGAGAATTGGTGGTTTACATTGGGTTAGGGCAGTCAAGTGTGTCAAGACCTCAACATTGTGGCAAGTATCGCTGAATATGGTCCTTCAAGTAATGAAGATTGACTGTCACTGTGGGCCCTGAGGGGAGGTATTGAATAGATAGAATCATTGTAACTGTCGGGCAATGGATGTGTTCCACAAAATCATGCAACAATGGATATAGTTCATGTTAAATTGCACCAAAAATGTATAAAAGTCTATAGGCTAAAATGTGAACCATAATGTAAAATATAAGATAACTTACAATTTAGAAAATTGTATAATATTAAATATAAACCATAATGTAAACCCAAGTGGAACCATGACTGAAAGCTATTGTTTCAATATCTGTACATCAGCTAAAGAAAATATAATATGAACATTTAAAATGATCATAATTTGTAAAGGGACAAATGATTTGATGCTGGATATGTGGGAGTACCATATATTGTATATGTGAATTACTGTGTTCTAAAACTTATGTGAAGACAAACTTATAATTAGAAAAAAAAGGATCTAGACACTGAGCAATAAATGGAAGAAATTGCCTTGACACTGTACATACAGGGCAACAACTATTACAGTGATGAGTCTAAAATGTCAAAATCAAAGCTCTTTTATTTTTTCATTATTTGATACCCCAACTTATTTTTCCTGTATTTAATTTTTCTAAATTAGTATGTATTCTACATCTAACCTTTAATCCCATTTCTATATTCCACTTTACTATTAATGGAACCTGGCAATTTATTAGGCTTCATTTTTAAAAAAAGTTTTGGACTACAGAGAGGTTTAGTTATGGCAGGGGAGGAACACTGGAGTGGGGTGTTATTGATAAGGGGCACATGGTTGGGAGGGAGTTCTCCAGGGCATGTATAAAGGGTACATAAAAATGTTTAGATAATTTCATAGTGGTTTCAGTTAAAAACGACAAGAACTGAGGGAGTGCTGAGTGCCTAGCCAGGGGAGCTCTATCACATTCCCTTATGTAACAGCAACAATCCCCCAAATGCAATGGCAAAGACCAATAAAGAAGGTTGGTTCAACAATGAGCCCTTGATACTGATGGCTAAGATAATGAGGCTGTGTGCCTGAAATATGAACTAGGCCCAGAACTGCAGGGTGCCTAAGAGTTACCTCCTGAGAGTCTCCATGTTGCTCAAATGTGGTGACTCTCTAAGCCAAACTCAGCATGCAAACGCATTACCTTTCACCCAGCATGGGACATGACCCCAGGTATGAGCCTCCCTGGCACCCAGGGATTACTACCAAGTATCAGCTGACAATGTAACTAGAAAACGAAGTTGAATAAAAGGGTCAATGCAGACTAGCAGAATATCTCAGTCCACATGTAATATCAGGTGTTAAAATCTGCTTTTTGACTTTGGATAAAAGGGGGAAATGGAAAGGACAAAAAAGTTTATGTCACTATGAATCTCCAAAAAAGAGTTGAGAGGTCATTAGGGGGGTAACGCTTACGCATGCCTCAGCAAGTTTCCAGAGACAGCCAAAGTGGTTACAATCCCAGTTACTCATTCTCCTCAGGGCTACAGAGACCCACAGGTTCTATGGTCATGGCAGATGACTCTGGAGTTCAGTGCCATGTCACTTGGCTTTACTTTGGATTTTGTGTTACTGACTGTGATGGAGTTGGACTCAGATATGACTTTTCTACACATGCCTCTTCTGTTACTTTTACAGGACCTGTGGTTGGTGTTGGGGTTGGTGTATACTCAGGAGATTTCAATCTCTGGACTGTCCATGTGACATCCTGTCCCTGAGCCTCAGCAAACTTGAAAGTCCTACCCTCTGGTTTATTGGACTTGTCCAGCCAGATAACAGGGAGGTGAAGAATGTCAACCTCCACACCAGGAAGCCAAGAGTACCTACAACTGCAAACAGGAGAATTCCATCCATCATCCATGTGGAATCTAAGACACCTATTTAAGTAGTAGTGGACTGGTAGTGGAGTAAGGAGCTCCTAGAGTCAGCTCCAGCTTCAGGGCAGTTAGTAAACACCCAGAGGTATCTGGAGCTAGCTGAAGCTCCCGTTTGGGGGCTCCAGGAGACCAATATAACCTCCTATCACATTTTTGAAGGAATGGAATGAAGAAACTGCCCGTCTGCAGAGAAGTTTCATAAGTAGAGCTCTCAACCCCATGGAAGCTGGTGCCCATCCAGCACTGGAGACAAAAGACACCTCGGGACTTGTTTCACACCTGGAATTGAAAGCTCCACTTCTGAAAAGTGAAGGAGGACCAACTTTAGCTATTGATGAGGAAATTCAGTGGACTAAAGTAAAATCCTGAGAATAGCTAAAGTTTAGACCTGTTGAAGTCAGAAAGAGGCCAGTAGCCGGCATCTTAACTCTGCACCTGGCATGAGGGGGTGCAGGGAAGCCTGAAAATCACAGTTCTGGTGGCGTCTGCTTCTTTCAGCACCCAAAATACTCTAGTAAGCCAGATGCAAAGACACCAACAAAAAAATTACAATCCACACCAAGAAACAGGAAATGATGGCACAGTTAAAGGAAAAAGATAAACCTCCAGATAACATAAAAAAGTTGAGACAACTAATCATAGATGTTCAAACAAATCTCCTTAATAAAGTCAATGAGATGGCTAAAGAGATTAAGGATATTAAGAAGATATTGGATGACCACAAAGAATTTAAAAGCATACATAGAAAAAATAGCAGATCTTTTGGGAATGAAAGACACAATAAATGAAATTTTAAAAAACATTGGAATCATTTAATAGCAGATTTAAGGATGCAGAAGAAAGGATTGGTTAGTTTGAAGATATGGCCTCTGAAACTGAACATTCAAAAGAGCAGAAGAAAAGAATGGAAAAAATTTAACAAGGTCTCAGGAAACTTAAAGACAGTAAAATACATGCAAACACAGGTTTCATGGGTGTCCCAGAAGGAAAAAAGAAGGAAAAAGGGGTAGAAGGAATATTTGAAGAATTAATGGTGTAATGGTAAAAAAAAAAAAAAATTCCCAACCCTATTGAAGGGCATAGATATCCATGTCTGAGAAGCACAATGGACTCACATCTGAAAAAATCTGAATAGAACTCAGAGACACATAATAATCAGAACATCAAATGCTGAAGACAAAGAGAAATCTGAGAACAGCAAGAGAAAAGCAATGAATGATATATAAGGGATACCCAAATAAGATTAAGTACTGATTTCTCAACAGAAACCACGGATGCAGGAAGACAGTGGTATGATATATTTAAGATACTACAAGAGAAAAACTTCCAGGCAAGAATCTTGTATCAAGTAAGATTGTCTTTCAAAAATGAGGATGATATTATAATATACACAAATAAACAGTAACTGAGAGAATCTCTAACTAAGAGATCAGATTTTCAGGAAATGCTAAAGAGTGTGCTGTAGCCTGAAAAGAAAAGACAGAAGAGAAAGGTCTGGAAGATAGTCTAGAAATGAAGATTATATCAATAAAAGTAGCCACAAGTGTCAAAACAGTAGGGAAAATAAAATATGACATATAAAACTCAATACAAATAAACTTAACCAAACATATAAAGTACTTGTATTCAGGAAACTGCAAATCAATGTTAAAAGAAATTTTAAAAATGCCTAAATAACTCAAAGAATATTCCATGCTCATGGATTGGAAGACTAAATATCATAAAGAAGACAAATATACTTAAATTGATATACAAATTCAATTTAATCCTGATAAAAATTTCACAAGCACTTTTTAATTGAAAATCAAATTATCAAATTTATTTGAAAGGGTAGTGGGTCCTGAATAGCCAAGAATATCTGAAAAAGGAAAAGTGAACTCTCATCTCCAGACTTGAAAATATATTACCTAGCTATAGTGGAAATACAACATGGTACTGACATAAAGACAGACACATAAACCAAAGGAAACAAATTGATGGTTCAGAAACATATCCTCACATGTATTGTCAAGTGATTTTTTAAATTTAATTTTATTTTTAATTATCTTTAAAAAATTTAATAGATCACAGAAAACATTGCAATGAAAAACATAAGAGGTTACCATATATATGCCACCCCCCACCCCTCACCCCATTACTTTTTTAATTGTATTTTTGAAGATAACATAGAACACAAAAAAATGTTACTTGAAAAAATATAAGAGGTTCCCATATACACCACATCACATTTCTTCTACCCTCTCCCTGCCATCAGCAAGTACCAATGCCACTTTCTCCACATCAATGCTAAAATTTCTTCCATTACTAGTCACTATAGTTCTATAATAGTATACCAGTAAATTCACCATAATCCATATTTTATTCCTCCATCCTGTGGCCCCTGGGATGGTGATGTCCATTGTACCTCTATTTTTTTTTTTTTTTTATTAATTTTTTTATTTTTTATTGACTTTGTAATATTACATTAAAAATATATATGTGAGGTCCCATTCAACCCCACCCCCCCAGCCCCCCTCTCCCCCCCCCAACAACACTCGTTCCCATCATCATGACACATCCATTGGATTTGGTAAGTACATCTTTGGGCACCTCTGCACCTCATATACATTGGTTCACATCATGGCCCATACTCTCCTCTATTCCATCATGTAGGCCCTGTGAGGATTTACAATGTCCGGTGATTACCTCTGAAGCACCATCCAGGGCAGCTCCATGTCCTGAAGACGCCTCCACCTCTCATCTCTTCCTGCCTTTCCCCATACCCTTTGTCCATTATGTCCACTTTTCCCAATCCAATGCCACCTCTTCTATGTGGACACTGGATTGGTTGTGTCCATTGCACCTTTATGTCAAGAGGAGGCTCAGATTCCACCTGGATGCTGGATGCAATCCTCCCATTTTCAGTTGTAATCACTCTAGGCTCCATGGTGTGGTGGTTGTCCTTCTTCACCTCCATCTTAGCTGAGTGTGGTAAGTCCAATAAATCAGATTGTAGGTGCTGGAGTCTGTTGAGGCTCAGGATCTGGCTATCACATTGTCAGTCCAGAGATTCAAATCCCCTAAATATATCTTAAACCCCAACATTAACTGCACCTCCAGCACATTAGCATGAAAGTCTTATGAAGGGAGATCCCATCTGAGTCCAGATTCATCACACATAAACACCATTTCCAAAGAGGGGCCATCTGCCCCGGTAGTCAACCCCATCGGCCATGACCATAACTCCCATGGGTCTCCTTAGCCCTCAAAGGAACCAATATCTGGGGGTTGTATCTGCTTTATCTGTCTCTCTGACTCTGCTCAGTTGTGCATGAGGGCAAACCTTCTGCCAGCCTCCAGACTCTTTTTTAGAAACTCGTAGCCATATAAACTCATTTCTCCTTTCCATTTCCCCCTTACTTTAGGTCAAACAGCATTTTAAAGTCATGGTATTTTATGTAGACATGGATATTCTGCTGATCCGCATTGAACCTTCCGTATAAGGTCATTTTCCAGTTGTATCATCAGTTGGTAGTTGATAGTGGTCCCTCGTTGCCAGGGAGGCTCATCCCCGGGTGTCATGTCCCACGCTGGGGGGAAGGCATTGCATTTACATGCTGAGTTTGGCTTCGAGACTGGCCACATTTGAGTAACATGAAGGCTGACAGAAGGAAATTCCCAGGCACAAAGTTGCTCTAGGCCTTGTTATTATTTTGGGTTTATCAGCTCACAAGCATAGTCATTAGTATCAGGGGCTCACTGTTGAACCCTCACTCCCTCCCGGTCCCCACCACTGTACCTGGGAGACTGTCGCTGCTCACCTAGGGACCACGACAGAGCACCACTGGCCAGGAACCCAGTACCCCCCCTACTGTGGTTTTTAATTGTTGCCACTATGAGTATATCCAAACATTACCATGCACCCTGGACATATGTTCTGTACAGCTCCCTGTCAGTCATATATCATCTGTCATTGGTATCCCATACCAGTATCCCTCCATTGCCGTTGTTGAAACACTCTGTGATCCAGAACTCCCCGAAATTTGAAGCCCAATATAATGTCATGGTCCCTTACTAGGGAATGGCATATAGCGATGAGTTTAAAGGATAGATAAAGAACTTGGATAAAGTTAGATAAAGAACTTAGATAAAGAATGTTGACTTGAAAAAATTCCACATCCTATTTTTTCCCCCCCCCCCCTAATTATTCAGCTTTTCTTCACAGGAGTCCTAGACCACAGCAATGTATATATATAATATACAGCACTCCCACACATCCACCAGAAAACCTTTTCCCTTCCACAGTGATACTCTTACGCCCTATTCATATCATATTTACTTAAAGTGATGTACAGAGTCTGAGACATTAGCTTTCTAACAAGGTGACATCTGTGTTTACATTATGGTGCATACTTTAGGATACACAGTTCTTTACATTTTTAGTTATCCTATGTTTTACATTATGGTTTATATTATCAGTCTGTCATCTCCTATATGTTATGGTGTAATATTACATGTTTTATATCCATCCTTGTGTACTCTCAAGAAACTCCTCTCTTACCCCCCATTTACTTTGGTTCCACACATTTAACGTCCATTTTCCCTTCCACCTTGGTGCCCTCAGTGATAGCCAACCTCCGTTTCCTGAGGAGCCACTTCCAGAGATAGATGGAATAGTGTTCAGGGCCTAACTTGCTCAACTGCCCCAATGCCCCTGTGGCCCCTGGGATGGTGATGTCCACTGTACCTCTATATCAAGAAGAGGCTTAGATCTCACATGACTGATGCATGCTATTCTCCTGCTTGCAGTTGTAGACATTCTCAGTCTCCTGGTGTGGTGGTTGACCTTCTTCACCTCCCTGTTAACTGGCCGGGGTAAGTCCAATGAACCAGAGAGTAGGAATTGCAACTCTACTGAGTCTCAGGGCCCAGTGGCACATGGACAGTCCAGAGATTCAAGTCTCCTGAGTATACACCAACCCTAGCTCCAACCATAGGTCCAGGAAAAGTGACAGAAAAGGCATGTGTAGAAAGATCACATCTGAGTCCAACTCCATGACACACATTAACACAAATTCCAAAGTAGGGCCCACTGACATGGCCCTGAACTCCAGAGCCATCTGCCATGACCATAGGACCTGTGGGTCCCCATAGCCCTCAGAAGTATGAGCACCAGGGGTTGTATCTACTTTGGCTGTTTCTGGGGTCCTGCTGAGCCATGCATAAGAACGAACCTTTTGATGACTTCCCAACTTTTTTTTGAAGACTCTTAGCCATATAAACTCATTTGTCTTTGCCGTTTCCCACCTTTATTCAACATCAGAAAGCAGTTGTTAACACGTGACCTACATGTAGGCTGAGATATTCTCTTGGTTTGAATTGACCTTTTTATTTAAGGTCTCTTTCTAGTTGTATCACCAGTTCAAGATAGGTAGAAATCCCTTGGAACCAAGGGGACTCATCCCTGGGAGTCATTATCTCATGCTGGAGGGAAAGTAATGCATTTACATGCTAAGTTTGGCTTAGAATGGCCACATTTGAGCAACATGGAGGCACTCAGGTGGTAACTTTTAGGCACCCTGCAGCTCTAGGCCTAGTTCATATTTCAGGCACACAGGCTTATAAGCATACTCATCAGTATCAAGGGTTAATCATTGGACCATGCTTCTTCATTGGTCTTTGCCATTGCACTTGGGGGATTGTTGCTGTTCCATTGGGGAATGTGATAGAGCTCCCCTGCATAGGAACTCAGCACTCCCTCAGTTGTTATTTGTAACTTTAACTAGAATGAAAGTATCCAACATATATCTGAACATTTTTATGTACCCTATGTACATGCCCTGGAGAACTCCCTCCCAACCACATGCCCCCATCAATAACACTTCTCACCAGAGTTCTCCCCTGCCATAGTTGAACCTCTCTGTGGTCCAAAACTTCCTCAAAAATGAAGCCTAACATATTGCCAAATTCAATTAATAGGAAAATGAAATATAGTGACAGGTTTGGAGATTAGAAATAGAATATATAATAATTTAGAATTACTAAAATAAAGTAAAATAAACTGGGGTATTAATAAATGAGAAATATCATAAAATTTTGCTTTGACACTTTGCCTTTCATCACTGTTAAGAGGAGTTTTCTTGTATATAGCGTGGCAAGGCAATTTCTTTCATTTCTTCCTCAGTGTCTACCTCCTTTCTTTTTTTTTCTAATTTTTAATTTTGTCTTCAAATAATTTTTTGAACACAGTAATTTACATATACAATATAGAGGACACCCATATATCCAACATTAAACCACTTTCCCCCTTCCCCAGCAATGATCATTTGACATGTTCTAGTAATATTTGCTGCAACTGATGTACAGATATTGAAACATAGCTGTCAAACTGGTTCCATTTTGGTTTACGTTATGGTTTATATTTTAGACTGTACAATTTTCTAAATTTTTAATTACCTCGTGTTCTACATTATAATTTTCATTTTAGCCTGTAGACTTTTATAAATTTTTGGTGTAATTTAACATGCCCTATATCCATCATTGCATGATCTTGTGGAACACTTCCATTGCTCACTGGTTACCCTGCTTCCAACTATTCTAGACCTCTCTCTGCCTCCCATCAGGATCCACAGTGACAATCAATGTTTACTACTTGAAGGACCAGATTCACAGCTACTTGCAACAATGCTGAGGGCTTGACATACTCCACTGCTCTAACCCACTGGAAGCCACGAATTCTCTGGGGAGACACAATCCCCTCTGAAGACATCAGGTGCGGTCACCCCTCGGGCTGAAGTGTGGTTTGCTGGCCTGGCGGGGGAGCAGCTGCAGCAGGCCAAGCCGCTGCCCTCATAATAGGGTGGCTGGTCAGACTTACCGCCACCCCTGAAGGAAGCTCGGCATGGGCGCAGAGTGCCCTCGGGTCTCCCCTTCTCGGCAGCCATGCTTCCGCGGCCGCCCCTCCTCCCGGATGGCGCCACACGATGCCTGTGGGGCGGCACCCTTCTTCTTCTTTCTCCCTGCGCAGGCGCAGGGCGGAAAATTCCAGTCTGCCCTTTTCCCCTCCCCTGACAGCAGCAACAGCCAGGCGTGGGTGGAAAAATCCAGTCTGCCCTTTTCCCTCCCTCCGATAGCAGCAACAGCCAGGCATGGGCGGGAAACTCAAGTCTGCCCTCCACCCCAGCAACAGCAGCCACCAATCCCTAAACCCTGCCCCTTCCCCCAGCAACAGCGACAGCCAATCCCTAACCACCACCCCTCCCCCATCCAGTACCGCCCACTGACCTTTCACCGGCAACCAATCAGAACAGGGCGTGGCTTCGACCAATCAGCCTTCCCCAGCCCCTATAAAACTGTTGCCTCTCCCTCAATAAAGTGGACTTGCGTGTTTACCTTGTCTCCGCGGTAGTTCTTCTGCTGTGCGCCCTCCAGTCCTGAGAGCCCCCGACAAGGGCCTGGCCTCCCTTGTCCCCAGT
This sequence comes from Dasypus novemcinctus, assembly GCF_030445035.2. NCBI lineage: Eukaryota > Metazoa > Chordata > Mammalia > Cingulata > Dasypodidae > Dasypus > Dasypus novemcinctus. The sequence continues at coordinate 124,057,655 of NC_080704.1, read as the reverse complement.
TCATCGCCTGCTTCTCCGGGCGACCCCTTCGTCGCCGGCTTCGCTGGGCGACCCCGTCAGCCGAACCGAACCACGCAACCCCTGTGAGACCGACCCCTCGTCTGCTGCCGGACCGACCCCTCATCCCAAGCGGGACCGATCCCTCGTCCCAAGCGGGACCGACCCCTCGTCCAGAGCTGGACCGACCCCTTGTCCGCAGCCAGACCCCACCTCTACCGACCGAGCAAGCCGCCGCAATCAGGCTTCCCCAGCATGTGGATACAGCTTCACACTCATTGTATGGGTTTCAACCCAATGATATAAAACTGACAAAATGAGCACTCACATATAGAAGCATGTTCTTGTGCAAAATGCCCCCCCTTAAGCATTTAAAACAGGTAAATATTCTTTATTATATTTTCTAAAAAGTTTTCTCAACATTATTGTTTCAACCACATACCTGATAACCTTCCATATTCAACAGTTTCCCCCAGCCCGCCCCCCATTCCATGGGCAATCTGACCGATCCTCCCAATCCTTGCCCACTCAAACCTGAAAAGCCCCACCCAAAGATATCCCTATGCCTGTGCAAAATAGTTCCATAGATTTTTTAAACATGTTATTTTGCATGATTTACACAATCTAACATTTCACCTGTTAATCATTTTCAGATATATATTTCAATGTGGTTAATTACATTCACAATACTCTCCGACCATCACCACCACACATTACCAAAATATTCCCATCATTCCAAATAAGAATCCTGTACATTTTAAGCCTTAATTTTGCATTCTGTACTTCACCCTGTCCCCTGGAACATATATTTTGATTCTGACTCTATGAGATTATTATTTTAACTATTTAAAATCAGTGCAATCACACAATATTTTTCCTTTTTATTGGACTTATTTCACTCAATATTATGGTTTATAGGTTCATCCATATTGTGGCATGTATCAGGATTTGATTCCTCTTTATGGCAAAATGATATTGCATTGTAAATATATACTACATTTTATTTGTCCATTCATTGGTAGATGGACATTTGGGTTGCTTCCATCTTTGACAATTCTGAATAATACCACTATGAACATCACTGTGCAAAGATCTGTTCAAGTCCCTGCTGTCAATTGTTTTGGGTATATATCTAGTACTGGGATTGCTGGGTCACATGTTATTTCTATATTTAGCTAAATGAGTATTCATCAACTGGTTTTCACAGTGGTCACACAATTTTACATTGTCACCAAAAACGATTGAGTGTTTCTATTGCTCTGCATCCTCTCCTACATTTATGATTTTCCATTTTCATAATAGCAACCATTCTAATGGGTGTCAAGTGGATTTTATTTGCATTTATATGATGAATAATGAAGTTGAGGATCCTTTTTTGTGCTTTCTGGCCTTTTGCATGAATTCTTTGGTGAGATATCTATTCAAGGCTTTGGTCATTTTTTATTGGGTGATTTGTCTTTTTGTTATGAAGTTAAGGATTTCTTTATATATTCTGGATAATAAACCTTTAACGGACATGTGGTTCCCAAATATTTTCTCCCATTGCATGGTTTGTCATTTGACCTTCATAATAATGTCCTCGAGGGAACAAATATTTTTAATTTTGAGGAGATCCCATCTTACTTCTTTGTTTTATTTCTTGCCCTGTATTAGGTGTAAACCTAAGAGACCATTGCCTACCACAAGTTCCTTAAGAGGCTTCCTTATATTTTCTTCCTGGAGATTCTGTCTATTATCTATTATATTAGATAATTCTGTCTATTATATTTAGGAATTTGATGGATTTTGAGTTTTTTTTTTTAAATAAGATGTGAGGTAGAGGTTCATCTTATTTATTTATTTATTTATTTATTTATTTATTTATTTATTTATTTATTTATCTATTAGCAAATGAAGATCTGATTTTCCCAGCAATATTTGTTGGAGAGAATATTCTGTTACAATTTAGTGGTCTTTGAACACTTTTCAAAAATCAGTTGGCCGTAAATGTGAGAGTTGCTTTGTGAACTCTTCTTTGAAATCCATTGGTCTATATGTCTCCCTTTTTGCCCAAACCATGCAATTTTTATAAATATGGATTTCTAATAAGTTTTAAATTTAGCAAATATGAGTCCTCTAATTTCATTCTTCTTTTCAAGGTGACTTTAGCTATTCAGGGTCCCTTACATTTCCATATTAAGTTGAAGATTGGCTTTTCCATTACTGGAAAGAGGGTTCTTGGCAAATATTGGGATTGCATTGAATCTATACATTGTTTTTGGTAGTGCTGATATCTTAAAGTTATGTGTTCTTTTAATCAATCAACACAGAAGTTACTTCCATTTATTCAGGTCTTCTTTAATTTCTTTAGCAATGTTTCATAGTTTTGTGAGTATAGGTCCATTACAGACTTAGCAAGATATTTTCCTAGATGTTGGATCTTTTAGTTGCTATTGTGAATGGATTTCTTCCTCGTTTTCTCCTTCTGCTTGTTCATTGCTTGCGTATATAAACAATGTTAACTTTTTTGTCATTATTTTTAATGTTATATTAAAAAAATATGAGGTCCACATATACCCCCACCAACCTTAACCCCACTCCTCCCTCCGTAACAACAACCTCTTCCATCATCATGAGACATTCATTGTATTTGGTGAATACATCTCTGAGCAGTGCTGCACCTCATGGTCAATGGTCTACACCATAACCCACACTCTTGCACAGTCCAAACACTGGGCCATGGGAGGACATATAATGTCCGGTTACTGTCCCTCCAGCACCACCCAGGACAACTCCAAATCCCGAAAATGCCCCCACATCACATTTCTTTCTCCAACTCCCTACCCCCAGCAGCCATCATGGCCACTTTCTCCACACCAATGCCACATTTTCTTCAATTACTACTAATCACAGTAGTTCAAGAATAGGATATCGGTAAGTCCACTCTAATCCATACTCTATTCCTCCATCCTGTGGACCTTAGAATGGTTGTGTCCACTCAACATCTATATCAAGAGGGGGCTTAGATTCCACATGGATGATGGATGCAATTCTCCTGCTTTCACTTGTAGGGGCTCTTGTCTCCATGGTGTGATGGTTGACCTTCTTCACCTCCATGTTAGCTGAGTGGGGTACGTCCAATAAACGAGAGTGTAGGAGTGGCAAGTCTGTTGAGTCTCAGGGCCTGGCTATCACATGGTCAGTCCAGAGATTCAGGTCCCCTGGGTATACATTAAACCCCAGCACCAACTACAGTTTCACTAAAAGTAACAGGAGAGTCTTGGCGACAAAGATCACATCAGAGTCCAACTCCATCACACAGAAACACAAACTCGAAAGTAGGGCCAACTGACATGGCACTGAACTCCATCTGCCATGACCATAGAATCTTTGGGTCTCTGTAGCCCTCAGAAGAACCAAAATATGGGGTTGTAACTACTTTATCTGTCTCTGGGACTCTGCTCAGGTGTGCATAAAGGCAAACCCTCTGATAACATCCCGGCTCTTTTTGGAGACTCATTGCCAAATAAACTCATTTGTCCTTTCCTGTTCCCCCTTTTATTCAGATCAAAAAGCATTTTTAACTCCTGGTATTATATGTAGACTGAGATATTCTGTTGGTCCAAGCTGGCCCTTTTATTCAAGGTCATTTTCTTGTTACATCATCAAGCTGGTACTTGGTAGTAATCCCTCAGTGCCAGGGAGGCTCATCCCAGGTCATGTCCAATGCTGGGAGGAAGGCAACACATTTACATGCCAAGTTTGGTTTCAAGACTGGCCACATTTAAGCAACACGGAGGCTCTCAAGATGTACCTTTAGGCACCCTGCAGTTCTAGGCCTAGTTCATATTTCAGGTGCAGAGGCTTATAAGCATAGTTATTAGTATTGAGGGCTCATTGTTGGACATTTCGTATTTTTGGTCTTTGCCATTGCACTTGGGGGATAGTTGCTGTTACTTTAGGGACTGTGATAGAGCTTCCCTGGCTAGGAACTTAGCACCCCCTCAGTTGTTGTTTGTAATTGTAACCACTATTAAAATATACAAACATTTTTATGTACCCTGGATATATGCCCTGGGGAACTCCCTGCCAACTATGTGTCCCCTGTCAATAACATCCCACACCAGTATTCCTCCCCTGACATTGTTGAACCTCTCTGTGATCCAAAACTTCTTCAAAAATAAAGCCCAATATATTGCCAGGTTCCATTATTAGTAAAACGGAACATAGTGATGAGTTTAAAGGTTAGATATAGAATATATATTAATTTAGACAAATTAAGGTAAAACTATATTGGAGTTTCAAAAAATTCAAAAATTCAAAAACTTTGTTTTTGATGTTTTGCCTTCCATCACTGCAATAAGTGTTGCCCTGTATGCAATTGGCAAGGCAACTTCTTCTGTCTTTTCCTCAGTGTCTACATCCTTTCTTTTTCTTTTTTTCTTTTTTCCTAATTATTAAGCTTGTCCTCACAAAAGTTTTAGATCACAGTACTTCATATAAACAATATACAGTACTCCCACATATCTGACATAAAACCCTTTTCCCTTCCACAGCAACAATCTTTTTACATATTCATACTATATTTACTGAAACTGATGTACACATATTGAGACAATAGCTGTGAAAAAAGATAACATTTGGGTTTACATTATGGTTTATATTTTAGACTATACAATTTTCTAAATTTTTATTTATCTTATGTTTTACATTATGATTTACATTTTAGCCTATCAGCCCCTATATTTTTTTGGTGTAATTTAACATGTCTTATATCCATCCTTGTGTACTCTTGTGGAGCACTTCTATTGCCCACACAGTTACACTGATTCCATCTATTCAGTACCTCTCTCCCCCTCCCCTTAGGGCCCACAGTGACAATCAATATTCATTGCTCAAAGGGCCATGTTCAGATATACTTGCAACAGTGTTGAGGACTTTACATGCTCAACTGCCCTAATTTCCTGAGAGCCTAATTTGCCCTAATTTCTCTTGAGAGATATAATTCCCTCTATTTGAGAACATCAGTCCTCCCCAGAATGTGGGTATACCTTCACTCTAATTATATGGGTCTCTATCCAATGATATAACCAACTATGGCAAAATGAGCACTCACAAACTCCCTAGGAACCTGTCCTGTGTCAGATTATCCCCTTTAAGCATCTTAAACAAGCAACTTTCCTTATTATATTTTTGAGAACGTTTTCTCAGCATTATACTCTCAACCAAATAGCTGATAATCTCCTATGTTCATATGTTTCCCCACCCACCCCCAATTTCTTGGGCAATATTACCCATCCTCCTATCCCTAGCCCCCCACAAGCTTTCAAAGTCCCACCTAGAGGTAACCCTATTCCCCCATTTTATCCCTTCCTTGTACAAATACTTACCTCCAGCTTATCATGCATTTCACCCATGTAGGTGTCAGCTTACATCCTTCCTCTACCCTGCAATTTCCTTTAAGCCTATCATTTAGTCTTTAGCTCTCTGAGACAGCTTGGTTTGCTTATTTCATATCAGAAAGGTCCTGTAGTATTTGTCTTCAATGGCTGGGTTGCTTCACTCAACATAATATTCTCAAGATTCATCCATGTTATCACATGTGTTTGTAGTGTATTCGTCTTAAAGCTGAGTAGTATTCCATTGTATGTATATACCACATTTTATTCATCCATTCATCTGTTTATGGACATTTGGGTTGTTTCCAACTTTTGGCAATAGTGAACAAGGCTGCTATGAACATTGGTTTGCATATATCTCTTTGTGTCCTTGTTTTCAGTTCTATTTGGTATATACCCAGCAGTGGAGTTGCTGGGTCATATGGCAAATCTATAGCAAGTTTTTTGAGAAACCTCCAAACTGTCATCCAGAATGGCTGTATCCTTCTGCATTCAATTGGGGCGTTTTTAATGACCGATTCTATCTCCTTACTTGTGATTGGTTTGTTGTGATTATCAGTTTCTTCTTTCATCAATGTAGGCTGCTTATGTGTTTTTAGGAATTTGTCCATTTCCTCTAAATGTCCTTCTTGTTGGAATATAGTTTTGAAAGTATCCTCTTATGATAGTTTTTTTTATGTGGGTTCAGTGGTGATATCTCCTTTCTCATTTCATATTTGTGTATTTGCATCTTCTCTCTTTTTTTTCTTTGTTAGTCTAGCCTAGGGTTTGTCAATTTTTTTTATTTTCTCGAAGAACCACGTCTTGGTTTTGTTTAACTTTTTCACGTGCTTTCTTAATTTCTATTTCGTTTAGTTCTGTGCTGATCTTTGTTATTTCTTTCTTTATTCTTACCTTGATTTAGTTTGTTGTTGTTGTTGTTTTTTTTTGCTGATTCCTACATGTTTGCTGCTGGTTCTTCAATTTACCTCTTTCTTCTTTTTTGATGTATGAATTTATGGCTATTAATTTCCCTCTCTGTACTACTTTTGCTGCATTGCATAAGTCTGGATATGTTGTGTTATCATTTTCATTAGTTTCAAGGTAGTTATTAATTTCTTTTGAGATTTTCTCCTTATCCCACTGTCTTTCTAAGGTTATGTTGTTTAACTTCCAAAATTTGGTGCCAAATCTGGGTCTCTGGCCCTTGTAGATTCCAAGGTTCATTCCAGTGTGGTCAGAGAAATTATTTTGTGTGATTTCAATCTTTTTCAATTTCTTGAGGCTCTTTCTGTGGCCTAGCATATGGTCTATCTTGCAGAATGATCCATGTGCCCTTCAGAAGAATGTATATCCTGATGTATTTGGGTGTAATGTTGTGTATATGGCTATTCAGTCCAGTTCCTCTAATATATTGTTCAAAATATTTGTTCATTGATTCTCTTTTGAGATGTTCTGTCCAAAGTTGATAGTGGTGTATTATAGTTGCAGGATTATTTTATATATCCTGATATTAAATACTTTTAAGTTGTAGTTTCCAAACATTTTCTCCCATTCTGTAAGCTGCATTTGTCATTTGCAGTTTCATGAGGAAGTCTTTTGTTTCAGAAAAAATTTTAATTTTGATGAAGTCACATTTATCTCTTTTTTCAATTTTGGTGCTCATGCTTTTGGGGAAAAGGCTTAGGAACCATTGTCAACACATATTCCATAAGTCCATTCCCTATCATGTTTTCATATTTTGGTCCTTTTATTAAGTTCTTTATTTTATTTGGAATTAATTTTTATGCATGGTGTGATATAGGGGTCTACTTTCTTTCTTTTGCATGTAAATATCAAGGTTGTCCAGGCCATTTGTTGAGGAGAATATCCTTTCATCCGTGAGTTTACTTGGTACCCTTGTCATAAATTATTCTGCCATATTGTTGGGAGATTTTCTGAACTCTCTTTTGGATTTTACTGGTCTGTATGTCTGATCTTATGTCATTATTATGCTGTTTGCTTACTGTAGCTTTTTTAACATTTTCAAATCTGGAATTATGTGTCTTCCAACTTCCTTCTTTTTCAAGATGGTTTTGGCTGTACATGGTTCCTTGCCTTTCCATATAAATTTGATGATTGGCTTTCCATTTCCCTCAGAAAATTCTTGAATTACTGAAATATGAATTCTTGCTTTTATTTTCCTTATTTCTCTGTTTTCCACATTTCAGTTATCAAATGTCTAGCACTGTAGAAAGAGACTGCTGTGATTATAAATTTAATTTCATGAAAATTCAGAAAATGTGCAGAACTCAGTAAGAGTAACTGGACATTTCTCAAACTTCATGTACACCCTACTATGAATTTTAGGGAATATTTTATCTAAGAATCAACAATATTTACCACATGGCATTTAGAATTCCATGTGATTATCATAAACTGTATATCACTGTGACATTATGAAAAGATATGATTTTTAGCCTTTTATCTTGTTAAGTTCAAATACCTACGCAAGTTTATCATTTCCAGGTTTTTTTCACAATCTAGAACCACATTGTATTATCACATATGTAATTTATGCATAATTAAAACTGCATATTTCTTTCATTGACCATGTCAATACTAGGAGCCATGTCTTATTCATTCCATATCATGATGCCGTGTATAATTCCTGGCACCGCAGGTGTTGATCAGTGAATATTTATTTAATTTTATTGACTGTATGAACATTAGCTTTTCCAATCATTCACATGTGGAAATCAGAATTCAGGTAATTACACTAAATTAAAACCTATCTTAGTTTTGCTTACCTTTCATATGTTTACTTTAGATTTTTGGGAAACAGGAAAATAAAAAAATTTCTTTTATAAGAGTAAAATTTTCTAAATTAATCTGAAAATATGGTGTTTATATTTGAATAAAAAGATGAAATAGTGACCTAATATTTTTGACATGTGAATTTTTATATAGATAATCATACTCAGGCAGGCTAGTTTAGGGATTGAGAAGACATATCTAAATCCTGGCAGAAAAACATGGCTGTGAAACACATGGCTATGATTCAACCTGGAAATCCCCTGAGAGAAAGACCCCAGAAAAAGGCTGCTGGAAGGAACTCATGAGACTCCCCCATTTAGAATGGGATTTCATCCAGGAACAAGGAAATATCCCAGATATTCCCAAGGGACCTTTTCATTGCTCCCCCTCCGGAGAATTGAGAGCTTGAGTAATCAATCAAAACAGCAAACAGCTGGGAACACTTTCGCAATCATTAACAGGAGGAAGAATAATTAATGGTTTAAAAATAGCCACATAAGAAAAACACTGTCTCTCTCTGCCTGGAGCAGCCTGCATGTATACCTGGGAACCCATAATCCATTATTTTATTCCATTTCGATTCTCTTCTCTCATTTCCTTAATATCCTACTGGCCTATCTATATGGGCATGTTCTTTAATTTTTTTTAAGTCCTAGAGGAATTCCGGTAACAATACAAATACATCAATATGAGACATATACAATAATTTGTGCTAATTTTCCCAATACTTTTCTAAATTGTTACTATATGATTAGTAAGGTTAACCCATTTTTAGCCACCCTTTAAATGTTAATCCAATTTGTTCAGTTATTTCTGATTTTAAGTTCAGCAAGAACAGCTGAAGTTGCTGAATAGGTAAGGATTTTTTCCATGATGATGTTCAAAGGAGTTTTTAACTTCTAAGTCTCAAACATACAAATTGGCCCACTGCTTTGAATATTACACAGAATTTGTCTATTGTTCTTTCTTTTGTACAGAGATAATATGAGGGTTAGCTTTCATTCCTAAAATCATATGGGAGAGGAGGTTTGTCTCTACAGTGCTAGAATGTTGTATAAGGTTATCTTCTGTGTGTGTTTTTTAAAATGAAATCAGTACCAGATATTGATGTACAATTCAAATCCTTGATGGCAGGTGACCCTGACACTCAAAGCAGGGAATGATAATTTCTACTTAAGCCATATTTCTAACTTACTTTGATGCTGAATCTTGTTTTTCTCCACTTAATTGTGTGAGGAGGAAGAACCTGAACTAGTTTTCTACTAATGCCTTCAGAAGTAAAAGTGAGAATTCTCTGACTTTAATTAGTAGGCAACAGAATATTGGTGGTTCCTGTGTTTTCACCATTACTTCAATACACCATTACTCCATTTCACCATTACACCATTATTGATTATTCTAATCAATAATCAAGGATCATTGATTATCATTTAAACAAATAATCTTCAAACTTTATTTGTGAACAATAATCAATCACCTAAGAAATCTTTTATTATGCAGATTCCAAGGCCCCACCTTTGCAGATTCTTATGCAGATTGCAGTATTTGAAATTGGGGTCTAGCTCTGACCTCAGAAAGGGTTTGTAAGTGATTTTTAAAAATTGAGATGTGATTTACATACCATAGAATTCACCCCCTTAAAATGTACAATTCAGTGTTTTTAGTATACTGAGAGTTGTGCAACCATCATCACAAACTAATTTTAGAATATTTTCATCATCTCCCAGAAGAAATCTTATACCCATTAGAAGTTACTCCTTCTTCCCTCTAATTTGCCCACACCCAAAGCTCCAGGAATCACTAATCTGCTTTCTGTCTCTATGGATTTATGTATTCTGGACATTTCTTATAAATAGTATTATGCAACACATGACGTTTTGTCTTCTTCTTTGCATAAGTTTTAAGATGTTCATCCTGTATTTACATGTATCATAATGTCATTCCTCATTAGTGCCCAACAATACTCCATTTTATGAATATGTCACACTTTATTTATCAATTCATCTGTTTATGGACATCTGGGTTATTTTCATTTTGGCTTTTATGAATAATACTACTATGAATGTTCATGTACAAGTTTCTCAATTTAGTTAACCTGAGGATTTTACTAAATTGAGGGAATTTTCTAGGTAACTATTTGTGGACAATAAGGAAATGATGCTTGGAATGACTCAAAAAAGAATTGCTAACATTTGGTGAGGGTTAAATTCTTTCAGGGGAATTTGATCACAGAATAGTTTGCATTTCTGTGGCAGCTGGAAAAGATAAAACAGACTGACTAAAGAATGTAACTTTTTATCCTCATTAATATAACAAATAGAGAAATGAGTGACTATAAGACAAAAACCAGACCCCCATATAGTGTCTGATCTCATCTGCCTTCTGATATGCTCAGTAGCATAATTAGTTATAGTTGTTTTCAAAGAATGGTAAGAAAATCCAGTTTGATAAATGCATTTAACTTAACCAGTTCATTGTGTTAAACAATATCAAAATTCTTAACAGGAAACTGATTTCTTAGAACAGGAGGTGAACCTAGAAGTAAAGAAATAAAAGAAGAAATGCTGTTATGTTTCTTTTTTTCTCACTGCAATTCCTGAAATTGCAGTATGTAATAGCCACAGAACCTAAGCGACACTGTGCTTTTTGTTCAACTCTGCCCTTCAGCTCTTCCTTGTTCCATATATGTAGCTTATATATACCTTTCTGGATCAAATCATGCCTTGCTATTCAACCTTGAAAAGAGCTTTTTAAATGGTTCAATGGAATAACTTACAATGAGAATCTGAATATCCACGTAGATTTCAGTCCCAGAATGATCTAATCCTCAGGAATCTAGGCTTTATTATTTTTCCTATAATTTAAAAGAGCCCTAATAGTGAGTTTGATTTCTTGGGGTCTTTGTCAAATATGTTTATAAAGAGCCACAGAATCAACCATTTTTTATTGTCTTTTTCAAAAAACGATAAATAGAATACACAAAATGTTACATTAAAATATAAAAGAGATTCCCATATAACCCATACCACACCCCCCACTCATCCCATATCAATCACCTCTTTCATCAGTGTGGCACATTCATTGGGTCTCCACTCACTGATGGAACATAGAATGACAAGATGAGCAGTCACACACTCCCTAGAAGCCTGCCTCAGGTGCATCTTGTGCCAGATTCTCCCTGTCAAAGACATTAAACAAGTAACCCCTCCATATTATATTTTCTAAAGAGTTTCCTCAACGTTATAATTTGACAATCTCCTGAGCTCACCTTCTCCCCCAATTCCATGGTCCATCTCACACATCTTACCAGCCCTAGACCTTCTCAAGCCTGGAAAGGCCCACCCAAGAGTATCCCTATCCCCATCTTATTCCTTTACTGGACAACTACTTACCTTCAATTTATCACAGATCTCAGCCTTGTAAGCATCACCTCAAAACCTTCCTCTCCCCACTTATTTCCTATAGGCCTATCATCCAGTCTCTAGCTCTCTGAGACAACTTGAAGGGGTGTTGGCAGAAATAATGGCTGAAAACTTCCCAAACCCTATTGAGCGAGAGCCATGTACATGTCCAGGAAGTGCAACTCACCCCAAAGAGCATAAATCCCAACAGGCCTATCCCAATACCTATACTTGTCAATTTATCCAATGCTCAAGACAGAGAGAAAATATTGAAGGCAGCAAGAGAAAAGAGAACCATCACATACAAGGAAAGTTCAATAAGATTAAGTGCTGTTCTCTCATCTGAAACCATGAACATAATAAATCAGTGGTGTGGCATAGTCAAGCTACTAAAAGAAAAGAATTCCAGCCAAGAATACTCTGTCCAGCAAAGCTGGTATTCAAACAGAATGGGGATTTCAAAATATTCACAGATATGCATAAACATAAAGAGTATGTCAATAAGAAACCTGCCCTTCAAGAAATACTAACTGGAGTTCTACAGTTGAAAGTAAAAGACAGGAGAAATAGCATTAGGGAAGAGTGTAAGAACAGCTGAAAAGACAAAAAGAGAAACAAAACAATATATGACATACACAAATCCAAAGAAATTATGGCTAATGTAATTCCTTGACAGTAATAACATTGTATATTGGATTAATCTCACCAGTCAAGAGACACAGATTGGCAGAATGGATAAGGAAATATTACCAATCTATATGCTGTCTACAAGAAACTCACCTGAAAACCCAGGGATTCAAGGAAGATGAAAGTGAAAGGCTAGAATCAACCATTTTAAGTCAATCTTTCATTAAACACCTTATCTGATTGCAAGACAGCCATTTAGGCTGACTACAAAAAACTGATTCACTTGTCAAATATACCAAATAAATTTTTAAAAATATATCATTTTAAGTAATATTAGCCTATTTTTAGGTTATTTCCAAAGCCTTGTTTATAATTCTTTTATAGGCAAAAGCAGGCTATGAGGATCTAATTTTTTTTCAACTGATGAGATATTAGTAAGAAGGTAGATACTTGTTCTGCTTATTTATCAATGTGATATACAAAGGAGATTAAGACTTGCATCTTGGGTGGCAGACTTGGCCCAGTGGTTAGGGCATCCGTCTACCACATGGGAGGTCCACGGTTCAAACCCCTGGCCTCCTTGACCTGTGTGAGCTGGTCCATGCACAGTGCTGATGCGCACAAGGAGTGCCCTGCCACCCAGGGGTGTCCCCCGCTTAGGGGAGCCCCACGCGCAAGGACTGTGCCCCATAAGGAGAGCCGCCCAGTGAGAAAGGAAGTGCAGCCTGCCCAGGAATGGTGCCACCCACACGGAGAGCTGACACAAGATGATGCAACAAAAATAAACACAGATTCCCATGCTGCTGACAACAACGGAAATGGACAAAGAAGACGCAGCAAATAGACACAGAGAACAGACAACCGGGGTGGGGGAGGAAGGGGAGAGAAATAAATAAATAAATCTTAAAAAAAAAAATGAGTCTTGTCCCAAAGAGACTATATTCTGGTTGAGGAACATGGCATATGCATTAAAAAGTTTGAGAGTATCATAATATATTCCACTATCTCTCCAAAGCTATTCAGAATAGGAGTTATAATTTGGCTCCAATAGTAAAAGATTACATCATGGACAATGTATAGGGCTGTGATAAAGCTAGAAGATTTGTATAGGGTCAGAGGGAATGAAAATCCAAGAAGAGTTTGGACTTAACAGCGGGTTTGTAGCCATTGCAAGTTCTTGAGGGGAGTGTGGGTTTGTTTTCTCATATGTATTGATTCTGTTGCATGAAAATCCTTAAGCCATGAAAGCAATGTGTACCATGAAAAGAAGTGATTAGTCTGGAATCTGTTCAAAAAACAAATCTAAGAAGGGATCATATTGAGATCAGGAAGATCAACTAAGAAGAAATCTGTAATAGTAATGTAAGAGATTATGTGGACAGGATAACCGAAGGGGAAACAGAGAGAAAGAAATCAATATACTTGTCAAATTTCAAAGAAAAATGTATATTATCTGTTTGCTAATTGTGTACTGGGTATAAAATAGTTGAGTGATCTAGAGATTCCTGTAGTATAGAGTGCCAATGACTAGAAGACTCTTGGTAACAACTCACACATACAGAAGTTGTGTTGCAAGAATAAAGTGAATGGTGGTGGTAGAGTGTCATGGTTTTTATTTGCTGTCCATTTTAGGTATCATTACCCCATAAGAGACAGAAAAGGATCAAACATTTTGAGTATTCTGAAAGATTAAAAATTGGAATAAAAGCCTTGCAGTTGGTGAGTACTTTTATTGTTATTTAATTGGATTCAATTCCTCATATATTTTTTGAGTAACAATTATGTGCTTAGCACTAGAAGAATGAGAACAACTTCATGGAGATTGCAAGAACATAAACAGGTTTTTTACTTTTAGAAGTAAATTCAATTGAAGATTGTCTGATAATTCCAACAGAAGAGATACATAGTGTACTAATGGAGCAGATAATGAATGCTGTTTATCCCAGACTTGAGATGTTGGAAGGAGAAGTGACATTTAAAGTGGAACCTATATGTTCTAATTTGCTAAATGAGAATCAAAGAGATGAACCACAGAAGCAACACCCTTCATTGTGCTCCAGAGAGAAAAGAAAACATGATTATTCAAACAACTAAAAGAATTAGTATTCTAAGTGAGTAAATTTGTAGAAATATTGCCAAAGAATTAAGCTTGGGCAAGCGAACAAAGAACTTTATAGAGCCATGCCAAGGACTTTGAACTCAATCCTAATTGGCTTTAGGAAGCAGCTGAAGGGTTCAAGTACAAGCACAATATAATCAGGTTTGTACTTTCGAAAATCATTCTTAGTGCACATTGACAGGGCTAAGATTGATGTTGATCAATTATGATATTGCCATACTAGTCAGGAGACATTTGGTCCCATTTGAGATGGAGAGGTGTGGATGGACCCAATAGAAATATAGGAGGTGTAATTCACAGTTCTTGGTAATTAGTTGGTAGGAGGAGTTTGGGGGACAGAGAATCATCAAGAATGACTCCAAGGTTTTTGGCTAGGATCACTGAATGGAATGATAAAGGAAACATTGGTTGAACAGCAGTTTGGAGAATATAATATGATGCATTCAATTTTTTACATGTTGGTTTTGAGGTGTCTACTGGACAGACAAAGCTCAGATAGAATTCATCTCATCATGTGGCTGCTAAGAAGAATTTAGGACTGGGTCTGCAACTGACCATCATAGGAAAACTTTTTTTCAATTGGAAAACACCCACAAGTGGCAAAACAAGGTATGTGGCATGTGTATATCAGATCCACCAGTCTCAAATCTATTTTTTATAGCATAATGTTATCATCAAGTAAAAAATTAGCATCGAGTGATGTGCAATTGTCTAAATGTTTCCCAAGTTCAGGAGAGAGATTTATACTGGAGACAGGGATTTTGGAGACACCAAATATTCATTAATTAAATCCATGGGAGAAATGAGATTTCCCTAGTTGGAGAAGAGTAGGATGGAGACCTGAGGACAAATTCCTGAGCAATATAGATGTGTAAGGACTGGTCTAACAAGAAACTGAGAAGTGAATATGGGGTCCAGCAATGAAATAAGACTACAATTTCAGGAAGCAGTAGCAAAGGGCTTTTCTAGATGGAGGAAACAAGTGATTGAGAGAAAAGGCGCCAATAGAGAGGAATAAAGTAAAGATGAGGCTAAGGATTGATAAATGCTAGAGTATGGTCCTTTAGGAAGAAGGACAGCAGCAGAGGTGTGAAACCCTGCTTTTTATCTATTATTTCATGTAATTCTCACAGCAATTCAATGAGGGAAGTTCACAAATAATGAACTGGAGAATTGGGGAATTTAAATAACTTGCTCAAGGTTATATCACAAGCCATTAAGAAGCAGTCAGATTTTGAGCCCATTGTTTGATCCGAAGTCAATTTGTTAACCACTATACACATGATTACTTGGTATGATAGGTATAGACTATCACACAAATCTTATGTACCTTGAAAATAATTTCTTCTAAAAGTGCATTTGTTAGTACACTAAAATTTGCGTTCATCTTATATAAGCTTACCAAGGGCGCATCACTCAATGCTAACTTTTTTTCAATTTATTTTTATTTATTTTTTAATGTTACATTAAAAAAAATAGGGTCCCCATATACCCCCACCCTCCTCAACCCACTCCTCCCATATCAACAACCTCTTTCATCATTGTAGCACATTCATTGCATTTGGTGAATACATTTTTGAGCACTGCTGCACCACATGGATAGTGGTTTACATTGTAGTGTACACTCTCACCCAGTCCAACCAGTGGGCCATGGCAGGACCTACAATGTCCAGCAACTGTCCTGGCAGTACCACCCAGGACAACTCCAAGTCCTGAAAATGCCCCCACATCATATCTCTTCTTCCCTCTCCCTCCCCTCCCCAGCTACCAGGGCCACTTTCTCCACATATGCTACATTTTCCTCCATTACTAATCACAGTAGTTCCAGAATAGAATATCAGTACGTCCACTCTAATCCATACTCTATTCCTCCATCCTTTGTACCATGGGATTACTATGTCCACTCGACCTCTATATCAAGAGGGGGCTTAGATTCCACATCTATGATGGGTACAATTCTTTTGCTTGCAATTGTAGGTACTCTTGGCTCCCTGGTGTGGTGGTTGACCTTCTTCACCTCTCTGTTAGCTGGCTGGAGTAAGTTCATTAAACCAGAGGGTAGGATTTGCTGGTCTGTTGAGGCTTAGGGCCTGGCTATCACAGGGACAATCCAGATATTCAGGTCCCCTGAGCATACACCAAACCACATGCCAACCACAGGTCCAGTAAATGTCCCAGGAGAGGCTTGTGAAGAAAGATCACATCTGAGTTCAACTTCATCACCCTCAGCAGCACAAACTCCAAAGTAGGGCCAACTGACATGGCACTGAACTCTATCTGCCATGACCATAGAACCTGTGGGTCTCTGTCACCCTCAGAACCCATACCTTGGTTTGTATCTTCTGGCTGTCTCTGGTACCCTGCTGAGGTGTGCATAAGAGCGACCCCTCTGATGACCTTCCAGCTCTTTTTTGGAGACTCATAGCCATATAAACTCTTTTGTCCTTTCCATTTCCCACTTTTATTCAAGGTCAAAAAGCATTTTTGACACCTGATATTTCATGTAGGCTGAGATATTCTGCTGGTCTGAGTTGACCCTTTTATTCGAGGTCGTTTTCTCATTACATCATCAGTTGGTACTTGGTAGTAATCCCTTGGTGCCAGAGAATCTCAACCCCGGGACTCATGTCCAATGCTAACTTTTGATCGGAGGATAACATTGTCCTATAGAAAACAGGCTTGCATCAGGTGGATTTGATATGTGCATGCCAACATGCCATGTTTTGTGACTTGTGGGTATCTTCCATTTGAAAAAAAAAGTTTTCATATGATAGTCAGTTGCAGACCCATTCTCAAATTATATTTAACATCCACATGAGAAGACCATTTCTTTCTGAGTTTTGAAATACAGGTGGACTTCTGCACTGATACCATCCATCATGCAAACTCTCCAAGTGTCCTCTTCCACTCACTAAGTAGGAGCCCAAACTACAAAAAAGAAAAAAAAAATTAGTCCTGGTCAATAAGGCCTTAGTGAATTGTGTTGTTTTAGTGGTTGTTTTGCTTGCTTGTTTTCTTTTTGCTAATTTTGAGTCATTGCAACTGGGAACTTCTTTGTAAGACTGAGTCAACTGAATAAAATAAAATAAGTTTAATTCTTGATAGGAATGAGTAGCTTTTTCCAAGAAACCTTGCTACCATTTTGAACATTCTTCCCATTTGTGTTCCTCTGAAAATCAGTATGATTTATTGTGAGCAAAGCAGTATAGGTTTCATAGCCTCTTCTGAAAGGTATCAAGGATGAAAAACTCATCCCAGTTTGCCAGGTACTGTCCTGATATTAAAACTGAAATCCCATATCTTGGCAAACTCCTCAGTTCTTCTCAACCAGAATATTTTTCACCCTCAATAGATCCAAAACTTAGTAACAAATTGCTAGAATGTGAAGGCTAATATAACTAATATTGCTAATTGAGTTTCAACCAGAATAAGGTTTGGTATCAGGATTCACATTAGTAAATATTCATCAGTTTTTGACTCTCATCTCTTATTTTAAGGAAGATGTTTTGTGAAACAGTAATATTCAATAGAACCCTGATATTAACTTAATAGTTTGCTGTGTGTGGAATCCCTCACAAGATGCAATTTGTCAGCAAGCACTGAACTTCATACCGTAATACAGTGGTTCTCAATCCTGCCTGTCTCTTAAAATTATGTGCAGAGCTTCAAAAAATCTGGATACCCAACCACTGTACCAGACTAATTAAATCAGTATCTTTGGGTGGGATCTATACATCCGCATTTTTACAGTACCTTCAGTGATTACACACTTTTTTCTTTTATGTGAATATGGCTGGGCTTCTGAAAGGATTAGACTGTTAGCTGTCTATGATTTCAAGTCTCTTAAGAGGGTCTCTGCTGCCACACCACCCACATATTATATCACATTATTCAAAAGGCCACCATTGTAGACCTAACATCTTCCTCTGAAGTTATAATAGAAAAAGCAGAAAACAATAACTATCAAGTTTTTGAAGTTTTTTTTCTTGTCTAGAGCCCCTAATTGAATTGTTTAGGAAGGATAGCCCACCTTATATTTGCATCTGTTCCGTAAGATGAAAGACTACATGAGGGAAAACATAGGAAATTTAAAAAGCATTACAATGGACAGTCTTAATATCTAAATTAGAGGTGCTTTTATACTGAGCAAAGCCCCAATGAAATTGGACATTTGGTGTTAGGAAAACCAAGAGGGAGAAAATGGTTGCTTCATGGAAGACAAGGGGGAAGCTCCCAAAGACCTCAGCTACCTCACAAAAGGCCAATATTGGGATTCAAAGGCCAATCTTGGGATGTGAGGTATAGAGGGCACTAGAACCCAATAGTTAAACTGCCTAAGTGTCCTGGCTACTTCTTTGCTATATCTGGGACACAATGACACAACATAATAGCACTCAAATTCTGGGGGTTGGCTTGGTCTTTACCGGTACATGTGCCAGCCAATTAATATATATAATACGATAGGTATGATACTCTAAGAGGTAATCATATATTCTGATAGTAGTAGCATAAAAGCAGTTCCCATATAAACAGAGTTGTGGAGAGAAGAAAGAAAGCTTAAAGGAGCAGTAGCAAGGAATAAACTCAATATGCATAAATTCCCCATGGCTCCGCATTCTTTTATCTTTGCAAAGGTCCTTGGTGCCCCCACTCTGACTGAGGAACCAGGCTCAGACCCCAACAGAGGGTTATTTGTCTGTGACATCTGTCAACTCATTAATCATGAGCATTGATTCCACTGATCTGGTTGGCTAGACAGGGTGTCCCCTTCCTACCTCACTGCTCCATGTGTCCTTCCCAAAGCTGCATGATTGGTTGAAGAATCTGATCTGCCCACTAGAGAAGAAGCATTCTTTCCTCAAGTTTATAGGAATAACTGCACTCCCCAGCTAGATCCTCCAAACAAGTTCACAAGGTCCATTTGTAGAATAAGGTAGGGTAATCAATCTTTCAATACTTGAGATACATTCAAATGAGGTGTTCTATGTGGCAGTCTGTCTTTCTTGAAAAGAAAAAAAAAGGAAGGAAGGAAGGAAGGAATGAGAAACTTTGAAATGAGGTCAGGCTTTAAATATAAGATCCAGCTGCTTTTCTGGAGGAGCTTTTAGGGTCAATTATTCATAGGTAACCTATTTAAGAGTCTTAAATTAGGTTTGTATATACCTCACAGTCTACCTCTTCAATAACATTAAAGTAAGTGGAACTGGCAGAGGAAAAGTAGGGCTCCAAAATATTCATCTCTTGCACCAAAATGAGCTCATTTCTTATTTTCCAGATCAGAAGGTATGGCAAGAAACAGTTTCCCACTGTTTACCTCCCTGGTTCAGTAATTACTGAACAGTGATTGAGGCCAGGGTTTCCTCTAAGCACCCTACAGATGACAGAATTGGGATGATCACTCTGACTAATAATGTCACTCCCAAAATATCTTCCCCAATAGTTTTCAAGGTGCCTGAAGTTCTGCCATGTGAAAAACATTCTTTCAAGTATTGAAAACTTGTTGGTATTAAAGAAGTTCTTGTTAACTGACATAGGTAATACCTTATGCTAGTAATTCCTAGTCAGGATACAATATCATGGTTTTATCTCCAAGATGGCTACCTCTGCCTTGCCCCATAACTTTCCATTTTCTAGCTTTTCCTTTCCTGTCCTCATTCTCTCTTTTATGTTACACCCCCTCAATATTATGGTAACTTTAAGAATTGAGAAAGGAAATGTAACTTCTCTATCTCACACATATACTCACACAGAGATAGTGATAGATAGCCATAGCCATAGAGATAGACAAAGAGATAGATATCGACATAGGAAACCCCTGCCGTCAGGCTTATCTCCAAAAGCTTGTTAAGAATTACTTGACTGCTAGCTGACAACAGGATAAGTAATAGATCGGAGGAGGTAGTCACAATGAGAGAAATACTATTTTGGGTATGGAACTGAATGACTGACTATATCTTGGGTCACTGATTTTTCCAGTTGGTGGGATAGGCTAGGAATCAAATGTTACATATACAAATAAAAAGCATTTAGGCAGCGGTGGACTTGGCCCAGTGTTTAGGGTGTCTGTCTACCACATGGGAGTTCCGCGGTTCAAACCCCAGGCCTCCTTGACCCATGTGGAGCTGACCCATGCACCGTGCTGATGCGCACAAGGAGTGCCATGCCGAGCAGGGGTGTCCCCCGCATAGGGAAGCCCCACATGCAAGGAGTGTGCCCCATAAGGAGAGCCACCCATCGTGAAAGAAAGTGCAGCCTGCCCAGGAATGGTGCTGCCCGCACGGAGAGCTGACAAAGATGATGTAACAAAAAGAAATACAGATTCCCCTGCTGCTGACAACAGAAGCAGACAAAGAAAAAGACGCAGCAAATAGACACAGAGAACAGACAACTAGGGTGTGTGGGGGGGGAAGAGTAGAGAAATAAATAAATAAATAAATAAATAAAATAAATAGAGCATTCAGGCAACTATGCATAAACTGATTATTTTCATCTAAACTTACAATTTTATTGAAATCAAATTCCTTTTAGTATTTCCTTATTAACTTTTTTCTTTCATTATAGAAATCATGACTTTTTACAGAACAATCATGCATAAAATGCAGGCTTCCCTTTTACCCTAATAATAACAACTTACATTGTATGGTACCCATCTTACAACTGATGAAAGCACTTTTTAAAAAATCATTATACTACAACCTATAGTCTATTGTTTTAACTATTGTTCCTGTTTGTGTTGTGAAGTTCCATGGATTTTTAAAAAATATTCTAATAACATATATATAATCCAACATTTCCCTTATGTACCACCTTGAAAACAGCACTCATTGCTTTTAAATATGTTCACAATATTGTGCTATCATCACCACCATCCATTACCAAAACTTCTCCATCATCCCAAATAGAAATTATGTAAATTTTAAGCCCTAACTCCCTCTTCCTATTCTCTACCCCCAACCCATCTCCTTGTAATTTATATTCTGGGTTCTCAGTCTATAAATTTGCTTATTCTAATTACCTTATATCAGTGAGATCATACAATATTTTCCGATTTGTGTCTGGCTCATTTTCACTCAGCATGATATCTTCAAAGATCATTCCTGTTGTCAGTTTTATCCGATCTTCCTTCTTTATGACTGTGTAATTGTCCATTGCTTGCATATACCACATTTTATTTATCCATTCATCAGTTGATGAACAGTTGGGCTACTTCTATCTTTTGGAAATTGTGAATAATGCAGCTATGAAAATCAGTATAGATATATTAATACCTGATTGAGTCCCTGCTTTCAGTTCTTTTGGATATGGATCTAGAAGTGGAATTGTCAGGTCATGTGGCAATTATAGTCTTCACTTTCTGAGGAACTGGCAAACTATCTTCCATAGCAGCTGCACAACTTTACATTCCTTCCAATTACAAGTGCTCCTATTTCTCCACAATCTCTCCAACACCTGTAATTTTCCTTTATTTAAAAAAATAGTAGCTATTCTAATGGGTGAGAAATGGTATCTCATTGTGGTTTTAAGTTTCAATTTCCTAATGACTAATGATGTTTAGCATCTTTTCATGTGTGTTTTTGGCCATTTGTATACCTTCTTTGGAGAAATGTCTAATCAACTCTTTAGTCCATTTTTAAATTCGGTTTTTGTCTTTTTTTTCTTAAGTTGCTGGATTTCCTTACATATGCTGAATAATAAACCCTTATTAGATGTGTGGTTTGCAAATATTTTCTACCATTGTGTAGGTCATCATTTTATGTTCAGAATACAGTCCTTTGAGGACCAAAAATTTTAATTTTGATAAGGTCCCATTCATCTGCTTTTTTCTTTTGTTGCTTGTGCTCTGGCTATAAAGACTAAGAAACCATTGCATAACACACAAGATCCTGAAGATGTTTCCCTACATATTCTACTAGGAGTTTGATAACTCTGGCTCTTATATTTAGGTCTGTGATACATTTTGAGTTGATTTTTGAAAAAGGTATGAGGTAGGGGTCCTCCTCTTTTTTTTTTTTTAGATGGTCTAGTTTTACAAGCAAAATTTTTGAAGAGATTGTTCTTTCACAATTGAGTGGTTATTGCCATCTTCTCAAAAATACGTTGGTCTTAAATGTGAGGTTTGATTTTTGAGCAATCTATTCAAGTCTACTGGTCCATATATCTGTCCTTGTGCCAATACCATACTAGTTTTACTGTGGCTTTCAATAAGTTTTAAGATCTGGAAGTGTGAGTCCTTCAACTCGATTCTTCTTTTCAAGATTGCTTTGGCTGATCAAGGCATCTTACCATCCCATATACATTTTTTTAAGGACTTTTTTCTGATTTATTTTATGTTTCATTTATTTCTTTCCCCTTCCCCCTTCCTCGTTGTCTGCTCTCTGTGTCCATTCACTGTGTGTTCTTCTGTGTCCACTTGCATTCTTGTCAGGGGCACTGGGAATCTGTGTCTCTTTTTGTTGCATCATCTTGCTGTGTCAGCTCTGTGTGTGTGTGGTGCCACTCCTGGGCAGGCTTTGCTTTTTTTTTTGTGCAGGGCGGCTTTCCATGGGGGGTGCACTCCTTGCACTTGGGGCTCCCCTACATGGGGGACACCTCTACATGGCACAGCACTCCTTGTGTGCATCAGCACTGCATGTGGGCCAGCTCACCACATGGGTCCAGAGACCCTGGGTTTGAACCCTGGACCTCCCATATGGTAGGGGTACACTCTATCAGTTGAGCCAAATCTGCTTCCCTGATTCTTTTTTTTTTTACAATTTATTTATTTATTTTATTTCACTACCATTCCCCCCCCACCCCAGTTGTCTGTTCTCTGTGTCTATCTGCTGCGTGCTCTTTTTGTCTGCTTCTATTGTTGTCAGCAGCACGGGAATCTGTGTTTCTTTTTGTTGCTTCATCTTGTGTCGGCTTTCTGTGTGTGCGGTGCCATTCCTGGGCAGGCTGCCCTTTCTTTCGCGATGGGTGGCTCACCTTACAGGGCCCACTCCTTGAGCATGGGGCTCCCCTACAAGGGGACACCCCTGTGTGGAATGGCACTCCTTGCGTGCATCAGCACAGCTCATGGGCCAGCTCCACACGGGCCAAGGAGGACCAGGGTTTGAACTGCAGACCTCCCACGTGGTAGACGTATGCCCTAACCACTGGGCCAAGTCCACTTCCCCTGATTATTTTGTTTGCCAGTGTAAATGGATTGGTTTTCTTGATTTCTTCTTCCAATTATTCATTGCTACTGATTTTTTTGCATGGATCTTGTACCCTATCACTTTACTGAATTCATTTATTAGATCTAGATGTGTTTTTTTTGGTGGATTTTTCAGGATTTTCTGTATGTAGGATCATGTCATTTGCAAATAGGATAAGTTTTACTTCTTTTCCAATTTGGATGCCTTTTATTATTCTTTTCTTATCTCATTGCTCTGGTTATAACTTCCAGTAAAATTTTTTTAACATTTTAATTTTTAAAAAACTTTTATTGAAGTATATTCATTCATACATGAACATACATAAACAAGTGTATATGAAAAGTTGTGAACTTACAAAAAAAGCATGCATAACATCATGCAGGGGTACAATGCATCAACTCACCACCAACACTTTACATTGTTGCAAAAAGTGTTAGAAATTATTAAAGAATATCATCAAAATCTTATTACTAATTTGAATAACAGTGCTGACAGAAAGAATCCTTGTCTTCTTTCTGACCTTGGAGGGAAAGCTTTTTACCATTAAGTATGATGCTATTTGTGGGTTTTTCATTTATGCCCTATTCCTAGTTTTCTAAGTGTTTTTTTTTTCAAGAATGATGCTAGATTTTGTCAAATTCTTTTTCTGTATCATTTGAGAGGATTATGTGATTCCCTTTCATTCTGCTAATGTGGTATATTACATTAATTGATTTTCTTATGTTGAACCACCCTCTTGCAAACCTGAGATAAATACCACTTTATCATTGTGTTTAATTTTTAATGTGTTGTTTCCTTTTTAAAATTTCTATCTCTTTATTGAGATTTTCCTTTTATTCATTTACTCCTTTCCTGATATACTTTAGTTCTACTTTCCTTTATTTCCATGAGCATGTTCACTGTTTTTCCTGGTATCTTTTAGTTCTTTCTCTGCATTTTCCTTCATTTCCTTGAGCACACTAAGATTACACTTTAAAGCAGGGTTTCTCAACCAGGGATCCATGGACCCCATGGATGTTTTTTCCTCAGGAAAGATTTCAGGGTGTCCATGAGCTTGAACTGAAAATTTTTTAAAAAAATTATTATTGTGGAGACATGTTGGCACAGGTGTGATATATTTATTAAATAATACACAGTACAGCATGGATTTAATAAGGGGTAAGTTGTTTTTACCTAACTGGCAAAGGGCTCTATGGAACAGAAAAGTTTAAAAAACCCTGCTTTAAAAACTTTTCCTGTTATGTCCACCATCTGATCTAGTTTTGGGATGTTTTCTGGAAATTTTTCATCTTTCTCTGGATGGGCCATAATTTTCTGTATCACTTTTTTCTTGTAATCTTTCAATGTGTTTTCTACAATTTAATATTTTAAAATATTAACTCTGGGATTTATTTCCTGAGATGTCTGTTTCTTCAGTTTATAACCAGCTGGAGAAATGACAGAGATCTTCTTGAGTGTCAGGAGCTAACACAACAAAGTAAACATAAGCAAAAAACACTTTTCACCATCTTTGCAAATTGGCTTCACATTGCTGGAGCTTTCTCAGAGTTGAACCCTTCTATCAGTATTCAGCCTATATTGAATACAAAGTTCAGTGTCCTCCCTTTCTTTTCTGGGCTTGTCTCTTTTCCAGGGCTTGTGATTGCTAGTGGCCTTATGAGTTTCCTTGTTTGCAGGAGTTTGATTGACTCCTCTACTTCCTAGGAAAGAGACCTTCTCCTTTTCCTGAATGCTCCACTGCAAACCTATTAAAAAGTAAGCTTTTGCCCTAGGCTATCTGCTACAATTGTTTCTTTTTTTGTCTTTACTTTTTAAATTTTACATTCAAAATATATGAGGCCCCCATACACCCCACACCACCCTCACCCCACTCCTCCCCACATAACAACAACCTCCTCCATCATCATGAGACATTCATTGCACTTGATGAATACATCTCTGAACACTGCTGCACCTCATGATTAATAGTCCACACCATAGTCCACACTCTCTGACAGTCCACCCAGTGGGCCATGGGAGGACAAACAATGTCTGGTAACTGTCCCCAAAGCACCACCCAGGACAACTCCAAGTTCCAAAAACACCCCCGCATCTCATCTCTTCCTCCCACTCCCTACCCCCAGCAGCCACCATGGCCACTTTCTCCACACCAATGCCACATTTTCTTCGATTACTAATCACAATAGTTCATGAATAGGATATCAGTAACGCCACTCTAATCCATACTCTATTCCTCCATCCTGTGGACCCTGGAATGGTTGTGTCCACTCCACATCTATATCAAGAGGGGGCTTAGATTCCACATGGGTGCTGGATGCAATTCTCCTGCTTTAAGTTGTAGGCACTCGTGGCTCCCTGGTGTGGTGTTTGACCTTCTTCACCTCCATGTTAGATGAGTGGGGTAAGTCCAATAAACCAGAGTGTAGGAGTTGCAAGTCTGTTGAGGCTCAGGGCCTGGCTATCACATGGTTAGTCCAGAGATTCAGGTCCCCTGGGTATACACTAAACCCCAGCACCAACTACAGATCCGGTAAAAGTAACAGGAGAGGCTTGTGAACAAAGATCACATCTGAGCCCAGCTCCATCACACAGAAACACAAACTCCAAAGTAGGGCCAAATGATATGGCACTGAACTCCATCTGCCATGACCATAGAACCTGTGTGTCTCTGTAGCCCTCAGAAGAACCAATATCTGAGGTTGTATCTACTTTATCTATCTCTGGGACTCTGCTCAGGTGTGCATAAGGGCAACCCCTGTGATAACCTCACAGCTCTTTTTTGAGACTCATAGCCATATAAACTCATTTGTCCTTTCTATTTCCCCTTTTTATTCAGGTCAAAAAGCATTTTTAACTCCTGTTATTATATGGAACAGGGTTTTATGTTGTATATGTGAGAGTACTGTATATTATATATATGAATTACTGTGATCTAAAACTTTTGTGAAGACAAGTTTAATAATTAGGAAAAAAGAAAAAAAAGAAAGGATGTAGACACTGAGGAAGAGATGAAGGAAGTTGCCTTGACAATTTGCATTCAGGGAAACACTTATTGCAGTGATGGAAGGCAAAACTTCCAAAAAAAAGCTTCTGCTTTATTTAATTTTTTGAAAACCCAAATTATTTTTACCTTAATTTGTCTAAATTAATATGTATTCTATATCTAACTTTTAAACTCATCGCTATATTCCATTTTACTATTAATGGAACCTGGCAATATATTGGGTTTCAGTTTTGAAGACGTTTTTGATCACAGAGAGGTTCAACAATGGCAGGGAAAGAATACTGGTGTGGGATGTTATTGACAGGGGACACATGGTTGGCAGGGAGTTCTCCAGGACATATATCCAAGGTACATAAAAATGTTTGTATATGTTCATAGTGGTTACAATTACAAACAAGAACTTAAGGAGTGCTGAGTTCCTAGTCAGGAGAGCTCTATCACAGTCCCTAAAGCAACAGCAGAAATCACCCAAGTGCAACAGCAAAGACCAAACAGAAGGAAGGTCCAACAATGAGCCCTTGATAATAATGACTATGCTTGTAAGCCTGTGCACCTGAAAGAAGAACAAGACCTAGAGCTGCAGGGTGCCTAAGAGTTACCTCCTGAGAGCCTCCATGTTGCTCAAATGTGGCCAGTCTTGAAGCCAAACTCAGTAAGTAAATGTGTTGCCTTCCCCCCAGCATGGGACATGACTCCTGGGGATGAGCCTTCCTGGCACTCAGGGATTACTACCAAGTACCAACTGATGATGTAACTAGAAAATGATCTTGAATAAAAGGGTCAACTTTGTTCAGCAGAATATCTCAGTCTACAATTGTTTCTTATACTGCTTTCTTTGTCTCAAGTTGCTTTTGCTTGGAGGGCAAATACTGGGAGGTATGCACGCTAGAAAGTAATTTCCCAAGTCAGTTTTTCCCAGCTGAAACAAGGCAAGCATCCCACAAAGGGAGTGCTGGCCAACTCCAAACTACCCGCCAGAGGGGATGAGGGAGGGGCTAGGGAAGGATTCAGGATCTTTTTCCAAGGCTCCCCAAAGCTCCACTTTATTGACCTGTTTAGCCAATGCAGCCATTTACTTGTCTCCTGCAGCTCTGAGGCAGCTTGGTGTCTTAAAGTCTCTTATATCAACTTTTTCTGGGGTAAGTTGAAACAAAGGCTGCCCTCAGAGCCAGGTCCCCAATGATCTCTAGTAACAAATCAAAAGCAGTGATCAAATATTGGCCAGGCCCTGCCCCCATTTTAGGGAAGTAGATTTTTATGATGGTTTTTGACACCAGCAAGCTATACCTTGGCCCTGATTCCACAGCTGCTTGCCGTGAGACAGAGTGATGGGTGATGGTAACTTCCATGGTGAGAGAGCAATTTTCTGTTACTTACCATAATTTATCAACCTCTTCTTCCTACTTTTCCCTGAATGCTGTCCATATTCTACTGGACTCTGGAGTTTTGAGATAGTTGATTCAGACATTTCCTGCCTGTTTAATAGTTGTTATCATGCAGGAACCTAATTCTAGATCTTTCTCCTCTGTCATCTTCCCACAATTCCCTAACCTTTTCTTATTAAGAACAAATTCATTTACTTGAATTTCTTATTTGTGTTTCAGCTGAAATTTATCATGTAATAGGCTGTTTGATACCTCTTTACCCATGGGGAAATGATCAGATCACAGGAATACCAACCAATGCAATATTTTTGCTATAGGACTAAAGTGAAATTCCATTTTTACCATTCTTAAATGATAAATTTCAACATTCCTAAAATAATTAGCTTAAAGCAACAAATGCCTAAATCTTCATTACATCCAAAAAACAAGTAGAACTGGAAACACATACAGAATCATTTGAGCATTTTGATAGATTTGTAACCATGAGGGACATAATTCAGGAAAAGTAAAAGTAAATCTTCGGCTTTAAAACCTTTCACTTTAATGGAAATCTTACTGATACTATTAGAACAAGTATGCTCTAAGATAGGGTCTTTTGGTTTTTCAATAGAAGAGAAAAAAACATGGAATCCAAGTAAATAGTGATAATTTTGGAATTTGGGTAGTTTTCAGTAATAACAAACTTTTTTTTGTGCTGGAATAACAAATGAGGGGAAGACCAATTTTGTATTTTACTCCAAATAATTTGGTTTTTTTGGTTGTATCAGGAATGTTGGTTCATAAGCATCCTGAGAATGAGGATTTAGAGAAAAAATGTGCTATGTACATAGAATAAAATGCTGAGTGGGTTTGAATCAAAATTCACCACAGTACAGAAAAAGGTTTGCAAAAGTCTGGTCCCTTTTGCTCACACCTGGCCTAGGCTATGTGTAAGCCTCACATTCAGTAGCTGCATTTAGTTTTCAAAGATCAGGATCATTTTCTCAGCATATACTTCTTGTTAAGTTCCAAAAACTTCCCTTTGAAACCTCCCCTTTTCTCTTTCATCATTCCTAGAAAAGCAGTTTGTTCAGACAACACTGAAAGGGTTCCTCTTTGGTGCTCAGACAAGATATGCCATTGATATATTTTGCAGAGACAGCCAGCTCATAAGTATTTGTCTGTTGGTTTTTTGTACAAAAGTGAACTGCTACTAACCAGACTTCATTATATGTTTTATATAAAATCTGTGTGATGTTTTCAGCATTCACTCAAGGAGAATTTATTGAATTCTTAGTCTTTTCAAGACACTGGGCTAAGCCCTGGGGAATAGGGTGGGGGAGGGGTGGAAGAAGAGAGACTGTTAGAAGTGTAGGAGAAGTAGAAAGATGACCAAACTGCATACCTGCTTTTAGTAACAATAGTTAATATTTATTGAACAGTCATTCCGTGCCAGACACTGTGCTATGGGCTTTACATCAATGAGATCATTTAGACTTTACAACACCATTTGTTCCCCCTTTTATGGATAAGGAAAGTGAAACTCAGAGGTTAAGCCGAAAATCACACAACTAGTGATGAAATCAATGTTTGGCTTATAACATTTACTCCAAATACAGTGCATACAATCCCTAGGCTCTAGTGTCTTTAAGGTTGTAGGGTCTAGGGTGTTGGGGGAAGAAACATATAGAGCTCCCTCCAGTCAAAGGCACACTATGTTACGTACCACAAAAGTTATAGGCCAACTGCTATAGGAGTCCATATTCAGGAGCAATTAATTTCTTAGACCATTTTATGGAGAGAGTAAAAATTGAACTGGTCCTTAAATGGGATGTATTATTTTTGCAGGGAGAGGTGAAGGGAAGGGTATTTCAGGGTAAGGAGTTAAATCACAGAATGACAAAGTACTGTAATTGGAGTATTACAGACATCAGAATAGGGTATGAGAATTTAAAGAAAGGCTGTAAATATTGGCACCCCATTTTGATGCACCTTGAACACCAAATCAAGAGGTAGGAATTTTATTCTTTCTGTAACAGGCAACGGCACATTAATAATGATTTTTGATCAGGCAATTGACATGATAATATCTGTGATTTGGAAAGAGTTTTCTACTGGCAGCTTCGATAATTGAATGGATACCAAATATATTAGAAGCCAAAGATTAAATGTGTGACTTCAGAAATTGTCTAGGTAAGAGAGGACGAGAGCCTGAAATAGGGCATTTCCATGGGCAATGGAGTAGAAGTAACTAACCTAAAATAATTTCACAGAGGGTAATGGCAGGGATTGTTAACTGACTGAGTATAAGAGAGAGGGATTATTTGAAGAGAGAACCAATAATTCTAACCTAATTAGATAAATTTTGTTCCCCTGACTAAAACAGGAACAGAGGATAAAGTGCAAATTGGATGTGAATGATAGATGATGAATGAGGTTATTCCTATGGAGTTAAGCAAAGGGAAGTTGTTAGTCACATCTGAAGCTCAAGGAAACCACAAGGATGTAGATCTTAGTGTCACCCAGAGAGAGAATATAGTTTTAAGAGATGATGTAACTACACAGGGAAAATATTTTTAATAGGAGAAAAATTTCTGTTTCTAGCAATTTGCTACATGTACAGAGAAACTCCTCCCAATAAAGAAAGCCTTAAAAGCTGGATAAAATATTTAAAACATTGTTTTAAATGTGGGGCTGAGCTGATTTTGAGCAAAGGAACAATCAAAGGGCAGGTGATAAAGCCTG
This sequence comes from Dasypus novemcinctus, assembly GCF_030445035.2. Lineage (NCBI taxonomy): Eukaryota > Metazoa > Chordata > Mammalia > Cingulata > Dasypodidae > Dasypus > Dasypus novemcinctus. Next base: position 124,027,066 of record NC_080704.1, on the reverse strand, counting down.
ATTCTATAGAACAATAAAGTCGGAGTTTGTTGGAGGGTATTTGCTTATTTCTTGTGGCCTAGAGTCTGGGTATTAAAGGACTCTGTGGCAGGACCAGAAACATGACACAAAATCTGTGACCTAAGTAGGGTAAGTGGACTGACTGGAAGCCCTGTCATAAAGCTAAAATCCTCTCAGGGTGACTCTAGCAGTGAGTGACCTAGTGGGGAAAAACTTCTCTACATAAAGGTTCTCAGCTGCCTTGGGACTGTCCAGGGAGCATGGGGAAAATTATTACCCCTCAGAAATCCTAAGCACATGTCCACCCTGAAGGATTTTTGGGAAAATGCCATCTTTTTGGCTTCAAAACCACCAATCAGAAAAGTTAGTGTGTGTTGGTCCCTGGTTGATAGTGCCCCTAGGCATAATGCAACAGCAAATGGAAATTCTCTCTGGAAGAATTTTAATGTAGCCTTAAAGAGTTCACAAAGATAAAATTTTAGAGGAGCATGAGCTCAACGAAAAAAAATCAATGTAAGTACAAAGAAACAATCCAGTATGAGTGGGAGTCTATAGAAACCTACTCACAAAAACTTATGATATTAAAACTTACCAGCTACCAAATATAAAATTAGTGTGTGTGATATGCTAAAAGAAATAAAAGGGAATTTAAGGATGATTGAGAAATAAGAAACTATGAAAACTCAGCAGGTAGAGTTGATTAAAAAAAACCTAAATCAAAAGTCTAGACCTGAAAAATGTAATAATTTAAGCACATAACCCTCTTTGGATGGGTAATACAGATACAGTGATCTGAAGAAAATTTGTCAATTGGAAAACAGTTCAGATGATATTGCCCAGTAGGAGGCAAAAGAGGCAAACATATTTAAAAGAGCCAAAAGGGGTTTGAAAAGAATTGATATTCTTATCACTTTGTAAAAGAAGAATATTCTTATATTTATACTATTAACCACAATCTTCATCCACCGCCGAAATCACTGTTACACATTCCCATGCTAGCTTCTTTTCAGTTGACATTTATATCCACAGACGTAATCCACAATTAAATTTACAGATCAGCAATTTTAGTTATACTCACTGTAAGGCATTGCCATCAACTCTATTCGTTTCTGTACTTTTACAGTAAACCTCAAAAAAATTCTACATATATTAGGCATCATTTCCCATTCTCAACCTACATTCTCTCTCTCAGTGTCATGTACTCTGGGGTAAACTTTTTAATATTTACACTTCTGTCCTCACAATATGGGCCAAATAGAAGAGGCTTCTTTCACCTTTCTGTTCTTCCTGCCCTCAGCTGAACTTGGGATGTTGTCACATTCACCTGGGTTTTTGCTTCATCTCCATATTTCACTTTTGACTATGACATTCCCAGCTTAAACCCTCATTCTTCTAAATACATCCTTGTTCATAGTATTATGGCTTCATAGTAGAGACATTCAATAAATAATTTTTTAATGAAGGAATAGTCAATATAAAATTCACAAGATGCAAATCCCTCACTATCATGTGAACAATTTCCTTTTCCAAATCAGAGTAGATATAATTTGAAGGCATATTTTATGTATTTGTTTGCATGTGTTCTCCCTAACTTCATTCCAAAAAGGACTGTAGTCAGTAGTAAAGTGTGTCTGTAGGTGTTATATGTCTGTTATGTGCATATAGAGAGAAGCTGTGTTCACATGGAAAGTTATATTTAATTTAGCAAGGATTAACTGCCTGTCTAGTATGTGTAAGTGTCTGATGTTCAAATCATACAACACAAAGAAGAGCACTAATATCTATCATACATTGCAAAATATTATATATATTCCACAACAGATCTCCAAAGGCATGAGTCATAGGAGAGAAATAGCATATAAGAGGAAATAATAATAAGATGGAAATAGCTATAAGAGAGAATTAGATTGGGGGAGCATAAAATAAGTTCTCATAAAGGTGGTGCTGCTTAAACTTGGTCTTCAGTGATGAATAAGATTTGCTAAGCAAAGATTTAAAGGAAAGGATGCTGGAGAAGGAGACATTGAGGCATAAGTATAGGCAAGTAGAAGGGAACAGGTAGAACTTGTTGATGGGGATCAGTTTAGAATTTCATTCATCTTGTAGTCAAAGAAACTTGATCACAGGGGCTGAAACACATGGGGGTTTATTTGTCCTGTGTAATGAGAAATCTCAAAGTAGGTGGTTGCTGGTATTGGTTTAGCAGCATAAGAACATCAGGGCTGTTTGTAATTGACCTTTCTCTCCTGGTCCCAAGATGTCTGCTGGAACTTCAAGCATCACATTCTCATAGCTGTCAATGGGTAGAAGGAAGTATCAAAAGGCAAAAAGAACTTCCCAGAAGCCCCACCTTAAGAGTTCTGCTTGTATCTCATTGTCTAATTTTTTCTGCAATAAAGATTAGGAAAATAAATACTTTTAGTGGGGCATATTATCCAAGTAAGTAGGCAAGGGAGAACATATTCTGTGGGCAATTAGTACCTGCTATAAAACAGAAGTCAAGTTTGATTTGGGCCAAAAGAGTGGAGATACTATTTCTTAAATATGAACCAACATATTTTGTAAGAATAAATACTTCTTGTGCCTGGTATCATTTTTGCTTTCCTGTAATTTTCTATTTAATTGTTTGTATTGAATTCTTTGATAAGGGTAGAGGTTGCTTAAGAGTATCACAGAGGAACAGCAGATTCATCGGCTTGGGGAAGACTAACCAGAATAGTGGAATACCTGAATTAATCCTGAAGGATGGATATGGTCTAAGACTGTTGGGTGAAAGTTAGATTTGTCAAAGGACCAGAGGGGAGAAGTAAGACAGAGTGTTCTTGGGACTGTAGGTGTTTCTTGTTGACTGGTGCAGTGTCCAATATGCATAAGAAGAGAAAAGGGGATAGAGAGAAGGAAGGGGCCAGATCAGAAAGACTTGTAAGACATGGCATGGGATTTGGACTATATCATTAACTTTCATTAAAATATATATATATATATATATATATATATATATATATATATATCTTTGTATTTGAAGTATACCATTCAAAAATGAACATGCATTTAGAATAAATGTACATTAAAGGTTGTGAATGTACAAAATAAACTTGCATGGCATCATACAGGGGTCCCATATATCACCCTTCATCAACACCTTGCATTGTGAAACAATTGTTCAAAAGTGTACAAGAGCATGGTAAAAATGCTACTAATAACTAAAGTCCCTATCTTTCAATTGATGTATTTTTCCCCAACCCACTCTAATTTTTAAAAATATATTTCTATTACAGAGATTGTGAACTTACAAAACAATCATGCACATGTGTAGAATTTCCATACAGCTCCCTTTCACTGACATACTACATCATGGTGGTATATTTGTTACAGGTTATGAGATAATATCAGCAGACTATTGCCACCAACCAAGGTCCATAGCATACATTTGGAACACTGTTTCCATACCCTCCCCATTATCAACACAGTACATCTTTGGCATTGATGCATGAATATTATAGTATTGCTGTTAACCACAGTCCATAGGTCACACCAATTGCATTTTTCCTATGCTCCTCCACATTCCCACCACCCTGTGACAATGATGTACATCTGCTCTAGCTCACAGAAGGACACTCTTGCATCTGTACCATCAATCACAATTCTTACCCACCTCTTGGTTCACTGTGCTATTCAGTCCCTAGATTATACTCCAGCTTTCTTTCAATTGACATGTACTTCCCTAGACTTCCCATTTGAGTCAAAATTTCATTTATAAATCAGCTGCTACTCAGTATAATATGTTACCTTCAACTGTACCTATTTCCACACTTTTACAGTAAAGTTAATTAAACCTTCTATATACATTAAGCATCACTATTTCATCTCAACCCTCTTCCTATCTCCTAATAACCTATATTCTAGATTTTAACTCCATGCATTTAATCTTTGTATTTAGTTCAAATTAATGAGGCCATGAATCCATTGGGGAGTGCAACAGAGATTTCCAAAATGGGAACTCAGCACTCCCTCAGTTGTCATGTGACATTCTACCCCTTATGTAATTACCCAACAAACATCCGAACATATCGATATACCCTATATACATGCCCTGGAGAACTCCCTCCCAACCATTCATCCCCCATCAATGATACCCCACATCAGTACTCTTCCCCTGCCATAGTTGAACCCCTCTGTGATCCAAAACTTCTTCAAAATGAAGTCAAATATATTGCCTAATTAAACTAATAGGAAAATGAAATGGTAATGATTGGTTTAAAGATTAGAAGTAGAATATATAATAATTTAAAAAAACAAAAATAAAGTAAAAAATAAATTGGGGTATGTATTAGTCAGGGTTCTCTAGGGAAACAGAATCAACAAGTGATATCTGGGAAGCGGACTTGGCCCAGTGGATAGGGCATCCGTCTACCACATGAGAGGTCTGAGGTTCAAACCCCAGGCCTCCTTGACCCGTGTGCAGCTGGCCCACGTGCAGTGCTGATGTGCACAAGGAGTGCTGTGCCACACAGGTGTGTCCCCCACATAGGAGAGCCCCACACACAAGGAGTGTGCCCCGTAAGGACAGCCACCCAGCATGAAAGAAAGTGCAGCCTGCCCAGGAATGGTGCCGCACACACAGAGAACTGATGCAGCAAGATGATGCAACAAAAAGAGACACAGATTCCCATGCTGCTGACAACAACAGTGGACAAAGAAGAACACATAGCAAATAGACACAGAGAACAGACAACTGGGGTGGGGGGGGGGGGGAGAAACAAAATAAATACATAAATCTTTAAAAAAAAACAAACAAGTGATACCTGTCAATAGTATACAATTATATAAGAGTCTTCACGCAGCCATGGGGATGCACAAGTCCAGGTTCTGCAGGCAAGCAATGAATTTCCAATGAAAGTTCTTGAGGAGTTCTGGGAGATATTGGCTGTTCAAAGACAAGGTGGGAAATTCTCTCAATGCTGGAATCACTTCCCCTTTTAAGGCATTCTAAGCATTAAGGTTCCACCCTGTGCCAGAATCCTCCCAACAATCCCCATAAACCAGTAACCCTTGATTATTATATATCTAAAGAGTTTTCTCAACATTATAGTTTCAACCACATACCCAACAACCTCCCATGTTCATTTGCTTCCCCCTAATCCTTCCCCCAATTCATTGGACCATCTGACTCATCCTTCCAACCCTATCCCCCCTCAAGCCTGCAAAGCCCAACCAAATAATGTCCCTATGCCCCCGTCTTACCCCTTCAACTGCACAATTACTTACCCCCACTTTATCATACATTTCATTCCTGTGAGCATTGGATCAAAACCTTCCTCTCCCCCCCCCCCCTTTTACCTGTAAGCCTACCTTCTAGTCTCTAGCTGTCTGAGAGAGTTTGAATTGCTTAATTCATATCAGAGAGATCATGTAGCATTTGTCCTTCAATGCCTGGCTTGCTTCACTCAACATAAGGTCCTCAAGATTCATCCATGTTATCCCATGTGTTAGTACAGTATTCCTTCTTACAGCTGAGTAGTATTCCATTTTATGTACATGCTACATTTGGTTTATCCATTCATCTGTTGATGGGCATTTGGGTTGAGTCAAACTTTTGGCAATAAAAAATAATACTGCTTTGAACATTGGTCCTTGTCCTTGTTTTCAGTTCTTCTGGGTATATACACAGCTGTGGAATTGCTGGGTCATATGGCAAATCTATAGCTAGTTTTTGTTGTTGTTGTTGTTGTTTTGGTTTCTGTTTCAAACTTTTTATTTAAAAAAATGTATGAAACAACAAAGAAATTTGATCACTAAGAAATTATTATTTTTAGGTATAGAAATTCTATTGTTTCTGGTTTTTTAAAAATGTCTTCGTCTTTATTTTTTTTAATGTTACATTAAAAAAATATGAGGTCCCTATATACCCCCTACCCCCTCATCCCACTCCTCCCATAACAACAACCTCCTCCAACATCATGGGACATTCATTGCACTTGGTGAATACATCTCTGAGCACTGCTGAACTATAGCTAGTTTTTTAGGAAAGGCCACACTGTCTTCCAGAATGGCTGGATCCATCTACATTTCCACCAGCAGTGGATGAGTGCTTCCATTCCTCCACATCCGCTCCAACACTTGTATTCTTCTGTTATTTTTTCAGTAGCAGCCAGTCTCATTGGTGTAAGATGGTATATCATTGTAGTTTTGATTTGCATTTCCTTAACCGTTAGTGATGTTGAGCATATTTTCAGGAGCTTTTTAGCTATTTCTATTTCTACTTTGGAGAAGTGTCTGTTCATATCTCTTGCACATTTTTAAAAGGGGTTGTTTGTCTTTTTATTTTTGAGACATAGTGTTTCTTTATATATGAAATTATATTTGTCTCCTATCAGATATATAGTTTACAAATATTTTCTCCCATTTTGTAGGCTGTCTTTTCAATTTGTTGATAAACTCCATTGAGGTGCAAAAGGTTTTAATTTTGTGGTGGTCTCATTTATCTATTTTTTCTTTCACTTCTCATGCTTTGGGTATGAATTTCATGAAGCCATTTCATATGGAAAGGTCCTGTAGATGCCTCCCTACATGGTCTTCCAAGGTCTTTATTGTTTTGGCACTTATATTCATGTCTCTGATACATCTGAGTTGATTTTTGTATAAGGTGTGAGACTGTAATCCTTTTTCATTCTTTTACATATGTAAATCCAGTTCTCCAGGCACCATTTGTTGAAGAGGCCATTCTATCCCAGCTGAGTGGGCTTGGTGGCCTTGTCAAATATCAGGAGACTACATGTAAGGATATACGTTAGAACTCTTAATTTAGTCCCATTTGTCAGTATGTCTATCCATGTGCCAATAGCATGTGTTTTTGACCCTTGTAGCTTTGTAGCATGTTTTTAAAAAATATTTTTATAGATTTTTTAAAAAATTTAAAGATACATAGGTCATACAAAATATTACATTAAATATATTAGAGGATCTCATATATCCCCAATCCCCACAAACCCCTTTTCATCCCACCTCACCAAATTCTTTCATCAGTGTGGCATTTTCATTGCATTTGATGGGTGCATTTTAGAGTACTGCTACACAGCATGGACTATAGTTTACATTGTAGTTTACACTCTCTCCTAGTCCTTTCAGTGGGTTATGGCTGGATATATGATGCCCTGCATTTGTCACTCTAATATCATTCAGGCAACTCCAAGTCATGAAAATGCCCCCATATCACACCTCTCCTTCCCTCTGTCTGTTCTCAGCAACTCCCATTGCAAAATCTCCACATCAGTGACACAGTTATTTCCATTGCTAGAGTCACAATAATTCTATAGTAGAATACCAGTAAGTCAACTCTAATCCATAATTTATTCCTACATCCTGTGGACCCTGAGATGGCAATGCAAACTCCACATCTAATTTGAGAGGGACCTTGATTCTATATGGCTGATGGATGGAATTCTCCTGCTTGCAGCTGTAGACTCTCCTGGTTCCCTGGTTTGATGCTGACCATACCCACCTCTCTGTTAACTGATATGGGCATGTCCAACAAACCAGAGAGTAGATGATGCAATTATGCTGAGCCTCAGGGCCAAGCAGGTACACAGCCATTCCAGACATTTAAGTCTCTTGAGCATACACCAACTTCAGTGCCAGCCACAGGTTCAATAAAAGTGACAAAAGAGGCATGTGTAGAATGGTCACATCTGAGCCCAAATCTCTCACCCTGAGGAACACAATTTCCAAAGTAGGACCCATTGGCAAAGTGCAGAAATCCGGAGCTATCTGTCATGCCTGTAGGACCAGGATGTATCTGTAGCCTTCAGGGACAACACTTTTTGGGGTTGTATCTATTTTGGCTGTCTCTGAGATTCTGCTGAGATGTGCTTAACTATGATATCTCTGATGACCTGCCAACTCACTTTTTTATTTTTATTTTTTATTTTTTATTGATTTTGTAAAAATATTACATTAAAAAAATATGAGGTCCCATTCGACTCCACCACCGCCACTGCACCCCTCCCCCCCCAGCAACACTCACTCCCATCATCATGACACATCCATTGCATTTGGTAAGTACATCTCTGGGTATCTCTGCACCTCATGGTCATTAGTCCACTTTAAGTCTCTTAGCCATATGAATATATTTGTCTTTATCATTTCTTCCTTTTATTCAAGTTATTTTTCTAGTTGCATCACCAGCTGGTGGTGGTAGTAATCCCTCAGTGCCAGAGAGGCTCAGTCGCCAGAGTCTTGTCCCACGCTGGGGGAAGATACTGCATTTACATACTGAAATAGGCATAGAATTTGGCCACATTTGAGCAACATGGAGGCTCTAAGGTGGTAACTCTTAGGCACCCTGCAGCTCTAGGCATGCCTGAAATATCAGGCACACAGGGTCCCTAAGCAGAGTCATCAGTATCAAGGACCATCCTTCTTCACTGATCTGTTCTCTTGCACGTAGGAGATTGTTGCTTCTCATTTGGGGAGTGTGACAATTCCCCAGAATGGGAGTGCAGCACTCTCTCAGTTGTCATGTAAAACTCTATTATTTCAATACTCAATGAACATCCTAACATCTATATACTCTATATGCCTTCCCTAGAGAACTCTCTCTCACCCACGCATCCCCCATCAATGACACCCCCCATCAGTTCTCCTCCCCTGCCATAGGTAAACCCTTCTGTTATCCTAATCTTCATCAAAAATGAAGTCTAGCATATTTCTGAATTCTGTTAACTGAAAAATGGAATAGTAGTGATAGGTTTAAAGATTAGAAATAGAATACATAAAAATTTAGAAAGTCTAAATTAAAGTAAAAAGTAAATTGGGATATTAAAAAATGAAAAATACCACAAAATTTTTGTTGTTTTGTCTTTCATCATTGTAATAGTTGTTGTCGTGTAAGTACAGTGACAAGGCAATCTCTCCCATTTCTTCCCCAGTGACTACAGTTTTTTTTTTTATGTCTTCAAAAAAAGTCTTAGATCACAGTAAAGTCACATATATAATATAGGGCATACACATATACTCAACATCAAACCCATTTGCAACTTCCCCAGTAATGGTCTTTTTATCTGTGGATGTTATATTTGATGGAACTGATGTACAGATATTTAAACAGAGTGAGGAATCATGGTTCAGTTATGGTTTACATTTTAGACTGTACAATTTTACAAATTTTTGGTTTAGTTTAACATGGCCTGTATCCATCTTTGCAGGATCGTGTAGAACACCTCCATTGTCTCCCAGTTACCCCCTCTTCCAACTATTATATTCCTCTTACTCCCTCCCCTTAGGTCCCACAATAACAATCATGCTTCACTGAGTGAAGGACAAGATTGCTAGATACTTGCAACAAAGTTGAAGGTTTGACAGACTAGACTGTCCTCCATTATTGGGAGCCACCTATGCTCTCAAGAGACATCCTCCCCTCTACTTGGGAATATCAAGTCGCCCCAGGATGGGGGTATAGCAACTTCACTCTCATTGCATGGGTCTCCACCCACTGATAGTAAACACTATGACATGATGTGCACTCACACACTCCAGGAAAGCCCCAGTTCCACCCTGTGCCTGAGGCCCCCCAACAAACCCCATAAACCAGTAACCCTTCATTATTAAATATCTAAAGAGTTTTCTCAACATTATAGCTTCAACCACATACCCAACAATCTCCCATATTCACTTGCTCCCCTCTAATCCTCTCCCCGCCCCCCGAAATTTGTTGGACCATCTGACCCATCCTCCCAAACCTAGGCCCCTTCAAGCCAGCAAAAATCAACCTGATATTATCCCAATGCCCCTGTCTTATTCCTTCCCTGCACAACTACTTACCTCAATTTTATCAAAGATTTTGCCCCTGTGGACATTGCTTCACAACCTTCCTCTCCCCCTAAATTCCTGTAAGCCTATCTTTCAGTCTCTGCCTCTCTGAGACATCTTAATTTGCTTAATTTACATCAGAGAGGTTAAGTAGTATTTGCCCTTCAATGCCTGGTTTTCTTCGTTCAAAATAAGGTCTTCAAGATTCATCCATGTTATCCCATTTGTTAGTACTGTATTTGTTCTTACAGCTGAGTTGTATTCCATTGTATGTATATACCACATTTTGTTTATACATTCATCTGTTAATGGGCATTTGAGATGAATCCAGCTTTTGGCAATAGTGAATAATGTTACTATGAACATTGGAGGGCGTATATTGGTTCGTTTCCTTGTTTTCAGTTCTTCTGGGTATATACCCAGCAGTGCAATTGCTGGATCATATGGCAAATCTATAGGTAGTTTTTTGAGGAACCACCAAACTGTTCTCCAGAATGGCTGGATCATTCTACATTCCCATCATCAGTGGATGAGTGTTTCCTTTCCTCCACATCCTTTCCAATATTTGTAATACTTGTTTTTTTTTGTGTTAATATTCTAACAATATTTTAAAATTATAATTTAAAAAAATTTTTAGTTCATTTTAAAAAATATTACATTAAAAAATATGAGGTCCCCATTCACCCCCACTGCCTACACCCCACCACATATACCTCATATTTTTTTAATGTAATATTTTTACAAAATCAATTAAAAAAAATATATATATATATATATATGAGGTCCCATTCAACCCCACCACCCCCACCCCACCTCTCCCCCCCCCCAGCAACACTCATTCCCATCATCATAACACATCCATTGCATTTGGTAAGTAAATCTTTGGGCACCTCTGCACCTCATGGTCAATGGTCCACATCATGGCCCATACTCTCCCCCATTCCATCCAGTGGGCCCTGTGAGGATTTACAATGTCCGGTAATTGCCCCTGAAGCACCATCCAGGGCAGCTCCATGTCCCAAAGATGCCTCCACCTCTCATCTCTTCCTGCCTTTCCCCATACCCATCAGCCACCATGTCGACTTTTCCCAATCCAATGCCACCTTTTCTATGTGGACATTGAATTGGTTGTGTCCATTGCACCTCTACGTCACGAGGAGGCTCAGATTCCACATGGATGCTGGATGCAATCCTCCCACTTTCATTTGTAAGCACTGTAGGCTCCATGGTGTGGTGGTTGTCCTTCTTCAACTCCATCTTAGCTGAGTGTGGTAAGTCCAATAAATCAGATTGTAGGTGCTGGAGTCTGTTGAGGCTCAGGACCTGGCTATCACATTGTCAGTCCAGAGATTCAAATCCCCTAAATATATCTTAAACCCCAACACTAACTGCAACTTCAGCACATTATAATGAAAGTCTTATGAAGAGAGATCCCATCTGAGTCCAGATTCATCACACATAAACACCAGTTCCAAAGAGGGGCCATCTGATCTGGTAGTTAACCCCATCTGCCATGACCATAACTCCCATGCGTCTCTTTAGCCCTCAAAGGAACCAATACTTGGGGTTTGTATCTGCTTTATCTGTCTCTTAGACTCTGCTCAGTTGTGCATAAGGGCAATCCTTCTGACAGCCTCTAGACTCTTTTTTAGAGACTCGTAGCCATATAAACTCATTTCTCCTTTCCATTTCCCCCTTCCATTAGGTCAAACAGCATTTTAAAGTCATGTTATTTTATGTAGACAGGGATATTCTGCTGATCCGCATTGAACCTTCCGTACAAGGCCATTTTCCAGTTGCATCATCAGTTGGTAGTTGATAGTGATCCCTCGGTGCCAGGAAGGCTCATCCCCGGGTGTTATGTCCCACACTGGGGGGAAGGCATTGTATTTACATGCTGAGTTGGCTTCGAGACTGGCCACACTTGAGTAACATGAAGGCTGACAGGAGGAAATTCCCAGGCACAATGCTGCTCTAGGCCTTGTCCTTATTTTAGGCTTATCAGCTCACAAGCATAGTCATTAGCATCAGGGGCTCACTGTTGAACCCTCACTCCCTCCCGGTCCCCGCCGCTGCACCTGGGAGACTGTCGCTGCTCCCCTAGGGACCATGACAGAGCACCAGTGGCCAGGAACCCAGTACCCCCCCTGCTGTGGTTTTTAATTGTTGCCACTATGATTATATCCAAACATTACCATGCACCCTGGACATATGTTCTGTACAGATCCCTGTCAGCCATATATCACCTGTCAATGGTATCCTATACCAGTATTCCTCCGTTGCCATTGTTGAACCACTCTGTGATCCAGAACTCCCCGAAATTTGAAGCCCAATATAATGTCAGGGTCCCTTACTAGGAAATGGCATATAGCGATGGGTTTAAAGGTTAGATAAAGAATACGTGTTGACTTGGAAAAAATTCTACATCCTATCTTTTTCTTTTTTTTTTTTCCCCCTAATTATTGAACTTCTCTTCACAGGAGCCCTAGACCACAGCAATGCATATATATAATATACAGCACTCCCATACATCCACCACAAAACTTTTTCCCTTCCACAGCGATACTCTTACCCCCTATTCACATCATATTTACTTAACGTGATGTACAGAGTCTGAGACAATAGCTTTCAAACAAGGTGACATCTGTGCTTACATTGTGGTGCATACTTTAGGATACACAGTTTTCTAAATTCTTAGTTATCCTATGTTTTACATTATGGTTTACATTATCAGTCTGTCATCTTCTATATGTTATGGTGTAATATTACATGTTTTATATCCATCCTTGTGTACTCTCACGAAACTCCTCTCTTACCCCCCATTTACCTTGGTTCCACACATTTAACGTCCATTTTCCCTTCCACCTTGGTGCCCACAGTGACAGCCAACCTCCGTTTCCCGAGGAGCCACGTCCAGAGATAGATGGAGTAGTGTTCAGGGCCTAATTTGCTCAACTGCCCCAATGCCCTGGGAGCCACCTTTTCTCTCGAGGGATACAGTTCCCTCTATTTGATAGCATTAGTCCTCCCCAGGATGTGGGTCCACCCCCACTCTCACTACTTGGCTTTTTACCCCATGGTGTCACCCACTCTGGCAGAATGAGCATTTAGACATTCCCCAGGAGCCCGTCCCGCATCAGACCATCCCCTCTGAGCATTCTAAACAGGTAACCCTCTTAATTATATTTTGATATGATTTTCTCGGCATTTTACTCTCCACCAACACCTGACACTCTCCTATGTTCGTATGCTACCCCTCCCTCCCCCCACTTTTGGGCAATATTACCCATCCGCCCATCCCCAGCCACCCTCAAACCCGCCAAGCCCCAACCAAAGGCAACTCCTTGCCCCCATTTTATCTCTTCTTTGTGTTCATACTTACCACCATCTCGTCATAAATTCCATCCCTGCAGACATCGGCTCACATCCTTCCTCCACCCTCCGATTTCCTGTAAGCCTATCGTTCAGTCTCTTGCTATCTAGGGCAGCTTGGTTATTTCATATCATTGAGGTCATGTAGTATTTGTCCTTCAATGTCTGGGTTGCTTCACTCAACATAAGGTTCTCAAGATTCATCCATGTTATCACATGTGTTTGTAATGTATTTGTTCTTACAGCCGAGTAGTATTCCATTGTGTGTATATACCACATTTTATTGATCCACTCATCTGTTGATGGGCATTTGGGTCAAAATGCCCATTTTGGGTCAAAATAGTCAAAACGCCCTTGACTATTCGGGGCCTCTTTCCTTTCCAAATAAATTTCATAGTTAGTTTTTCTAGTTCCTTAAAGAAGGCTTTGTTGATTTTTTTTGGGATTGCATTGAATGTGTAGATCAGTTTTGGTAGGATAGACATCTTAATAATATTTAGTCTTCCTATCCATGAACAGGGAATATTCTTCCATTTATTTAGGTCTTCTTTGATTTCCTTGAACAGTCTTGTATAGTTTTCGGTGTATAAGTTTTTTACATCTTTATTTAAATTTATTCCTAAGTATTTGATTTTTTTATTTACTATTGTGAATGGTATTTGTTTCTTGATTTCCTCCCAATCTTGCTTATTATTTTTGTACAGAAATGCTACTGATTTTTGCGGATTGATCTTACAACCTGCGACTTTACTAAACTCATTTATGAGTTCTAGAATCTTTGTTGTAGACCTCTCAGCGTTTTCTATGTATAGGATCATGCCATGTGCAAATAATAAACTTTTGACTTCTACCCTTCCAATTTGAATGCCTTTTATATCGGGTTCTTGCCTCAGTGCTCAAGTAAGTACTTCTAAGACAATATTAAATAGAAGGAGAGAGAGTGGGCATCCTTGTCTTGTTCCTGAATTTAGAGGGAAGGATTTTAGGATTTCTCCATTGTAAACGATGTTGGCTGTGGGTTTTCATATATACTCTTTATCATGTTCAAAAAATTTCCTTGTATTCCAATCCTTTGGAGTGTTTTTAACAAGACACGGTGCTGTATTTTGTCAAATGCTTTTTCTGCATGTATTGATATAATCATGTGATATTTTTTCCTTCAATCTGTTTTTATGGTGTATTACATTGATTGATTTTCTTATGCTGAACAATCCTTGCATACCGGGAATGAATCCCACTTGGTCGTGGTGTATAATTTGTTTAATGTGTTGTTGAATACGATTAGCAAATATTTTGTTAAGTATTTTTGCGTCTAGTTTCATTAGAGAGATTGGTCTGTAATTTTCCTTTCTTGCGGTGTCTTTGTTTGGATTTGGTAGTAGGGTAATGATGGCATCATAGGATGAGTTAGGAAATGTACCTTCTGTTTCAATTTTTTGGAAGATTTTCAGCAGGATTGGTGTTAGTTCTTTCTGGAATGTTTCGTAGAATTCACCTGTGAACCCATCTGGCCCTGGGCTCTTCTTAGTTGGGAGGTTTTTAATGACTGATTCTATCTCTTTACTTGTGATTAGTTTGCTGAGATCTTCAATTTCTTCTTTCGTCACTATAGGCTGCTTATGTTTTTCTAGGAATTTGTCCATTTTCTCTGAATTGTCATTTTTGTTGGAATACAGTTTTTAAAAGTATCCTCTTATGATAGTCTTTATTTCTGTGGGGTCACTGGTGATATCTCCTTTCTCATTTCTTATTTTGTGTATTTGCATCTTCTCTTTTTTTCTTTGTTAGTCTCACTAAAGGTTTGTCAATTTTATTGATCTTCTAAAAAAAACCAGCTCTTGGTCTTGTTTATCTTTTCAAGTGCTTTCTTATTTTCTATTTCATTTAGTTCTGCTCTTATCTGTGTTATTTCCTTCCTTCTTCTTCCTGTGGGATTACTTTGTTGTTTTTTTTTTCCTAATGCCTCCAAATGTGCAGTTAGTTCTTCAATTTTTGCTCTTTTTTCTTTTTTGATGTGTGAATTTATGGCTATAATTTCCCTCTCAGTACTGTTTTTGCTGCATCCCATAAATATTGGTATGTTGTGTTATCATTATCATCTGTTTCAAGGTGGTCCTTGATTTCTTTTGAGATTTCCTCTTTGACCCACTGTTTTTCGAAGAGTGTGCTGTTTAATTTCCATATCTTGGTGTGAAATCTGGGCCTCTGGCCCTTGCAGATTTCTAGCTTCACTCCACTGTGGTCAGAGATATTATTTTGTATGATTTTGATCTTTCTGAATTCATTAAGCCTTTCTTTGTGGCCTAGCATATGGTCTATCTTGGAGAATGATCCATGTGCACTTGAGAAAAATGTATATCCTGCTATGTTTGGGTGTAATGATCGGTATATATTTATTGGATCCTCCTCCTCTAATACACTATTCAAATATTTTTTTCTTTAGTGATTTTCTTTTGAAATGTTCTGTCCAGAGTTGATAGTGGTGTATTAAAATCCCCCACTATAATTGTAGATGCATCTATTCTTTCACTTAGTTTTTCCAGCATTTGCCTCACATATTTAGAGGCGCCCTTGTTAGGAGCATAAATATTTTTGATTGTTCGATCTTCTTGACAGATTGTCCCTTTCACTAAAATGTAGTATCCTTCTTTGTCTCTCACAATTGTTTCGCATTTAAAATCTATTTTGTCTGATATTAATATAGCTACTCCTGCCTTTTTTTGGTTATTGTTTGCCTGTCAGATTGTTTTCCAACCATTCACTTTCAGCCTCCATGAATCTCTGGTTCTAAGATGTGTCTCTTGTAGACAGCATATAGATGGGTCATATTTCCTTATCCAATGTCCCAGTCTGAATCTTTTGATAGGTGAGTTTAATCTGTTGATATTCAGTGTTATTATTTTCAAGGAATTATTTATGTTAGCCATATTTTGATTGGATTTGTGTTTGTCATATTTTTATTGTTTCTTTCTCTTCTCTTTTTTCATTTTTGTTTCTCTTGCACTCTCCTCCAACGCTGCCTGTCCTGTTTTTTCCTTTCTTCCTGCAGAACTCCCTTTAGAATTTCTTGAAGGGGAGGTTTCTTGTTGGCATACTCTTTCAATTTCTGTTTATCTGTGAATATTTTGAACTCTCCACCATTTTTGAATGCTAGTTCAGCTTGGCAGAGTATTCTTGGTTGGAAATTTTTTTCTTTTAGTACCTTGACTATATCATACCACTACCTTCTTGCCTCTATGGTTTCAGATGATAAAGCAGTACTTAATCTTATGGAGCTTCCCTTGTAGATGATGATTTTCTTTTCTCTTGCTGCTTTTAGAATTTTCTCTTCGTCTTGAGCATTGGATAATTTGACAAGTGTATGTCTTGGGGTGGGCCTGTTGGAGTTTATGATATATGGGGTGCATTGTGCTTCTTGGATATGTACATCTGTCTCTTTCTGTAGATTTGGGAAGTTTTCAGCCATTATTTCCTGCAACACTCCTTCTGATCCCTTTCCCTTCTCTTCTCCTTCTGGAATGCCTATAATATGTATGTTTGTGCGTTTTGCATTGTCATTCAGGTGCCTAAGTCCTAGCTGGATTTTTTCTATCTATTTATCGATCAATTCTAATATCTGTTTGATTTTCTATGTACTGTCTTCCACATCACTAATTCTCTGCTCTGCTTCTTCTAATCTGCTGCTATTTGCTGTGAGTGTATTTTTGATTTTTTTAACTGTGATCTTCATTCCCATCATATCTGTTATCTTTTTGCATATGTCTGCAATTTCCCCTCCAAGTTTTGTCTTCATATTGTTAACATCTTCCTTTACTTCATTAAATTTGTCTGTGATATATGTTCTGAGATCTTTAATTACTTGTGTGAAGTCTGCTCCCCTTCCTGGTTTTTAGTTTCTTCATATAATTCACCCAAGTTTTCCTGATTATTGGTTTGTTTTGTAGATTTTTGTTGCTGTCTGGTCATCATTTTATCTTGACATGTTTAATCAGTTCCTTAGCTTCTTTGTCTAGTCTTGGGGATTAATTAGCTGTTGTTTTTGTTAAGTGTTATATCTTCTCTTTGTCACTTTGCTCTTCATATTCTAATTTCTTATTGCTGGCTGAGTTCACTTTGAAGGAAAGTATTAGGGAGAGGGAAAGCAATTGTGTAAGATAGGAAAATGTGTAAAGTAATATTGGCACTAACTGTTAACAGAGCAACAATATGAGATCTGGGAGGATGGATATTAGATTCATGTAAGTTGTGTAGAGGTATAGCAGTAGGTATAGTACCTATAATGAGGTAGTTGACTGAATATGGGAGGAATATGGTATGAATTAAAAACTAGTGTTTTTGTGAGAGAGGGAAAGAGAAAAGAAAGGCAATGCTTTCAAGAGTAGATAAAAGACAGAAAACAAAACAAAGGTATTAAAAATTAAGAGTTAGACAATTTGGGGACCAAAGAAAGGGAGGTGGAATATAGGAGAGACAGTAGATGACGGAGGCTATCAGGATGTGGGGGAAAGGGGATAGTGTAGGTAGCGAAAATCAATTCACACGGAAATGAGGCAGTGGAGGATGAGGAAACCCAGCAAATGTGGGGTGTTCCCTGCAGCACCTATTGTATAATTAAGATCAAATAAAATAAGAAGAAAATGAGGGACAAGAGAAAAGAGTGAAAAAAAAGAGAGAAGAAAGAAAGAAAGAAAAAGAGTGGTGAGTAAAGAAAAGGGAGGGAAACATGTAAGGAAAAGAAAAGAAGGTATAGAACACCAACAAGAGCAACAACATAAAATCCCTAAATAAATGAAAAAAAAAAAAGACCTTGGGGGATACAATGGGAGAAAAGACTAGGAAATAATGCAATATCAGGAACCAGGACAATAAAAAATAAAAAAGTAAAAAGTAAAAAAAAAAAAAACGCAAACATCGAGGGCTAGGACAATCAAGGACCTCAGATGGGCATCAGGGAGTGATGGAATCAGGGATGGAAAGTCTGTGATATTGCAGACTGAAGAGTTGTGAGTCTCTGGGGTGTAGGCCACCAGGGTTTAGGGGACACTGACCTGGCAACTTCAAATACGGTTAACAGGGAGCCTGGGAGCACCGCAGTGCAACACAGCCTTCAGGGATCCCCGCAGCTGGGTGCCAGCCCTATGGGAGAGTTCATATCCGCAAACTCTGACTTATGTGTCCGAAACCCACAATTCCCCCTCTCTCTAGGGTCTCTTCTGTGGCTGTATCACCAATTCGACTTCAGGACACCTCCTGCCCTGCAAGCCCCTGAAACAGCCAGCTGGGTGCGCCTCTATATTGCAGCCAATTTAAGGACGCTGCAGATCCGCAGCCAAGCCTAGGGGCGGAGCTCTAACTGGAGGCACTGTATCAGGGTTCGAAACTGAAAATCCTACACCTCGCAAAAGATTCCCCTAATTGGCTTCCAGACGCCTCCCACCCTGTATTCCCCCAAAACAGCCTCCCCGCGACGTCTCCTTACTCCCAGTGATTTAAGGCCGCTGCAGATCAGCAGCTGGCCTTGGGGGCGGGGCTCCAGCCAGATGCGCTATTATTCGTGTCAGAAATCAAAATTTCCCCTCCTCGCAAAAAACTCCCCTCCGTCTCACCAAATCAGTTTGGGAAGACCTCCCGCCCTGTCAGTCTCCCAATAGCCCGCTCAGGGCTCACAAACTCCCCAGTACTGCAGAGCCTCCAGGAATTGCTGCTGCAGCACCAGTGCCACAGCTCCACCCGCCCCAGCAGGGAGCGTCCCTTGCACAGCCCCCAACTCCGTGTAAGAGAGCCCCAATTTTATCCTCCACATGAATTTTCTCTGTTACCTTCCCACAAAATCGACGTCCAGACACCTCCTGCCCTGCGAAATCCTGAAACAGCCTCATCCTGAAGAATCTCCAATGCTGCCCAGCCACTTCTCTGCAGGAGAGACCACCAGGCACACTCACTCAACCACCATCTTCTTTTTAGTTCTTTTTCTTGCTTGTTTGCACTATCTAGAACCTCTAGCATTATACTGAACAACAGTGGTGACAATGGGCATCCCTTTCTTGTACCTGATCTCAATAGGAAAGATTTCAGTCTTTCACCATTGTGTACAATGATAGCTGTGTGTTTTGCATATATGACATTTATCATGTTGCAAAAATATGGTTCAATTCCTATCTTTTGTAGTATTTTTTTGTGAAGAAAAGATGCTGTATTTAGTCAAATGCTATTTCTGCATCAATTGATAATATCATGTGATATTCCTTCTTTGATTTATTAATTTGATGTATTATGGTTATTGATTTCCTTGTGTTGAACCACCCTTGCATGCCTGGTATAAACCCACTTGATCATGACGAGTAATTCTTTTAATGTGTTGTTGGATTCATTTAACACATACTTTTTTGAGGATTTTTGCATTTGTATTCATTAGAGAAATGGGTCTATAATTTTCTTTTATCATAATACCTTTACCTCACTTTGGTATTATGGTGATATTGGCTTCATAGAGAGTTTTGTAGTTTTCTTATTCAATTTTTGAGAAGAATTTTAGTAAGATTGGTATTATATCTTCTTTGAATCCTTGGTAGAACATACCTGTGAAACCATCTGATGCTGGACTTTTCATTTTGGGGAGCTCTTTGATGAATGATTCAATCTCTTTATTCTTATTGGTTTGTTGATTTCTATTTCTTCTAGGTTCTGTTTAGGGTGTTTGTACTTTCATAGGAATTTTTCCATTTTGTCTGCATTGTCTTGTTTTTTGGCATAAAGTTGTTCATAGTATCCTCTTATCTCTCATATTTGTGGGGTTCCATAGCAATTTTCCTGCTTTTATTTTTTATTTCATCTCTTTGCATCTTCTTTCTTTTTCTCATAATTTTTCATAATTTGCCATTCTGATTAACATGTATCTCAGGGTTGGTTTATTCACATTTATTTGGATGGTAGTACTACATGATTCTTGGACATGGATATCTATGTCCTTCAAAAGCGTTGGGAAATTTTCTGTCATGATTTCTTCAAATATTCCTTCTGCCCATTTTCCCTTCTCTTCCTCTGAGACACTCATGACATGTATGTTTGCATGCTTCTTGCTGTCATTTGTTTCCCTGAGACTCTGTTCAATTGTTTTCCTTCCTCTCTTGATCTGTTCTTTTTATGGTCAAATTTGAAAACCATGTCTTCAATATCACCAACACTTTCTTTTCCTAATCAAATCTGCTTTTATATGCCTCCAGTGTATTTTACATTTCATTTATTGTGCATGTCATTCCAATAAGATCAGCTGTTTTTCTATGTATGCTTTCAAATTCTTATTTGTTCTCACCCACTGTCTTCTTAATTTCCTTCATCTCTTTATTCATCTCATTAAATTTATTAATGAGATTTGTTTTAACATGTATGACTAATTGTCTCAACTCCTTTATTTCATCTGGATAACTATGTTGTTCCTTTAGCTGGGCCATGTTTTCCTTTTTGTTGGCATGCATTGTAAATATTTTTGGTGACTTTGCATCTAGCTTACTAGATGTATTTATTCTGTGTGTATGTTCTTCCTTTAGTTTAGGGCTTTCTTTTTTTTGGTGTAATTTATTTATTTATTTTTTTAATTGATTTTGTAAAAATATTACATTAAAAAATATATGAGGACCCCTTCAACCCCACTACCCCCACCCCACCACTCCCCCCCCCCCAGCAACACTCATTCCCATCATCATAACACATCCATTGCATTTGGTAAGTACATCTTTGGGCACCTCTGCACCTCATGGTCAATGGTCCACATCATGGCCCATACTCTCCCCCATTCCATCCAGTGGGCCCTGTGAGGATTTACAATGTCCGGTAATTGCCCCTGAAACACCATCCAGGGCAGCTCCAAGTCCCTAAGAAGCCTCCACATCTCGTCTCTTCCTGCCATTCCCCATACCCATTAGCCACCATGTCCACTTTTCCCACTCCAATGCCACCTTTTCTCTGTGGACATTGGATTGGTTGTGTCCATTGCACCTCTATGTCAAGAGGAGGCTCAGATTCCACATGGATACTGGATGCAATCCTCCCGCTTTCAGTTGTAGGCACTCTAGGCTCCATGGTGTGGTGGTTGTCCTTCTTCAACTCCATCTTAGCTGAGTGAGGTGAGTCCAATAAATCAGATTGTAGGTTCTGGAATCTGTTGAGGCTCAGGGCCTGGCTATCACATTGTCAGTCCAGAGATTCAGATCCCCTAAATATATCTTAAACCCCAACACCAACTACAACTCCAGCACAGTAGCATGAAAGTCTTATGAAGAGAGATCTAGTTTAGGGCTTTCTTGTCTTCTCTATCTTGCTGGTTGTGTAGTAAGAGCTGAAGATGTAATTGAAACTGTAAGCTGAACCTACTCATATTTCCCCATAAATTGATAAATCTTCTGTCAACTTTCTCCACTGCCAGTGGTAGGAACAGAGCTGCAGTTGTGTGTCATAATCGAAGTTATGCAGGACATGACTGACTGTAGTTGCCTGGAGGGACTAATGGAAACTCACACTGCTTCCTCCTCTACATAGGTCAGGGATGGAGCTGCAATTATGGGCAGAAATCTATGCCATGTGAGTCCATAATAACCACAGTTACCCAGGTAGATAGAGGTAGCACCAGTTCCCACCCCCACCCCCACACCAGGGGTGATGATAGATCCTCTGGAATTCAAAACAATCTTATCCATGTAGGCTGAATAGTCCTGCAGTTGGCCTGAGAGACTGAGGGAATGTTATCCCTTGTGCCCTTTAGGGGATGGGAATGGAACCACTGATGCCCAACATTTCAGTACCTGTAGTCTGCGAGTAGTTGCCATTGACTGGTGCTCAATAAACCTATCTGTACGGGTTGAAAATGCAACTAGTTACCCAGAAAAGCCTAGGAAACCCAGCTCCTCTTCTATTCTTTTGGGGTGCAGGGATGCAGTCCCAGAAGTGTGAGTATGCAGACTGTGCCAGCCAAAAGTGCCTACGGTTGCCTGGAGAGCTTGGTCGTGCTTCCACCAGCTTCCTCCTTGCTGGGGGTGGTTCTGGACCCTGGAATAGGGCTACAATCTGATCTTTGTGGAAAGAAAGAGGTCCTTAAATTCACTGGATTTTCAGTCAGTCCCACTTCCCCTCATTTCAGGGGCAGAGTAAAAATGTTGGCTACCAGCCTCTTTCCAACTTGGACAGGCTCAGACCATAACTGTTCCTAGGATTATACTTTAGCCAGC
The DNA here is from genome assembly GCF_030445035.2 of Dasypus novemcinctus. NCBI lineage: Eukaryota > Metazoa > Chordata > Mammalia > Cingulata > Dasypodidae > Dasypus > Dasypus novemcinctus. Next base: position 124,004,666 of record NC_080704.1, on the reverse strand, counting down.
TGAGTTTCCCAATTAGTAGCTGAAGTCCATGGCCAATCTTCTCCTCCTCCCCTCTTTTTGGGAAATGAAGCTTCTAACTCCAACCATGGAATAGCTCCTGAGGAGACTTGCACCACCACTAGAGTAAGATGAGCACAGGCATCTGTGGCATGGCTCAGTTTCCCAAAGAGGTGGTGCGCGTTCCTCCAGCTTCCTCTCTGCTAGAGGCAGGCTGGGTGAAGGTTAGAGCTGCAATCCGATCTGGGTAGAAAGAAGCGGGTCCCTACCATCACTGTGATTTTCAATCAGTTCTGCTTCCCCTTATGCTGGGGGTGAAGTTAAAATAATGGCTACTGGCCTCATTCTGACTTGGACAGGTTTAAATTTAGCTGTTCTTAGGATTGTACTTTAGCCTGCCAAATTTGCTAATCAGCAGCTGAGATCAGTGCCACACCATGTCTCCCTCCCCCATTTTTGGGAAATGGAGTTTCCAACTCCAGCCATGGAATAACTCACCTGGCCTCAGCAGCGTGGAGGACTCTACTCAGGATTCAGTTCTGCAGATGGGCAGTCTCCTCCTTCCACACTTTCATGGATGTTGTAGGATGCTCTTCTGATCTCCTGAGGTCCACAAACAGGTGCTTTGGATAGCTCCGAGTGATTATTGACTGCCTTGTAGGATGAGCTGGCTCCTGTACCTCCTTACTCTGCTATCCTCTTGGCTTAACCCCCCATTAGCTTTCTTAAAAAAGTATTATTGTGGTAAAATACACCAAAATTTTGTCATTTTAACCATTTTAAGTGTAAAACTCAGCAGCATTAATTTTATTCATAATGTTGTGCAACCATTACACTATATCTTTCCAAAACTTTTTTTCACCCCAATCAGAAACTCCATACCCATTAAGCAATAACTAATCTTTCTCCCCCTTCCAACCCCTGATAATCTCTTATCTACTTACAGTCTCTATGAATTTGCTTATTCTAGATATTTCATATTAGTAGAATAATAAAATATGTGTCCTTTTAAATATTACTAGCTTTTACATTTTTAAAAAAACAACAATAATCTTTTCTCAATTACTTGCTTAATCTCTGCTGTCTTTTCTAGGAAGTTCCATGAGGGCAACTTCTTTGTTATTGTTGTCCTAGATCCTAGCAACCATGCCTGACCCTTGTGGGCCACCCATTGATTACAGGTTTTTCATGAAATGAAGTGTGAAAACATTGGATTAAATATCCAATGAAATATTTGTCATGGACACTCTATCCTTTAAGTTGAGTACTTTGAAGGACACATGTAGTTGCCTCCCTATGTTATCCCTGGTCCTTTGAGAAGTAGACAACAAGATTGAATTATGTGTCAGAAATTTATTAGGGTAGTCTTGTGTTAGAAAATGGGATGTGAGTCAAGTGAGTCTGGGGGAGTCACTAGACCACATTGCAATGCAATGCAAGAGGGAGGGAGGGAGGGAGGAAGGAAGGAAGGAAGGAAGGAAGGAAGGAAGGAAGGAAGGAAGGAAGGAAGGAAGGAAGGAAGGAAGGAAGGAAGGAAGGAAGGAAGGAAGGAAGGAAGGAAGGAAGATGGGTTGGAAGTAGTGAATGAGGAACAATCTTAGCCTGTCATGCAGTTCTAAGGAAAGTTAACAAGGCTGTCACCAGAGGAGTCTCATGTGTTCCAGGAACATGCCTGTCTAGTATCCCTAATGTTGATCTTTCTCTGACTAGGAGCAGACTATATGAAGCACAGCCACACTACAAACAGTGGTGATTTCAGAGTGCAGCAGCACCTTGTTCTGTCTTTCTCCCTACAGTCAGTACTTAGGAGTACTTTCATATGGCTGCCATGCCTCCCAATTCCAGCATTGTCAACAGGGCTCCTGGTCTTCCTTATTGTCTTTCTCCAATTCATTCTAGTTTCCTGGTGGGGGGAAGACTGTTCTTTCTTACCTCCATTCCTGTTTCCAAGTCCTAATTTACACCATTACTTTGTAAACTCAGAAATATGTTTCCTCTGGGATGAGGTCTGCCTTTCTCTCCATGTTCTTCTATAGATTAGGGAGGTGACCCTGAACTAGAGTAGTTCCTCAATATTTATGGGAAAAATGTCCCTTATCCCACATGTCCACCTACCTGTTGCCTGCCCTCATGATAGAATATTGTAAAGGATAAAATTCTAACTTGTCAGCATATAACAGCCTTCTGCCTTTCCTGAACACTGTTAGTCAGACTTAGACCTTCTGCCTGCCATCTGTGTATCTCTAATACACCCTTCATTAGGTATGTCCATTATCCCCATAATCTACTGTTAACTGAGGAAACTTTATAACTTATTTAAGGACACATTACTAGTAAATAATACATCTGGGGTTTAAACCAAGACTGTCTGTTTTTGCAACATACTCTATACCATTATCCAACACAGCTTCTACTTCACAGAACTATGCACACTGTATTTGAACAATCCATTAACTTGTCCAACCATCCCCTCCCTCAGCATTAGAGCTCCATCAAGGCAATGATATCTCTATAGGCAGTTATAAAGTGATTTTTTTGTTGTTGTTGTTTAGGGTAGGCAAGGGAGTAAAGAGTTTATTAAGAAACAATAAATCTAGAGAAAAGTACAGAATCTGAGACACGGAATGTGGGCATGCTACAGGGTGGGATGCACATGTGGGGCCCTGGGTTAAGCTTTTTAAGAACTTTCTTCCTCCACTGTTAGCTCTCAGGGGGCCAATGTTGATGCCTTTTGTATGAAGGTATCCTGGGCTTCCCTTCAACCCAAGAATGGGTTCAAATTGTGACCTCATGGCCAGCGTCTAGGTGTGGACTTTCTGTCTTTGTTTTTTAATAGCAGGGGGTTTCTGGGCAGGGTCTCATGACCATGTTCTCTACCAGGTCTGAGCCACCTTCCCTCTTTCACTATACTAACGTGTTTTAACTCTCCCTCAGAGATTTTACACTCTTATTCTTAAGAGGACACTGAAGAGTGATAGTTATCCTTCTGTAGCTGCTCCTTGCTGATTAGGGAGAGTAGGTCCTGGCTGATTGAGTATAAAATTTTCTAGCTATTCTTTTGAGGTTGAGGGCACCATGAACGGGACTGGAGAAATCCCCACTTGCCTAATATTTTTTTCTGAACGTTGTTGATTTTGGAAGAAATAAACTTAGTTAGAATTTAAGATACATGGTCATTTTCAAAGGATAAAGAAGATGGTTGTAAGAGGGCTGAAAAAGGTGGACAGTCATGACATACTGGACCATGAGAGTGAGAATGGCTGGGTGCCTTCAGAGTCTGCATCCTCAGAAAGTTGATGGGAAACAGCATTCTTCCTTGAGTTCTGCTTTTTTTTCAATTTAATTTAATTTTTATTTTTAAAGAAGCTTAAATTATTCAAATATTACATAAAAAATATTGGGGATTCCCATATACACTACCCCCATCCCCTCCCACACTTTACCCCATTAACAGCATCTTTCATTGGTGTTGTATATTTGTTACAATTGATGAAAATATATTGAAGCATTGCTACTAACCTTGGTCTAGAGTAAACATTATGGTTTACACTTTGTACCATACAATTTTATAGATTTTGACAAAATATATAATGCCCTGTATCCATCTTTGCAGTGTCAGTAGAACAATTCCAGTGTTCCAAAAATGCCCCAGGTTATACCTAGTCTTCCTTCACCTTTCCCCCAGAGCCTCTGATGACCACTGCCTTTATATAAACATTTTATTTACTTTATTATAAGGAAACTAGTAGAATGGTAATGCAAGTTCAAAAAAAAATGTTAAAAAACTAGAATATTATTTATTGATAAATGAATTCTGATATAACATTGCTAAGTTAAGTAAAAATCTAATTTTAACATATAGAGCAATAAAACCATAACTCTGAAGTTATCTTTTTATCAAATAAAATGGCAAGTATTAAATATTATTAGTATAATCAACCTGTAAAATATCTGGACTCTTCAAAATTATTTGAACAAAGTTATATAGCCTGGAAATTAAAATGACCCTGACAAACTTGGCCTAGTATGATATTATATGGTCAGAAAATTACCTCTTTTACTGGATTCAATTCCAAGTTTTGGATGTAGATATATATAGATGTAGATATAGATATAGACATAGACATAGAATAGATATAGATAAGTATAGATGATACAGATATATTTAACACATGAAATGTTTACTTATACCCTGCAAATTTCAATTTTTATTTCTTTTCTTTGGGTTGCAAATTTCTCTGGAAATTTGTTATTTTAAGTATGTCCAAGGAAGATATTATATTTGGCTGTATTTACGATTTTTAGCCAGTGATTCATGATATCAATGAAATTCCATATTGTTATTTAGCTCTGATAATAACAAAGAAGTTACATATTGTTAAAAAGTCCTACTCGTGTGTGTATGTCTGTGTAAAAATATTTATATTTGAAATGACTAATGCTTTGGATGCTTTCAAAATAACCCTGCAGAAAGGGAAATTAATGAGTACAAAAATTAAATACAACTGGCTGTAAGTTGTTGCTTGTTGAAATTGGGTGATGAGTTCAGTTGGTTTAATACACAATTTTCCATACATTTGTGTGTGGAATTCTGTGAATAAAACATTTTACAAAAGGAAAATTGCAATCACTACTGTTTGAGTAACTATGACAATTGTGGGGCTGGTGTTTGATATTCCTCAAGTCCCATTTTCTATAAGGATGAAGGTTTTCATTTATTTTACAAGGAAGCAGGATTAGATTTGAAATACTTAGGATTTTTTTCTTTTTCTCTCTTTTTATAATTTTCTTTGCTGTTACTTCTTTTTAAAATTAATTTATTGATATATATCACTCATAAATAAACATACATAAACAATAAGTGTATAATAATAGTTGTGAACTTAAAAAACAAACATATATAACATCTTACAGGACTCTCATACCTCCCCCAACCAACAAAAACTTGCATTGTCATTAAACCTTTTTAATTATTAAAGAGCATTGTCAAAATATTACTATTAATCAAAGTATTTTTCCCCAACCGACCCTATTATTATCATCTTGATATCATTTATGTATTAACATACATAAACAATTAAGTGTATAATAAAAGTTGTGAATTTACAAATCAAACACGCATAACATCATACAGGAGTCCTCTACATCAATCCTCTACCAATACCTTGCATTGACATGAGACATTACAAATTATGAAAGAATATTGTCAAAATCCTACTAGTAATCATAGTCTTTATCCTGCATTTCGTGTGTTTTTCCCCTAAACCACCCTACTATTATTTGTTTTTTAATATTGTTTAAGACAGAAGTGATATACTTATAAAACAGTTATGCCCATAGGCAGAATTCCCAAACAACACGCCTCCATCAACACACCACACTGTAGAGAAATATTTGCTACAGATAATATTATCTGATTGCTACCATGTCCATAGTGTACATTTGGTTCACATTTGCCATACTGCCTCATTATCAGCACAGTACATCTTTCACAGACATGGAAGAATATTATATTATGACTACTAACCACAGTCCATATGTCACTCCAGCTGTATTTTTTCCATGCTTTTCCACATTCCCAACACCCTGCACTAGTGAGGTACATTTGCTCTAGTTCACAAAGGACACTCTTGCATCTATACCGTCAACCACAATTCTCATCCACCTCTTGATTTACTGTGCTATTCAGTTCCTCTAGCATTCTTTCAATTGGCATTTACATACCTAGACTACCATTTTCAGTCATATCCCCATTTATGCACTAGCTGTTACTCACTATGTTTTACCATCCACTCTATACATTTCTACACTTTTAAAGTAAAGCTAATTAAAACTTCTACATACATTAAACATCAGTAGTCCATTTCATTCCTCCTCTCCTTTAAGAATCCACCACCTACCACCAGGTTTTGACGATATTTTCCTACAATTTCTTCTAGAAGTTCCATGGTTCTTGCTTTTATTTTTAGCTTTTTGATCCATTTTGAGTTAATTTTTGGATAAGGTGCTAGGTGAGGGTCCCATTTCCTTCTTTCAGCTATGGGTATCCAATTCTTTCAGCACCATTTGTTGAATGGATTGTTCTGTCAGAGCTGTGTGGGTTTGACAGGCTAGTCAAAAATCACTTTACCATACATGTAAGGGTCTGTTTCTGAAGCATCAGTATTGTTCCATTGGTCTGTGTGTCTGTCTTTATGCCAGTACCATGCTCTTTTTACCGCTAGAACTAGGTAATTGATTTAAAGTCTGGAGATGAGGGTTCATTTTTCCTTTTTATGATGTTTTTGGCTATTCAGGACCCCTTACCCTTCCAAGTAAATTTGATGATCATGTTTTCCATTTTTTTTAATGCTGGTGGAATTTTTATAGTGATTGCATTGAATCTGTATATCAATTTGAGTAGAATTGTCATCTTAATAGTATTTAGTCTTCCAATCCATTAGTATAAAATGTTCTTCCAGTTTTAGGACACTTTTTATTTCTTTTAACACTGATTTGCAGTTTTCTGAATATAAGTGCTTTACATCATTGTTTATGTTTATTCCTGACTATTTGTTTTATCTGTCATATTTTATTTTTGCCATGATTTGACACTTTTATTTGCTTTTACTGATACAATCTTCATTTCTAAACTCTCTTCCAGGCTTCTTTCTCCAATCTTTTCTTTTCAGACTCTAGCACCCTTGTTAGTATTTCCTGAAAATCTGGTCCCTTGCTTAGAAATTCTCTCAGTTTCTGTTTATTTGTGAATATTTTAATCTCACTCTCATTTCTGAAAGACAGTCTTGCTGGGCATATGATTCTTGGCTGGAAGTTTTTCTCTTGTGGTTTCTTAAGTATATCAGACCATTGTCTTCTTGCCACCATGGTTTCTTGTGAGAAATCAGCAGTTAATCTTATTGGGTATCCCTTAGATGTTACGCATTGCTTTTCTCTTGCTGTTCTCAGAATTCTCTTTGTCTTTGGCAATTGACATTCTGATGAGTATGTGACTCATAGTTGGTCTATTCAGCTTTTTTTGCAGCTAGTACATTGTGCTTCTTGGGCATGTATATTTTTGTCCTTCAATATGATTAGGAAATTTTCTACCATTATTTCTTCAAATATTCCTTCTGCCCCTTTTCCCTTGTATTCTCCTTTTGGGACACCCTTGGCACCTATGTTTGCATGTCTTTTGCTGTCATTTATTTCCCTGAGACCTTGTTCAATTTTTTTCCATACTTTTCTTCATCTGTTCTTTTGTATGTTCATGTTCAGAGGCCATTTCTTCATGTTCACCAAAACTTTTTCTGCCACCTCATGTCTGCAATTATATGATTCCAATGATTTTTAAATTTCATTTATTGCACCTTTCATTCCCATAAGTTCTGTTATATTTGTATGAATGTTTTGAAATGCTTCTTTGTGCTCGTCCAGTGTCTCCTTAATGTCCATAACCGCTTTAGCCATCGCATTGAATTTATTAAGGAGAATTGTTTGAACATCTATGATTAGTTGTCTCAACTCCTTTATGTCATCTGTAGGCTTATCTTTTTCCTTTAACTGGGCCATATCTTCCTGTTTCTTGGTGTGGATTGTAATTTTTTGTTGTTGTCTTGGCATCTGGATTACTTGAGTATTTATTCTGGTGCAGTTTTTCTGTTTAGTTTAGGGCTTCCTGCCCTTTCTCTTTTGCTGGTTGTGCAGTAGGAGCCAAGGTTTTAATTGGTGCTATGAACTGTGGAGGCTCAAGCTGCCCTCATTGTGCGAGGGTCCACTGAAGCTTCTTCCAACTTTCTCCTTTTCCACAGGTATTGACAGAGTCACAGCTGTGTGGAATAATGCAAGTTGTGCAGGCCTAGACTGTAGTTGCCTAGAGAGACTAATGAAACTTCATGCCCCTTTCTCACATGCCTGGTGTGGGGAGGAAGTTGCAGGTGTGGGCAGCAATCTATTCAGTGCAGTTGTAAGATGACCGCAGTTGCCCTGGTGGGCTTCCAATTTTCAGTCTGTGCCAGCCAAAGTTACCTGAAGTTACCTGGATTGTCTTTTGGAGGACCTGTCAGTCTCCTCCCTGCCAGAGGTGGTGCTGAAGCCTAGGCTAGAGCTGCAGGTCTTTCTGGGTGAAAGCAACCATTTCCTATCATCACTTTGATTTTTGGTCAGCCTGGCTTCCCCTCAGGCTGGGGGCAGTGTCAAAATGTTGGCCACAGGCCTATTTCCGACTTGGGCCAATTCACACCCCAGCTCTTCCCAGGGTTACATCTTAGCCAGCTGAGTCTACCAATCAGTAGCCGAAATAGTCAGTCAACTGTCTCCTCCTCCCCTGTTTTTTGAAAATGGTTCTTTCTATTCCAGCCACAGAATAGCTCCTAGCATGGCTTGTGCTGCCAGAGGAGGGTAATCACAAGCCTATGCTGCTTGTACTTGGCTGGTAATTTCCCAGAGAGGCTGGCACAGGTCCCCGCAGCTTGCTCCCTGCTGGATGTGTCACTGGGGCCTAGGCTAGAGCTACAGTCTGACCTGGATGGAAAGAATCTGGTTCCCAAGAACACTGTGGTTTTCAGTCCACACTGCTTCCCCTTGTGCCAGTCACTGAGTTAAGATGGTGACTTCTGGCCTCTTTCTGACTTGGACAGGTTCAAACTTTAGCTGTTCTCAGGACTATACTTTAGCCCACTTAATGTATTCATCAGTAGCTGAAATTGGTGCCCAACCATCTCTTCCTACCCTGTTTTTGGGAATTGGAGGTTTCTATTCCAGCTGTGGAACAGCTCCCAAGGTGGCTTGTGCCTACAGTGGCGGATGGGCACTGGGCTCTATGGTGTGGAGCCCTCTCCTTAGGAGTCTTCTCTGTAGATGGGCAGTCTCCTCCTTCCATTCCTTCAAGGATGTTGCAGGATGCGCTTCTGGCCTCCTGGAGCTCCCAAAAAGGTGCATCAGCAAGCTCCAGATAGCTCATGGTGTTTACTAACTGCCCTGTGGCAGTAACTGGTTCTATTCTGCTGCCATCTTGCTGGTTCCTCCTTCCTTGAGTTCTTTATGTTGTTGGTCAACTCTAGGGAGAAATTGTGGCAGACCTGCTCTGTTTGGGTATAAACTGCCAACCGCAGTTCCTATAGCTGTGTTTATGTTTAGGACACCTAGGAGAGGTATGAAAAGAGGCACTTCCCTAGACATAAACTCACAAATACAGTATAGACAACAACAAAGAGGCATATGGTAAACAAAATAAAGACAGTACTTCACCATTCCTCTATCTTATAGGCTTTGCGGCGGCTTGCTCGGTCGGTAGAGGTGGGGTCTGGCTGTGGACGAGGGGTCGGTCCAGCTTTGGACGAGGGGTCGGTCCCGCTTGGGACGAGGGGTCGGTCCCACTTGGGATGAGGGGTCGGTCCGGCAGCAGACGAGGGGTCGGTCTCACAGGGGTTGCGCGGTTCGGCTGACGGGGTCGCCCGGCGAAGCCGGCGACGAAGGGGTCGCCCAGAGAAGCAGGCAACGAACTGGGGACAAGGGAGGCCAGGCCCTTGTTGGGGGCTCTCAGGACTGGAGGGATCACAGCAGAAGAACTACCGCGGAGACAAGGTAAACACGCAAGTCCACTTTATTGAGGGAGAGGCAACAGTTTTATAGGGGCTGGGGAAGGCTGATTGGTCGAAGCCATGCCCTGTTCTGATTGGTTGCCGGCGAAAGGTCAGTGGGCGGTACTGGACGGGGGAGGGGTGGTGATTAGGGATTGGCTGTTGCTGTTGCTGGGGGAAGGGGCAGGGTTTAGGGATTGGTGGCTGCTGTTGCTGGGATAGAGGGCATACTTGAGTTTCCCGCCCATGCCTGGCTGTTGCTGCTGTCGGGGGGAGGGAAAAGGGCAGACTGGATTTTTCCACCCACGCCTGGCTGTTGCTGCTGTCAGGGGAGGGGAAAAGGGCAGACTGGAATTTTCCGCCCTGCGCCTGCACAGGGAGAAAGAAGAAGAAGGGTGCCGCCCCACAAGGCATCATGTGGCGCCATCCGGGAGGAGGGGCGGCCGCAGAAGCATGGCTGCCGAGAATGGGAGACCCGAGGGCACTCTGCGCCCATACCGAGCTTCCTTCAGGGGTGGCGGTGGGCCCGACCAACCACCCTATTATGGGGGCAGCGGGATTAGGCCTACCGCAGCCGCTCCCCTCGCCAGGCCAGCAAACCACACTTCAGCCCGAGGGGTGACCGCAAGGCTTGTTTTTTAACTACTTAGAAAATGAATTAAGTTTTCCCCGACTTTAGGTATGTTCGATATCCTTTTGCATATATTCAGAACTACAAAATATTTTCTCATATGTATATGCAGTACCACATTTATGGTATTGCAAACCTGGAGCTCATATCTATTGACTGCATCTTAAAGAGGAACATTTGCATTGATTAGAATTAAGTTCTGTATCTATATGTCTGAATTTGTAGTAAAGGAATGAAGGATAGAATAAAAAACTGAACCTTTAGTGAACAGCAACTGAAATGAAATCATCTCAGATTGGCCCCAGTTCTACAGCTTCTGAAGTTTGTATAGCTGTAATGTGGGGTATATGGGAACTTCATATATTTTTAATGTAACATTTTTGTGATCTATGTATCTTCAAAAAAGTACACTTAAAAATAAAAAAAAAATTTTAAAAAGGAAACAGGAGGAAAAAGAAAAAAAATTCTGAGCCTATGAATTCATATGTCTTTCACTGTAACCATTTTATAATGAAACCAGAGCTGCTAGGACAGCATTTTTCACTATCCCAAAGCGCAATCTGTTTGCTGATCCAATAAAGAATTTGTATAGTTGAGACTTTCAAAATGTGAGGGATAAGATGCCTTCTGCCCAATAAAGAAGAAAAGGTTGAACAAAGGGAATTCTAATATATGTTTCATTTTGTTGAGTTGGGAATTGCAAAAGAAGCCAGGGTGGTCATACCACCTGGAGGTAGCTTCTGTTGTCACTTGACTGAAAAGGAAATGACAACAGCTTCAAAAGAGAATAAAAGTTCTTCAAGATTCATCCTTTTCACTTTCTTGACAAACTCTTTTTAAGTTCTGAGGGGAGGGAAAAGGAAAAATAAGTGTAATATGGGGGCATTTTGGAGATATTGCAATTGTCCTGCATGACGTTGCAATGATGGATATAGGCCATTATGTATTTTGTTATAACTTAAAAATTGTGGTGTAAACTATAATGTAAACTGTAATCCATGGTTAGTGGCAATGCTTCAATATGTGGTCATCAATTTTAACTAATGTACCACACTAATGGAGGATGTTGTTAATGTGGGAAAGTGTGGGATTTGGAGCGAGTGGGGTAAATGGGAATCCCCTATATTTTATATAACATTTAAGTAATCTAAAGTTTCTTTAAAATAAATTAAAAGAAGAGAGAATAAAAGGGCAAATACCTGAGATGTTGGAAATTGTCTGGGCTCTGGAAGCCTGCATTGACTCTGGGTTTGTAAGGAGCCTGATCCTCTTCCCTTTCTCTTACAAGTCTCAATCTACTCATATTCAAAATGGGCCAGATTATTGATATAATGTATTTTAAGTGTCTAGAAGAGTTCTGGCCCAAATTAGGTATTTGGTAAATATTTGTTAAAATAATTAAAATAATTATTATTAGAGAGTTTTCTCATTCTATATGAAGTATAATGGCTATGCCAGGCAGGGGGTCTTATTCCTGTTTCAGTGGCAACCAGCCTTTCTCAAACCCTCTGTATTCTGAATTCCAAGGGGAATTAATTGGTTAGTCAGTAAATATTCACTATGTGGCAGTGTTTATGTAGGAAGGAAGCAGATACACAGAATTATCATATGCTTTCTTTTATTCTCAAGGAACCTTTAATTCATCAAAGATACAAAGCAATACTTTGATCCTCAGTACTGATTGTCTGATTCTTCACCATTATTTCCACTTTTACTGCTACCATAGCCACTCTTTCCCATATAATTCTGTCCATTTGGAAAATGACAGACATTTGTGCACTGCAAGATTATTTTACTTCATTGGTGAGAATTCTTCTTAGGTTATAAACTATCTAGTTACTGCAATTACCAGTCCAGAGAGCTGGACAGAATATTTGAACTAAAAGAAGAACTTGTACTCATTTCTTGCTTATTATGTTGCAAGTTCCATGCTAGTTTCCTTACATATATTATATCCTGTAGTCCTCACATTACTTATTACAAGTTTATAAATGAAAACATTAGGGCTCAAAGTGCTAACATTTTGAAGTACATCTTATGGCTATTGTTTGGAGCCAGGATTCTCATTCATGGAGTTCTGACACTAAAGCTCATACTCATTTTTTAGCCTTTGGTAATATGAAATATTTGTAAACATAAACAAAATTAGAAAAGAAAATATAAGGAATACCCATGTGTCTATTACCCAACCTCAACAATTATCAACTCATTAGTTCATCTATACTGCAAACAGCCCCCACCCGACACACACACACAAGATATATCTTTTCATTTGTAAACATTTCTATATACACCTTCAAAGAAATGAACTATTTTTAAAAACATAACTGCAATACCTACTATATTAATTATTTCTTAATATCATCAAATGTCCAGTCCATTATTTATTTCCCCAATTGTCATTTTTTTTCCCTTTTCCCTTCCTATAGTTGGTTATTTGCATCATAATGCCAACAAGATCTATCATATATAATGGCATTTGGTTGATATGTCTCAATTCTCATTTAATCTATTGGCTCTTCCCTTCTTTTTCTTGCCATTTTATAAAAGGAACTCAAAGCCTGGGCTCTTAACCACCCACCATAATATACCATCTTATGTCCATGTTAAAAGTTGTGACTTTGGAAAGAACGCCCTCCTCCCAAACACAATTCTGATATTTAAATGTGGCTCCTGATTTTCCTGTAGATTATAAGGTGACCGAACATTAAATATATATTATATATGGTTCACTATTCATTGGAAATCCTGTACAACCAAAGAACCACCTTGTTTTTAGGTGCTTAACTAAATGATGTGACTTGAGAACAGAAAAGTTACCTTTCAAAAACTACTGATTCAGGAAATGGCTGTGACTCAAGGAATTGAGCTCCTGTTTACCATATGGAAGACTCTGGCTCGATTTCCAGACCTTCTTGTAAAAAAATTTTAAAAAGGCATCCCAGATCTGCTCGGTGAGACTCCGCGTGGCAAAGTCACACACCAAAAATATGATGCTGTCTCACTTCACATAGGCCCTGAAGTTCCATCAGTGAAGATGTCTTTAAGACTTGGTGCCTTTAAGCATCATAGGTAACTCTGAACAGTCTCTAGTACTTTCAAAAGTCAGGTTCTGACATCTTTATTAGGTGGGAAATGTGCAAGGAAGGGAAGAAAAGCCTAAGGAGATCTAGCCCAGATGCCCTGAAAGGTAGGTCTTTAGCAAACTGTGGAGGAGAGTTGGGCAAACCCGAGGAACTAGGTACCTATTCAGGGGGTGGAAACACCCACTGTGGGGAAAATATTAGGGATCTATGTCACCGTTTTGCTGTTGACTTGACTTGATTATAACTCTAGATGCTCTTAAAAATGTTTGCTTGGGGCATTGTCTCAGTGGGTGGAGACTCAAACAATAACTGAAAGAATATTGAAATCCCATCCTTGGAGTCCTGCTATTCTCTAAGAGAGTGGCAAGAATTCCCCAAGTATATGGGGAGTACTTAGTGAAAGAGGACAGATCATTATGCCAGGCCCTTAATATTGATGATTCTACTTATGAACCTTTTCTTGTGAAATTGAAACTTAACCTAGTATTATATTCCCTAACAGTTACCTACAGAAAGCCTCTTTTTGCTCAAATGTGGCCTCTCTCTAAGCCAAACTCAGCATATAAACTCACTACCTGCCCCCAGCGTGGGACATGACTCCTGGAGTGAAGCCTCCCTAACAGTGAGAGATTATTACCAAGTGCCAACTAGCAATGCATTTGGAAAAAGACCTTGACCAAAAGGGGAAAATATTAAAAACAAATGAATTTTTATGACTAAGTGATTTCAAAGTGAATTGGGAGGTCATTCCAGAGGTTACACTTATGCACATCTCAACAGGATCTCACTGACTTCCATAGTAAACAGCGCCTCAAATATTGGGCTCCTGAGGGCTCTAGAGACATCTAGGCACAATATGCAGGGCATCCAGTCTCAGAATTTGGCACCCTATCAGTGGGACTTACTTTGGAATATATGCTCTCCAATATAACAGAGTTAGACTCATTTAATATTTCCCTACACGTGGCTCTTCTGCCCCATTTATTTGAGTCTATAATTAATACTATACTTGTTGTAGAATTTGTGAGAGGTTCAATTATTTGTGTATAGGAAGGCCAGGACTCAGGAATGATTTTGAGAAGGAAAAATGGTTTATTGATGGCCAGCCCGAATCGGGAGCTTTCTGTTTCAAACCCGAGACCCCAACAAGATTTTTGAGTTCCTTTTATACAGAGAGGAAAGGTCAAATGTTCCTTTTGTTTCAGTTCTCAATAGGATTGAATTAGCATATATCTTCCACATCCTAGGTAAGCTTTTAGCATGGACTTCATAATTCTAGATAAGCTTTTAGCACATTTGGTTTGCATTTTCCCTGAATATTTAAAGTTTATAGACTTTGCATTGATAAACTGTTTCCTGGGACTGGAGTCATTGCCATCGTTACCAAGGGCAGGACTGCAGCCTCTCACCACCCCACACCCACAAGTCAGGACAGACAGCTTAAGTTAAAGTTATCTCCGAAGAAACAAAGAGCCTCCCACCCATAGCCCACAACATACTAATTAAATACATGTCCCAGAGACTTAATTCTTTGCTCCATTCATATGTCAATTGAATTCTGAATCTTGGCAGAGTTGAACCCAACACCTACTCTCCAGGTTTTTGAACTTGCCCAGGACAACTAAGAAAAGGATGATTATAGACAATGCCCATCCCAAAACCAGAGAGCATGTACAACTGCAAGCAAGACGATTCCATCCATGTGCTCCATAGGATCTAAGCCCCATCTCTACTGGAAACAGAGTTGGCATCATCATCCCAAAATCCTCAATTTTGAGGAATGAACAAATGTAAAAGGGGGATGCCATAATGGACTACAGTATACTTATTATTCTAATGTTATAGAATTTGAAAGAGGTTCAATTATCTGCGTATAGAGAGGCCAGGACTCAGTAATGATTTTGAGAAGGAAAAATGGTTTATTGATGGCCGGCTGGACTCAGGAGCTTTCTGTTTCAACACCAAACACTGAACAAGACTTTTGAGTTCCTTTTATACAGAGAGGAAAGGTTAAATGGTCTCTTTGTTTCAGTTCTCAATAGGCTTGAATTAGCATATATATCTTCCACATCTTAGGTAAGCTTTTAGCATGGACTTCATACATTGTAGATAAGCTTTTAGCATATTTGGTTTGCATTTCCCCTGAATACTTAAAGTTTGTAGACCTTGCATTGTTAAACTGTTTTCTGGGACTGGAGTCATTGCCATGCTCACCAAGGACAGGACTGCAGCCTCTTACCGTCTCACACCCACAAGTCAGACAGCTTAGGTAATCTCTGAAGAGACAAAGAGTCTCCCACCCATAGCCCACATCATTAGTAGTGGAACAACTTGTGTCAGTGATATAAAGGCAGTGGCCACCAGAGGTTCTGAGTGAAGGGAAGGGGAAGAATAGTCGTAATATGGGGTATTTTTTGGACATTGGCTTTGTCCTGTGTGACATTGTAATTACATATACATACCATTATACATTTCATCAAAACTTGTAAAATTGTGGTTTATAAAGAATAAACTATAAGGTAAACTATAATCCATGGTTAGTAGCAGTGCTTCAATATGTGTTCACCAATTATAACAAATGTACCACAAAAATGAAAGATGTTGTTAATGGAGGAAAGTGTGGGAGGGGGAGGGGTGGCACATATGGGAATTCCTTATATATTTTTCGTTACATTTATGTAATCTAATGATTCTTAAAAATATAAACAAACAAATAATAAATAAAATTAAGCAGTATAATATACTGGGGAGACAGATGTTCTAACCAGTGGCTAAATGAAAGCATTCTAGGGGCAGACTGGCCAGTAGTGGGCAACCACAGCTTGGGAAGAGGCTCAGGTGACAAGCGAACATGAATACTCCAAAGTTCCAGTAATGTTGCCAAGAGTGCTAGCTCTTGCTAAGTCAACTCTCATCTAGGTTCATATGAATGGAAGCCTGCACAAGAGAACAGGCAGGGACTAAGGCACACCCACTAGAGGTTCTGCCCCATGTTGGCACAAAAAGGGCCTCAAGGAAGCAGATCCTTACCAATAAATGCATAAATATTTCATTATTTTTACCATTACTCTGGCCATACTTTTGCCTTCAAGCTGAATTTGGTTCCTGTCACAAACAAAAGTGATATGTTCTACAAAAAGTAGTTAACTTTTAGAGCAGGTTATAGTCCCAGTTTAACCACTAACTTGGGCAATTCACTTACTGCCTTTGAACCTCTGTTGCATCATTTGTAAAATGTGGATAAAATGCTTACTCTACCTCAAAAGACTGTTGTGTTAAACAAGAACATAGAGATGAAGGTGTTGTGAAACCTATCTCATCTTAGATCTACAAGGCATTATTAGTATTGTTGATGATAATTTATAGTAAAAACCCTCAAAGTAACCCGACAATGAATGCACAAAGGGAGCCAATGAGTTTCTAATTTCCTTTTTTTCTTAGACAGAACAATATGGTAATTAAATTACTCCCATGAGAATCTCTTATCAAACATGAGACTTAGATGACTAGCAGTCCCAGAAGTAATCAAAAACATAACATAGAGAAACGCATTTACTTTGAAAATTCTAACCTGGTCTTGGAGTTCATGTTTTTCTACTACAATGTATTTAAACTAAATATTGTGACTGAAATTTCTCATTTTGACTAGAGCTTCCTTGAGCCTTAAACAAAGGCAAGTCAGTTCTGAGGCTGAGAATCAAATGAACATGACACAGGACAGCTGCAAACTGGAAAGCAAATGAAACAACTACTGGAGTTATCTGACAGATAAAGGCCCTTCCTCATATACATACCTCAGAGGCCAAGAGTGAGGAAGCTTCTTCACTTTTGGATAATATTGCTTCATTACTAACTGGAAGGAGAAAGCTTGTTTCTGACTCCCTTTGAACTCCTGCTTTTCCTTGAGTAACACATTTAAGGTGATCACTGATAACGGAGTAAAGGGATTTTTTAAAAATCCCAAAGAATGTTAAGTTTTCATTTTTGATGAGAGTGTCACACATAATGATGATTTTCCAAAACTAACACTGAAATTTACATTCTCATCATAAACAATACTATTCCTTAGCCATTCTTCTTAAAGAATTGGAGGAGTCTTCAGAGATTTTTAACAAGTTGAGTTAGCTGCTATGGGTTTAGGGACCTGGAGTTAACTACTCTCAGTTCTCTTCCCTGTCTGTCTGCTCTATTTCCTCGGGTTTCCAGGGGAAAGACAGCTTGAACTATCTTGAAAAAGGACCAGCTTTGGAAATGGAGTTAGAAGTCCGTGGGCTGTAATTAGTTTTTTGGCCCTATTTATTAGAGTAAAGAAATAATTATCATTCCAACAGTAGACATAGAAAGTCTCAAGGCTTTAAAGCCTTTCAAAGTAGGGGATCAAGTCATTGGCACTTTATCTGCTTGGTGGAATGGAGTTTCTTGATTTGTAGAGCTGGGACTGGCATTAGGGATCTTGTTCAATCCTCTCATTTTAAAGATAAGAAGAATTGACTTGCTAAAGTTTACACCGTGAGTGGATTCAATAGCGCTTGCTCACCTAAACTACACCAGTTTGGATGTAAATGAGCATTGGAAGTTCAACGTCCATGACCTCTCTTATTCCTCTAGCAGGGCCTTAAATTCCTCACCATTCACACATTGTTCTCTTCTATGTTTACCCACATCAGTCTTCTGTCCATTATTCCAGTCTCTTAGTAGCTCCCATTCCAATTATGTTTGTGTTTTTACCACCACACATGCTGTCAGTTCTTTTGAGAGGAAAGAGCATCTCCTGCCCACTGGTGTTGCAAGTGTTTTATTAGGTACTTCCAAAATGCACATGATTCTTACAATTTGAGTTCTTTAAGGCATGGAACCTGAGAGAAGTTTCCTGAGGCTGGGCCAAAGAGCAGTGGTTAAGAAATTTCACCTTGAAGGACAAATCTGGCTTGCTGCCTGTTTTTATATGGTAAACTATCCAAGAATGGTTTTAATATTTTTAAATTGTTGAAAAAACAAATTCCAGTGACCATAAATCAACTTTTATTGAAACACAGTCATAATCATTCATTTATGATTTGTCTATGGTTGTTTTCATGTTAAAACAGCTGAGTTGATTAGTCACAGCAGAGTCTG
Source organism: Dasypus novemcinctus (assembly GCF_030445035.2). NCBI lineage: Eukaryota > Metazoa > Chordata > Mammalia > Cingulata > Dasypodidae > Dasypus > Dasypus novemcinctus. The sequence continues at coordinate 123,986,277 of NC_080704.1, read as the reverse complement.
AATGTGGCTTTCTCAACTCTTCAAAATTCTCCTCAGTGCACTACAAATTGTAGTGATGCATTTATAAATCAGTATTGTTTCTAAAGCATATCGCCATACCACAACACTTTTATTTTTATCACTACATAACCATCGTGTCAAACAATGAGAGAAAAGTAGACTTTGCATATCACACCTTGAAGGTACACTCTGTGGATTATTTTATCAAATTAGATGGTAAAGTTTTGTGTTCATAATGTAATGGCACTATAGTGCTGCTAAAAATAGATACATTAACACTACCGACTAAGAACTTGTCACAAATCACAGGAAAGTGATGGTCAGAAAAAAATAGAAAATTTAAAACAAACATCTTATATCACAGCATAATTTCTTCACAAAATAAAAAATGAAACTAAGCTTGCCACCAAAGTAAATTTCCAAGTGGCCCATTTCTTATCCAAGCAAGCAAAGTCAACTACTGCTGGTGAGTTAATTAAATCATGTTTGATTCCAGGAGCTAAAGAAGTATATTTAGATCAGGGGTTCTTAACCTTTTTTTGTTCCACGGACCCCATTGCCAGTCGGGTGTAAACCACCGACACCTTACTAAGTCCACACTATACTGTGTGTTATTTAATAAATATATCACACACACACCAACACATTCCCACAATAATAATTCATTTTTAAAATTTCAATTCAAGCTCACAGACCACTTGTTAAGAACTCCTGACCTAGAAAATATCAAATTGTTTTAAAACTATTATTAGCCTTTCAGTGAGAACAGCTCCTTAAAATTTAAGAGCAGTGGGAAAGACATCAATAGTCAATTTAAAAAAAACCTGGCAAATGATCTTGAGTAGCTTTCCTTGGCTCTAGAGATGTCAACAGATGTTACCTTTACTGATCATTTGTTTAATTGAATAGGCAATGCTGTGTTTGAAGTGACAGCAACATTACTGTCTACAAACAGTCTGCCGGGGACATGTACAGGAGTAGATATTTTCAAAGTTGAGAAAACACTAATTCAGTACATTCTGAAGTAGAATCTGCTAAGATGTGTTGTTACTGAGGAAGGTAAAAATATGCATGGAACAGAAAAAGGTTTAGTGAAAAATTTACAAAGCTTGTGAAAATATAAGGTTTAAAGTCTATGCATATTCTCCATATTATTCATCAGAAGGTACTCTGCAGAAAATATTTGATTCTGTCATGTGTTATTGAACAGGTAGCATCATAGGTGAATTTCATGCACTCTCCTGGACTAAGCCATCAACCATGCTGTGAATTTTTGTGGGAAATAGAGGCTGATTATCCTGACTTGCCATATCACATTGAAGGTTTATGGCTTAGCAATCATAAAGTTTTATTGAGATTTTTTGAGCTCAGTGCTGAGATGGAAATTTTTCTGAACAAGTATATCTGTCCTCAATCAACCACTATTATAGAACACTGAATGGTTGTGGAAATTTGATTTGGTACAAATTTAGTAATGGTTCTTAATGGAATCAACCTAAAATGATAAGGCAAAAGAGTACTTATATGGGAAACATATGGTGGTAAAGTCATTTCTATGACAACATTGAATCACAAGTAATTTTAATTTGTTTTATTTAGTTCCCATGCTGTGAAGAGTAAAAACAAGAAATGAGATCTCCAATCCCATGACAATTAGCACCTGATATATTTTCTGAGCACAAACTACAGATCCAGTGGGCATTTATTTTACTTCAGTGCAAGTAAAAAGGGAATTTCTACATTTCAAAATTAATTTAAATATGCAATTGTGTAGTTCTCACCTAATCTTCAGTGGAACTGATTAATGTGCAATGTAATTGTTCCCCACCTTAATTCTCTGCACATCAGCCCTTTTTAGCAGCAGCTTATGCTGCTGCCTCCCTCCACCCCTCCTCCCAGCCATTGTTATCTTCCCCCTCCAGCCGTTGCTGTTCTTCCCGCCAGTCCCGCCCACAGCGCCAACATATAATCTGCTTCCCTCCTTAGCCACTGCTTACCTCATAGCCATCCGCCTTTACCCACCTATCCACCACCACTCTGTAGCTAGCCCGCCCTTGCACTAACCCCTCCCTCACCCAACCCTATATAACCAAGTGCACTTCCTCAATAAAGTAGACCTGCGCACAGCCCTCGTCTCCGTGGCGTTCTTCCACCGCACCGCGCGTCCCCACCACACCTTGAGCCGCCTGCTGCCAGCTCAAAGGGCCCCCGGCCCCCCGGCAGCTCTCCCTGAGCCAACTGAGCCCGGCCCTCCGCAGTAATGACATGCTGAAAGTGAATATATTCAATGGACTATAATAGAATTCTTGAAATGCTTTCTAAACAAAGAATATGCTCAATTAAAATCATAGCCTTATAGACAATTTTGCAATATATAACTTGTAAATAGTGATTCCATTTGACACAAAAAGTTCTGATAAAAAATGTATGATGATGAAAAGAACTGGACTATTGCCTAAATATAGATAAACAAAGATCAAATTCTTTTGCCTATTAAAGTGAAAAAATACTAAAAAATAAAAAACTTTTGTGTTACCCTCCTACATATCATATCCTTATAGATAATATCAGTATTTGGTCATATCTATCTGAGTGAAAAGGCATTTCAAAGATGAATTACATAAATTTCATTACAGAGCAAACATTTGCAATCAATATGATAGGAAGTTCTAATTTTGAACATCAGTTAAGGAAAAGGATTAGTGAAAACTTTACAATCTTCTCATTAGTAGACTGGTATGACAAAAATACATATACTCAATTTTTATTATTGTATTTTGAATTACATCAATAAAAATGCATGGAAATTTGTTCTCTCTTGTTTTATAATTATCTGCATAACATCATTGATATGACCTCTTGTCCAGTATTTATTATCTGCCACTTGCAGAAAGTTTGTTCATCCCTGCCAGAAAACACCTGAGTGATATCCAACCATTCTCCCTGCCAACCCAAACCCAATAACTTTGATAGTGCCTAGTCTCCTCAATTCTTCTCTGTTTCACAGGTCCCTGGTCAACCTTGATACTACTCTCCCATGCGCCCTAACATGGGGCAACAATTGTCCCATTCCTTTGCTTAGGAGTATTAATCCTTGTGTCACAGTAACCTACTATCAGTCAGAAAACCATGTTTTGCTACAAAGAGGCCCTATGGGGTCTAATTTAAGTAGGATTCCTGGCTGTCTGCCCTGGTGACCAGATTTTCTGACGCTGGTTCAGGAGCCTTCTGATACACATGCCAGAGATTTTGCTACTACCTTCTTTTACTCTCACCTTTTAATTCCTATACCAAGTTATATGATTTAAAGAATCTTCATCCAGATATCACCCAGTTTATTTCCCCCCTGAGATGGCTCCCTTGTCTGTCTGCTCATTATTTCTGCTCATTGCCTGTTCACTGGGTGCTTGTTAGACTGCTCACTGTCTGCTCATCTTCTTTTGCAAGCACTGGGAACCAAATCTGGGGCATCCCATGTGGGAGGTGGGTGCCCATCACTTGAGCCACATCTGCTCCTTCTTCATTGTATAAGCTCATTTGTCTGCTTGTTGTGTCTGTTTTTGCACCAGTTTCTTGCATCTGCTCTTCTTCTTTAGGATGTACTGGGAACAGAACCCAGGACCTCCCATGTAGGAGTCAGGCACCCAAATGCCACTTCAATTCCCAATATAACCCAGGTTTGAATTGAAATAGGTAACTGTCTAAAAAGCTATTAGATATAGCCTCAAGTTATCTTTGTCGTTGTTTATAAGAACAAAAATTTAGAAATTTCAGACATGCTGAGTTACTAAATACATTTGGAGGGAGTATAGACATCAATTCAGCAGTATCTGATTCAGTAACTATTCTACTCTAAAATCACTTTGGTAAAAGTGATTTTTACTGGACCTAGAAAAGGTAGATAATTTGCCTTTATGGTGTTTAATAGTTTCAAATGACCTTCACATTGGCTGCATGTGTAGAAAATTGCTTTACATCCTTGCTGTAACTTTTGTATTCATGGATAAATGTAGAAATAATTACTACAAAGCAGATGTTAAAGCATAGATGAAGTCTAGAAGTAATTTGATGCCAGAGGAGTATAGCCATATAGTCTCCTGGACACATATAAATTGTGTTTTAAAAAATTCCAAAACCAAATTCACAGATTTCTTTTCTTTTGCAAAACACAGACTCACTGAAACAGAAAATAGTTGCTTATTTTTATTAGCATTAAACTTCATGACCATTAAAGTAAGCCTTAATGGGGTCAATCTTTTCAGATTACTCAAGCTTTGTAAAAGAATAAAGTTTCACTCCCTAACTCAACACTCTTCCCAAGGGAACACCAGCTTCATTAAGTGATGTATGATTTTTGTATTCTTCATGTGGACTCTCCACCTTTTTAAACTACAAATTACCCATCAACATCCATGTTGACTTCTAAGGTGCATTTATCTTCTCAAAAATTTAAGTGAAGATGAATGTAAGTTGCTACCCTACATTGCCATGATGTAAGTTTACTTTCTTAGCTCTCCATATAGTATTGTTTTAGGAGGAAAAAACGCAAAATTCTTAATAGAATAATTAATCTGGCTAACATCCTGAAATATTAAATTCTTAATAATCTGCTGCTTAAAAATATTTATAAGCAAATAATTGATAACCCATGTATCCTTTATTGATTTCTAATTGTTTAAAATGTACTTCTCATCAAAATTCACTTACCATGTAAGAATGTTCAGTCATCTTTTTCCAAAAGTCTTAAAAACATTCACTTCCTAATATAAACCACACAGATGGTGTTGGTATGGCACATCTCAAGCTGCATGGCCAATATAAAAAATAGAGCCAAATTTCTTCAAAGATTTTTCGAATAAAATCGTTTCTACATTTGCAATAATTCTGGTTTTCTGCTGTAAACTGCATCATTTAAGACGAAAACAATAGGATCAGTTACTATTTATTTGGTTTTGAAGGGCTCGTCTATTTAAGTTTAGAAAATTTGTATTTTTCACATTTTCGAGCAATAAAGGGGGAAAGACTTCATATGGGTTAATAAAAATAAATATTCCTTCAATATTCATATTTCTATGGCTGTTCTAACAAAGTACCACAACCTTCATGGCTTAAAACAACACAAATTTATTCTCTTACAGTTTTTGAGGCCAGAAATCCAATACAAATCTTACTGGGCTAAAACCATAGAAGCAAGGCCACTCTCCTTCTGGAGGCTCTAGTCAGCTGCTCTAGGAGAGATTCCATTTCCTTGCCTTTTTCAACTTCTAGAATGAATTCTTTTCATCCCTTTGCCTGTGGTCCCTTCCTCCCTCTTCAACATATGCAACCTATTATTATCAAATCTCTCTCCCCCTCCTCCCCCTCTACACCCCTCAAGGCTATCACACAGCCTTCTTTCTTCTGTCTCAAGCCCCTTTCTCTTTCTAAGTACTCTTATGATTAAATGATGTGGGCTATGGGTGGGAGGCTCTTTGTCTCTTCAGAGATAACCTAATCTGTCTGACTTGTGGGTGTGAAATGGTAAGAAGCTGCAGTCCTGCCCTTGGTGACCATGGCAACGACTCCAGTCCCAGGAAATAGGTTAACAATGCAAGGTCTATAAACTTTAAGTATTTAGGGGAAATGCAAACAAAATATGCTAAAAGCTTATCTAGAATGTATGAAGTCCATGCTAAAGGCTTACCTAGGATGTCAAAGATATATATGCTAATTCAAGCTTATTGAGAACTGAAACAAAGGGACCATTTGGCCTTTCCTCTCTGTATAAAAGGGCTTCAAAAATTTTGATCAGGGCTCAGGATTGAAACAGAAAGCTCCCGAGTCTGGCCGGCCGTCAATAAACCATTTTTTTCTTTCTCAGACTCATTCCTGAGTCCTGGCCTCTCTATATGCAAACAATTGAACCTCTCTCAAATTTTACAACATTTTTGGCAACCACGAAGGGATAGCAAATGGAAGCCAGAGATGGTAGCATTTTGCTGCCCCTTCCAAATCCCCGAGGAAGCCGGGAGGACTTGGGTGAACCCCAAATCTGGGCGCCCCTGGATTAAATTTAATCCAGAAAAGATGTGGACTCCACCAGAATCTTCCTGACAAAAATTGAGGGCAATGGAAGGTCTGAAGAGAAAGATTCTGGGAACGAAAAAGAACTCCGAACATGGAAGAAGGTAAGACTCCCCGGGTGAGCACAGACTGGAAAGCCCTAGCTTTAATTGCTAGGAAGGGGAGGCTGATCGCCTCCCAAGAGAACCCTAGCAGCCCCAGAAAATTGGGGGGAAGCTGTTCTCTCTAGGTCTGGAATGAGAAAAACTGGGAAAAAGCCCTGGTGTTTTAGGTTTGACTAATTGCATGTTAGAATCTGGTACTGGTCTCATATCCACTAAAGGAGGGGAGGCTTGATTTTAATAAAAGGGCTGTTGTAGGTTCAAGTCCTAACGTCCTGGAAATTGGTCTAGATTAAAAAAAAAAAAACTTGGTTACAGGAAAATGGATCAGCTTTTCCAGTGGGGCTCGGTCTGGGTGTAAAATTAAACAGTGGAAAAAGTCTAGCTGAAATCTTTTGTTATGGTGCTAAATTGTGAATGAATTCACTTCATACCAAATGTTAAGTGTTCTAAGGTTTGTGATGGCTGTGGGAGCAGCCATGCTGAAAATATATATATAGAACTTCTGGTTTAGATTAGTAACCTTTGTGCTTCTGTCTGTATCAGCTCAATGCTAATGTTGGAGTTTTGTCGTTATGTAAAGTAGAATTCAGTGGAGCTAGAACCGTCCCTTGCCATTGGCAAGGGGGTGAAATGATTATCGGGCAAAACTGAGGAGTCTGGATGTTTGCTGTCCCTTTGCTGGGGTTTGAAGGCCATCTGTGTCCACACCACACACTCAAGTTTGTTGGGGCTGCCCCAGTCAGGGTGGCTGGGTCCCTGGGAGAGTTGCCAAATTTGAATAGGTTCTGTCTGCCCATTTTGGCCTGAAAGCTGGAAAGGGGGTAGCGACTTGCCCCTTTCCAGGGAGTCCACACCTTCTATTCACAAGCTGCATTCCTATTTGATTGTTGTGCACCTGACTGCCTGGAAGAGGGTGAAAAGCAGAATCAAAATAAATGCAGTAAAGTTCCCTCCCTAGGGAGTTAAAGCCAAAATACATTTGCATTCTGCCCAGGTTCTTAGAAGATCTTGTAGTAACTTTAAGTAAGAGAATGTGTTCTGTGAAGGTAAAATTTGTCTTAAAGGTATAAATAATTATAAAATTTTAACAAAGCATTGTTTAAATTAAGGTATTTAAATGGCTAATTGCAGAAAGTCATTATTAAACAAAAACTGAATTGATAATAACAAAAAGTAATTTTATTACAAGAAAATTTGTCAGCAGGCAGTCTTCCCTGTCAACCTGCTTTGGTATTACATGCTACTAAGTATTTAAAGAGAAGAAAAGTTCATTATTTTAACAAGCTTGTTTAGTATTAATGGCAATTATATGTTGTAAGAAGTTTGCGTGGTAACTTAGTATGTGGGATATATGGAATGTGTTTTTATTGTTAAGAAAACAGAAGATGATTTTTTCCTAAGATAAAATGATTGATTATTGGAAGGAGTAGAATATGGGACAAAACCTGAATGAATACTGAAAGTGTAGAAGGTTTATGGATGGAAAATTTTATGATTAAAATCGAGTAAGATCAGTTTACAAGGAAAATCTGTTTTATCAAATTAGCTTCTTTTGCTTTAACCTCATCATTTCCTCAGTGTTTGAAGAAGAAAGTGTCTTATCTCTTTTAAAAAGACATTATGCTCTAGAAATCAAATCCTGAAAAGTAGCTTTTTATTTCAAACTAACTGCAAGAGATTTATTCTTTTACTTTAAAAGAAAAACTAAGGTAAGTTCATTTAATATGTTATAAGTCAAATAAAAGGTGTTTAAAGGTGTTACAAAATTAACAGGTTTTTAAAAAATTAATAAAAACTGTAACTAAGAGTTAAAATCATTTATAAATGCATTTATATTATGAAACAGCAGAAAGATAATAACTGAAATTATAGCTGGGTGAATTTAGCCTGAAACTATTATTTAAGTGTAAATTTTAAACTAACCTTTCCTTCGTTTATGGTTACTTCAAGCCTAACCTCACCCCTTGCATTTGCCTATGGTTATTTCATAATAGCTTCTGCCCCTACAGGCCAGAGAAGAGCTGGGACATCACTGTCTCCTGTCCTGGTATTAGTAACCCTTTCTCTCATGAATTCAAGTGTAAACTAAATAAATTGCTGCCTGATGGAATAAGGTTAAAAGATCACTGAAGTTTTATTATCTCCAAAATCAAAAAGGGGGGTGGAGGGGGAGAAGTCTCCTGCCTTGACAGGTCAGTGTTCCTAAGAGTGGCAATTCATGAGAGAAACCAGTCTGTCTCCCTGAGGCTTCAAATAGCCTCAGTAAATATATATAAAATTAATCTTGTTACTTATCCAAAATTCTGCTAAATTCAAAGTAAAATATAAAGCTCTGAAACAAAAAATGGTGCTAAAGCATTGAGAACATTTTGGTTACAATCCATTAAATAAGAAAGAAAATTCTTGGGTAAAACTGCACAGTCATAGAGCAAATTAAGAAAAGTTTCAGGAGTCTTTGAAATGTTTTGCAGTCACACTTGTTTTGTAAAGATTAGAAGTTTAAAGTAAAGTTATGTTTTTGTGTCAAACCATTCATATCTTCCTATTTGCTCAAATTGTTGAGGTTAAATATGCAGTTATATAAGTAATATGTATTTCTGGACCCCAAATTAAGCTAAACAGTATATAAAATAATACAAATTATAAGTAACATCAATGAGTTGTGTTTCTGTGTCTAACTCTGTGTCTGCCCATCTGCTCAGTGTATGTCCTCATACATCAGGATAATATCAAATTAACAAATGAAAATTCTCAAAAGAGCTCTATTCAAATTGTTAAAATTAAATATGCAGTTATATATGTAAATAAATATTCTTAAAGCCCAAATTAAACTAAGCAGGATGAAAAAGTCATATAAAAATCTGATTATAGAAACAATTGGAAAAGGGCCTCCTCTTTGCAAGAGCTTTAAAGGCAAGACTAGGTGTGGCAGATTAAAACCTATCTATGCTTTTTGGGACCGGGCTGTTTCGGGATTTTTCCTGGTCCTGAGGTGTCTGGACATCGATTTGGAGGGAAGGTCCTACAGGAAATACCTCACATTTGCTGGGATTCCTCACCCTCCACTGCCTCATTTCTCTGTGAATAGATTTAGCCTATCTACACTATCCCCTTTCCCCTACAACTTGATATCCTCCACCATCTGCTATCTCTCCTATATTCCATCTCACTTTCTTTGATCCACAAAGTGTAACTAACTCTTAATTTCTAATACCTTTGTTTAGTTTTCCATCTGGTATTCATCCCTGAAACTATTACCTTTCTTTTCTCTTTCCCTCTCTCACAAAAACAATAGCCTCTTAGTACGTACCACATTCCTCCCATATTCAGTCGTCTACCTCATTATAGGTACTTTCCTACTACTATAACTCTACACAATTTACATGATCTAACCTCCATCCTCCCAGAACTCATATTGTTGCTTTGTTAACATATATCACCAATACTGCTTCACACTTTTTCCTCCCTTACACAATTGCCTTTCCCCAGCACTAATACTTTCCTTTAAAGTGAGCTTAAGTAGCAATAAGAAATTGGAATAAGAAGAACAAAGTGACAAAGAGAAGATATAGCACTTACACAAAAACAACAGCTAATTAATCTCCAAGACTAGACAAAGAAGCTAAGGAACTGATTAAACCCGTCAAGAAAAAATGTTGAGAAGACAGCAACAAAAATCTACAAACCAAACCAGTAATCAGGAAAACATGGCTGAATCCAATCAACAAACTAAAAATCAGGAAGGGGGGCAGGACTTCGCACAAGCAATGAAAGATCTCAGAACATTTATCACTGACAAACTTGATGAAGTAATGAAAGAGGTTAACAGCATGAAGACAACACTTGGAGGGGAAACTGCAGACATGCGCAAAAAAATAACAGATATGATGGAAATGAACACCACAATTCAAGAAATCAAAAATACACTTGTAGCAAATATCAGCAGACTAGAAGAGGCAGAGCAGAGAATTAGTGATGTGGAAGACAGTGCATTGGAAATCAAACAGATAGTAGAAGTGGTCAATAAAAAGGTAGAAAAAATCCAGATAGGACTTAGGGACCCGAATGATAACGCAAAACGCTCAAACATACGTATTATAGGCATTCCAGAAGGAGAAGAGAAGGGAAAGTGGTCAGAAGGAGTGTTGCAGGAAATAATGAATGAAAACTTCCCAAATCTACTGAAAGAGACAGATGTACATATCCAAGAAGCACAGCGCACTCCACTGGTCATAAACCCCAACAGGCCCACCCCAAGACATATACTTGTCAAATTATCCAATGCTCAAGACAAAGAAAAAACTCTAAAAGCAGCAAGAGAAAAGAAAACCATCACATACAAGGGAAACTCCATAAGATTAAGTGCTGATTTCTCATCTGAAAAGATGGAGGCAAAAAGGCAGTGGTACGATATAGTCAAGGTACTAAAGGAAAAAAATTTCCAACCAAGAATACTCTATCCAGCTAAACTAGCATTCAAAAATGATGGAGAGTTCAAAATATTCACAGATAAACAGAAACAGAAAGAGTATATCAACAAGAAACCTCCCATTCAAGAAATCTTAAGGGAGCTCTGCAGGAAGAAAGGAAAAAACAGGACAGTCAGAGATGGAGGAGAGTGTAAAAGCAACAAGAAAGACAAAAATAGAAGGGGAAAATAAAATAATACAAACAAAATATAACAAACACAAATCCAACCAAAATATGGCTACCATAAATAACTCTCTAAACGTAATAACACTGAATGTCAACGGATTAAACTCACCTATCAAAAGATTCAGACTGGGACACTGGATAAGGAAATATGACCCATTTATATGCTGCCTACAAGAGACACATCTTAGACCCAGAGACTCATGGAGGTTGAAAGTGAATGGCTGGAAAACAATCATACAAGCAAACAACAACCAAAAAAAGGCAGGAGTAGCTATATTAATATCAGACAAAATAGACTTTAAATGCGAAACAATTGTGAGAGACAAAGAAAGAAACTATATTTTAGTGAAAGGGACAATTTGTCAAGAAGATCGAACAATCATAAATATTTATGCTCCTAACAAGGGCGCCTCTAAATATGTGAGGCAAACGCTGGAAAAACTAAGTGAAAGAATAGATGCATCTACAATTATAGTGGGGGATTTTAATACACCACTATCAACTCTGGACAGAACATCTCAAAAGAGAATCACTAAAGAAACAAAACATTTGAACAGTATATTAGAAGAGCTGGATCTAATAGACATATATAGATCATTACACCCAAACACAGCAGGATATACATTTTTCTCAAGCGCACATGGAACATTCTCCAAGATTGACCATATGCTAGGCCACAAAGAAAGCCTTAATGAATTCAGAAAGATCGAAATCATACAAAACAATATCTCTGACCACAGTGGAGTGAAGCTGGAAATTTGCAAGGGACAGAGACCCAGACTTCACACGACAATTTGGAAATTAAACAGCACACTCTTAGAAAAACAGTGGGTCAAAGAGGAAATCTCAAAAGAAATCAATGACTACCTTGAAACAAATGATAATGATAACAAAACATACCAAAATTTATGGGATGCAGCAAAAGCAGTACTGAGAGGGAAATTTATAGCCATAAATTCATATATCAAAAAAGAAGAAAGAGTAAAAATTGGAGAACTAACTGCACTTTTGATGGAATTAGAAAAACAACAACAAAGTAACCCAACAGGAAGAAGAAGGAAGGAAATAACAAAGATAAGAGCAGAACTAAATGCAATAGAAAATAAGAAAGCACTTGAAAAAATAAACAAGACCAAGAGCTGGTTTTTTGAGAAGATCAACAAAATTGACAAACCTTTAGCAAGACTAACAAAGAAAAAAAGAGAAAAGATGCAAATACACAAAATAAGAAAGGAGAAAGGAGATATCACCACTGTCCCCACAGAAATAAAGACTATCAAAAGAGGATACTTTGAAAAACTATATTCCAACAAAAATGACAATTTAGAGGAAATGGACAAATTCCTAGAAACTCATAAGCAGCCCATACTGACGAAAGAAGAAATTGATGATCTTAACAAACCAATCACAAGCAAAGAGCTAGAATCATTCATTAAAAATCTCCCAACTAAGAAGAGCCCAGGGCCAGACGGCTTCACAGGTGAATTCTACAAAACATTCCGGAAAGAACTAACACCAATCCTCTTGAAACTATTCCAAAAAATCGAAACAGAAGGAACACTGCCTAATTCCTTCTATAGTGCCAACATTACCCTAGTACCAAAGCCAAACAAAGACTCCACAAAAAAGGAAAATTACAGGCCAATTTCTCTAATGAACCTAGATGCTAAAATACTTAACAAAATACTTGCTAATCATATTCAACAACATATTAAACGAATTATACACCATGATCAAGTGGGATTTATTCCAGGTATGCAAGGATTGTTCAACATAAGAAAATCAATCAATGTAATACACCATATAAACAGATTGAGAGAAAAAAACCACATGATTATATCTATAGATGCAGAAAAGGCATTTGACAAAATACAGCACCCCTTCCTGATAAAAACACTCCAAAAGATCGGAATACAAGGAAACTTTTTGAACATGATAAAGAGTATATATCAAAAACCTAAAGCCAACATTGTTTACAATGGCGAAATCCTGAAATCCTTCCCTCTAAACTCAGGAACAAGACAAGGATGCCCATTGTCTCCGCTCCTATTTAACATTGTCTTGGAAGTACTTGCTCGAGCACTGAGACAAGAACCAGATATAAAAGGCATTCAAATTGGAAGGGAAGAAGTCAAAATTTCATTATTTGCAGATGACATGATCCTATATATAGAAAACCCTGAGATATCTACAACAAAGCTCCTCATCATAAATGAGTTTAGCAAAGTCGCAGGTTATAAGATCAATGCGCAAAAATCAGTAGCATTTCTGTACACCAATAATGAGTAAGATCAGGAGGAAATCAAGAAACAAATACCATTCTCAATAGCAAATAAAAAAATCACATATTTAGGAATAAATTTAACTAAAGAGGTAAAAAACTTATACATCGAGAACTATACAAGATTGTTCAAGGAAATCAAAGAAGACCTAAATAAATGGAAGAATATTCCCTGTTCATGGATAGGAAGACTGAATATTATTAAGATGTCTATCCTACCAAAACTGATCGACACATTCAATGCAATCCCAATAAAAATCAACACAGCCTTCTTTAAGGAACTAGTAAAACTAACTATGAAATTTATTTGGAATAGAAAGAGTCCCCGAATAGCCAAAGACATATTGAAAAAGAAAAACGAAATAGGAGGAATCACACTTCCTGACTTCAAAACATACTACAAAGCTACAGTAGTGAAAACAGCATGGTACTGGCATAAGGAGAGACACACAGACCAATGGAATCGAATTGAAAGTTCAGATATAGAACCTCATGTATATAGCCATATAATATTCGATAAAGCCACCAAACCCTCTCAACTGGGAGAGAATGGCCTATTCAACAAATGGTGCCTGGAGAACTGGATAGCCATATGTAGAAGAATGAAAGAGGATTACCATCTCACACCTTATACAAAGATCAACTCTAGATGGATCAAAGACCTAAATATAAGAGCCAAGACCATAAAGACCTTAGAAAGCAGTGTAGGGAAACATCTACAGGACCTTGTAATAGGAAATGGCTTCATGAATATCACACCAAAAGCATGAGCAGCAAAAGAACAAATAGATAAATGGGACTACCTCAAAATTAAAGCCTTCTGCACCTCAAAGGAGTTTGTCAAGAAAGTAAAAAGGGAACCCACACAATGGGAGAAAATATTTGGCCACCATATATCTGATAAGAGACTTATAACTTGCATATATAAAGAACTCATATATCTTGAAAACAAAAAGATAAACAACCCATTTAAAAAATGGGAAAAAGTTTTAAACAGACACTTCTCCAAAGAAGAAATACAAATGGCTAAAAAGCACATGAAAAAATGCTCCAAATCTCTAGCTATCAGGGAAATGCAAATCAAAACTACTATGAGATACCATCTTCCTCCCATAAGATTGGCAGCCATGAAAAAAACAGTAGAATACAAATGCTGGAGAGGATGTGAAGAAAGGGGAACACTCATCCATTGCTGGTGGGAATGCAGAAGGATCCAACCATTCTGGAGGACAGTTTGGCGGTTTCTCAAAAAATTATGCATAGATTTGCCATATGACCCAGCAATACCACTGCTGGGTATACACCCATCAGATCTGAAAACAAGGACACAAACCGATATATGTACACCAATGTTCATAGCAGCATTGTTCACTCTCGCCAAAAGTTGGAATCAATCCAAATGTCCATCAATAGATGAGTGGATCAATAAAATGTGGTATATACAGACAATGGAATACTACTCAGCTGTAAGAACCAATACACTACAATCGCATGTGATAACATGGATGAACCCTGAGAATCTTATGTTGAGTGAAGCGACCCAGGCATTGAAGGACAAATACTATATGACCTCAATGATATGAAATAAGTTTACTGCCTCAGAGAGCTAGAGTCTGGAAAAGTGGCTTACAGGAAATCGGGGGGTGGAGGAAGGATGTGAGTTAATGTCTGCAGGGGTGGAATCTGTGATGAGCTGGTGGTAAGTATGAGCACAAAGAAGGGACAAAATGGGGGCAAGGGGTTACCTTCGGGTGGGGTTTTCTGGGTTTGAGGGGGGCTGGGGATGGGAAGAGGGGTAATATTGTCCAAGAAATAGGTGGGAGGGAGGGGCAACATACAAATATGGGAGAGTATCAGAAGTTCGTTGAGAACTAAATGTTGAGTAAAACATATCAAAGTATAAGTAGGAGGGTTACCTGGTTAGGACGCTCAGGGGGTATTGTCTGATGCATGACAGACTCCGGAGGGAATAGCTGAAAGCTCATTTTGCCAAGGTGGGTTCTACCATTGGGTGGGGTGGACCCATATCCTGGGGAAGACTAATGCCGTCGAATAGAGAGAACTGTATCTCTCATGAGAAAGAACGGCTCCCAGGGCATTAGATTGGCAGGCGTTGTGGGCCCTAAGGGGAGGGGAAAATGGATGTGGAATGGATGGAACAAAGGTAAATAAGGGGGCAAAAGAGGAGTTATGTGAGAGTACATGAGGATGAATATAAAACAGCTAATATTACACCGAAAACATATAGGGGACGACAGACTAATAATGAAAACCATAAGACAAAACATAGGATAACTAAAAAATTTAGAAAACTGTACAGCCTAAAGTATGGACCACATAGTAAGCACAAATGTCACCTTGTTTGAAAACTATAGTTTTGGAATCTGTACATCAGTTTCAGGGAATATGATATGAATAAGTTAAAAGATTATTGCTATGGAAGGGAAAAGGTTTTATGGTGGATCTGGGGAAATACTGTATATTGTATATATGAATTTCGGTGATCTAAGACTCTTCTGAAGCTGACATTATGTTGGCATTCACTTTATGGGAAGTTTTGGATCACAGAGTGTTTCAACGATGGCAGTGGAGGAATACTGATATGGGATGTTATTGACAGGATATATATGGTTGACAGGGAGTTATACAGGGCATATGCCCAGGTTATATGGTAATGTCTATATATACTCATAGTGGAAACAATTAAAAACAACAGCTGGGGGGGTACTGGGCTCCTGGCCGGGGGGTCACTGTTGTGGGCCCTGGGAGAGCAGCGGCAATCCTCCAGGTGCAACGGCAAGATCCAGGAAAGAAGGAGGGCCCAACAGTGGGCTCTTGATACTAATGGTTACACTTTTGAGCCTATACACCTGCAATAAGAACAAGGCCTAGAGTAGCATTTTGCCTGGGGGTTTCGTCCTGACAGCCTTCATGTTACTCAAATGTGGCCACTCTCACAGCCAAACTCAGCATGTAGATGCGATGCATTCCCCCCAGCGTGGGACACGACACCCGGGGATGAGCCTCCCTGGCACCGAGGGATCACTACCACATACCAGCTGAAGAAGCAACTAGAAAATGACCTTGAATTAAAGATTCAATGCAGAACAGCAGAATATACCTGTCTACATATAATAACATGACTTCGGGAAGCTGTTTGACCTAATCTAAAGGGGAAATGGAAAGGAGAAATGAGATTATAAGGCTGTGAGTCTCTAAAAAAGAGTCTGGAGGTTGTCAGAAGGAATACCCCTATGTACAACTGAACAGAGTCTAAGAGACAGATAAGGTAGATACAACCCCAGGTATTGGTTCTTTTGAGGGATTAAGAGACCCACGGGTTCTATGGTCATGGCAGAAGGGGTTCACTGCCATGACAGATGGCCCTTCTTTGGAGCTGGTGTTTCTGCGTGATGGAATTGGTCTCAGAGGGGATCTCTTTTCACAAGACTTGCATGCTACTTTATTGGAATTGTAGTTGGTGCTGGGTTTAAGATATATGTAGGGGATTTGAATCTCTGGACTGATAACATGACACCCAGGCCCAGAGCCTCAACAGACTTCAGCTCCTACACTTTAATTTATTGGACTTACTCCACTCAGCTAACATGGAGTTGAAGAAGGTCAACCACCACAACATGGAGCCTAGAGTGTCTACAACTGGAAGCAGGAGGAGTGCATCCCGTATCCATGTGGAATCTAAGCCGTCACTTGACATAGATGTGCAATGGACACAACCAATCCATTCCACCATTCCACAGAGAAAATGTGGAATGGGTGTGGGAACGGTAGCCATGGTGGCTGCTGGGTGTGGGGAACGGGAGGAAGAGATGAGATGTGGAGGCGTTTTCGGGATGTGGAGTTGTCCTGGATAGTGCTTTAATGAAAAGAAATTTTTAGCTTCCTGTAAGGGAAAAAGAGAACATTCCTTGCATAAACTATAATGGTTTCAATTTTATGTAACTTGAATGTAATCTCCCCTAGTTAATTTATAAACTAAATTAACATATGTATGAAATCTTTAGAGTAATGAAAATTGTAATTTCACATTGGTGAAATTAGGCTAAAGGAAAAAGATTGTAGATATGCTCTTTTAAATAGAGTAAATTTCTTTTGTTAGTAATTATAATTTAATAAGTTTATTTAAACAAGAGGTGGCTAGTCAATGTAGTTATAGTCAATTATAGAGTTTGTAAAACATCTTCCAAACTGAAAATGTTTAAATAGTTCTAGTTCTAAAAGTCATTGTTAACTAAAAACTCAGATTGTTGCAAAAATAACTTCGTGATAATAAAACCTTTCTGAAGGCCACCACAAGGTACATATTTAAGTAAATGATAATAAAAAGTTATCTTGATTCTATTGGAAATCTTCTGTTTTCATTTTAACAATGAAAAATATTTTTTTCCTCTATTACTAAAGTACCTACTGCTATCTTCATGGTAAAATTGTGTAAGTAAACAGTCATTTGATATATGTGTTGCATTAAATTGTTGAAAATCTATATAAAAACAAGGAATAAACTTTAACATTGTCAAACTCTTTTGTGCATTCAAACCAGGCCTTGAATACATTACAGGTGGCCTCTCCATGTGAATTATTGGCTAGGATGGTCACTGACCCCTCAATTAAAAATATTTGCTATATCAGCCTCTGGTTCTGCTCCTGAAGCCAATAGTAACTACATTGAAGTTTCAAGTTCCTGCAGCAGTCAATAATGACTCGGTACAGCCAAGTGTACAATGGATATTGCCTACAGACTGGCACTGTTCCATAGTGCCAGAGAGCACTATGTACCAGGCTAGTAGAATACTAGAAAATCTCTCTAAGATCAAGAATGCTGCAACTTGCTCACTGCATGAAGATCATGCTAAGTGGAGCCATGATATCAGGATACTGTAAGTAAAACTTAAACAAAATTGGCATTATGGCCTGCTCTCATGGAGAGATAACATGTAAAGTATTACAAACCTGAAACTTAAAACTATTAATTGCAACTCTAAATCCTTTGCATTAAGTAATAATACATTAATTAATATTAGGTGCTGTACTCTTACCCTGTACTAAATATATGCCTAATAATTATAATGTTTTCTTTTCTATTTTGGATCAAGTGCAAGAGTATATGGACATGTTAAATTCCTAGTGAATTCATTTTCTAAACAATTAATAAATATGTCTGTAGAATGGGGTGGCAGTCTCAGCCAGGCTCAGTCAACTTACTCTATTCTACTGTACTCTACCATGTAGCAAGAGTGAGGCTTGCTTGCTGATGGTGAGTCACCCATTGAACAAGTCAAAATTACTAGAAATTGTATAATTAAAACCAAGGTGTAGAAAACATTTATTCTGTAGTTCTGATCACTCCCACAGCTAAAAACTAAGGGAATTTCCAACTTGGTGTTCTAATCCTGAATGAAGCCAGTTGCCCAGGGAGTGCCAGTTCACCAGGAGCATCTGTCAGAGCAAATGAGTGCCAGTCATTGAACAGCCTAAAATGTGTCTTCAGACAAAGCTAAGTGTCTGTTGCAATTTCTCTCTAAAGATAAATAACTGTAAAAAGTATATATATTGTTCCCACCAGTTTTTTAAAAAGGAGTGCCATCTTTATAAGCACCTAACCTTGTCTACCTCTGTAATCCAATGTCCTTTTTAAAAATGGGTATTCCAAATTTTTAATTAAGTTTGTTTCTTTCAGAATGAACATCTTATTAACCATATGAAAACTTCATCCAATTTCGTACAGAATGCCAGATCCATCATCCTCCAGTTAAAATAAGAGTTTTACACCTTGTTAGGCAATGACTACAGCCCATGGCCAGCAGGAAGCAGTTACAGAAAAGAGATCTCCTTTCAGCACCCATTTTAGTTTAAAGGTGTAAACTCTTTAAGGGTGAAATAAAATTAATAGATGGATCTGGAACCTGACTGGGAAATCCACGTAAGCACCGGTGGCCCCAGAATGACTACAGGGGGCCCCCGCCCCAGGATTCTGCTGTCCAGAATAAAAACTTATAAACTTCTAAAAACAGTCCTGGATGTTACACTGAAGATTGATAATCAATCAAAACAACAAACAGCCATCCACCTCATAGCTCTAACAATAATTATGCCAAAGCTTAGCAAGTTAAATTTTTGCAAAGGGGGGAAATGATGTGGGTTATGGGTGGGAGGCTCTTTGTCTCTTCAGAGATAACTTCAGCTGTCTGACTTGTGGGTGTGAAATGGTAAGAGACTGCAGTCCTGCCCTTGGTGACAATGGCAATGGTGACAATGACAATGACTCCAGTCTCAGGAAACAGTTTAACAATGCAAGGTCTATAAATATTTAGGGGAAATGCAAACAAAATATGCTAAAAGCTTATCTACAATGTATGAAGCCCATGCTAAAGGCTTACCTAGGATGTGGAAGATATAAGCTAATTCAAGTCTATTGAGAACTGAAACAAAGGGACCATTTGGCCTTTCCTCTCTGTATAAAAAGGATTCAAAAATCTTGTTTCGTAAAAAAATGAATAAATAAAATAAAAAAATAAAAAAAAAATCTTGTTCAGGGCTTGGGATTGAAACAGAAAGCTTCCGAGTCCGGCTGACCATCAATAAACCATTTTTTCCTTCTCAAAATCATTCCTTATTCCTGGCCTCTCTATATGCAAATAATTGAACCTTTCTCAAATTCTACAACAGCATGCAGTGCTCACCTAGAAAATCCAGGATCATCTCCCTATTTCAAAACCTTTATCCTAATTACATTTGTATATTCATTTTTTCCCAAATAAGGTAACATTCACAGGTTCCAGAGATTAGGACTTGAATATCTTTGGGGGCATTATTCAGCTTAACACAGACTCCACATTTGCAGTATGGAGTTTTTTTAGGGCTCTGAAGACTTTATGTAAATACCAAATTACATTGATCACTACTACTATTTAAAAATTCATGTATATACCATTGTTACTAATAAAATAAAATTTCATTTTATAAAGATATCTAAGGGGTCCACTTATGACAAGTTATTTTTGTTTATTTTTTGTTTTTTTTAAATGTTATATTCAAAAAATATGAGGTCCCCATATACCCCCCCAACTCCACTCCTTCCCCCATAACAAGCACCTCCATCATCATGAGACATTCTTTGCATTTGGTGAATGCATCTCTGAGCACCGCTGCACCTCATGGTCAATGGTCTACACCATAGCCCACACTCTCCCACAGTCCACCCAGTGGGTCATGGGAGGACATACAATGTCTGGTGACTGTTCCCGGAGCACCACCCAGGACAACTCCAACCCCCCAAAATGCCCCCACATCTCATCTCTTCCTCCCACTCCCTACCCCCAGCAGCCACCATGGCCACTTTATCCACACCACTGCCACATTTTCTTTGATTACTTATCACAATAATTCATGAATAGAATATTAGTAAATCCACTCTAATCCATACTCTATTCCTCCATCCTGTGGACCTTAGAATGGTTGTGTCCTCTCTACATCTATATCAAGAGGGGGCTTAGATTCCACATGGATGCTGGATGCAATTCTCCTGCTTTCAGTTGTAGGCACTCTTGGCTCCCTGGTGTGGTGATTGACTTTCTTCACCTCCATGTTAGCTGAGTAGGGTAAGTCCAATAAACCCGAGTATAGGGGTTACAAATCTGTTGAGGCTCAGGGCCTGGCTATCACATGGTCAGTCCAGAGAGTCAGGTCCCCTGGGTATACATTAAACCCCAGCACCAACTACAGTTCCGGTAAAAGTAACAGGAGAGGCTTGTGGGCAAATAGCATATCTGAGTCCAGCTCCATCACACAGAAACACCAACTCCAAAGTGGGGCCAACTGAGATGGCACTGAACTCCATGTGCCATGACCCTAGAACCTTTGGGTTTCTGCAGCCCTCAGAAGAACCAATACCTGGGGTTGGGTTGTATCTACTTTATCTGCCTTTGGGACTCTGCTCAATTGTGCATAAGGGCAACCCCTCTGATAAACTCCTGGCTCTTTTTGGAGACTCATAGCCATATAAACTCATTTGTCCTTTCTCTTTCCTCCTTCATTCAGGTCAAAAAGCATTTTTGGCTCCTGTTATTATATGTAGACTGACATATGCTGGTCTGAGTTGACCCTTTATTCAAGGTCATTTTCTAACTACATCATCAGCTGGTACTTAGTAGTAATCCCTCGGTGCCAGGGAGGCTCATCCCCAGGAGTAATGTCCCATGCTGGGGGGAAGGCAACACATTTACATGCTGAGTTTGGCTTTGAGACTGGCCACTTTTGAGCAACACGGAGGCTCTCAGGAGGTAACTCCTAGGCACCCTACAGCTCTAGGCCTTGGCAAGTTATTTTTAAATAAAATGTTTTTTATATAGCATTCATCCCTTTTCAAAAAACTACCCTAAAAAATGATTGTCTAACCTCAGATTGTATTTCTCTAAGAAATCATTCCTCTTATTACAGATGAAATCAATAAATTATTCCTATCATATTTTAAATTTACAAAATTTTGAAATGGGTGTATACTGTACATCTGCCTAGAATTGGCTGCTACCATTTAGGGAATTTCCTTAATTCATTGTTTGGCAATCACTTAATGTTCCCTACCATGTTTCCCTTAATATTCTTTTTTTTTTTTTCCTTCAAACACATGACAAATCCTTTATTACTGTGCTTAGAAGTGACAAGGTTTACAGAAAACCAAATGTAATTAAGTAACATTGAACATGAATTCTACCACAGACTCAAGATATACAAGTTTTCCTGGGCAAGGCAAAACTTCACATACACTAGGTTGTTTCAAGATTAATTTCCATTAAATTATTCCAACATGTTTTTTTTTTTTTTGGTCTTCTAGACAGTTCCTTTGACAATAACTTCCACGTTAGCTTTTGTTATATAAAAATATAACAAAATTTCATTATATACAAATATTACATTACATAATGTACAGTTTAAAAACACTAAGAAAATGGCAAGCCGCAAGAGAAATTAGAATCAATAGTATGATAAGAAAAATTAAATACAGCACACATTTCATAAAAACTACATTAACTACTCTTTTTTTTTTGTTTGTAAATACCAAACAGTACCCATGTGATTGGAAACAGCTTCCAACAACGTCATTTTAAGGCACATCTTTTTCTTTTTTTAAGTTTTTATTTATTTATTTATTTTTCCTCCCCCCACCTCAGATCACATTTTTACTATTTATGTGTCAGGCTTCATACTCAGGTTTCATTTATTTTGCTGCTGTCCCCACCGCATTAGCTGGGACCTCAGAACTTTTAAAGAGTTAAACCTGGCTTCATCTGTCTCCAATTGTACAAGTCAATGACTTCTGTCTTTTTTTTTAATTTAATTTAATTTTTTTAAAATTCATTTTTAAAAAAAATTACATTCAAAAAATGTGAGGTCTGCATTCACCCCCCACCATCCCCACCCCACCACTCCACCCATAGCAACACTCTCCCCCATCATCATGACACATCAATTGCATTTGGTGAGTACGTATCTGGGCGTAGCTGCACCTCATGGTCAATGGTCCACATCATAGCCCACACTCTCCCACGTTCCATCCAGTGGGCCATGGGAGGATCTACAATGTCCGGTAATTGTCCCTGCAGCACCACCCAGGACAACTCCAAGTCCTGAAAATGCCTCCACATCTCATCTCTTCCTCCCATTTCCCGCACCCAGCAGCCACCATGGCCACTTTTTCCACACCAATGCCACTTTTTCTCGATTACTAACCACAATAGTTCATAAATAGAATATCAGTAAGTCCACTCTACTCCTTACTGTATTCCTCCATCCTGTGGATCTTGAATTGGTTGTGTCCATTCCACATCTATGTCAAGAGGGGGTTTAGATTCCACATGGATACTGGATGCAATCCTCATGCTTTCAGATGTAGGCCCTCTTGGCTCCATGGTGTGGTGGTTGACATTCTTCAACTCCATGTTAGCTGAGAGGGGTAAGTCCAATAAACCAGAGTGTAGGAGCTGAAGTCTGTTGAGGCTCAGGGCCTGGCTATCATATGGTCGGTCCAGAGATACAGATCTCCTAGATATACCTTAAACCCCAGCACCAACTACAATTCTGGTAAAGTAACAGGAAAGGCTTGTGAAAGGAGATTACATCTGAGTCCAGCTCCATCACGCAGAAACACCAACTCCAAAGAAGGGCCAACTGACATGGCAGTGAACTCCATCTGCCATGATCATAAAACCTGTGGGTTTCTTTAGCCCTCAGAAGAACCAATACCTGGGGTTGTATCTGCTTTATCTGTCTCTGAGACTGTGCTCAGGTGCGCACAAGGGCAACCCTTCTGATAACCTCCAGACTGTTTTTCAGAGACTCATAGCCATATAAACACATTTGTCCTAAGGCACATCTTGAATATTTATATATAGGACACTGAAACCGGTCAATAACTTAGGGACTTCTCAGCGTGAACTGTATAGGACTGAAGACATGCAGTGTGGGATTACACATTTTCATTGGCTTCCTTCTTCAGGGACAGGTACCTGCCAGGGGGGGACAGATAGAGGGGCACCCCGATTTCTTGCTGGTCTTGGAGCTTCCCTGGGCGGGGAGGGGAGAGCAGAGTGAATGTCCGGTCATAGTCTCTGTGCAGCACTTTCTAATAGACGCTCTGCAGTCCCAAGGTCTTGGGCAGCTGAGCCTGGTAGTAATTGTCCCTGAGCAGGGGATCCCGAGGCAAGGACATGCTCTTACAGAAGGTGCACATCTGGGCTGGAGGGTGCGGCGGGGGCTGCACGTTGGGCCCGCTGCAGGAGGGGCTCCAGCAGCGGTCGGAGTGGCCTAGGATCTTACACTGGGCAGTGCATGCCCACAGTCCACTATGCATATGGTTGATGAGATCCTTCTTCAGGGCGTCCCCGCTGAAGTCGCTGTCGTTGAAATCACTGTTCCCCTTGCCTCTATCTTTGCCGCTGAACTTTTCCGCTTCTTGGCTGGAGATTGTGTTGAATGAGTGCCCTTTCCAGATCGCCACAGGGGGCGCGGGCTCCTTCCGGAAGCCAGGAGAGGCGCCGATTTCCTTAACATTCTTTTTTTTTTTTTTTTTTTTTTTTTTAATTTTTTAATTTTTTATTGACTTTGTAATAATATTACATTAAAAATATATATGTGAGGTCCCATTCAACCCCACCCCCCCACCCCCCCTCTCCCCCCCCCCCAACAACACTCGTTCCCATCATCATGACACATCCACTGGACCTGGCAAGCACATCCCTGGGCACCTCTGCACCCCATATACACTGGTTCACATCATGGCCCACGCTCCCCTCTATTCCATCAAGTAGGCCCTGTGAGGATCCACAACGTCCGGTGATTACCCCTGAAGCACCATCCAGGGCAGCTCCACGTCCCGAAGACGCCTCCACCTCCCATCTCCTCCTGCCCTTCCCCACACCCTTTGTCCATTATGTCCCCTTTTCCCAATCCAATGCCACCTCTTCTATGTGGACACTGGATTGGTTGTGTCCATTGCACCTTTATGTCAAGAGGAGGCTCAGATTCCACCTGGATGCTGGATGCAATCCTCCCATTTTCAGTTGTAATCACTCTAGGCTCCATGGTGTGGTGGTTGTCCTTCTTCACCTCCAACTTAGTTGAGTGTGGTAAGTCCAATAAATCAGATTGTAGGTGCTGGAGTCTGTTGAGGCTCAGGATCTGGCTATCACATTGTCAGTCCAGAGATTCAAATCCCCTAAATATATCTTAAACCCCAACATTAACTGCACCTCCAGCACATTAGCATGAAAGTCTTATGAAGGGAGATCCCATCTGAGTCCAGATTCATCACACATAAACACCATTTCCAAAGAGGGGCCATCTGCCCTGGTAGTTAACCCCATCGGCCATGACCATAACTCCCATGGGTCTCTTTAGCCCTCAAAGGAACCAATATCTGGGGGTTGTATCTGCTTTATCTGTCTCTCTGACTCTGCTCAGTTGTGCATGAGGGCAAACCTTCTGCCAGCCTCCAGACTCTTTTTTAGAAACTCGTAGCCATATAAACTCATTTCTCCTTTCCATTTCCCCCTTACTTTAGGTCAAACAGCATTTTAAAGTCATGGTATTTTATGTAGACATGGATATTCTGCTGATCCGCATTGAACCTTCCGTATAAGGTCATTTTCCAGTTGCATCATCAGTTGGTAGTTGATAGTGGTCCCTCGTTGCCAGGGAGGCTCATCCCCGGGTGTCATGTCCCACGCTGGGGGGAGGGCATTGCATTTACATGCTGAGTTTGGCTTCGAGACTGGCCACATTTGAGTAACATGAAGGCTGACAGAAGGAAATTCCCAGGCACAAAGTTGCTCTAGGCCTTGTTCTTATTTTGGGTTTATCACCTCACAAGCATAGTCATTAGTATCAGGGGCTCACTGTTGAACCCTCACTCCCTCCCGGTCCCCACCACTGTGTTAACATTCTTCAGGTGTAATAGGCAGGCAGTAAAGATGTAAAGGAATAATCAAGATAAAAAGAAAGTAAGAAATGTGTGAAGAAAATAAATCAGGTTATGTGATAGATTGGTCAGTATGTTGGTAACAGTTTAACATTAGATTAGAAGGTGAGGAAATAATTTTTGAGTGGGTGACTTTATAGTTTCATTTTAGATTTGAGTGATGGAGAACCAATTAAGAAAGTTGCCTGGAAAAGAGCATGTTATTCAGAGGAAAATGCAAATGCCCTGATATCAAAATGCGTTTGTATATCAACAAGGAGAATGAAAAGAGAGAGTGAAGAGTAGTAAGCAATGATTTAGGGGAAGAGCATGATCTTGTGGTCTAGGGTAAGGTGTTCAGATTTTATTCAAAGAGTGACAGGAAGTCATGGAGGACAAGTCTTCTAATCTTTGATGGACGTTTTAAAACCCAACTTTGAGGTCAGATTTGGTGTAAGAATGGTAAATGTGTGTAAACAAAAGTAAAAAGTTTCCCATTTTTATACCACTAACTAAACTATTATTTTTTTTTCTGACTCTATTGTTGGTTACTGGTGGTAAATGAAGAATTGCCATGAGGGGGAAATGGTGACTAATTCATCAAGAAACATAGGAAATTTATGTGATTCATACGGGATTCACCAAAGTCAGCCAACAAATATCTATACAGGACCTAATAAATGTCCAACATACGTAGGATAAGTAAGAAGTCACAAAATTTTAGAGTTGGGATGGACCTTTGTGTCTTAGAATTCACCTAGTCCAGCCTCCTTTATAAAGGAGGTGATCCTTCTCTGTCAGACTGTGCTTGAATACTTCCAGGTTCACTCAAAATCTCATAGACACAGCTTGTTACTGGGGACTGGCTCACCTCATTAAACATAGCTTTCTTTTTTTTGTCTTTATTTATTTTCTTAACATTACATTAAAAAATATGAGGTCCCCATATACCCCCCACCCCCTCACCCCACTCCTCCCCCCATAACATCAATCTCCTCCATCATCATGAGACATTCATTGCATTTGGTGAATACATCTCTGAGCACCGCTGTACCTCATGGTCAATGGTCCACATCATAGCCCACATGCTCCCACGTTCCACCCAGTGGGTCTTGGGAGGACATACAATGTCCTGTAACTGTCCCTGCAGCACCACTGAGGACAACTCCAACCCCGGAAAAAGCCCCCACATCTCATCTCTTCCTCCCACTCCCTACCCCCAGCAGCCACCATGGCTACTTTCTCCACACCAATGCCACATTTTCTTCGATTACTAATCACAATAGTTCATGAATAGAATATCAGTAAGTCCACTCTAATCTATACTCTATTCCTCCATCCTGTGGACCTTAGAATGGTTTTGTCCACTCCACATCTATATCAAGACAGGGCTTAGATTCCAGATGGATGTATTTTCAGCTTTATTTTATGCTAATTACTTACCAGTAATATTCATTATTATTTGGATAAAAACTGGAAAGTTCTATATTATTTTCTTATTTTCTTATATAATACATTAGAAATTATGAAATTAGATATTCCAGGACTGCAAATGGTGGGCAATCTCTGCATGGTCTCGCTTCCCTTCTTCTTCTTAAGGCTCCTTCTTTCTGGGTCTTCTCAGCTGCTCAGCTGCTTTGTTCTCTTCAACTTCAAACTATGAGACCAATTGCTCATCTCTCTTCCTGGGGCTTTAGCTGTTTGAGCCTTCTCCTTTTTGTCACATGGCAGGACCAAAATGACCAAGTTTTCTTCTCTTCTGTGTGTCTTCTTGAGTGATGGTCCGTTTATATTAGCGTACCAAGAAAGACGGAACTCAAACAGAATCATGCTCTACTGGTCAAATCAAAAGCCCTAAATTGATTTAATCAAATAAAAATAATATATATAAATTTAGTCTGGGGTAGCAGGAATGGAACTTTATTTTACTGAAAATCCTTCATATGCCAGAAAATTTATAATAATATCATTTAATCTCCAAAGAAAATTTCCAGAAGTAGCTATTATGAACCTCATTTTCAAATGAGGGAATGTAACAAAGGCATTTGGTTATCCTGTACAAACTCATGTCTTACTACACAAAAGACATTTCTCTTCCTGCTATATTCCTTTCCTTCCACCTTCCTGTTTTTTTTGCATATTTATTTCTAGCAGAAGTAAATCTGACATACAGGCCACAAGGGACCTAGGAAATGACATTGAGAGTGCTTGCTTAGCAAGTTGGTTATAAAGCTCAAAAGGCCTTCTATGGTTTACGACACTAGGGAAAGCCTCACAACCCGGAAGAGAGAGGGAGAAAGGAAAGGAATTGCAACAGCAAAATGGTGAGTTAAAAGCTGCAGCTGTTACTGCCTGCACTCTCCTCCACACTAATGACACTTTTGAATACTTTAGGCTTCTGGGCTGGTGACTAGAGACAAATGGGGTCCCAAGGATCTACATTCCCAGGAAGGGAGAGAGAGTGGGAAACAGCCTAAATCTGACTCATCTTTTGACCCACAAATTTGGTGTACTCTTCCCCACCAGTCCTTCCAGGCTGGGTGGGGCTGCATTGTTGTTCACCCTGGCATCTGGCAGAGTAGTAAAGCGATTTGACCCTCTCAATCTCCTACACTACTAAGCAGGACTGATTGTTGAGGATGCATCTCTATAGGAAAGGGGAGAGAGAGAGGCACAGCTTAAGGCTGATCCAGCTTTTGATCCACTAATTTGGGTTGCTTTATTCCAAGAACCCTTCCAAGATGGGTGGGGTGATGCCTTTCTTTGCCTTGGGAGCCAGCTCAACACTAAAGAGATCCAGGACAAAAGATATCTGACCTTTTCAATCTTCCTCTCCACTAACCAGGACTGATTTTTGAAGAGGCAGAGGGAAATGTAATTATTTCCTGCCAGGAAACAGTGAGGAGGCTGCCAGTGAAGGTTGGAGAACTGTCTCTGAGCAAGTTTGAATTAAAAGGCTCTTAGGCTCCGGACAGGAAGCTGTATCACATTGATTCAGGCTGGGTTGCAGCAAACACACTTCAAACAGGCGTTGACCTAAGAGGGCTGTCAAAGCGTGCCATCTGCTGGCAGATCAAGGAAGTGCTTGTGAAGAGTTTAAAAGTAAATAAGTGAGGGGAAGAAGCTGTGGCTCAATCGATTGGGCTCCTGTCTACCATATGGCAGGCTCTGGGTTCACTTCCCGGGGCCTCCTTATGAAGGCAAGCTGATCTGTGCATGCAGATTGCCGATGGCCCATGCTTGCGGAGAGCTGATGGCCCGTGCCTGTGGAGAGCTGGTGCAGCAAGATGACACAACAAAAGGGAGACAAGCAGACACAGAAGAATGCAGCAAATGGACACAGAGAGCAGACAGCAAGCAAGTGGCAAGGGAGGGGGAGTAAATAAATAAATAAAATAGGTCTTTTAAAAAAGTAAATAAGTGAAGCTTTTTCTGGCCTTTATAAACTCCCTCCCTTCCCAAGGTCCTAGAAACTGGGTCTGCAACCCATTTTGGGATCCAGAGCTGAGTTTTAAGCAACTAACTGGAACAATTCTAAAGACCCAGGTTGAATTAAGAATCAAAGAACAACAGTAACACACATCCTCCTGCCACTAAATCCCTATGAAAGAGAGAGAAATTGAGCGTCTGAGTGAACTCACCATCCTAATCAGATGCCTAGACATCAGCAAAAAATTACAAGCCATACTAAGAAAATGGAAGACATGACCCAAGAAAAGGACTATGTCAAAGCCCCATAAAGAGGCACAGGGTTTGAGACAAATAATTAACAAGGTGCACACAAATTCCCAAAATCAAATTAATGAGTTGAAAATCAATATGGCTAAATAGATAGATGACATCAAGAAGGCACTGAGTGAGTACAGAGAAGAATTTGAAAACCTGAATAAAAAAGTAACAGAGCTCATGGAAATGAAAGACATTTTCATTTTATCTCACTTAGGTGAGATAAAAAATACATTAAAGGAATACAATAGCAGACTTGAAATGATAGAAGAAAGAATAAGTGGTACCAAAGATAGAGTTGTTAAAATTGAAGAAAGAAAAGAATCGTAAAAAAATGATCAGGGGCTCAGGAAGTTGAATGATGATGGGAGATGCAACAATGTTTGTGTCATGGGAGTTCCAGAAGAAGAGAAGTGAAAAGAGACATAAGGAATATTTAAGGAAATAATAACTGCAAATTTTTTCACCTCTCACAAAAGAAATGAACTTACATGTCCAAGAAGTGCAGTGTATTACAATCAGAATAAATCAGGATAAACCTACTCAAAGACACATACTGCACAGAATGCCAAATGTCAAAGATAAAAAGAAAATTCTGAGAGCAGTAAGGGAGAAGCAAACCATGACATATAAGGGGCTCCCAGTAAGACTTAGTACAGATTTCTCATCAGAAACAATGGCGGCAAGAAGATAGTTGTATTAGAATTTTGAAAGAGAAAAGATGCCAGCTGAGAATTCTTTATCCAGCAAAATTGTCCTTCAAATATGAAGGTGAATATAAAATATTCACCAACAAACAGAAACTAAGATAGTTCATAAAGAAGAATCCACCTTTGCATGGTATATTAAAGGAAGCCTGAATGAAAAAGACAGGAGAGAGAGATTTGGAGGAGAATATAAAAGAAAGAATAGCAGAAAGGATGACCAAAATATTAGAGACAGACAATAATAAGATATGACATATGAAAGTAAAGTATAAAATGGTGGAAGTAAATAATGCATTTACAGTAACATCATTGAATGTGAATGGATTAAACTCCCCAGTCAAATGATATAGGCTGATAGAATGGATTAAAAAATATGAGTCATCCACATTTTATCCATATTTTACAAGAAACTCACTTAAGACAAAGGGATACAAACTGGCTTAAATTTTAGTTTGGAAGAAGATAGTCAAAGCAAATAGTGACCAAAAAAGAGCAGGGGTAACTATACTAATATCATACAAAACAGAATTTAGATGCAAAAAAAGTTAAAAGAGATACAGAACGCCATTGCATATTAATAAAAAGGACAATACATCAGGAAGATATAACAATTATACATACCTATGAACCTAATCAGGGTGCCCCAAAATATATGTGGCAAACTCTGGCAAAACTGAAGGGAGAAATAGACATCTCTACAATAGTAGTTGGAGATTTTAACATACCACTCACATCGTTAGATAGAACAACTAGACAGAAGATCAACAAGGAAACTGAAAATTTTAACAATATGTTAAGTGAGTTAGACCTAACAGACATATACAGAATATTGTATCAAGCTCAGCATATTTTACATTCTTCTCAAGTGCCCATGGATCTTTCTCCAGGATAGTCCACAAGTTAGGGCACAATGCAGGTCTCAATAAATATAAAAAAGATTGAAATTATATACAGCCCATTCTCAAATCATAAAGAATTAAACTGGAAATCAATATTAGAAAGGAGGGAGGCAAATTTTCAATTATGTGGAGATCAAGCAACATACTCCTAAATAATCAGTGGGTCAAAGAAGAAATTGCAAGTGAAATCAGTAAATATATTGAGTCAAATGAAAAAACATGAACACAACTTATCAGAATTATAGGATACTGTGAATTCAGGCTTGAGAGAGAAATATATACTCTTAAATGCCTATATTTAAAAAGATGAAAGAGGTAACATCAAAAAGCAAATTGAGCAAATGGAGAAACTAGAAAAAGAACAGCAATCCTATGCCAAAGCAAGCAGAAGGAAAGAAATAATTAAGATGAGAGCAGAAATAAATGCAAGTAAGAGCAAAATGAACAATAGAGAAAATCAACAAAACTGAAAGCTGGTTCTTTGAAAAGATCAATAAAACTGACAAATTGTTATCTAGACCAAGAAAGAAAAAAGAGATGATGCAAATAAATACAATCAGAAATGAAAGGGAGAAATTGTGACTGACCCCACAGAAATAAAAAGTCTCGTAAGAGGATGTTATATGGAACTATATGCCCAAAAACTAGACAACCTAGACAAAATGGGCAAATTTCTACAAATGCACTGATGCTACACTACATACAAGAACTTTAACAACCAATCACATTTAAAGAAATTGAATCTATCTTCAAAAATCTCCCAACAAAGAAATATCCAGGATGACATGACTTTAATTGTGAATTCTACCAAGAATTTCAAAATGAATTAACACCAATCCTTTTTAAAGTCTTCCAAAAAATTAAAGAGGAGTGAAAATTACCCAATACAATTTATGACGTCAACATCACCCTAATACACTAAAGCCAGATAAAGAACTACAGGAAAATTACAGACAAATCTCTCTAATGAACATATAAATAAAAATTCTCAACAAAATACTTGCAAATCGAATACAATAGCATATCAAAGGTGGGATTTATTCCTGACATGGAAGGACGGTTCAACGTAAGAAAAGAATAAGCATATTACACCACATTAACAAATTGAAGTGGGAAAAAAAAAACCTCGGTATTCTCAATCGAAGCAGAAGAGGTTTTCTAGAAAATCCAGCAGCCTCTATTGATAAAAACTTCTTAAAAAGATAGTAATGGAAGGAAAATTTCTCAATAGGATAAAAGGCAAATATGAAAAACCCACAGCCAACATTGTACTCAATGGGAAATGGTTGAAAGCTTTTCCTTTAAGATCAGGAAAAAGACAAGCATGACCCTGTCACCATTGTTATTCGACAATAGTACTAGAAATTCTAGCTAGGGAATTATACAAGAAAAAAGTACCAAGAATTATCTGAAAAAATGTTCAACATCCCTAATGATTAGGGAAATGCAAATCAAAACTGCAGTGAGATATCTCTTCACACCAATCAGAATGACCACTGTTAAAAAGAGAGAGAACTACGGTGTTGGAGAGGATGTGGAGAGATAGGAATGCTTTTCCCTCTTGGTGGGAATGTAGACTGGTATAGCCACAGTGGAGGGCTGTTTGGCAGTTCCTTAAAAAGTTGAATATAGATTTGCCACATGACCTGGCAATACCACAACTTGGTTTATATCCAGAAGAACTGAGAGCAATGACAGGAACAGACATCTGTAGACCAATGTTCATAAGGGCTTATTCATGACTGCCAAAAACTGGAAAGAATCCAGGTGTCCATCAAGTGACAAATGGATAAATGAAATGTGATGTACACACAGGAGGGAATATTATGCAGCTGTCAGAAGATATGAAGTCATGAAGCATATGACAATGTGAATGAACCTGGAGGATATTATGTTGAGAGAAGCAAGCCTGACACAAATGGACAAATACTTTATGATTGAGCTACTATGAACTAAATATATTGTGTATTATATTGTATGTTTCCATTTATATAAAATGTAAATATAAATCAATTTTTAAAGATGAAATTAAATTAGTGGTTACATAGGGCTGAGAATGGTATGCTAAGGGGTGAGGAGGGTGTTTTTATTTTTAATTTGAGTAATGAAATGGTTCTAAAATTTTTGTGGTAATGAATTCACATCATTGTGATTCTAGAAAAAGCCCTTGATTATACACTTTGGTAGATCATATGGTATGTGAAAATATTTCAGTAAAAGTCTTTGATAAATAAATAAATAAATAAATGCTCAGAATAGCCAGAAATAGCTGCTATGTACAGTAGAGGAAACATGCAGTGACTGCGAGGTGAAGAATTTTCTTCTTTGTTTTTAAGTTTATTATTACTATTATTGAAATAATGAAAATACTGTAATAATGAAGTGATGAATGCACAAATATGTGATTACACTGAATACCATTATTGTATACTTTGGATGAATTGTATGCTTTATTGATATGTACAAAAAATGTTGATTTGTTAAAAGAAAAAGTTCAACAGGAAGGAGGTTGATTGCAAGTTTCTCATTGTTTCAAGTTCATATCCTTAGTTTTGCTGATACAGAAACTCACTTGTGGGGTTTTCTGTACACTAAGTATACATGTGAAAGACTGATATATAAACCAGGGACTCGTTTATCAATTTAAGCTTGATCTGCTGTGATAATTCATATCCATCATTTGCTCAGGACATTCCCTCTGGATGGTCAAGTCACTTTGGGAATCAAATTATATATGGAAAGGATGCTTCTTGAGCACAGAGTTAGAACAAAGAGAAGGGAGAGTTCTTGAGTTCTATAATTTTTATGAAAGAAACATGGCTATACTTTACTGTGGTGGTGTTTTTTCTCAATAAATCAAAGAAATGGCCAGAACACACTCTTCCATGAAAACTGAGAAGTTATTCTCATGTAATACACTTTCATGTTTTTTCACCATGACCTCATTTCATACCAGGGAAGTTCCAATGCAGTTTAATTGGTGACAATTAATTTTTTTGCAGTTGTCTCATTCCAGTCACTGTGGATTCTCTCTTTTTTTTTTAATTGACTTTGTAATAATATTACATTAAAAATATATATGTGAGGTCCCATTCAACCCCACCCCCCACCCCCCCCCTCCCCCCCCAACAACACTCGTTCCCATCATCATGACACATCCATTGTATTTGGTAAGTACATCTTTGGGCACCTCTGCACCTCATAGACAATGGTTCACATCATGGCCCATACTCTCCTCCATTCCATCCAGTGGGCCCTGTGAGGATTTACAATGTCCGGTGATTACCTCTGAAGCACCATCCAGGGCAGCTCTCTTTTTTCATTTCTCCCTCCTCCCTCCATCATCTGCGCTGTTTCCATTCACTGTGTCTTCTTCTGTGTCTGCTTGCATTCTCATTAGGTGGCTCTGGGAACTGATCCTGGGACTTTCCGGAGTGGGAGTGAGGCAATCATTTTCTTGTGTCACCTCAGTTCCCTGATCTTTTGTGTCTCTTATTCTCTCTCCTCCATGTCTCTTTTTGTTGCATCATCTTGCTGTACCAGCTCTCCGTGTGGGCCAACACTCCTGCATGGGGCAGCACTCCTGTGTGGGGCAGCACTCTGCACACAACAGCACTCCACACAGGTCAGCACTCTGCATGGGTGACCTCACTACACAGGCCAGCCTGTCTTCACCAGGAAGCCCTGGGCATAGAACCCTGAACCTCCTATATGGTAGATGGGAGCCCAATTGCTTGAACCACATTCACTTCCCTCACTGTGGATTCTTAACTGACATTAGCAAAGACTCCAGTGACACCTTCACTATCAAAGTTTACACATTTATTAGCCTTCTCTGAAAGAAATTCCTTTCCACAGTGGTCAGAGTCACCTATTACAAATCAATTCTACTGAGTTTCAGTTTTCTTCTCT
This sequence comes from Dasypus novemcinctus, assembly GCF_030445035.2. NCBI lineage: Eukaryota > Metazoa > Chordata > Mammalia > Cingulata > Dasypodidae > Dasypus > Dasypus novemcinctus. Next base: position 123,951,457 of record NC_080704.1, on the reverse strand, counting down.
TACCCCACCAACTCAACTTTAGGAGTGATTTAATGTTCCTTAAGCAATAAAATGGAAAACAACTTAAGAAGAACACATGACAGCCAAAGCAAATAAAACAAAGTTTACCTATTTATTAATTTGGATTGAGCCCCAAGTTTTATTTTCCTTCCAACTTCCTGATTAGCAGATATATCCATTTGTAAGAATGATTTTGGATTCTTTCCAAACTCTTCAGTTGCCATCCAGGAAAATGGAGAATATTTTCCAAACATCTGTCTTTTTGATTTAAGAATTACCTAATAAGAGTTTGATCCAAACAATAATTGAACATCTACTTTTTTTAATTCGAAAGTTTATTATGTTTCTCATAAGAGCCTATGTGGTGGCCGTGGCCAGGGCCTGGGTCATCTGCAGGGACATTCTGGTGTGCATTTGATGATATGGTCAGTGAACTCCTGGTAAGGAGACCTGGTGAACAGTCTCCTTCCTTAGGTTGGGGATGAAATAGCTGTATGTCTTGGAGATGGCGTCAAAGGTGGCCTTGGTGAGGTTGCCCAGGGTGACCATGCAGCCTTTTGCTGAGGTGTAGCAGTTGTAGATAATGGCCATCAACAGCAGTTTATTGGGCACAGGGGCTGAGATGATGCCAGTGCCTCTGGGGGTGGGAATGAGGCACACCAGCACAGAGCTACAGCATCCTGTCACCTTGCAAGGGACAGTGTGGAGCTTGTTTATCTTGTTCTCCAAATCACTCCACCATGTAGGGATGATGGAGAGCTTGGCCAGAATGATGGCCTTGCAGATGGCAGTGGTCTATCTCCTTGGAGATGGTTTGCTTACTCAGAGGGATCAGACATGTAGGGCTGGATTCTCCTCCGTAGGCAGGATGCAGGAGAAGGAGAAGGCAGAAACAAGAGGCTAATTGTGCCCCTAAGACACAGGATCCTGCCTGTTAGTAATTTTTTTTAATTTTAATTTTTAAAAAGATACTTAAGTTACATAATTGCTACATAAAAAATATAGCAGATTCTCACATACCCCAATTCCTACATCTCCCACACTTTCCATATTAATAACTTCTCTCATTAGTATGGTACATTCATTGAAAATTGATGAACACATTTTGGAGCATTGCCACTAAGCAAGGATTACAGTTTACACTTGCCATAACCAATGAATGTACTGGGGGAGAGTGTAAACTACAGTGTAAACTATAATTGATGTGGTGCAGCAGTGCTCAAAAATGTATTCTTGCACCAAATGCATTGAATGTGCCACACTGATGAAAGAGGTTGTTGATGTGGGAGGATTGGGGGGTGGTGGTGCACATTTTTTTTGTAATCTATGTATCTTTTAAAAAAGACAATTGAATAAAAAATAAAAATAAAAAGTTTACATTGCAGTTTCCACCCTCACCCGCACAATTTTGTAAGTTATGAAAAGATATATAATGGTCTGTAACTGTCATTGCAATGTCATTCAGGGCAATTTCCCTGATTTATACCTGTTATTTCCTCTCCCTGCCCTCAGAAGCTCCAGTTGCCACTGCTTCCACATCAATGACATAATTTCTTTCCTTGCTAGAATCATAATGAGTTTATAGTAGAATACCAGTAAGTCTATTTTAGTGCATAGTTCATCCCCCAATCCTGAGGATTCTGGGATCATGAAGCCCACTCCACCTCTAATTGAGAGGGGGCTTCGATTCTATAGGGGTTATGGATTAGGCTCTCTTGCTTGCAGTCGTAGACTCTCTCGGTTCCTTGATGTGGTGGTTGTCCATCATCGCCTTCTTGTTAGTTGTCCTGGGTGAGACCAATGAACGGGAGAGTAGGTGAACACCTACTTTTTGAGACACTGTGAAAAACACTGGCAACGCTGTCCTAGACACCCAATAAACTCTTGATGAATTGTCTTGCACTCTAATATTCCCAGAGACGACAATAGGAACTATAATTCTGAGTCACTTGTCTCACAGAATTAATAGCTTTTAAATATTTTGCCAAACTTATTCTTAATCCACCTTATGAATAGATACAGAATATGTATAAGTGAACTATTTCCCATATCAATATCCCTTTTATTCCTATTTGTAATCCAAACAGGTCTCAAATACTGAAGCTCATAAGTGAAGACAGCTTTGTGAAAATATAGTTGAAGAGCTAGATCTCATAAGGGTTCCATATTTGGTTAACTGATGAAATTTCTCAGGGAAATAAAAGGTCTATCGATCTGAGCAAATGGCTGTTTTGAGGTCAGTGAGGTCATGGGCATTTACGGACTTTGACCTTATATCAAAACCCTGTAGTACCAGTCAATTTTGGATGAGAGGGCCTTCTCTTAGTTCCATTATCTCATTTCAGGGTTTGTATAGGGTCACATCAAAATCTTTATCGAAATTTTACTTCTGAACTCCTCCTTTTTCTTGCTTTCAATGGGTGAAATCCTGCATTCATTTGCAATGCACATGGTGTATGTGTGTTCATGTGTACATATGAGTATGCTCATGGGTGGCATTGGGGGCTGGGAGGGTGGTGGTATACAGGAGGTAAATAAAGAATTAATTAGATAAGTTTTACTTTTATTTTTTATATTCCAAATAAAGAGAAAAAGCATCTAATTTCTCTGAGTCTATATTAATTCCTACCTCCAGTACTTGGACATTTTTTATCCTATGGTTTGGACTTGCCTCTACCTTGTGCTTTGTCCATAATCTAGATTCTTGAGTCAGATTCTAATATATCCCAAATTAGAGGCCAAAAGACTAATCCAAAGCATATCTTGAAAATACCTAACCATTTGATGAAATCTTGATCTGATCAAAGGTGACAAGCTTTTCCCTAAAGCCAGACGGAGGCAGAGTGAGCCCATCACCACTACAGTTCTCATAGACTGAGAGCAGATGGAGATGAAGCATTGACACCTTGCTTGCCCGGGTGCTGGCAGGATCAGTTGCTATTGCTTGGGAGACCACAAGGATAGGAACATGCCAGACTCGAGCCGCACATACGTGGAGATGTATAATTTAGAATGATTTTATTTTGAAAGCTAATTTTCATAGTAATGTCATATAGAGAACTATGGTTTTCAGGTTTTGATGGCTTAGGGGAGTGGCTCTAATATGTGATATATAACTTAGTAATATAACTCACTCAACATTTATTGATTGAGAACTTATTTTTGTAGAGCCTTCTGCCAGGTATTCTGTACAGCTCTGACTTTGTCCTTCTGCTCATTCTCTATATTCTCTTTCTTGGAATGTCATTTAGCCTCCTTTACATTAGTTAATACATTTAGGAGTTATGCATTGCAAACTGTTTTGGATCCAGAAGATCTGCATTTGCATTTCAAGTCCATCACTTAATTAACTGTGTGACCATGGGAAAATCACTGTGATTGGCAGAATTATAGAGGCTTTTCTCCAAGATTTCCATTCCATGGTTATTCAACAAACACTACCTTAGGTACAGCTATGAAGGGCTTTTGAAGATGTAATTAAATTTGTTAATCAGTTGACTTTAAAATAGGCAGATTATGTTGGATAATTAGGTAGGGTCCAATGTTATGACATGAACTCTTAAAAACAGAAGAGTTAGGTAGATGAGTGAGTGAGACAGTTGCAGCAGGAGAAGAAAGCAGGGGAGAGATGAGGCAGAAGGGGCAGTCAGAGAGCTGTCAAGTGTAGGAAGTATTCACCCCCACCTTTGCTACCTTTCAAGATGAATGAAGAGAGCAATGAGCCAAAGAATGTAGCTAGCCTCTAGGAACTGAGGACAGCCCTTAGCTGATAACCAGCAAAAAAATAGCTACCGTAGTCCTACAATCTCAAGAAACTTAATTCTGCTACATCTTGAATAAGCTTAGAAACTGATTCATCCCCAGAACCTCCAGAAAGTAATGCATCCCATTCAACTCCTTTTTGTTTAGCCTTGTAAGACTCTAAACAGAGAACCAGTTGAACAATGCTGTGCCCAGCCTTCTGATAAACAAAACTGCAATCTAATAAATTTATTTTTTAAGCCACTAAATTTGTAGCAATTTTTTACAGCAACATTAGAAATCTAATGCATCACCTATTTTTTCTGAGTTTCATTTATCTCATTTGTAAAACAGGGTTAATAGTGATTCAAAGGAATTTGTGAGAATTAAAGACAATCTATCTAATGAAACTTTAGCACAGTACCTGGTAAATGGTAGACAGTCGTCCCTCATAACTGTTTTAGCTACCACCTTGGGTTGATAACTTTCAAATTAATATCTCCAGCCCAGTTGTTTTACTTTAAGTCTGTTTCTCAGGGTTCCAAAGGGGTATTAATTTAGGGAGATTCCAGAAATTTTAGGTGAGGGTCCTGACAAGGCAAAAATTACCTGTACTTAGTTTTAACAGTATAAGGACCCTGGTGTATTGTGTAATACATCCATAAGAAAATATGTTTGGAAGGATATAAGCAAAGATATTAATAGTACTTACCTTTGGGAGATATGACTTTTAGTTCCTTAGTTATAATTTTTGATATTTCACAAATTTTTTCTATAGGAATATATGTTACTTTTATAATAAAGAAGAATCTGTTCTTTTTTAAAAATATGTTTATTTCTCCTCCCCCCCCCACCCCCTCATGCATTGGTTAAATGCACTGTCCGCCCTCTTTGTCTGTTTATTGAATAATATGTTCTGGAATTTAAAAAAATACCATATGCATTTTGCGAACTACCACTGTGCAGAATACATAGACCGATGTTGGACCTCAGTCTCTCCATACCATCCTGGGGCAGCTAGCAGCTAGTAATATTCTTTTTACAAATTTAAACTTACCTTGATTGAAACTTTTTGAAGAGCAAATGTGACAAGATTTTCTTAAATTAATGCCTTAATGAAGGGTGATGCATTGCAGTCAACTGCTCCCCACTAAGATTCCTTAGAATCCAAGACTCAACATGTCCTGGTATTTATCCAAACTTCTTTTTTCTTGGCGATCCCTGCTTATTCTCTCTGAATCCTTCATGTGTAGCTGTTGAACCTGTCCTCTTTCTGTTCAAAAGCTTTTCTCTTTAGTTTTTTTTCTTGTCTTTTTTTAAAAAGATACATAGATCACACAAACTGTAACACTGAAAAATATAACAGGTTCCTTTATACTCCAATCCCCACCCCCACACTCCTCACAAATCAACATTTTCCACCAGCATGGCACATTCATTGCATTTGGTGAATACATTTTGGAGCATTGCTACACCACATGGATTATGATTTACATTATGGTTTACACTCTCCCCAAGTCTGTTCAGTGAGTTATGGTAGAATAGAAAACGTCCTGCATCTGTCTCTGAAGTGTCATTCATGACAACTCCAAGTCTAGAAAATGCCTCCATATCACACTCTTCTTCCCTCTCCCTGCCCAAAGCAACTCCTGTGGCCACTCTCTCCACATCAATAACACAATTTCTTCCATCGCTAGAGTCAAAATAGTTCTATATTAGAACACTAGTAAGTCCAATCTAATCCATATTATATTGTTCCATCCTGTGGACCGTGGATGGTGATGCCCCCTTCACCTCTAAATTGAGAGGGGGCTTAGATCCCACCTGGCTGATGGATATGATTCTCCTGCTTGCAGTTGTAGACTCTCTCAGTTCCCTTGTGTGGTAGGTGACCATTCTCACCTCCCTGTTAGCTGAAATGGGTTAAGTTCAATGAACCAGAGAATAGGCACTGCAACTCCACTTAGACTCAGGACCCAGTCAGCACATGGCCAGTCCAGAGATTCAAGTCTCCTGAGTATACACCAATTCCAGCACCAACCACAGGTTCATTAAAAGAGACAGAAGAGGCATGTGTAGAAAGGTCACATCTGAGTCCAACTCCATCACACTGAGGAGTACAAATTCCAAAGTAGGACCCACTGACAAGGCACTGAACTCCAGAGCCATCTGCCATGACTGTAGAACCTGCATGTCTCCACAGTCCTCAGGAACACCACTATATGGGGTTGTATCTACTTTGGCTGTCTCTAGGATCCTGTTGATACATGCGTAAGCATGACCCCTCTGCTGACCTCCCAACTCATTTTGAAGTCCCTTAGCCATATATACTCATTTGTCTTTACCATTTCCCCCTTTCATTCAAGGTCTTTTTCCAGTTACATCATCAGTTGATGATTGGTATTAATCCCTCTTCGCCAGGAAGGCTCAACCCCAGGATTCATATCCCATTCTGGAAAGAATGTAATGCATTTACATGCTGGATTTGGCTTAGAGAGTGGCCACATTTGAGCAACATGGAGGCTCTCAGGAGGTAACACTTAGGCACCCTGCAGCTCTATGCTTAGTTCAATCACACAACCTCATAAGCGTAGTCATCAATATCAAGTGCCCATCATTGGACCATCCTTCTTCACTGGTCTTTGCCCTTGTACTTTGGGGACTGTTGCTGTCCCATTGGGAAATGCTACAGTGCTCCCCTGGCTAGGAGCTCAGCATTCCCTCAGTTGTTGTGTGTACCTCTACCTACTATGACAATACCCAATGTATATCTGAACATACTTATATACCCTATATACATGCCCTGAAGAACTCCCTCCCACCCATGCAACCCCCATCAAAGACACTAAAGACCAGTGCTCCTCCCCTGCCATAGTTGATCCCTTCTGTGATCAAAACTTCTTCAAAAGTGAAGCATAATATATCACCAAATTCAATTAGTAGGAAAATGAAATAGTAATGATAGGTTGAAAGATTAGAAATAGAATACATTTTAATTTAGAAAAACTAAAATAAAGTAAAAATTAATTGAGGTTTTAACAAATGAAAAATATAAAACTTTGTTTTTGATGTTTTGCCTTTCATCACTGTAACAGTAGTTGCCCTGTATGTACAGTGGCAGTGCAATCTCTTCTATTCCTTTCTCAGTGTCAGCATCATTTTTTTAAAAGTTTTGTCTTCAAAAAAGTTTCAGATCACAGTTAAGTAATATATACAGTATAGGGGACTCCCATATACTCAATATTAAATGCTTTTCCCCCTTCCCCAGCAATGATCTTTTTGCATGTGGATGTTATATTTTCTACAGCTGATGTTCAGATATTGAAACATACCTATTTGCCATGATTCAAATATGGTTTATATTTTAGACTGTACACTTTAAAAAATTTTTGGTTAAATTATGGTTTACATTATGGATTGCATTTTAGACTATACACTTTCATAAAGTTTTGGTGAATTTTAACATGGTCTATATCTATCATTGCATGATCTTGTGGAAAACTTCCATTGCCCCCCCAGTTACTCTCTCTTCTATCTATTCTATTCCTCTGCCCCCCTCCCCTCAGGGCCCACAGTGACAACCAGTCTTCACTGCTTGAAGGACATGATTTATAGATAATTGCAAAAATGCTGAGAGCTTGACACAATAGTCTGTCCTCTCCTGTTGGGAGCCACCCATGCTCTAGAGGGACACCATCTCCTCTGTTTGAGAACATCAGGCCTCCCTAGGATGGGAGTACAATACCTTTCTCCTCATTTTCTGGGTCTCCATCCACTGATATACCACATTATGACAGGATGATCACTCACACACCCCCTAGAAGCCTGCTCCAGGTTCACCCTGTGCCAGATGCCCCCCCCATAAAACACCTTAAACATCTAACTCTTCCTTATTATATTTTCTAAAGGTTTTCTCAACCTTGTAGTTTCTATCATGTAACTGACAATCTCCTGTGTTCACCTGCTCCCCCCAAACCCTCCCACCAATTCCAAGGTCTGTCCAAATGTTTTAATGTACTCCAAATCTATCTCTGTTAAATCCCCTGATCCTCCAGATCAATCTTGAAAACACAGAAGTGCAGCAAAGTCAGGGCCCATGTAAATTCCAGATTTCAAGTACCTCTCTCCTTCACAGAACTCTCACTGATTGATCAAGCCTAAGGTCCTGACCCACTGAACCTCTAGAACTCAGAAAACCAAACTATGGTCTTCTCCCTAGGAGCCTGGTATGTTGCCTTCTGAGAACTTATAGGAACCACCTTATCCCCTACCTTGGAGATGCTTTGAACTCTTGCAAAAGCTTTCTTAGCCTTTTCCCACTGTGGGTCCTCCAAGCCTGCATAAGACAGGAAAATCTCATGCCTTACTGAATTTACAATCTACAAGGGAAACTGTCATTGTACAAATATGTTTAAGTAATGAATTGTGCAGTTAGTTGCAGTGTCCTCTGATGGATTAGAAGCTTCCTGTGAACAGGAGCCATGACTCTCCCATTCACTACTGTAGCACAGTCTAACGTAGTACATGTTTAAGTGTATATTCTCAACAAATAAGTGCTAAATGGATGAAAAGAATTATACAAATGACTATTTAAATAGCAGCAAAAGGAAAAAAATTACCATTTGGACAGCTCTTTGAATGAAACCTCAGAGTGCAATAAGAACATGTAAGGAGTGAACTAACCCATTTTGAGCAGTAACATGGTCAAAGAAAACTGCAAATATTCCCTTTATATTTAGAGCACATAGAGGAGAGAGCTTTCAATGGGAAGAGTAGTATTAAACCCAATGTATCAGAAGTACAGTATAAATGAAATGATCATACTGTATATTAGACAGTGATGTCCTGGGACATTTGAGGATTATCCAGCTGTTGCCCCTCTCCACTAATTAACTGTGGTATGCCAACCTTGGACCATGGTTATTTGTGCATTTTCCTTTCCATGCAAATCAGAACTAATTTTCATGTCAGGATGTCTCCCTTACAATCTGCCTTTTCACTTTTTTCACAATCATCTAACCATGAAGGAATAGTAGTGTATGTTTTATGATTCTAAATTATAGTGGTATATTTTCCACTTTTTCTTCCCTGGAGACAGTCTTGAGCTTGAATATTATACAGACTGCATTGTTGATTGGTCTAATCCTGATTCTTGCTCTTAATCTGGCAGAAATTCAGATACTAGAAAATTGTTGTCAAAGGAAATGTATTGTAACTTTGAAGAATGAGTAGGCATACTTAATATTTATTACAATTCAATATTTAAGTGATTTTCAGTCCCTAAAGGAACAGCAACAATCCCCCAAGTGCAATGGCAAACACCAAAAAGAAGGAAAGTCCAACAATGAGCCCTTGGTACTGATGACTATGCTTGTAAGCCTGTGCACCTGAAATAAGAACAAGGCCTAGAGCTGCAGAGTGCCTAAGAGTTACTTCCTGAGAGCCTCCACGTGCTCAAATGTGGCCAGTCTCGAAGCCAAACTCAGCATATAATGTGTTGGCCTCCCCCCAGTGTGGGACATGACTCCCGGGGATGAGCCTCCCTGGCAACGAGGGATTACTAACAAGTACCAGCTGATGATGGAACTAGAAAATGACCTTGAATAAAAAGGTCAACTCGAACCAGCAGAATATCTCAGTCTACATATAATACCAGGAGTTAAAAATGCTTTTTGACCTGAATAAAAGGGGGAAATGGAAAGGCCAAATGAGTTTATGTGGCTATGAGTCTCCAAAAAGAGCCAGGAGGTTATCAGAGGGCTTACCCTTACGCACACCTGAGCAGAGTCCCAGAGACAGATAAAGTAGATACAACCTCAGGTAGTGGTTTTTCTGAGGGCTAAAGAGACCCACAGGTTCTATGGTCATGGCAGATGGAGTTCAGTGCCATCTCAGTTTGCCCTACTTTGGAGTTTGTGTTTCTGTGTGATGGAGCTGTACTTAGATGTTATCTTTGTCCACAAGCCTCTCCTGTTACTTTTACCGGAACTGTAGTTGGTGCTGGGGTTTAATCTATACCCAGGGGACCTGAATCTCTGGACTGACCATGTGATAGCCAGGCCCTGAGCCTCAACAGACTTGCAACTCCTATACTCTGGTTTATTGGACTTACCCCACTCAGCTAACATGGAGGTGAAGAAGGTCAACCACCACACCAGGGAGCCAAGACTGCCCACAATTTAAAGCAGGAGAATTGCATCCAGAATCCATGTGGAATCTAAGCCCCCTCTTGATATAGATGTGGAGTGGACACAACCATTCCAAGGTTCACAGGACGGAGGAATAGAGTATGGATTAGAGTGGACTTACTAATATTCTATTCATGAACTATTGTGATTAGAAATCAAAGAAAATGTGGCATTGGTGCGGAGAAAGTGGCCTTGGTGGCTGCTGGGGGTAGGGAGTGGCAGGAAGTGATGTGATGTGGGGGCATTTTTGGGACTTGGAGTTGTTCTGGGTGGTGCTGCATGGACAGCTACCGATCATTTTATGTCCTCCCATTGCCCACTAAGGTGGACTGTGGGAGAGTGTGGGCTCTGATGTGGACCATTGACCATGAGGTACAGCGGTGCTCAGAGATGTGTTCACCAAATGCAATGAATGTCTCATGATGATTGAGGAGGTTGTTGTTATGGGGGGAGGAGTGGGGTGAGGGGAATGGGGGTATATGGGGACCTCATATATTTTAAATGTAATATTAAAAAAATAAAGACAAAAAAATAGGAAAAATAAAGAAGGAAAGAAAAAAAATACACAGCGAAAAAAAATTTAAGTGATTGTGAAGAGGTACATATTGCTGCATAAGCATTGTCTTTCCATTTTCATGTCTACAATATCCACTCTGTGATTCTGTTTTCTGACAAGGTTATTTCAGAGGCATCTCAGCCCCTTTCAACTGCCATTCATTCCTGAGAACTTTTGGTTGCTGTCTTCAGCTTTTTTAACACTTATTTTACATTTTTTGACTCTCCTGTTTTTCCCAGATATATATATATATATATATACATACACACACATATATATATATATATATGGGAGATAGAAAAACTGAAAATAGAGGGGGAAATGAATGAAGAAATAAATACTTTAAATTCACTTCTAAATTGATAAAATGACTTGGAATGATAATTACATTCGTGAATGGTCACTAAAATTATTTGAACTGATTATAACTGAAATAAAAATAAGTATTGTACAGGGGCCGACCTAAATTTATATAACAGATTTTTTTTCTGAATAGCAGAAAGGAATTTGATTGTGAATTGAGTCATTTAAATTGTGTCAGTGGTATCTGTCATTGTACAAAACAAGGCTTTTTTCAGGGGAAAGTGGAGGTAAAGTGTGAAAATAGTTGAGGCAAATAGCTGACTAGTTGAAATATGTATATGTAAGGTAACTTCTAGTTGTAAATTTCCATGATTTTAATCTGGACTAATAAACATGTCAGTACAAACAGGAAATGCCTAATTGTGTTAAAAAGGTACCTGTGAAAGGAAAATGATGTGTGCTCCCTTAGTTTTCGAGACAAAAGATTCAGGCCAGAGATATAGAGTGGCTAAGAGGATGATGATTATAATGTGTGTGTTTATGTAAGTTCCATGGTGGGACTTGCTCATATTTCCCAGAAAGTTTCAGTCCTCCATTTTCCAAACTTCCACTATAATCCAATATAAGTATATCCCCTTTATTCATTTTTTCCTCAGTGAACAAAGTATGCATACAGCCTTGTGGGAAAAGAAAAGGATTGCAGCTACTTTCATCTGAACAGTTCTCACTAATAAATCATTTCTGATTAGCCCTTTCCTTTTTCTAAAGTCCAATGTCCAATGAATTTTTTTCATTTAATTTGCATTTGATGTTTTAAAATATGTGAAAGGTTAGAATTATTAGCTCTTTGGAATAAAGAACAATTACATGATAAGTTTTTCATTGCCCCTTTGTGTAAGATTACCAGTCCTCACCTAAGGGAGGGTTTTGCGTTCTTATATATTTTTTTCATGCTGCTTTCTGAATTGGCATAGACATTTTTTCATTGTTAAAACCATCTAAGTTGAAGTTGGAGTTTTCAGAGGGAATCACACATAGTTCTTTGTTTAGATTTCATAGAATTCTAATTCCAAACTAAAGAGCATTTATTGATAAAATGTGGGTTAATTTTTTTATGTATACCAAATTTAAAATAACTTTCCTTGTACCCCATTTTCTCTGATTTTAAGTAATTTTCCTTCCCCTCCATTTTCTCTTGCCTAGGGTTCTTGATTATTTTAGCTTTGTGCAGCTGTGAAGCTCATCTATCTCTTTATTGAATTCTTGGCCTATTTCCTCCATTTCTGTTTCCCCTTCTTTTATCCCCTCAAGGCAACCTGGCTAAGAAATTGAGCTAGAAGGAAATAGGGAGCAATGCATGGAAGTGAACTGCTGAACCTTGCCTTGTTCACTCTTGATTTATGTGTTTAAAATTTTTTTCTGTACTTTTTGAAAAGCAAATCTGGAAATGCTGTTGGGGATAGTCTTTGGCACCAGCACACTCTTCTAAGGCGGCCTTTGCGATGACTTCACTGTTTTAAAATGTGGCTCTTATGATAGCACTCACTCATGCCTTAGGTCGCTTGAAGAAACATACTGATATTCAATAAACAATGCAAGCATTCTTCTTCCTCCCATCTCCAGACACTTCTTGGTCAGTATAATGCTTATGAAAATAGGTTTCAAGAACAGCTGAGTAACTGGATTGTTGGAAGAAAAAGGGCAATTAATATGTGTGTAGGTTTAAAAATTTTTTACTTTAGGAACATGCATTAGCAAACTAGACAGCTGCATGGAAACTCATACAGTTGTTTCTTTAACTTTGTGGTATTATCAGATGTGTGAAGGTTAATTTTCCAGTTGTTATAAACCATACCAAGCAATTTTGTGTGTCTACTTGGATAACTACTTATTTTTCCATTTATTTCTGGTTTTCTTCATGCAATTTATGCAATTCTGCTGAGTAGTATGAAAAGGAAAGAATAGTAAAATTATTACCTTAAATGCATTAAAATGCATTAATAATTATGTACGAATCTTATTAAGTCAGTCACAAAGTAATCCATTTTGCTGTTTTTTAAAAATCTTTTTATAAAAAGATACATAGATCACGCAAAATGTTAAAGTAAAAAATATAAGATGTTCTCATAAACCCTACTCCCACACCCTCCACTCTTCCCACATACCCTACTTTCCACACCCCCCACTCCTCCCACATTGACAACAAAGTAATCCATTTTGGATGAGTGAGTTTTTCCATATACTTTTAAGAAGCACAGGTTCTGGTGTAACTACAGCTGCCTAACAAAGTAGAAATGGTGAAATGATATGAAAGTATAAATCATAATAAATATATGTAAAATGTTTATGTTTTAGATCTTAAAAATCTCTGTTGTATGGAGATTAATTTTAAATAATGGTTCTCAAGGGAAAGGCAAAGTGCACTGATATGTTACTGAGTTATTGCTATGTGCCAAGCATACTTCTAGGAGCCTTGCATATTTAAACTTATTAGAGGTTCATGACAACCCTCATTGTAAAGATGATTAGCCTCATTTAAAAGACTAGTTGACCAAGACAAGACGCAGCAAATAGACACCAAGAACAGACAACCAGGGGAGGGGGGGAAATTAAATAAATAAATAAATCTTTAAAAAAAATAAAAAAATAAAAAAAAATAAAAGACTAGTTGACTAAATCTGAAAGAGGCCAAGTATAAGAGATCAGGATCACACAACTAGGAAGTAGTATATTCAAATCAATTCCCATTTGTCTGTCTGTCATTATGTATGTGTATACATTTTTATATGTCTTGGCAACATAGCACATATGTCATTACATTAGCAATTTATCACAAAATTATTTAATTATTTTCATCTATAGAAACTATCAAACAATGTACAAAGTAAAGATTATATTTTTCAGAGCTCAAGTTCATGAACTGGTTAATGTCATTGCATCTGGCAAAATAATACAGTGTACCGCAGTTGTCACTTTTGTTCATAACCTCGCTGCTTTATTTAATGGCTTCTGTCTTCACTAAGACCTTCTTGGCATATCAAGTTAACCAAACCCCTCATAACCAGTCAATAAGTTTGAGAACAAAAGAATATTTCTCACAGGCCTTGAGCTTTTGATATGTGATTTTGAGCATATAAAGACCGACTCAAAATGTTGCTGCAAAGTGATTCTTTACTCCTATTTCTTTTTCATACTCATAGGTTATGTTGTATAAATGGCATGAAGAAAACCAGAGACGTATAGTAATTAATCTGTTTCCTTCCCTTACTCAAGATGTGACAAATTACTTAATATCATTAGCCTCAGTTTCCTAAGTATAAAATGGTTATAAAATTAATATCTACTTCACAGGATTTTGTAATTAATGGGATAAGGAATGAAAAGTATTAATAGAGTAATTGGTAGATAATAGACAGTGAAGATGACTGAGTAGTGTTTATTTAGTTATAAATACTGGAAAGTAGTATACAGTTATTAAACACCTGGACATTGGAGTCAGACAATACTGATTAACATTCTGGCATTAACACTTAATATCAATGAGACCTTTGCCATATTATTTAACATCTTTATGAGTCAATTCCTTAAATGTAAAGTGGGATGATAATGATGTCTTCCTTTTTTGTATTGAGGGCACTTAAGGTGACAATGCACCCAGCATGAAGGCGATATTCATTATGACTTATTTCTCCCTCTTATTTCCAAGTGTGTAATGTTTCCAAAAGTACATTCCCAAGTTCATTATATATTTTTTCAATGTTCACATTTAGTGAGGGAAATGACCATATATTGAAATTTCAAAAATTCAATTCAGGTAATTCCAATGTAAATTTAATCTACTAATAGTTGACCAAATATTAAATTCCTGTGATGATCAAAGAAGAAGTACACTGAAACCAAAACATGTAGGACCAAAAGATGATAATAATATTTTTACATATATTTAATAATCAGTTAAAAATTCTAAGCATGATATATATTAGTACAGAACTATCCAATGGATGTTAAACAAGATGAAATGATTCTTGGGTCTATCATCTTACCATATGACTTTGAATGATTCTCTTAAATTCTGTACCTCAATTTTCTTTTTAATCAAAATGGGCAAAACAAAATATGCCTTGCCCATCTCACAGGGTTGTTGTGACTATGAAATTAAATGAAGTATAGGAGAGCTCTTGGTAAATTATAAGTGTGAGATAGAAGCACGGGTCCTTTGTAACTTACAAATGATTCCTGGTACTTACTTTCACAGCATTTTTAACAACCCCCCCTTTTTTCAAAATTCATAACACAGCAACCAAGCTATTTAAAATGCAGTACTGAAGAATGTCAACCACTACACCATGGAGCCTAGAGTGCCTACAACTGAAAGCAGAAGGATTGCATCCAGTATCCATGTGGAATCTAAACCCCCTCTTGACATAGATGTGGAATGGACACAACCAAGCCAAGGTCCACAGCAAGGAGGAATACAGTAAGGATTATAGTGGATTTAATGCTATCCTATTCATGAACTATTGTGGTTAATAATCAAGAAAAGGTGGCATTGGTGTGGAAAAAGTGGCCATGGTGGCTGCTGGGTGTGGGGAATGGGAGGAAAAGATGAGATGTGGAGGCATTTTTGGAACTTGCAGTTGTCCTGGGTTGTGCTCCAGGGACAATTGCCAGACATTGTATGTCCTCCCATGGCCCACTGGATGGAACGTGGGAGAGTGTGAGCTCTGGTGTGGACCACAGGCCATGGGTGCTGCGATGCCCAGAGATGTACTCACCAGATGCAATGGATGTGTCATGATGATGGGGGAGAGTGTTACTGTGGGGGGAGTGGTGGGGTGGGGGCGGTGGGGGTCAATGGGGACCTCATACTTTTTGAATGTAATATTTTTTAAAAAATGAATAAATTGAGTATAATTTGGGAAAATAAATAAATAAAATGCAGTACTCAAAGAAAGAGAGGAAAATTTGTCCTTGAGACATGTTAAGATGAGAATTTTTTTCTGATTATATTTTCTATTTATTCTTTGTCTTTATTTATTTTTAATATTACATTCAAAAAATATGAGGTCCCCATATACCCCCCACCCCCCTCACCCCACTCTTCCCACCCCCAACAACAATCTCCTCCATCATCATGAGATATTCATTGCATTTGGTGAATACATCTCTGAGCATTACTGCACCTCATGGTCAATGGTCCACATCATAGCTCACACTCTCCCACAGTCCACCCAGTGGGCCATGGGAGGACATAAAATGTCCAGTAACTATCCCTGCAGCACCAAGAATTTAACTTCTATTAGATTGATTTATGGATTTTGACTAGCTGGGTTAAGAGTTTTATCCTTATTCTTTATACAAGAGTAGGCTTTTAATTCTTCTCAAACCAGCTGGCTACGAACATAAGCTATTATTTTTCCTTCAAATGTATCATTTGCTCCAAATCCACCAGTAAGTTGACTGAGACATTTCAAAGCTCAGGAAAGCATTTCTGTTGCTCTTGGCTGAATCCAAAATATCTTTTGTGTGAAGAGGTAGAAGTAAGAAATCTTTCTGCTTCAGCTCAAATTATGGTTTATATTGAGAAGGACCTCAGGGGGTCTATGTGCAAGATTGTTAAATATATCTTTTCACTAAACAGACAAATGGGGATGAATTCAGGAAACAATCATTTTCTGTAGTAACTGCCTTCTTTTGAGGAAAGGGCATAGTATATAGGCTGTTGGTAAAGACTTAGACAGTCCTTTGCTCCAATATTAATTCTGCTATATGACCTTGGGAAAATCACCCCAACTTCTTTAAAACCCCAGTTTCCTCAACTGTAAAATGGAAGATAAAATCAGCACTTACAGTTGATTTGACGATTGATTATTCACATGATAAATTTAGCTCTGTTGTCAGATACCTAGCAAGAGCTTAGACAATTTGAATGGATTTTAACTGATCTTATTTAATTATTACTAGCAGCAGCAGCATTTTCTTTATTATTCTATAATTAGGAGATTCTAAGGTTTGAATTAAGATTTGTACCTGATTATTTCCCACAGAAACAAAGATGTTATCAAAAGTGACTTTTGGTTTTGTGGTGGATGTATGGGAGTGCTGTATACTATATATATGCATTGCTGTGGTCTAGGGCTCCTGTGAAGAGAAGCTCAATAATTAGGGGGGGGGGAGGAAAGATAGGATGTAGAATTTTTTCCAAGTCAACACGTATTCTTTATATAACCTTTAAACCCATCGCTATATGCCATTTCCTAGTAAGGGACCCTGACATTATATTGGGCTTCAAATTTCAGGGAGTTCTGGACCACAGAGTGGTTCAACAAAGGCATTGGAGGAATACTGGTATGGGATACCATTGACAGGGGATATATGGCTGACAGGGAGCTGTACAGAACATATGTCCAGGGTGCATGGCAATGTTTGGATATACTCATAGTGGCAACAATTAAAAACCACAGCAGGGGGGGTACTGGGTTCCTGGCCAGTGGTGCTCTGTCGTGGTCCCTAGGGGAGCAGCGACAGTCTCCCAGGTGCACCAGTGGGGACCGGGAGGGAGTGAGGGTTCAACAGTGAGCCCATGACGCTAATGACTATGCTTGTGAGCTGATAAGCCTAAAATAAGAACAAGGCCTAGAGCAGCATTATGCCTGGGAATTTCCTCCTGTCAGCCTTCATGTTACTCAAATGTGGCCAGTCTCGAAGCCAAACTCAGCATGTAAATGCAATGCCTTCCCCCCAGCGTGGGACATGACACCCGGGGATGAGCCTCCCTGGCACCGAGGGACCACTATCAACTACCAACTGATGATGCAACTGGAAAATGACCTTATACGGAAGGTTCAACGCGGATCAGCGGAATATCCCTGTCTACATAAAATAACATGACTTTAAAATGCTGTTTGACCTAATGTAAGGGGGAAATGGAAAGGAGAAATGAGTTTATATGGCTACGAGTCTCTAAAAAAGAGTCTGGAGGCTGTCAGAAGGATTGCCCTTATGCACAACTGAGCAGAGTCTGAGCGACAGATAAAGCAGATACAACTCCCAGATATCGGTTCCTTCGAGCGCTAAAGAGACCCATGGGAGTTATGGTCATGGCCGATGGGGTTAACTACCAGGTCAGATGGCCCCTCTTTGGAACTGGTGTTTATGTGTGATGAATCTGGACTCAGATGGGATCTCCCTTCATAAGACTTTCATGCTAATGTGCTGGAGGTGCAGTTAGTGTCGGGGTTTAAGATATATTTAGGGGATTTGACTCTCTGGACTGACAATGTGATAGCCAGGTCCTGAGCCTCAACAGACTCCAGCACCTACAATCTGACTTATTGGGCTCACCACACTCAGCTAAGATGGAGTTGAAGAAGGACAACCACCACACCATGGAGCCTAGAGTGATTACAACTGAAAGTGGGAGGATTGCATCCAGCATCCATGTGGGGAATCTGAGCCTTCTCTTGACATAGAGGTGCAATGGACACAACCAATCCAATGTCCACATAGAAAAGGTGGCATTGGATTGAGAAAAGTGGACATGATGGCTGATGGGTATGGGGAAAGGCAGGAAGAGATGAGAGGTGGAGGCGTCTTTGGGACATGGAGCTGCCCTGGATGGTGCTTCAGGGGCAATCACCGGACATTGTAAATCCTCACAGGGCCCACTGGATGGAATGGGGGAGAGTGTGGGCCATGGTGTGGACCGTTGACCATGGGGTGCAGGGGTGCCCAGAGATGTACTTGCCAAATGCAATGGATGTGTCATGATGATGGGAGGGAGTGTTGCTGGTGGGGGGGGAGAGATGGGGTGGGGGTGGTAGGGTTCAATGGGACCTCATATATATATATTTTTAATGTAATATTATTACAAAGTCAATTTAAAAAAAAGAAAAAAAAGAAAAAAAAGTGACTTTTCCATAATTCACATCTTTTAGCAGGCACATCTTTTAGAAGTTATTTTGGAGACTTCCTATCTTGACCCTTACAACTCACCCATTTTATTTCACTATCTTTTACTCATTTATTTGGGAACATGATGTAATTCACCATGCCTAGGCACCGCCTGGAGTCAACTAGTGAGGGGTTGGACTAGACGACCTCTCGGCTTCCTTCCATCCCTGAGAATCTATGATTCTATGAGTCAGTGTCCTGGAAAAAAATAAAGGGCTGTTTAGTGATGAGTGACAGTTCTGTCCTGAAAGAACAAAGAACTTACTCACTGTGCCAGAAGCCATGTTGAAGATCACAAGATCATGAATTATAATTTTACTACCCTCTGGCAGGACAGGAAAGGTTTCTCATAGATAAATTGCACTGGGAGAGACATTATGGATTAAAGGCTACAATATTCATGACTTCCAAACAGTGAGCACATAAAACCGTAAGAAGCACCAAAAATAACCGATGTACATTAAAAAAAATAAACAAATAATGTCCCTCATAGAAAAGCAAAAGAATTAAACTCTGGTCAAGTCAATATTTCTGAATCTTTCTCTTTTTCTAGCTGTACCTATGATAAGCAGCTCAAGAGACAACTGAAGCCATCATCAGTAAACTTGTGGCTTTCAAGGAAAAAAAAAAACCAATAATGATGGAATTTAAATGCTAGCCTGTTTTATTCCACTTTCCCTCAACTGGGGGTTGCCCTGCAGGATAAATGAGATCATTTCCCTCTGAGTAGCTAGCCAAGTTTGCCCACATTCATTCTTCTTCCTATATTGTGATTTAGCAGGCTTCAACACGTCAGCAGCTTCTGAAATGTGCCAGATCTGGGGAAGAAGGGCATTGTCACTATTGCCTTAAAGAACACGATAACTCTGTCTTGAACACACATCAAAAACATTTCCCCTTGTTTCCTTGTCAAATTGTTGGAGGAGATTAAAAAGACCCCTCTGGTTTACTGCCTGACACTAACGGGCTAAACTTTGTTTACCATAGCCAGATTTCCTGATGCCTTTTGAAACCTTTTGTTTCTTCTCTGTGTTCACTTAAAACTCTCATTTTCTTGGTTCTGTTTCTAAAGAAGTTGGTGATCTTGGGAAGGCAGAGGAGGAAATTTTCCACCACTGCTATCAGCCTTAAGACATGTAGTCATTTATCACTGTTACCTATGCTACCCTAAATTTTTCAGTTAATCAAACTTTTTAAAGAGATGTCTCTTTTTAAAAAATAATGAAAATCATTTTTATTGTTTTGTATAATACACAATATACGAATACATTCTCTTTGTGAAAATTCCCATAATGAACTATATACTGTTCAATGTGAGTTCAATAGACTAAGCGTGAATTCACTAAGAGTGAAGTCTCCCTTCACTCTTTTTTTTTTTTTCACTTTTTTTTTTTTAATTTTTTTATTTTTTATTGACTTTGTAATAATATTACATTAAAAATATATATGTGAGGTCCCATTCAACCCCACCCCCCCACCCCCCCTCTCCCCCCCCCCCCCAACAACACTCGTTCCCATCATCATGACACATCCATTGGATTTGGTAAGTACATCTTTGGGCACCTCTGCACCTCATATACATTGGTTCACATCATGGCCCATACTCTCCTCTATTCCATCATGTAGGCCCTGTGAGGATTTACAATGTCCGGTGATTACCTCTGAAGCACCATCCAGGGCAGCTCCATGTCCCGAAGACGCCTCCCCTTCACTCTTATGCCTTCAACATGATCTTATTCTTTGCTCTAGAAGGAGTTGCTGTTAACTCTTCCATATATTACTCTCCACATATTTTATTGTTATATACATGTTTGCACATATACTGTATGCAACAGAGATAACTTTTAGTTTTCCCCATTAGAAATCTATAAAATACAACTGCTCCTTTCTTCTAAACTCATCTTACCCAGCTTCAGCAGTAAACCATCCAGCTGAGTTCAAGACAGGGTGAATGAGTGGTTGTACAAGTGAGCATGTGCTTGGATATCTACTAATATATCATATGGCATTCTAAGACCAAAGACTATTGCTTCTGGATTATACATTAAATACATTATTTACTCTTTTTTTCCCCAATAGGACACACTCAAGTGTTCTCAGTTTTGCATCTTAGGGTGAATGGAAGTTATAGAAACAAATTCATGATCCTGAGCTAATTAACTGGAACAATGTTCAGTATAGATATGTTGGATTCACGTTGACTCCTTGAGCTGTAAGGGCCCTCAGGACCCTTCTGGAATTCAGAACGATGAATGGTACAGTTAAGTCTAGAAATCACTTTTCTTGACTCCTCATTTATATTCCTGCTGCATGACTATCCTGACCCATTAAAATTAGTTTTGCTCTCATCACAAAATTAGTAGAAGAGAGGGAGAAATGGAAGAAATTGCCACTATACATACAGGACAACACCTATTACAATGATGAAAGGCAAAACATCAAAAAAAATTTTATAATATTTTTCATTTTTTTAATACCCCAATTTTTTCACTTTATTTTACTTTTTCTAAATTATTATGCATTTTATTTATGTTTGAACCTATCATTATTATCTCATTTTCCTATTAATTGAATTTGGAAATATATTAGGCTTCATTTTTTAAAAAGTTTTGGATCATGGAAGTATTCAACTATGGTGGGGAGGAGCACTGTTGTGGGATGTCATTGATGGAGGATGCATAGGTTGGAGGGAATTCACCAGGGCATGCATACAGGATATATAGATATGTTTGGATATTCATTGGGTATTGACATAGTGGGTAGAGTTTCACATGAAAACCGAGTGAGTGCCGGGTTCCCATCCTAGCGAGCTCTGCTGCATTCCCCTGTGGAATAGCAACAATTCCCAAGTGCAGGAACAATGACCACTGAAGAAGGAGGATCCAGTGATGGGCCCTTGATACTGATGACTATGCTTATGAGCCTTTTGCTCTTGAGGTTTCAACTTGGCCTAGTATTGCATGATGCCTGGAAGTTACTTCCTGAAAGCCACCATGTTGCTCAAGTGTGGCTGCTCCCTAGGCCAAACTCAATATATAGGTGCATTACCTTCCCCCCAGCATGGGATGTGACTCCCGGGATACACTTCCCTGGTGCCAAGGGATTACTACCAACCACCAGCTGGTGATGCAACTGGAAAAAGACCTTGATTAAAAGAGGAAAATGGTAAAGACAAATTAGTTTCCTTGGTTAAGAGACTTCAAAATGAGTTGGGGTGTCATCAGAGGAGTCATTCCTATGCACATCTCAGCAGGATCTCGTAGACAGCCAACGTAGATACTATCCCAGGTAGTGGGGCTCCTGAGAGCTACGGCATCACTGAGGTCTTATGGTCATGGCAGATGGCTCCAGAGTTTGGTGCATTGCTAGTGGGCCCTACTTTGTAATTTGTGCTCCTGAGTGTGATGGAGTTGGACTCAGATGTGACATCTCTACACATGCCAATTCTGCCCCTTTTATTGAAACCCTGGTTGGCACTGGGGTTGCTTTCAATCCAGGATGTTTGAATCTCTATTCTGTTCATGTGCCAGCTGGTCCCTGAGCTTCAGCAGAGTTGTAAAACCTACTCTCCAGTTCACTGAACTTACCCAGGTCAGCTAACAAAGAGGTGAGTAAGTTCAACCACCATACCAAGGAACCGATAGAGTCTTCAACTGCATGCAGGAGAATCCCACCTATTGGGGATGTAGGATTGAAGCCCCCTCTCAATTAATAGGTAGTGTGGGTGCGATGGTGAGGCTACTGTGTCATCTCAGCCAGGTAATTGTGCCCTGTTGTTTGGTCAAGCAAGCAATGGGCTAACAGTAATTCAGGGCATTTATGGACTTTAATCACTATTGACTTTACTGCAGTGGTTAATCATAGATAGCTGGTTATAATTACATCAATCAGGGAGATTGCCATCAGCAATGAGTGATGCTTAACCCAATCAGTTGAATGCCTTAAAAGGAGAAGTGGTTTCAACATTGAGAGAGAATTTCCCCATCATCGTTGGACAGGGAACATCTCCCAGAACTCATCAAGAACCTTCATTGGACTTTCATTGGAGCTCCTGATTGCATCCTGCTTGTGGAACCAGGACTTGTGCATCCCCATGACTGCATGAGAGACTCTGATAAATCTCTTACTATCAACAGATATCCCCTGTTGATTCTGTTTCCCTAGAGAACCCTGACTAACACAGCTTGGTACCAGGAGTGGTTCCTGGGGAACAGGGTCTTAAACATGGGGTGTTTGAGGTAGTTCTGGGAGTTTTTCAATTGTCTTTTGAACCTAATTGGACTCAAGGGTACTGACTGCGGTCACCCCTCGGGCTGAAGTGTGGTTTGCTGGCCTGGCAGGGGAGCAGCCGCAGCAGGCCAAGCCGCTGCCCCCATAATAGGGTGGCTGGTCGGACTCACCACCACCCCTGAAGGGAGCTCGGCATGGGCGCAGAGTGCCCTCGGGTCTCCCCTTCTCGGCAGCCATGCTTCCGTGGCTGCCCCTCCTCCCGGATGGCACCACACGATGCCTGTGGGGTGGCACCCTTCTTCTTCTTTCTCCCTGCGCAGGCGCAGGGTGGAAAATTCCAGTCTGCCCTTTTCCCCTCCCCCAACAGCAGCAACAGCCAGGCGTGGGCAGAAAAATCCAGTCTGCCCTTTTCCCTTCCCCAGACAGCAGCAACAGCCAGGCGTGGGCGGGAAACTCAAGTCTGCCCTCCACCCCAGCAACAGCAGCCACCAATCCCTAAACCCTGCCCCTTCCCCCAGCAACAGCGACAGCCAATCCCTAACCACCACCCCTCCCCGTCCAGTACCGCCCACTGACCTTTCGCCGGCAACCAATCAGAACAGGGCGTGGCTTCGACCAATCAGCCTTCCCCAGCCCCTATAAAACTGTTGCCTCTCCCTCAATAAAGTGGACTTGCGTGTTTACCTTGTCTCCGCGGTAGTTTTTCTGCCGTGCGCCCTCCAGTCCTGAGAGCCCCCGACAAGAGCCTGGCCTCCCTTGTCCCCAGTTCGTTGCCTGCTTCTCCGGGTGACCCCTTCGTCGCCTGCTTCTCCGGGCGACCCCTTTGTCTCCAGCTTCACTGGGCGACCCCGTCAGCCGAACCGCGCAACCCCTGTGAGACCGATCCCTCGTCTGCTGCCGGACCGACCCCTCATCCCAAGTGGGACCGACCCCTCATCCCAAGTGGGACCGACCCCTCGTCCAGAGCTAGACCGACCCCTCATCCGCAGCCAGACCCCACCTCTACCGACCGAGCAAGCCGCCGCAGCTGGTGCCCAACGTGGGGCAGAGCAACCCCACCGCCACCGACTGAGCAAGCCGTTGCACTGACGACTCTCTTTCCCATAATGAAGAGGCTGCAAGTTGGCAATCAAGATACCCAAAAGAGCATCACTGGATTCCCCTACTTCCATGCTTGTAAGAAGCAGGATCTTGGTGAGAGTGTTTTCAACACCTTAACAGACTTTTGTGGAAGCAAACTGTATAATGATGTTGGGCAGCTCCTCCTAGATACTCTGGATACTGTTCCAAAAGAAAGAGATGAGTTAAAGCCTTCAAATTTGAAATGTAAACATCAAATGGATGATGCAAACGGTTCTATGTATGCTCTGAAAGAAAATCTTGTCTCCTGTAGCCACAGCCTCAAAATATCTGAGAACCTACCTCAGACACTTATTGTATGAGTAGCGAAGTTACAAAGGAATTTCCTGCACTCAATGCTTCTTCCAAAACTACCATACAAGGATTTCTCAAATGTCTTATTTACCAACATGACATTCCACACAGCATTGCTTTTGATCAAGGAACAAATTTCACAGCCAATGATGTCCAGGAATGGGCACATGACCATGGAATTCACTAGTCTTACCATGTTCCCCATCACCCTGAAGCAACTGGATTGAAAGAATGATGGAATGGTGTTTTGAAGACTCAATTATGGCACTAAATTGGTTGTGATACCTTACAGGGCTGGGACAATGTTCTCCTGGAGGCTGTGTATGCTCTAAATCAGTGTCCACTCTACGGTACTGTTTCTCCCATAACCTGCATCCATGGGTCCAGGAATCAAGGGGTGGAAATGGGAGTGGCATCACTCACTATTATCCCTAGTGACCCAGTAGGAAAATTTTTGCTTCCTGTCCCTGCAACCTCAAATTCTGCTGGTCTACAGGTTTTAGTCCCAAAAGGAGGAGTGCTGTCACCAGGGAACACAGCAATGATTTCATTGAACTGGAAGTTAAAACTGCCACTTGGGCCCAAGGCTTCTCTTACATCTGAATCAACAGTCAAAGAAGGGAGTTACTGTACTGGCTGGGGTGATTCATCCTGACTATCAAGGGAAAATAGGACTGCATCTACATAATGGGGGTAGGAAGAGATTGCCTGGAACACAAGGAGATCCTCTAGGGCATCTCCTAGTACTGCTATGTTCTATGATTAAAGTTAATGGATAATTGCAACAACCCAATCCAAGCAGGACTAAGAATGGCTCAGAATCTTCAGGAATGAAAGTTTAGGTCACCCCACCAGACAAAGAACCATGGCTATCTGAAGTGCTTGCTGAGGGTAATGGAAACATGGAATGGGTAGTGGAAGAATGTAGTGATAAATATGAACTTTTATCACATGACCAGCTACAGAAACAAGGACTATAATGATCATGAATCTATCTTCCTTGTTTCATTATGATGATGATTGTATGTGTACACAAAATGGATTTCTTTGTCTTCTTCCCCAACTTTGCCCTACTTGTATCCATTTCATGTCATAATATTTGAGGATGTCAAGTTTGAGAGTGAATATTACCCAAGAACTTGCACCCTATTCTGTATGGAATTAATGCATTCCAAGTGTATGCAGGAAAGTTGAACATTGTTAAGCAGAAATACATATATATATATATATATATATATATATATATATGCATGTCTGTTATTGTTTTTACTTAGAAACTTAGTATGGTTTAAGGCAATGTGTATGGTTGCTGAGTTGACAAGGAGTGGACTGTGATGGTTAAGCTACTGCGTTAACTCGGCCAGGTAATTGTGCCCTGTTGTTTTGTCAAGCAAGCACTGGGCTAACTGTAATACAAGGGCATTTATGGACTTTCGTCACCATTGACTTTACTGCAGTGGTTAGTCATAGATAGCTGCTTATCTATACATCAATGTGGAAAATTGCCATCAGCAATGAGTGACACTTAACCCAATGAGTTGAATGCCTTAAAAGGGGAAGTGATTCCAGCATTGAGAGAGAATTTCTCAGTTCATCTTTGGACAGCCAACATCTCCCAGAACTCATCAAGAACCTTCATTGGACTTTCATCGAAGCTCCTGATTGCATTCTGCCTGCAGAACTTGGACTTGTGCATCCCCATGGCTACGTGCATCCCCATGGCTACCTGATAAATTTCTTACTATTGGCAGATATCCCCTGTTGATTCTGTTTCCCTATAGAACCCTGACTAATACAGTGGGCATCTCCATCTCAGAATCCTCAGGATTGGGAAATAAAATATGGATTGGAGTGGAGACTTACAAGTATTCTATTATAGAATTATCACGACCCTAGAAATGGAAGGACTTGTTTCACTGATGTGGATAGAGTGGCCATTGGTGGTGCTGAGTGCAGGAAAAGGGAAAGGGGGTTGTAACATGGGGGCATTTGGGGAACTTGAAGTTGTCCTGAATGATATTTCAGGTACAGGTGCAGGACATTGCATATCCCACTTAACCCACTGAATGGACTGTGAGAGAGTATAAACTACAAAGTAGACTATAATCCAGGCTTTGTGGTGGTGTTACAAAATGTGTTCATCAAGTGCAATGAATGTAACATAGTAATGAGGGAGGTTGCTGATATGGGAAAAGTGGGTGTTGTGGGGAGTTGGGCATGTGGGAATCACCTATATTTTTTAATGTAACATTTTATGTGAACTATGTATCTTTTAAAAATGAATAAAATATATTAAAAAATTAATAGAAGGGCAAGTTTTAGGGAGATAAGAGTCTTGAAGATCTAATTGGTAAGGAAATAATTACCATCAAAGTAAAGTAAATGTTCAGCAGAGAGTCAGAGGACAATCGCAGCCTTTCCCTAATCCCCGGATTGTACACAGGTCCAGTCCTATATACTGGACTATATTTAGATTCTTGTCTTGCCAACAGAAGCAGGACAAAGTGTTTGTCTGATCTATTCAATGCTCTGGATTATCACTTTAGAAGTAGTATCTCTTAGCCAGATATCTTTTTTATTTTTAAAGAAGATTTATGTTACATAATTGTTACATAAAAAATATAAGGGATTCCCATATGCCCCACTCCCTCCCCCTCACATTTTCCCACATCAACAACATCCCTCCTTATCGTGGTGCATTTGTTACAATTCATGAACATATTTTGAAGTATTGCTACTATGTATTTGTTTACATTACAGTTTGTACTTCCACAGTTTTATAGGTTATGACAAAATATACAATGTTGGGTATCTGTCACTGCAATATATGTCTAAGAGACTTAAATCTTTGATCTGTTCAGATAGCTCTTGCCAATCACGTATCTTTACTTACTGTCGTTTCTTTTGTTCATTTAATTGTCAATTCAAATCCAAAGTCATAATCTTCCCAACCCCCAAATGTTCCCTCCACCAAAAAAACAAATAAGCAAAACAAAGAAACAAGAAAAAAAACCATAAAAATAATTGTCTCCTTCTCTCAGCAGGTAGTCTTAAAAGTTTACATCCATTGATGAGATCTTTTCTTTAATCCCCCATATCCAGTCAATTCCCAGGCCATGTCAATTTCCCCCATAAAATGTTCCCTTTATCTGTGCTTCTTGGCCATCCTCACTTCCATTGATCATTTCCTGATCCATATAACCTGGATCCTTCTCCCTGTTTCCAATCTTAACAAATGCCACACAAATTCTGTTTTTTCTTATCAGATACATTTTCCTTAGATTCTTCTTTCTTTATATCATTATCCAGCTCAAAAATCTTGAATGGCTCTCTATTACTTTCTATATTTAATTGGCCATGCCAATTGAAAAGAGGGAGTTGGCTTACTCTGTTCTGTTCTCAGTTGCTGAGTGTGGGTCAATGGACAAAATTTTTGGAAGGGTTTACCTCACATAATCAAAGGAAAGCCCTTTGATCAATGAGTTGAAGAAGCTTGCTCAAATACTGAGTTTTCTGTCCCTGGGGAGATGAATAACCAGGAGCTGGAAATCACTTGTCAAGCATGTTGTAAAATGAATCCATAAATTAGGATTTGGGGAAACACTGATGACATTAAAGATAATACTAGCTGACCATTTTTTAACACTGGCTCCATGCCAGGCACTTGTCTTCCTGATTTCATGTTATCTCATAACAACTCTGTGTAGATGTATTTTTTATACACATTTTACAGTTGAATATATTTTAGTGATTAAGGGCATAGATTCTGGAGTAAGACCATGATTCCCATCTCGGCTCTGCCACTTGCTGGCTGAATAATTTTGAACAAGATGAATACTCTATTTTGACATTAGTCTCTTCATACGTATAATGGAGAAAAGAATAGTGACCACCTAATTGGGATGTTGTGAGGATTACTGTGCTGTGGGATAACTTATGTAAAGCACTATGTGTCAGAGAGTAAATAATTAATGGTCACTTAATATTTTCTTCACTAGATTATATGTTCTTTGAGCAATACATTTCTTCTATATACCCTCATGTCAGCTCAAACTTGCTACATAGTAAGTCTTTATTCAATATGTACCTAAGACTAGTGATGTTGGAGTGAATATGTCCCCAGACTTCTCTATGGCATGTAATGCCTTGCTGCACAGCCAAAAGTTTAATCCTATTGGACGTTTTTCAACCCAAGTTCAACATTTCTCCCTCTGCGAACCCCACTTTCATTTCTTTCTCTGAGACAATAAGTAGCTGTCATGTTGAACTGTTGCCCATTTCTCTGCCTAATATTTTAATGTGCAAGGTGCTTGTGCTTCCTAATTGCTAGGCGCCATTATTAATAATTGAAAATATCTTCGCTGGCAACCTTGTTAAGTCATGAACCAGATTTTCATTATACTGATATCCTGCCTCACAGCATGTCTCCTTTGTATACTGAAGCTCATAGTTTCTGCTCACAGTTTATAGATCTCAAAGCGTTTGCTTAGTACAGCTCATTATTCACATTGTTTGGAAAAGTTACATGAAATATCCTGATAGAGATAACTGTGTTGGAAGCTCTTTTTTAAGGCTCTTTGATATCCTTTGATATCATTCTTATTTTGGACAACAAGCTTCACATGAAAAAGTGGAGTGGGGGAGATTTATCTTTTCAGCAGGAATAAATTGGTAGCTGTTCTTGAGAGCACACTTCTGAAGCCAGTTGCTTCCACTTAGCTTAATGTTTCATGACATGTCACCCAGCAAATTATGAGTTGTTTGAATTTATTTCCTCCATACTGATGAGCTACGGTTTTTGTTCTATTTTTTTTTTTTTGGTTTTTGTTCTACTGATATCTGTCTCAAATCCTAAATGTGTTGCTTCCAGATAGAACAAGTAATCATGTCCTATAAAGAAATGCCATTAACTCACAGAGCCTAAACTGTGATTAGAAGGTTTTGGTGTATGCAGTTTCCGTCTAATGATGGTTTAAATTCTTTCACCAGTTCTTAACCGTTTTCTTCCTCCTTTGAACATAATATACCATAATGTTACCCTCTTATCTGTAAAACCCAGTTATATTGTGGTTCAATATTAAGAATATATTTTTACATTTATACAGCCATACAAATATTGTCTGCATACTTTGTGTCTCAGCTAAGCCCTTTTGGGAAATAGAAGCAGCATGGATATTACAGCCGGCCTGGTTGTCAGTTTCCAATATTTCTAGGGAGGAAAGAAAAACATAAAACAATTAGAGACCTTCCTGGATTCTAATATATGTACTAAATTAATTATAATCAAATACCTCAAAATAATGATGGCCTCTAGGGGTTTCTCACTAGTGAATGGAGTACTTGTGCTCAATCTGTGAGCTCTTTTCCTTCCCCAAATGCTTAAGGGCTGCTCTGAGCAAGCTGGGCCATCTATATTTCTTCTGATACTCTGTTTACTTCTGTGTGGCTAGGTAAGAACAATGCAAGGCATTCTTCTATAGGAATTTCACACCAACCTTCACCCTACCACCCAACCCCCACACACAAGCACACCTACCTAATCACTGGAACTTACGAGGTATATGCCTTTCTTCTATTATTTTATTTGCATCTTTGACCTTTCCTGAATTGTAATGTGATGATTTGGGATTGGGTTCTGGGATAGAAAGAGAAGTAGATGGTCTTTTACCCCGCTGCTCTTTTTTGTTTGTTTGTTATTTTGTTTTTTCATGGAAAGGCAAGTTTTGTTTCAAAGCAAACTAAAAAGACAACTGTCTCTCTTGTAAAAAGGAATAAACACTTAAACATTCATATTTGATAAATTATCACTAGGGGTCACATTAATCCTATTATTCCTCTGACTCCTTGCTTGGCTTCCTTTTCTGTTTAAACTGAAAAGATAGGCTTAATCCTCTTCATGATGGCTTCTTTCCCCAAACCTATGTCAGCTTCAGGAATGTGAGCATCTGGTGGCAACTATTTTTGGGTATCAGCTAAATTATTAAAATCAATTTCTGCATTACAAATTTAGTTGCATTATTTTTTTTCACATTTTTAAACAGGCTATGGAAGTTTCCTATACTGTTAGTAATAGAGTAGGTAAAATTCTGTCTCTACATCTTAGGAGACAGAGACTTTAGATTATTACAATAGTCAATAGGAAGGATCAATCTGCTGTTTTTGGAAGCACAAGCTGGGTGGGCATCTGTACTAGAGGTCAAGAAAGTGGGACTTTTGGAGAGCACATGCTCTTTACCAACTTTAATGAGCAGCTGCTCACTTGATTTCATTCTGTACAACTCAGATGTGCTGGAAAGTCTCCTTATTGACTTCTGCCTTGTGCTGAAACTACTCCTACAGGAGTGTTGCCACCATTTAACCTGCCTGCCAGGTTATGTAACCTGCCTGGTTATCGATAACTGAGTCCTCTGGGCAAATGCCATTTAATGCCATATTAATCAATGCCAAATCCTCAGCGGAGATCGATTCTTAGGGGATGGTAGGAAGAAATAGCAAAGGGATTGGAATGAGTCAGCGAAGACTTCTTGGAAGAAAGAAGAGATCTTAAATAGGATGGAGGAATATAATATGGATTAGAGTGGGACTTACTGATACTCTATTCATGAACTATTGTGATTAGTAATCAAAGAAAATGTGGCATTAGTGTGGAGAAAGTGGCCATGGTCGCTGCTGGGTTTGGGGAATGGGAGGAAGAGATGAGATGTAGAGGCATTTTCAGAACTTGGAGTTGTCCTGGGTGGTGCTCCAGGGACAATTACTGGACATTGTATGTCCTCCCATAGCCCACTGGATGGAACCTGGGAGAGTGTGGGCTATGATGTGGACCATTGACCATGAGGTGCAATGATGCTCAGAGATGTATTCACCAAATGCAATGAATGTCTCATGATGATGGAGGAGAATGTTGCTATGGGGGGAGGAGTGGGGTGAGGGGGTTGGGGCATATATGGGGACCTCATATTTTTTGAATGTAATATTAAAAAATGAATAAAGACAAAAAAATAAAAAATAAATTTAAAAAATGACTGGGCAGAGGAGAGCAAGTCTGCAGTAATGGGTCAATTTGTTTGATAGCATAAACAACTATACTTAATGGTAAGACACTAGAGAGACTTGGAACTCCTGGTTTTGTTGATATTGAAGTCATGCAAACTCAAGAAGTGTTTTCCCCCCATATGATTGTTTGCTTATTCCTGATGAAGAAGATGCAGACAGAAAGTGAAATTTTGGGATAAAGAGAATAATGCACAGGGTCTCTGCTTTCTCTCACCTCTAAAAACCCCATAACTCTTCCCTTGCTTCTTTCTGGTAAAACTCTCTTGTCGTATATATATATAGAGGGTGGGGGTGAGAGAGAGAGACAGAGAGAGAGAGAGAGAGAGAGAGAGAGAGAGAGAGAGAGAAGCTGTGAAGTTACAGTACAATCATTTACAATGTGCAGAATTCCCATACAACACCCCTTCACCAAAAATTACATTGTTGTGGAATGTTTTTTCACAGATTATGGGAGAATAGCATCAGATCATTACCTCTAACAATGGTCTATTGCGTATATTTGGTATATTTTTTCCATACTCCCCCAGCTTCTGTTGTTGTCAGCGGCAAGGGAATCTGTGTTTCTTTTTGTTGTGTCAGCTCTCCATGTGGGCGGCGCCATTCTTAGGCAGGCTGTACTTTCTTTTGCACTGGGTATCTCTCCTTATGGTGAGCACTCCTTTCTGTATGGGGCTCCCCTACGCAGGGGACACCCCTGCGTGGCACAGCACTCCCTGCGGGCATCAGCACTGCATGGGCCAGCTCCACACGAGTCAAGGAGGCCCGGGGTTTGAATTGCGGACCTCCCATTTGGTAGGCGATGCCTTAACCACTGGGCCAAGTCTGCTTCCCGGCCTTTATATTTTGGTGTTTGATCCATCTTGAGTTGATTTTTGTTTAGGGCATGAGATGATGATCTCCTCTCATTCATTTGGATATGGATATCCAGTTATCCCAGCACCATTTGTTGAAGAGGCTATTCTGTCCCAGTTGACTGGACTTTATAGCCTTTGTCGAATATCGGTTTGCTGTATATATGTGTATATATATATATATATATATATATATATATACATGTCTATATAATATCTATCAATTCAGTTCTGTTGCTCCATATGTCTATCGTTGTGTCAATACCATGGAGTTTTGACAATGGCAGATTTGTGGTATGCTTTAAAGTCAGGTAACATCAAATGTGGCCAGTCTCGAAGCCAAACTCAGCATGTAAATGCAATGCCTTCCCCCCAGCGTGGGACATGACACCCGGGGATGAGCCTCCCTGGCAACGAGGGACCACTATCAACTACCAACTGATGATGCAACTGGAAAATGACCTTATATGGAAGGTTCAATGCGGATCAGCAGAATATCCATGTCTACATAAAATACCATGACTTTAAAATGCTGTTTGACCTAAAGTAAGGGGGAAATGGAAAGGAGAAATGAGTTTATATGGCTACGAGTTTCTAAAAAAGAGTCTGGAGGCTGGCAGAAGGTTTGCCCTCATGCACAACTGAGCAGAGTCAGAGAGACAGATAAAGCAGATACAACCCCCAGATATTGGTTCCTTTGAGGGCTAAAGAGACCCATGGGAGTTATGGTCATGGCCGATGGGGTTAACTACCAGGGCAGATGGCCCCTCTTTGGAAATGGTGTTTATGTGTGATGAATCTGGACTCAGATGGGATCTCCCTTCATAAGACTTTCATGCTAATGTGCTGGAGGTGCAGTTAATGTTGGGGTTTAAGATATATTTAGGGGATTTGAATCTCTGGACTGACAATGTGATAGCCAGATCCTGAGCCTCAACAGACTCCAGCACCTACAATCTGATTTATTGGACTTACCACACTCAGCTAAGATGGAGGTGAAGAAGGACAACCACCACACCATGGAGCCTAGAGTGATTACAACTGAAAATGGGAGGATTGCATCCAGCATCCAGGTGGAATCTGAGCCTCCTCTTGACATAAAGGCGCAATGGACACAACCAATCCAGTGTCCACATAGAAGAGGTGGCATTGGATTGGGAAAAGTGGACATAATGGACAAAGGGTATGGGGAAAGGCAGGAAGAGATGAGAGGTGGAGGCGTCTTAGGGACATGGAGCTGCCCTGGATGGTGCTTCAGAGGTAATCACCGGACATTGTAAATCCTCACAGGGCCTACATGATGGAATAGAGGAGAGTATGGGCCATGATGTGAACCAATGTATATGAGGTGCAGAGGTGCCCAAAGATGTACTTACCAAATCCAATGGATGTGTCATGATGATGGGAACGAGTGTTGTTGGGGGGGGGGGAGAGGGGGGGGTGGGGGGGGTGGGGTTGAATGGGACCTCACATATATATTTTTAATGTAATATTATTACAAATTCAATAAAAAATAAAAAAATTAAAAAAAAAAAAAAAAATAAAGTCAGGTAACATGAGTCCTCCAATTATTTTTTCCTGTAATTCAATCTTTTTAAAAATTATTTTTATTATTTTATTTTTACAAAAGATATTTAGATTACATAAATGTTATACAAAAATATAGGGGACTCCTATATACCCTGCTCTGTACACCTCCCATATTTTCTTACATCAACAACATCCCTCACCAGTGTGGTGCATTTGTTACAATTCATAAAAATATCTGGGAGCATTGCCACTTAGCATGGATTTTAATTTATTTTGTAGTCTACACTCTCTCCCACCCAACCTTGTAGGTCATGGCAAGACATGTAATAGCCTGCATCTGTCATTGCAATTTCATTCAGGACAGTTCTTAATTCCATAAAATGCCCCCATATTCTACCTGTTTTTCCATCTCCCTGCCCTCAATACCTCTATTTGCCATTGTCTCTAAATCAATGATATCATTTCTTCCATTGCTAGAATCACATTAAGTCTATAGTAGAATACCAGTAAGTTTACACTAATCCATATTTTATTCCCCAATCCAAAGGATTCTGGAATGGTGATACCCACTCTACCTTCAGCCAAGAGGGGACTCCGATCTCATGAGGTAGATGGATGGAATCTCTTGCTTGCAGATGTGCATTCTTTGGGTTCCTTGGGAAGGATGTTGTGCATCATCATATCCTTGTTAGTTGTCCTTTGTGAGTCCACCGAACTGGAAAGTAGATGTTGAAACTGTGCTGAGATTCAGGACCTAGCTGGCGCATGGAGTCCTCCAATTTTTATTTTATTTTTCAACATGTTTTTGGCTGTTCAGGGCACTTGCCCTTCCAAAGAAATGTCACAATTGGCTTTTCAGTTCAGTAAAAAATGTCTGTGTAATTTTTATTGGGATTGTGTTAAATATGTAAATCAATAAGTGTAGGACATCCTAATGATATTTAGTTTTCCAACCAATGAACATGTTATATTTACTTAGGTTTTCTTTGATTTCCTTTAAAAATGTTGCATTGTTTTCTGTATACAAGTCCTCTACACAGTTAGCTAAATTTATTTCTACATATCTGATTCTTTTTTTATTTTTAAAAAAGTTTTAGATATCATTAATGTTACATAAAATATGTAGGTGATTATGATATACCCCAACCCCTCCCCTCTCTCACTTTTTTAAAAAAAATTAATTTAATTGCCTTTATTTAAAGATACATAGATCACAAAAATTATTAGATTAAAAAATAAAAGAGGTTCCCATATATCCCATACCCCACACCCCCACTCCCCCCAATCAACCTCTTTCATAATTGTGGCACATTCATTGCATTTGGTGAATACATTTTGGAGCACTGCTGCACCACATGGATTATAATTTACATTGTAAAAAGAGTCTGGAGGCTGGCAGAAGGATTGCCCTCATGCACAACTGAGCAGAGTCAGAGAGACAGATAAAGCAGATACAACCCCCAGATATTGGTTCCTTTGAGGGCTAAAGAGACCCATGGGAGTTATGGTCATGGCCGATGGGGTTAACTACCAGGGCAGATGGCCCCTCTTTGGAAATGGTGTTTATGTGTGATGAATCTGGACTCAGATGGGATCTCTCTTCATAAGACTTTCATGCTAATGTGCTGGAGCTACAGTTAATGTTGGGGTTTAAGATATATTTAGGGGATTTGAATCTCTGGACTGACAATGTGATAGCCAGGTCCTGAGCCTCAACAGACTCCAGCACCTACAATCTGATCTATTGGACTTACCACACTCAGCTAAGTTGGAGTTGAAGAAGGACAACCACCACACCATGGAGCCTAGAGTGATTACAACTGAAAATGGGAGGATTGCATCCAGCATCCATGTGGAATCTGAGCCTCCTCTTGACATAGAGGTGCAATGGACACAACCAATCCAATGTCCACATAGAAGAGGTGGCATTGGATTGGGAAAAGTGGACATGGTGGACGATGGGTATGGGGAAAGGCAGGAAGAGATGAGAGGTGGAGGCGTCTTTGGGACATGGAGCTGCCCTGGATGGTGCTTCAGAGGTAATCACCGGACATTGTG
This sequence comes from Dasypus novemcinctus, assembly GCF_030445035.2. Classification (NCBI taxonomy): domain Eukaryota; kingdom Metazoa; phylum Chordata; class Mammalia; order Cingulata; family Dasypodidae; genus Dasypus; species Dasypus novemcinctus. The sequence continues at coordinate 123,915,557 of NC_080704.1, read as the reverse complement.
AATCCTCACAGGGCCCACTGGATGGAATGGGGGAGAGTGTGGGCCATGATGTGGACCGTTGTCTATGGGGTGCAGAGGTGCCCAAAGATGTACTTACCAAATCCAATGGATGTGTCATGATGATGGGAACGAGTGTTGTTGGGGGGGGGAGAGGGGGCTGGGGGGGTGGGGTTGAATGGGACCTCACATATATATTTTTAATGTAATATTATTACAAAGTCAATAAAAAAATAAAAAATAAAAAATAAAAAAAAATAATTTACATTGTAGTTTACAGTCTGCCATTGTCCATTCAGTGGGTTATGGCAGGATATTTAATGTCCAGCATCTGTTCCTGCAATATCATTTAGGACAACTCCAAGTCACAAAAACGGCCTGACATCACATCTCTTCTTCCCTCTCCCTGTCCTCAGCAACTACCATGTCCACTGTCTCTAAACCAATGATACAGTTTCTTCCATTGCTAGAGTCACAATAGTTCTATAGTAGAATACCAGTAAGCCCACTCTAATCCTTATTTTACCCTCCATCATGTCAACCCTAGGATGATGATGTTCACTCCACCTCTAAATCAAGAGGGGGCTTAAATCCCACATGGCTGATGGATGCAATTCTCTTCCTCGCAGTTGTAGGCACCCACGGTTCCCTGGTATGGTGATTGACCATCTACACCTCCCTGTTTGCTGACCTGGGTAACTCCAATGAACTGGAGAGTAGGAGTTGCAACTCTCCTGAGTCTCAGTCCCAGCTGGTACATGGCCAGTCCAGAGATTTAAGTCTCCTGAATATACAACAACCCCAGCACCAACCACATGTTCAGTAAAAGTGATAGAAGAGGCATGTGTGGAAAGGTCACATCTGAGTCCAACTCCATCACACTCAGCAACACGAATTACAAATCAAGGCCCACTAGAAAGGCACTGAACTCCAGAGCCTTCTGCCATGACCATAGATGCTGTGTGTCTCCATAGCCCCCAGGAGCACCAGTATCTGGGGTTGTATCTACTTTGGCTGTCTCTTGGATACTGCTGAGATGTGCGTAAGCGTGACCCCTCTGATGATCTCCCAACTCTTTTTTGAGGACTCTTCATCATATAAACTCATTTATCTTTACCATTATCCCCCTTTTATTCAAGGTCTTTTTTTTTAATATTTGCTTTTTTTTTTTAATTGACTTTGTAATAATATTACATTAAAAATATATATGTGAGGTCCCATTCAACCCCACCCCCCCACCCCCCCCTCTACCCCCCCCAACAACACTCGTTCCCATCATCATGACACATCCATTGGATTTGGTAAGTACATCTTTGGGCACCTCTGCACCTCATAGACAATGGTCCACATCATGGCCCATACTCTCCTCCATTCCATCCAGTGGGCCCTGTGAGGATTTACAATGTCCGGTGATTACCTCTGAAGCACCATCCAGGGCAGCTCCATGTCCCAAAGACGCCTCCACCTCTCATCTCTTCCTGCCTTTCCCCATACCCATCGTCCACCATGTCCACTTTTCCCAATCCAATGCCACCTCTTCTATGTGGACATTGGATTGGTTGTGTCCATTGCACCTCTATGTCAAGAGGAGGCTCAGATTCCACATGGATGCTGGATGCAATCCTCCCATTTTCAGTTGTAATCACTCTAGGCTCCATGGTGTGGTGGTTGTCCTTCTTCAACTCCAACTTAGTTGAGTGTGGTAAGTCCAATAGATCAGATTGTAGGTGCTGGAGTCTGTTGAGGCTCAGGACCTGGCTATCACATTGTCAGTCCAGAGATTCAAATCCCCTAAATATATCTTAAACCCCAACATTAACTGCACCTCCAGCACATTAGCATGAAAGTCTTATGAAGAGAGATCCCATCTGAGTCCAGATTCATCACACATAAACACCATTTCCAAAGAGGGGCCATCTGCCCTGGTAGTTAACCCCATCGGCCATGACCATAACTCCCATGGGTCTCTTTAGCCCTCAAAGGAACCAATATCTGGGGGTTGTATCTGCTTTATCTGTCTCTCTGACTCTGCTCAGTTGTGCATGAGGGCAATCCTTCTGCCAGCCTCCAGACTCTTTTTTAGAAACTCGTAGCCATATAAACTCATTTCTCCTTTCCATTTCCCCCTTACTTTAGGTCAAACAGTAATATTTGCTTTTGAACATTTATTTTATTATTTTTTGTCTTTATTCATTTTTTTAATATTATATTAAAAAAATATGAAGTCCTCATATACCCCCTACCCTCCTCACCCCACTACTCCCCCCATAGCAACACTTGGGAGATTGTTGGTGTTCCCATTGGGGAATGTGACAGAGCTCCCCTGGCTAGGAACAAAGCATGCCCTCAGTTCTCTTTTGTAATTCTAACTATTATAAAAATACCTAAAGAATATCTTAACAATTTTATATACATGCCCTGGAGAACTCCCTCTCAACCATATGTCCCCCATCAATAACACCCCACACCAGTGTTCTTCCCCTGCCATAGTTGAACCCCTCAGTCATTCAAAAATTTTTCAAAAATGGAGCCTATATATAGCCAAATTCAATTAGTAGGAAAATAAATTAGTAATGATAGTTTTAAAGATTAGAAAAAGAATACATACTAATTTAGAAAAACCAAAATAAAGTAAGAAATAAAGTATGGTATTAAAAAATGAAAAATACCATAAAACTTTGTTTTTGATGTTTTGCCTTTTATCACAGTAATAGGTGTTGCCCCTGTATATATAGTAGAAAGTCAATTTCTTTCATCCCTTCCTCATTGTCTACATACTTTTTCTTTTAATTTTCAATTTTGCCTTCACAAAAGTTTTAGATCACAGTAAAGCCACCTATGCAATATAGGGGACTCCCATATATCCAACATCAAACCCATTATCCCCTTCCCCAGCAATGATATTTTTACATGTTCATGTTATATTTGCTGCAGCTGATGTCAACATATTGAAACATAGCTACCACACACTGTTCCATTTTGATTTACATTATGGTTTATATTTTAGACTGTACAGTTTTCTGAAATTTTAGTTACATTATGGTTTACATTTTAGCCCATAAGCTTTTATACATTTTTAGTGAAAATTAGCATGTGCTATCTCCATCATTACCCCATCTTGTGGAACACTTCCATTGTCCCCCAGTTACCTTGCTTCCATCTATTCTATTTCTCTCTTCCCCTCCCCTCATGGTCCACAGTGACCACCAAGCTTCATGGCTTGAAGGACCAGATTCACAGATACCTGCAACAATACTGAGGGCTTGATGCAGTAGACTGTCCTCCCACATTGGGAGCCACCAATTCTCTTGAGATACACAATTCCTAATGTTTGAGATCATCAGGCCTCCCTAGGATGGGGTATACCTTCCCATAACTTATATCCAGCAATATTATCTTTAAAATGAGGGGAAGTTTAGATTATTCATTCATAAAAAGAAACTGAGAGAATTTCTAGCCAACAGACCAGATTTTCAGGTAATGGTAAAGTGTGTGCTAGAGCCTGAAAGGAAAATACAAGAGGGAGAGGCCTGGAAGAGAGTCTATAAATGAAGATTATATCAATAAAAGTAACAAAGTGTCAAAAGAGTTGTGAAAATAAAATATGACAGATAAAACTCAAATAATCAGAGATAAACATAACCAAGAATGTAAAGCATTTGTATTCAGCAAAATGCAACTCAATGTTAAAAGACATTAATAAAGCCCTAAATAACTGGAACATTCCATGCTAATGTATTGGATGACTAAGTATCATTAAGATGTCAATTCTATTCAAATAGATATACAGGTTCACTGCAATCCAGATAAAACTCCCACCAGTATTTTTTTTAAATTTGAAAACATGATTATTAAATTTATTTGGAAGGATAAGTGGTCCTGCACAATCAGAAGCTTTTAAAAAAGAAAAGCATACTCTCATCTCTAAACTTTAATCATATTACCTAGCTATAGTGTTAAAAACAGCATGGTACTGGCATAAAGACAGACACATAGACCAATGGAACCAAATTGCTGGTTCAGAAACGGACTCTCACATGCATGGTCAAGGGATTCTTGACCAGCCTGTCAAACCCTCACAGGTCCAGCAGAACTGTCTATTCAAGAAATGGTCCTGAAAGAACATAATATTCATACCCAAAAGAAGAAAAGAGGACCCCTATCTCAAACCTTATCCAAAAATTAACTCAAAACCGATAAAAAACCTAAAAATAAAAGCAAGAACCATGGACCTTCTAGAAGAAATTGTAGGAAAATATATTCAGGAGCTGGTGGTAGGTGGTGGATTCTTAAAGGTGATTAGAAGAGGACTGAGATGGAGGACTGAGATGGATGTTTAATGTATGTAGAAGTTCTAATTAGCTTTGCTGTAAAAGTGTGGAAATGTATAGAGTGGATGGTAAAACATCGTGAGTATCAGCTAGTTTATAAGTGGGTATGTGGCTGAAAATTGTAGTCTATGTATGTAAATGCCAATTAACAGAATGGTAGAAAATAATGTAGTAGGTGAATAGCACAGTAAACCAAGAGGTGGATGAGAACTGAGGTTGATGGTACAGACACAAGAGTGTCCTTTATTAGCTGGAGCAAATGTACATCACTGTTGCAGGGTGGTAGGAATGTGGAGAAGCATGGGAAAAATACAACTGTTGTGGACTATGGACTTTGGTTGGCAGTAAAAATATATTCTTGCATCTATGCCAAAGATGTACTGTTGATAATGGAGCAATATGGAAAATGTATGCCAAATGTACTATGGATGTAGTTACAGTCAGTGATATTATCTTATCCATAACAAATGTTCCACCGCAGTGTGATGTGTTGATAGAAGGGTGTTGTTTGGGAATTCCGCACATGCATGATTGTTCTTTAAACTTACAACTTCTGTCATAAAAATATATTTTAAAAATAATACTGTGGTGGGGTGGGGAAAAATACACGAAATGTAAAATAAGAACTACAGTTAGTAGGAATATTTTGACAATATTCTTTCATAACTTATAACAAAGATCTCATGAGAATGCAAGGTGTTGGTGGAGGTTTGATATGTGTGACCCCTGTATGATGTTATGCATGGTTGCTTTGAAAATTCACAACTTTTACTATACACTTATTGTTTATGTATGTTGTTATATAAATGATATAAAGATAATAATAGGGTGTGTTGGGGAAAAATACTGTGGTTATTAGTAATATTTTGACAATGCTCTTTAACCATTAGTTAAAAATGCTTAACAACCATGCAAGGTCTTGGTGGTAGGGTGAGGTACAAGAGTTCTGTATGATGCTATACTTGGCTTGTAAGTTCACAAGTATTCCTATACATTTATTGTTTGTGTACATTCATGTATGAGTGATATACTTGGATAAATTTTTTAAAAGATAGAAGAAATTTTTTAAAAGTAACAAAAAAAGAAAGGTGAAATATAACAAACAAGAAACAAGAGAGGAATCATAAATTTTATAAGGCAAAAAAAAAAAAGAGAGAGAGATAAAAGAACAACAATAAAAAAAATTAAAAAACAAGGAAAAACAGCCTTCCTTCTTAGGCCCCTAAGGAGCATTCCTGGCTACCAGTGTTCATCAATCAATCACACTGCAGCTTGCTCTCTGCAGGTTTTTAACCAGGTTTTAGTGAGGAAATTAAGGAAAATGAAAAAGGAACCATTTTTTTTAAGTATAAAAGAAATCCAAGAAAAGCTAATACAAAAAGAATGTGTATATGTTCCTTGTGAAAGTACCAGGTTGATGCCTGTATCACTCCTCTAAGAAGCACCAGGTATTAAACCAGGACTTCGTATATGCCACATGGGAATTCCACCACTGAGCTAATGTTTCTCCTTAGGTTAGATAACTTTTCAGAAAACGATCTGCCCCCTTTCCCACCAGCAGGTTAGATTCCTACCAGCTTGCCAGAATCCTGCTGATTAGTCACTTGTGTCCCAACCCCTCTCAGGCTCCTCTCTTTACCTGGTATGTTGGGCATGACAGGCTGCCGGAGGATATCCTCCTCCCCTCTCCCCATTGAATCGGGGTCCCTTCCGAGTTTCAATGGGTGCTCAACTGCCCAAACTCACCACAAAGAAACTACTGTGCTCCCTCCCAGACCCCTCTTCACGCAGGATATGACCCCTCACTGTCTAAATGTAGCAGTGGAGCAGAGAGCCAGGGGCTCCACCTAGGCTCTTTGCCTTGAGGGCGGGGTATATGTGTCACTTTCAGCTACAGGGGGGAGCCACTCATGATTTTCCTTAGGCTTCTTTCTCTTTCCAGAACCATTCTAGATGACTCAGGGAAACTTCTCATTCTATGTATATACAAAACAGCTACTTGTGATAGGTCTTGGTCCTCTCTCCACCCTTTTGTTTTGAGAGGGTCACACTCTGTCTACTGTCCTTAGCACCATTTTTTCAGAACCTCCAGTGTATTTTTTTAATTTATTGAGTAAATTATAATAAATATACATACATGTATATTAATAAACATACATGAACAATGATTGTGTAGTAATAGTTTTGAACTTACAAAACAAACATACTTAGCATTGTACAAGGCTCTCATACCTCACCCTACACCAATACCTTGCATTGTTGTGAAACATTTTTAACTAATAATTAAAGAGCATCCTCAAAATATTACTAACTGAAGTATTTTCCCCACCCCATCCTAGTATTATTATTGTTATTATTTTTGTATTATTTATATATTTATATTATTTATGCATAAACAAGTGTATTTTAAAAGTTGTGAACTTACAAAGCAAATATCCATATCATCATCCAGGGCTCCCATACATCAACCCAACACCAATACCTTTCATTTTTGTGTGACATTTTTTACAAATTCAGAAAGAATATTGTCAAAATCTTACTACTAACTACAGTCCTTAAGTTTGGTGCATTTTCTACCCAACACACCCTATTTTTATTTTTTGAATATATTTTTATGATAGAAGTTGTAAACTTACAAAACAGCCATGCACATGTGCAGACTTCCCATACAACCACCCTGTAGCAACACACCACATTGTAGTTGAATATTTGTTGCAGATTAAAAAATAATATAATCAGATTATTACTAGATCCATAGCATATATTTGGCACACTTTTTCCATACTCCCACATTATCAACACAGTAAATCTTTGGCATAGGTGTATGAATATTATATTATTACCATTAACCACGGTCCATAGGTCACTCCTGTTGTATTTTTCCCACGTTTCTCCACATTCCCACAACTGTGTAATCATGATGTATATCTGGTCCAGGTCACAACGGAGACTCTTACATCTGTACCATCAACTAGAATTCTCATCCACTTCTGGGTTTACTGTGCTAGTCAGACCCCCACTTATTCTCTAGCCTTCTGTCAATTGGCACTTACCTCCTTAGACTACCATTTTCAGCCTCATTCCCATTTATAAACCGGTTTTTACTCAGTATGTTATCAATTCTGTGTATTTCCACACTTTTACAGTAAAGTTAATTAAAACTTCAACCTACATCTTTTAGTTACTTTTATTTATATAATCTTCATTTCTACATTCTCTTCAAGGCCTCTTTCTCCTGTCTTTTCTTTTCAGGCTGGAACACACCCTTTAGTACTTTCTGCAAAGCTGGTCTCTTGGTTACAAGCTCTCTCAGTTTCTGTTTATCAGTGAATATTCTAAACTCTCCCTCATTTTTGAAAGACAATCTTGCCAGATATATGATTCTTGCATGTAACTTTTTCTCTTGCCGTATCTTCAATATATTATACATCTGTCTTCTTGCCTCCATGGTTTTTGATGAGAAAATGGAACTTAATCTTATTGGGTATCATTTATATGTGATACATTGCTTTTCTTTTACTGCTCTTAGAATTTTTTCTTTGTCTTTGGCATTTGACATTCTGATTGGTATGTCTCAGAGTTGATCTTTGTGGATTTATTTGGATGGGAGTATGCTCTGTTTTTTGGACATAGATACCTATGTCCTTCAACAGGTTTTGAAAATTTCTACCATTATTTCTTCAGATATTCCTTCTGCCCCTTTTCTGTTCTCTTCTCCTTCTGGGACACCCTTGACACATGTGTTTGCACATCTCTCGATGTTGTTTAGTTCCCTGAGACCTTGTTCAATTTTTTCCAATCTTTTCTTCATCTGTTCTTTTGTATGTTCTCCTTCAGCAGCCATTTCTTTAAGTTCACCAATCCTTTATTTTACCTCCTGAAATCTGTTATTACATGATTCCAGTGAATTTTTTATTTCATTTATTTTGCCTTTCATGTCCATAAGATCTGCTATCTTTTCATGAATGTTTTCAAATTCTTCTTTTTCCTCATCAAATGTCTTTTAGTTTAAGATTTATTTATTTTCTCCTCCCCCACCGCTGGCCTGCGGTTTTTGCTCTCTGTGTCCATTTGCTGTTGATCTTCTGTATTTATTTCTCTTCTCAACTTTCTCCTCTAGGATTCAGAAGGATTCACATCAGGGGACTTCTGATGAGGAGAGAGGTTTGCTGTAAATTGCACCACCTCAGTTCCTGGTCTCTGCTATGCTTTGCTTCTCTTTTGTTGCATCATCCTCTTGCTGTGTGACTCATTTTCATGGGCACTGGCTCACCTCATGGGCACTGGCTTACCACATGGACACTCACCTGGGCACTTGGCTCATCATGCAGGCAAACTTTTTCTTCTTATTCACCAGGAAGTCCCGTGGATCAAACCTGGGTCCTCCCATATGGTAGACAGAGGTCTTATCACTTGAGCCAAATCTGCTTCCCCAAATGTTTTTTTATTATCCTTTTTCTCCTTAACTATCTCATCGAATTTATTAATTTGTTTTTCACATCTATGATTAGTTGTCCAACTCCTTTATTTCATCTGAATGCTTATCTTCGTCCTTTGATCTGACCATATATTCCTGTTTCTTGGTATGGATTATAATATATTTTGGTGTCTTGGCATCTGGTTTACTAGATATATTTACTCTGTATTTGTTTATTATTTAGTCTAGGGCTTTCTATTTCATTGTCTTTGTGTTACATCCCCTCTATGATACTTGGTTCAACTTATTTTGGACCTTTATAATGAATCGTGTTTAGCCAATCAAAATTTTTTTCAGCATTTTTCCATTTGTTTCTTGCCCTTTCTCCCTTGCAGGTTACAGAGTAGGAGCCCAAGATGCTGCTGGTAGTGTAAGCCATGGAGGATCAAGCTGGAACTTTTGGCCCAGGTAACAATGAAGCTTCTCTCAACTTTTCCCCTGACCTGGGTAAGGGATGTAGCTGCAGCCATGTTTAGTAATCCAGAATGTGAAGGATAAGACCATCTGTAATTGCCCAGAGAGACTGATCAAGTTTCACATCCCTACCTTCATTGCTTGATATGGGAATGGAGCTGCAGGTGTAGACATCAAACTAAACTTTGAGAGTCAAAAGTGACTACAGTTGCCCAGGTAGACTGACAATGCATTCACCCCCTTTCTCCCCAGGCAAAGGTAGGCATGGAGCCTCAGGAGAGCCAATCTAATCTTTGTGGGCCATAATCACCTGCATTGCCCTGAGTGGTTGAGGGTGTAATGTCTGTTCTTCACTCTTTTTTTTTTTATTTCTCTCCCCTTTTCCCCTCCCTCACCCCGGTTGTCTGTTCTCTGTGTCTATTTGCTGCATCTTCTTTGTCTGCTTCTGTTGTTGTCAGCAGCACGAGAATCTGTGTTTCTTTTTGTTGCGTCATCTTGTTGTGTCAGCTCTCCGTGTGTGCGGCGCCACCTTCTTCACTCCTAAGGGCAAGGATGGAACCACAGCATTGCCTCACAAAGTATTCCACATAGTCTGAAAACACGTGCATTTGCACAGAGAAGCAGTGAAAGCATGGAGCCTTCCTATTGTGTTAGTGTGTAGGGATGGAGACACAGGTTTGCCCAACAATCTAGCCTGTGTGGTTCAAAAATGACTGCAATTGCCCTGATAAGCTGAAGGCACCCTCTTTCTTTCTTTGTCAGGGGCAGGGTTGAAGTTCCAGATGTGCCCACCAGTCTTGTCTGTGTAGGTCAATCCTCAGCAGAGTTGCAGCTCCTACTCTCCAGGTTGTTGGACTTGCACAGGTCAGCTAACATAGAGGTGAAGGTGATCAACCACCACACCAGGGAAACAAGAGTGTCTACAACCCAAGAAGGAGAATCGCATCCATCAACCATGTGGTATCTAAGCCCCCTCTCAATTTAGAGGTGGAGTGGACATCACCAACCCAGGGTTCACAGGATGTAGGAATAAAATATGGATTAGAGTGAACTTATTGGTATTCTACTATAGAACTATTGTGACTAGTAATGGAAAAAAACTGTAGGATTGATCTGGAGAAAGTGACCTCAGCAGTTCCTGAGGGCAGGGAGACATAAGAAGAGATGAGATGTGGGGTCACCTTCAGGCCTTGGAGTTGTCCTAAATGATATTGCAGGGACAGATGCTGGACATTATATAACTTACCATAACCCACTGAATGTACTGGCGGAGAGTATAAACTACAATGTGAACTATTATCCATGTGGTGCAGCAGTGCACCAAAATATATTCATGAAATGCAATGAATGTGCCACAGTGATGAAAGAGGTTGTTGATGTGGGAGGAGTGTGAGGGTGGGGTGTTGGGTATGTGGGAACCTCTTATATTTTTTAATGTAAAATTTTTGTGATCTATGTATCTTTTTTAAAAAAGACAATTTAATAAAAATAAAACAAAGCAAAAATCACCTGAAGTAGCCCAGAGAAGCTGAGGTAATATTGTCCCCCTCCTACCTTATTTGGGTTGGGGTGGAGCCACAGATGCCTGATATTCTTGTGGGCCAAAATAGCCTGCAGTTACCCAGAGGGGTTAAAGAAACACAGCTCCACTCCTATCCTATTAGGAGGGAGAGGACAGAGCCACAGGTGTCCAACAATGTAGTCCATGTAGTACAAAAGCTACCACAGTTGCCTGGAGAGGCTGGTGCAGGTCTCCCCAACTTCCTCCCTGCAAGAAGTGAGACTGGAGCCCAATCTATGCATGCAATTCAGTCTGTGTGGAAAGAAGCCAGTCCTAACAGTTACTGTGATTTTCAATTAGCCTAGCTTCCCCTGATGCCAGGGGAGGAGTTAAAATGGAAGCTGCTGGTCTCTTTCTGATCTTAATAGGTTCAAACTTCAACTTTTCTTAGGAATAGAGTAGCCAGTTGAATTTACGAATCAGTAGGTGAATTCAATGCCTAACCCTCTTCCCCCCACCCTGTTTTTCAGAAATGGAACTTCCAACTTCAGCCAGGGAGTAGCTCCTGAAGTGCCTTGTTCCACCAGCAGGATATGGGTACTGGCCTCCATGGCATGGTTTGCTCTACTCAGAAATCTTCACTGCAGTTGGGCAGTCTCCTCTTTCCATTCCTTCAAAGATGTCACAGGATGTTCTTCTGGTCTCTTCTCCCCGCCCCCCCCCCCCAAGATGTGATTTAGATAGCTCTTGGTGATTACTAACTGTACTTTATGATAAGCTGACTCTTGGTACTCCTTACTCTGATACCATACCTCCCCCCGCCAGCTTCCGTTTTTCACTGTACTTTTGAAAGCGCCGTTAGATATGGATCTTGAAACACTTGGGATGAACAATTCTTCAATTAATATATTTTCCATTTATTCCCTACTTTGTAAAATATGCTATGGAAAATGTGGTATTGGGGATTTCTTATAGGAATAATTGCACCATCTGGGGTAGAGTGATAGTAAGTGATTTGCACAAGCATGGTATGATTTTCACAAAGAGAAGCCAGAAATAGAAAAGAGGTCTTCTGATTTTCAGCTTAGTTCAGCATCTTATAAACCACATTCTCATTCTTCTACACAATTTAACTCCAGTGGTTGCCAGGGGCACAGATATTATGTTAGATAGCCTATAAACTTAAACAGCCATCAAGTAGTGAAAAATATAATAGTAAAATGAGATCATTGGGGGAAAAGGCTGATAGGTCATTGTTGGTAACATGACACGACTACCAAGTTCGCATTAGCAGTGGAAGCAGTTATTATACCTTGACCCTTCCTTGAATGTCTTTTTCCAACAGAGCGTTTTGTTTGTTTGTTTGTTTCAGTCAAAAATTATTTTTGGAATGAAAAATTTCTATTGCCTTTATAATTGTGCCTGCAATTAAGGTAATGATGTGTGGAGTTATTTGTGAATGTTTTGAATGGCAAGATCGCCTTGAAAGTATTTTTGCTGAGAAATCAAAAGAACACTTTAAAAATAGTCACTAGTTTGTAATTGGCATTCCTCTGAGATGGTATCTTAGAATGAAAACAACATGAAGTTTGAAAGGAATATAGGTTTTCGGCAAGATGGTGGCTGCATGAGCTTGCCTGGTAGTGTCTCTGCAGGGGGCGGCTGGGCAGCGTTGAAGGCTCTTTGAGACCGCGCTGTTTCGGGGATTTTTGCTGGTTGGAAGGTGTCTGGACGTCAATTCGGTGGGAAGGTAACAGAGAGGATACATCTATAATATATAAACGGAGGTCCCAGCTGGGCTCGGGAAGTTCCCTCCTTGGGTGGGCGGAGCCGCGGTAGCGGGCGCTCCTGAAGCTCCGGAGCCGCGGCGGCCAGGATTTTTGTTTTTTTTTTCCTTTTACTAGAGGCTTTGCGGTGCTGAGAAATTTGCGGATACTGGGCTGGCTGGTGAGGGATTGTTGGGACAAGACTCCTTTGCAGATTGATTTGGGGAGACAGACGGTGTTTTCTTGTGAAGCGGGGGACGTTTTTGGTCGCCGGACAGGGGGGGCAGTGCTTCCGCCTGGAGCCCCAACCCCACAGGTCTGGCTGCCGATCTGCAACGGAATTGGATTTTGGACAATAAGGGGACACAATTGGAAGACTGTTGTAGGGTGCAGTGAGGGAGGAGGACACGTCTGGAAGCTGATTGGAGGATATTTTGCGAAGTTTGGGATTTCGGATCTTAGAGTCTGTTTTCGGCGTTTCCAGCTGAAGCCCACCCCACCCGGCGGGGCTTGGGATCTGGGTTATTGAACTGGCCGTGGTGTAGAGGCGCCCTCAAGTGGCCGTTGCGAGGGAGCACAGGGAGGGAGCTGACCAAAGGCTGATACCCTGAGGAGTTAGGTGAATTTCAGGGATCAGAAATTCAATATAAAATTCGCGGCTCTGGCTTCCCCCACAGGGCTGGCACCCAGCTACGGGGATCCCTGAGGGCTGTGTTGCACTGCGGGGCTCCTAAGCTTTCTGTGGACCAGATTTGAGCTTGCCAGGTCTGGGTCCCCTGAACTCTGGCGGTCCACACCCCAGACTCACACCTCTTGAGTCTTCAGTGTCTCAGACTTTCCACCCCTGAATCCATCACGCTCTGGGGTCTACCTGGGGACCTTGAGTGCCCTGGACCTCAACGTTTGCGTTTTATCTTTAATGGTTCATATTGTTTTGTTTTTATTTTCACTTTATCTTATTTTTTACTCTTTTTGACACCCTGATTGCTAATATTGCATTATCCCCTAGTCTTTTCTCCTAGCGTCTCCCCCAAAGTCCTTTTTTTTTTTACAGATATTTAGGGGTTTTTTTGGTTGTTGTTTTAGATAGTGTTGCAATTGTGACACGTGTATACCTGTATCTCTCTCCCCCCATCTGTTCCCCACCACTTGCCTATCCTCTTTTTCTTTCTTCCTTTCTTCTTGTCTTTCTTTTTTTCTTTATTATAATTAGTGTTTTTTTTTTTCGGTTCTCTCTTTCCCTCTTGTCCCTCATTTTCCACTTATTTTATTTTAATTCAAGTACACAATACGTGCTACAGGGAACACCTCACATTTGCTGGGTTTTCCCATACTCCACTGCCTCATTTCTGTGTGAACTGATTTAGGCTACCTACACTATCCCTCTTCCCCTGCATCTTGATAACCACTATCATCTACTGTCTCTCCTATATTCCACCCCCCACCTCCCATTCTTTGATCCACAAAGTGTCTAACTCTTAATTTCTAATACCTTTGTTCTGTTTTCTGTCTGTTATCCACTCTTGAAACTATTACCTTTCTTTTCTTTTTCCTTCTCTCATGAAAACAATAGCTTTGTAGTTCATACCATATTCCGCCTATATTCAGTCATCTACTTCATAAAAGATACTCTACCTACAGCTATAACTCTATACAATCTACATGAATCTAACCTCCATCCTCCCAGATCTCATATTCTTGCTTTGTTAACATACATTACCAATACCACTTTACACTTTACCCTTGCTGACACAATTGCCTTTTCCCAACACTAATACTTTCTTCTAAAGTGAACTTAACCAACAACAAGTAACTTGAGTAAGAAGAAAAAAGTGACAAAGAGAAGATATAACACCTATGCAAAAATAACAACTAATTAACCTCCAAAAGCAGACAAAGAAGCTAAGGAACTGATTAAATTCGTCAAAATAAAGAGATGACCAGAAAGCAACAAAAATCTACAAACCAAACCAATAATCAGGAAAACATGACTGAATCCAATCAACAAACCAATAAGCACGAAGGGGAGCAAAACTTGGCACAAGCAATGAAAGAACTCAGAACATTCATCACCGACAAATTTGATGCAGTAATGAAAGAGGTTAACAACATGAAGACATCACTTGGAGGGGAAATTGCAGACATACGCAAAAACATAACAGATATGATGGGAATGAACACCACAGTTCAAGAAATCAAAAATACACTTGCAGCAAATATCAGCAGACTAGAAGAGACAGAGCAGAGAATTAGTGATGTGGAAGACAGTACCTCAGAAATCAAACAGATAGTAGAAGGGGTCAATAAGAAGATAGAAAAAATCCAATTAGGATTTAGGGACCTGAATGACAATGCAAAACGCTCAAACATACGTATTATAGGCATTCCAGAAGGTGAAGAGAAGGGAAAGGGGTCAGAAGGCGTGTTGCAGGAAATAATGGCTGAAAACTTCCCAAATCTACTGAAAGAGACAGATGTACATATCCAAGAAGCACAGCGCACTCCACAAGTCATAAACCCCAACAGGCCCACCCCAAGACATATACTTATCAAATTATCCAAGGCTCAAGACAAAGAGAAAATCCTAAAAGCAGCAAGAGAAAAGAAAACCATCACATACAAGGGAAGCTCAATTAGATTAAGTGCTGATTTCTCTTCTGAAACCATGGAGGAAAGAAGACAGTGGTATGATATAGTCAAGGTACTAAAGGAAAAAAACTTCCCACCAAGAATACTCTATCCAGCTAAACTAGCATTCAAACATGATGGAGAGTTCAAAATATTCACAGACAAACAGAAACTGAAAGAGTATACCAACAAGAAACCTCCCCTTCAAGAAATTCTAAAGGGAGTTCTGCAGGAAGAAAGGAAAAAACAGGAAAGGCAAAGTTGGAGGAGAGTATAAGACCAACAACAACAACAAAAAAGACCAAAAAAATATACAAAACAAAATATGACAAACACAAATCCAATCAAAATATGGCTAACACAAATAATTCCTTGATAGTAATAACACTGAATGTCAACGGATTAAACTCACCTATCAAAAGATTCAGACTGGGACATTGGATAAGGAAATATAACCCATCCATATGCTGTCTACAAGAGACACATCTTAGACCCAGAGACGCATGGAGATTGAAAGTGAAGGGCTGGAAAACAATCATACAAGCTAACAATAACCAAAAAAAGGCAGGAGTAGCTATATTAATATCAGACAAAATAGACTTTAAATGTGAAACAATTGTGAGAGACAAAGAAGGATACTACATTTTAGTGAAAGGGAAAATCTGCCAAGAAGATCGAACAATCATAAATATCTATGCCCCTAACAAGGGTGCCTCTAAATACGTCAGGCAAACGCTGGAAAAACTAAGTGAAAGAATAGATACATCTACAATTATAGTGGGGGATTTTAATACACCACTATCAACTCTGGACAGAACATCTCAAAAGAGAATCACCAAAGAAACAAAACATCTGAATAGTATATTAGAGGAGCTCGATCTAATAGACATATATAGATCGCTACACCCAAACACAGCAGGATATACATTTTTCTCAAGCGCACATGGATCATTCTCCAAGATAGATCATATGCTAGGCCACAAAGAAAGGCTGAACGAATTCAGAAAGATTGAAATCATACAAAACATTATCTCTGACCACAGTGGAGTCAAGCTGGAGATTTGCAAGGGACAGAAGCCCAGATTTCACACCACGATTTGGAAATTAAACAGCACACTCTTAGAAAAACAGTGGGTCAAAGAGGAAATCTCAAAAGAAATCAATGACTACCTTGAAACAAATGATAATGATAACACAACATACCAAAATTTATGGGATGCAGCAAAAGCAGTACTGAGAGGGAAGTTTATAGCCATAAATTCATATATCAAAAAAGAAGAAAGAGCAAAAATTGAAGAACTAACTGCACGTTTGAAGGAATTAGAAAAACAACAACAAAGTAACCCAACAGGAAGAAGAAGGAAGGAAATAACAAAGATAAGAGCAGAACTAAATGAAATAGAAAATAAGAAAGCACTTGAACAGATAAACAAGACCAAGAGCTGGTTTTTTGAGAAGATTAACAAAATTGACAAACCTTTAGCAACACTAACAAAGAAAAAAAGAGAGAAGATGCAAATACACAAAATAAGAAATGAGAAAGGCGATATCACCACTGACCCAACAGAAATAAAGACTATCATAAAAGGATATTTTGAAAAACTATATTCCAACAAAATTGACAATCTAGAGGAAATGGAGAAATTCCTAGAAACACATAAGCAGCCCATATTGACGAAAGAAGAAATTGATGATCTTAACAAACCAATCACAAGCAGAGAGAATCAGTTATCAAAAATATCCCAACTAAGAAGAGCCCAGGGCCAGATGGCTTCACAGGTGAATTCTACAAAACATTCCGGAAAGAACTGACACCAATCCTGCTGAAACTATTCCAAAACATCGAAACGGAAAGAACATTACCCAACTCCTTCTATGATGCCAACATTACCCTAGTACCAAAGCCAAACAAAGACATCACAAGAAAGGAAAATTACAGACCAATTTCTCTGATGAACCTAGACGCAAAAATACTTAACAAAATACTTGCTAATCGTATTCAACAATACATTAAACGTATTATACACCACGAGCAAGTGGGATTCATCCCAGGTATGCAAGGATGGTTCAACATAAGAAAATCAATCAACGTAATACACCATATAAACAGATTGAAGGAAAAAAATCACATGATTATATCTATTGATGCAGAAAAAGCATTTGACAAAATACAGCACCCTTTCTTGATAAAAACACTCCAAAAGATTGGAATACAAGGGAATTTTTTGAACATGATAAAGAGTATATATGAAAAACCTAAAGCCAACATTGTTTACAATGGAGAAATCCTAGACTCCTTCCCTCTAAACTCAGGAACAAGACAAGGATGCCCACTGTCTCCGCTCCTATTTAACATTGTCTTAGAAGTACTTGCAGGAGCACTGAGGCAAGAACCAGAAATAAAAGGCATTCAAATTGGAAAGGAAGAAGTCAAAATTTCATTATTTGCAGATGACATGATCCTATACATAGAAAACCCTGAGAGATCTACAACGAAGATTCTAGAACACATAAATGAGTTTAGTAAAGTCACAGGTTATAAGATCAATGCGCAAAAATCAGTAGCATTTCTGTACACCAATAATGAGCAAGATCAGGAGGAAATCAAGAAACAAATACCATTCACAATAGTAAATAAAAAAATCAAATACTTAGGAATAAATTTAACTAAAGAGGTAAAGAACTTATACAACGAGAATTATACAAGATTGTTCAAGGAAATCAAAGAAGACCTAAATAAATGGAAGACTATTCCTTGTTCATGGATAGGAAGACTGAACATTATTAAGATGTCTATCCTACCAAAATTGATCTACACATTCAATGCAATCCCAATAAAAATCAACGCAGCCTTCTTTAAGGAACTAGAAAAACTAACTATGAAATTTATTTGGAAAGGAAAGAGACCCCGAATAGCCAAAGACATACTGAAAAAGAAAAACGAAATTGGAGGAATCACACTACCTGACTTCAAAACATACTATAAAGCTACGGTGGTGAAAACAGCATGGTATTGGCATAAGGAAAGACATATAGACCAATGGAATCGAATTGAAAGCTCTGATATAGAACCTCACATATATAGCCACATAATATTTGATAAAGCCACCAAACCCTCTCAATTGGGAGACAGTGGCCTATTCAACAAATGGTGTCTGGAGAACTGGATAGCCATATGTAGAAAAATGAAAGAGGATTACCATCTCACACCTTATACAAAGATCAACTCAAGATGGATCAAAGACCTAAATATAAGAGCCAAGACCATAAAAACCTTAGAAAGCAGTGTAGGGAAACATCTACAGGACCTTGTAATAGGAAATGGATTTATGAATATCTCACCAAAAGCACGAGCAGCAAAAGAACTAATAGATAAATGGGACTTCCTCAAAGTTAAAGCCTTCTGCACCTCAAAGGAGTTTGTCAAGAAAGTAAAAAGGGAGCCCACACAGTGGGAGAAAATATTTGGCAATCATATATCTGATAAGAAACTTATAACTTGCATATATAAAGAACTCCTATATCTTGAAAATAAAAAGATAAACAACCCATTTAAAAAATGGGAAAAAGACTTAAACAGACACTTCTCCGAAGAAGAAATACAAATGGCAAGAAAGCACATGAAAAAATGTTCCAAATCTCTAGCTATCAGGGTAATGCAAATCAAAACTACAATGAGATACCATCTTACACCCATAAGATTGGCAGCTATGAAAAAAACAGAAGAATACAAGTGCTGGAGAGGATGTGAAGGAAGGGGAACACTCATCCACTGCTGGTGGGAATGCAGAAGGATCCAACCATTCTGGAGGACAGTATGGCGGTTTCTCAAAAAACTAGCCATAAATTTGCCATATGACCCAGCAATACCACTGCTGGGTATATACCCAGCAGAACTGAAAACAAGGACACAAACCGAAATATGTACACCAATGTTCATAGCAGCATTGTTCACTATTGCCAAAAGTTGGAATCAACCCAAATGCCCATCAACAGATGAGTGGATCAATAAAATGTGGTATATACACACAATGGAATACTACTCGGCTGTAAGAACAAACACACTACAAACACATGTGATAACATGGATGAATCTTGAGAACCTTATGTTGAGTGAAGCAACCCAGACATTGAAGGACAAATACTACATGACCTCAATGATATGAAATAAACAAACTGCCCTAGATAGCAAGAGACTGAACGATAGGCTTACAGGAAATCGGAGGGTGGAGGAAGGATATGAGCCGATGTCTGCAGGGGTGGAACTTAAGACGAGATGGTGGTAAGTATGAACACAAAGAAGAGATAAAATGGGGGCAAGGGGTTGCCTTTGGTTGGGGCTTTACGGGTTTGAGGGTGGCTGGGGAGGGACGGTTGGGTAATGTTGCCCAAAAGTGGGGGGAGGGAGGGGTAGCATACGAACACAGGAGAGGGTTAGGAGGTGGTGGAGAGTAAAATGCCGAGTAAATAATATCAAAATATAATAAAGAGGGTTACCTGTTTAGAATGCTCGGAGGGGAGGGTCTGATGCAGGACGGGCTCCTGGGGAATGTCTAAATGCTCATTCTGCCAGAGTGGGTGACACCATGGGGTAGAATCCCAAGTAGTGAGAGTGGGGGTGGACCCACATCCTGGGGAGGACTAATGCCACCAAATAGAGGGAACTCTATCCCTCGAGAGAAAGGGTGGCTCCCAGGGCATTGGGGCAGATGAGCAAGTTAGGCCCTAAACACTATTCCATCTATCTCTGGAAGTGGCTCCTCAGGAAACAGAGGTTGACTGTCACTGTGGGCACCAAGGTGGAAGGGAAAATGGACGTTAAATGTGTGGAACCAAAGTAAATGGGGGGCAAGGGAGGAGTTTCTTGAGAGTACACAAGGATGGATATAAAACATGTAATATTACACCATAACATATAGGAGACGACAGACTGATAATGTAAACCATAATGTAAAACATAGGAGAACTAAAAATGTAAAGAACTGTGTATCCTAAAGTATGCACCATAATGTAAGCACAGATATTACCATGTTAGAAAGCTAATATCTCAGACTCTGTACATCACCTTAAGTAAATATGATGTGAATAGTTGTAAGAGTATCGCTGTGGAAGGAAAAAGGTGTTGTGGTGGATGTATGGGAGTGCTGTATATTATATATATGCATTGCTGTGGTCTAGGACTCCTACGAAGAAACGCTGAATAATTAGGGGGGGGGGGAAAGGATAGGATGTGGAATTTTTTCAAGTCAACATTCTTTATCTAAGTTCTTTATCTAACTTTATCCAAGTTCTTTATCTATCCTTTAAACCCATCGCTATATGCCATTCCCTAGTAAGGGACCATGACATTATATTGGGCTTCAAATTTCGGGGAGTTCTGGATCACAGAGTGTTTCAACAATGGCAATGGAGGGATACTGGTATGGGATACCAATGACAGGTGATATATGGCTGACAGGGAGCTGTACAGAACATATGTCCAGGGTGCATGGTAATGATTGGATATACTCATAGTGGCAACAATTAAAAACCCAGCAGGGGGGGTACTGGGTTCCTGGCCAGTGGTGCTCTGTCGTGGTCCCTAGAGGAGCAGCGATAGTCTCCCAGGTACAGCGGCGGGGACCGGGAGGGAGTGAGGGTTCAACAGTGAGCCCCTGATGCTAATGACTATGCTTGTGAGCTGATAAACCTAAAATAAGAACAAGGCCTAGAGCAACATTGTGCCTGGGAATTTCCTCCTGTCAGCCTTCATGTTACTCAAATGTGGCCAGTCTCGAAGCCAAACTCAGCATGTAAATGCAATGCCTTCACTCCAGCGTGGGACATGACACCCGGGGATGAGCCTCCCTGGCAACGAGGGACCACTATCAAATACCAACTGATGATGCAACTGGAAAAGGACCTTATATGGAAGGTTCAATGCGGATCAGCAGAATATCCATGTCTACATAAAACAACATGACTTTAAAATGCTGTTTGACCTAAAGTAAGGGGGAAATGGAAAGGAGAAATGAGTTTATATGGCTACGAGTTTCTAAAAAAGAGTCTGGAGGCTGGCAGAAGGATTGCCCTCATGCACAACTGAGCAGAGTCAGAGAGACAGATAAAGCAGATACAACCCCCAGATATTGGTTCCTATGAAGGCTAAAGAGACCCATGAGAGTTATGGTCATGGCCGATGGGGTTTACTACCAGGGCAGATGGCCCCTCTCTGGAAATGGTGTTTATGTGTGATGAATCTGGACTCAGATGGGATCTCCCTTCATAAGACTTTCATACTAATCTGCTGGAGGTGCAGTTAACGTTGGGGTTTAAGATATAGTTAGGGGATTTGAATCTCTGAACTGATAATGTGATAGCCAGGTCCTGAGCCTCAACAGACTCCAGCACCTACAATCTGATTTATTGGACTTACCACACTCAGCTAAGATGGAGTTGAAGAAGGACAATCACCACACCATGGAGCCTAGAGTGATTACAACTGAAAATGGGAGGATGGCAGCCAGCATCCATGTGGAATCTGAGCCTCCTCTCGACATAGAGGTGCAATGGACACAACCAATCCAATGTCCACATAGAAGAGGTGGCATTGGATTGGGAAAAGTGGACATGGTAGACGATGGGTATGGGGAAGGGCAGGAAGAGATGAGAGGTGGGGGCGTATTTGGGACGTGGAGCTGCCCTGGATGGCGCCTCGGGGGTGATCACCAGACATCGTGGATCTTCACAGGGCCCACTGGATGGAATGGAGGAGAGTATGGGCCATGATGTGGACCATTGTCTATGAGGTGCAGAGGTGCCCAAAGATGTACTTACCAAATCCAATGGATGTGTCATGATGATGGGAACGAGTGTTGTTGGGGGGGGAGAGGGGGGGGTGGGGGGGGGTGGGGTTGAATGGGACCTCACATATATATTTTTAATGTAATATTATTACAAAGTCAATAAAAATTAAAAAAAAATAAAAATAAAAAAGAAAGGAATATAAAATCCATAGATTTGTAACTTGAGTTACCCATTTCATCTGCCATTTTTGTTATGTCAAATCCATCTCCAGATGGAAAGACAACGTCTTAATATCTTAACTTAATTGTGAAAAACTTCTAATAATGTCAGACTCTGAAAGGACATTTTGATTTTACTTCATATTTCATATGTGCCTGTATGTTTTTACTTGTTTATTCAAAATTTATTGCATTATTTTTATTATAAAACATATTTGACTATTTTTAATGTACTTTTACAAGTCTTTTGGAGGAAATTAATGATTTCCCCATAGTATCTTAACATACCTCTTGGTTATGATTCAGGTCTCATATCTACCAAACCTTAAAATTTTATCAAGCATCCTGATGAATTTTGGATGTTTTAAATAATTGATATTAATAAGTAAATGTATGATTTGATTTCTAAAAATAAATGCACCCTTGTGGGGATAATATCTATTAATGACAGAAAGAAGACTTCCAGTGATGAGGGAGAGTTGTTTTCCTTAGAAGCACTGGCTATGTACAGAAAGATGAAATCTCTGAAAAGAACATCATCCTAAAGTGTTCAGTCTTTGCAAATGCTTTTGTGTATTTTTTTTTCCTTTGTTCTCCTTTATAAAATTCCATCTAGTCCTCCGAAAATGGCTTTCTTCTACTTTCTGGTAATATGCCTGTCTGAGATCCCATGGGTGACTTCCTGGGTCAGGCAAAGACAATCTGGAAGCCAAACGTTGCTGTGAGTTTTTTTAAACCTGCAGGGCCGTAGGAAGAGAGCACGGTTAGCTTCATTCAAAATTAAGTAATGGGGACATACAAAGTGAGTCCAATTACATCAGGAGCATAAATAGAGACAGCTTTAGTTTTTTTCCAAATTAACTTTCCTAACCCAGAGCACATCAGTGCGGGACATGATGTTTCCACAACAGCTCTATTATGTCAAAGATCATGAGACTATTGTTTGTTCACACTCCAGAGAAAATTGCATATCTATCATTTACAGCAAACACAGCAAACACTTTATTGTCAATAATATGCTCAATTTTTACCCTTGAAAACTGAATTCATTTTGTAAATGTTTCTTTTTCAAATTTTCTTTATGAACATATGTTGCACTTCATTCAAATTCATGCAACCTCTTGAGGAGGGTTAGATGTAGAACAGGGACTCATTAATGTGTGATTTATTTTTACCTTCACAATTATATAAAACAGTTACTTTGCAAAATGTGGCTAATTAAAATTTTCCTGTTGTTTTGTTTCTCAGACTAGTTAAAGGGTATTAAATATTCCTGCAAAATATCTTTTTTCCATTTACTTGGAATATGACAAATTGTTCAATTAGTCCTTCATAATATTCCTGTTGATGTTTGAGGTGATGTTAGTAAACACTTTAAATAATTATATCTATTTTGTGATCAGAAGATGTTACTTTGTTTTAATGAAAAATTAATTACAAATTATAGGACGATCATTAAATAACTTACCTGTACATCTTTCCTCGTTCTTATTTGTGTCTACTGTGTATGTCAGAATTTTTGGGTATGTATTTTCTACCTTATGAATTTATAAACTCCTCAAGGACAAAATCTCTTATCTGTTTCATCTTTGTATTCCCTGAATTGCTGTACCTCATGGCTATCATGTATTAGCAAGCATAAAAGATTTGTGAAATTATTGAATCAAATCCACCACTTGTCATTTGACAGATGTGGAAATAGATGCAGAGTATGAATTTATATGACCCTTAGAAGATATACACTGCTTGTTCTTGAAAAAATCTGTTTTAAATCTCAATATTTTGAATTCCATTATTCTGGTTGCTGAGGTAATTATTTTTCCATGACACCTTGTTCTCCAGCTTGTTGCAAATAAGTATGGAATTTCTCTCAGTGAGACTAATCCATGTTTTGCCTTCAGCTAAATGTCCTGTTGTCTCCCTATGGAACCACTGGGAATATATCTACTACAGGAACTGTATAAAGAACAAACACAGGAGGCCGGGCAAGTTGGCATCTCAGTGAGTGCACCTCACAGTCTCTCTTAGAGAGTTGGAGAGACTGGGACAGAAGTAGTGCTTGCTAAAGGTGGAATTGTGGGTTACAACTTAGAGGACAGAAGCTATGGGTAGGTGGGGCCCTTCCTCCTAGGGCTAACGACCATGGTGTTCCCTGAAAACTGTAAGTTGTGTGGCAGTGTTCCAGGGCTCCGTGATCCCCAGATACGTGGTCCCCAGGTACGTGGCCCCTAAGCCCCAATAGCCCATGTTCCACAGACCTACACACTCTAAGTATGCAGTCTAAAAGACTTCCCTTTTCCTAATCCAGTGCTCCCAGAGGTCTGGGATTGCCCTAGCCCTGTGGTTTTGGACTGACTCTGTGAGTGAGATGGATTTGGTGAGAGGTGCAGCAGATGGGGACAGGCTAGCAAGGGTTCAATTTTCTGGTCCTTCCTCTTTTTTTGTGCTTGGAGGAGCATGCCAGCTGGTTTGGGGAGAGCCTGGGAAGAAAGGAGTGGCAAATCTGTGGAGAAAGCCCAAAGTACCTAAATACTCTGGGATAGGAAACTTGGTCTGTGAGAAGGTGGAGTCAGAAAATCAACTAGCCCTCTGGTAGCACACCTAAAGGAGAGGGATTGTAGGAGGTATTTTACAAGCTTCCAGTAGCATACTTGGGGTATCTGGTGAGGTGTGGGTGCTCTCTCTCTGGAAATTAAGAGTCTTTTTTTACTGTGTGGCGCTGGTTCAACAAAGACCCACTTGAATCTCCTACTGGACCTCTCAGGCAGCTTTCCTGCTACCCTGGGAAAGAGTTTGTGAGGAAGGGAGGAAGGGGGAATGTCAGATTCTTAAGCATTTTATTTAACTCAAAAGCAGATTCCTTGCTTGAAACTTTGGTATTTTGTTGGGTTCTCTTCTTGCTTTTCCTTCCTCTTTACCCCCCACCCCCACCCCATGGCCTTTTTTTTTCTTTTCCTTTTTCTTGCTTCCTTTCCCCCCTTTTTCTTTTCTTTCTTTCTTGTCTTTTTTATTTTTTTTTATATTAGGTGCTGTAAGGAGGGTTTCACATTTGATGTATTTCCTCACATTCCATTTCCTCTTTTCTGTGTGTATAGATTTTGGCCACCAACACTATTCCCTTTCCTCTATATCTTTCTATTCTCCATCATTTATTGTTTATCTTACATTAGACCTCTCTTTTTTTACCCCCCTATTTTTTGACATTTTATTTCTTATACCTTTCTTCTGTTTTCTGTCTTATATTCACTGTCTATATTATTGTCCACCTCTCCTGAACACACTGGACTTTTAATTTGCACTATATTCCTCCCCATTTTCAGTTTACTGTCTCATTATATGTACTCTAATTTTTTTACTGTTATAACTCTACATACCTTACATAAGCCTAAAATCCATTCTCCTAGATCTCACATGGTTCCTCTGTTAATATTTACTATCAGTTCTACTATTATTCACTTCTATTCTTACTTCTTTTGCTTCCTCTGGCCCTAATATTTTACTTCAAGTGAACTTAGCCAAAAAGGAAATAGAATAAGAAGAAAAAGTGACAAAGGGAAGACTTACCACACACGCAAAACAACAACTAATTAAACCCCAAACTAGACAAAGAAGCTAAGCAACCGATTAAACACATCAAGATAAAATGATGACTAGAAAACAACAAAAAACTACAAACCAAACAAATAATCAAGAACACATGCCCCAATCAAATGAACAAACTAAAAGTCAGGAAGAGGAGCAGAATATTGAACAAGTAATTAAAGCTCTCAAAACATATATTAGGGACCAATTAGATGAAGTGAAGGAAGAGATTAAGAATATGAGGAAAATACGTGGAGAGAGTACAGAAGTAATTGCAATCATACATAATAGATAACAGATATAATGGTGATGAACACAATTCAAGAAATCAAAAATACACTCTCTGCAAATAACAGCAGATAGAAGAGGCAGAAGAAAGAATTAGTGATGTGGAAGACAGTACATCTAAAATCAGATAGTACAAATGATCGATAAAAAGATAGGAAAAATCCAGCAGGGACTTAGGGACCTGAATGACAATGCCAAATGCACAAACATATGCATTATAGTCATCCCAGAAGGAGAAGAGAAGGGAATGGGGACAGAAGTTGTGTTGGAGGAAGTAATAGCTAAAAAGTTCCCAAACATATTGAGGGTGATGGATGTACATGTCCAGGAAGCACAACACACCCCAAACAGCATAAATCCCAACAGGCCTACCCCAAGACATATAGTTGTCAAAATATCCAGTGCTCAAGAAAAGAGAAAATACTAAAACCATCATGAGAAAAGAGAACAATCACATACAATGGAGGCTCTATGAGATTAAGTGTTGTTTTGTCATCTGAAACCATGGAGGCAAGAGGGCAGTGGTATGACATAGCCAAGGTAATAAAAGAAAAAAAATTTCCAACCAAGAATACTCTATCCAGCAAAGTTAGCATTCAAAAATGATGGAGAGTTCAAAATATTCACAAAGAAACAGATACTAAGAGAGTATACTAACAAGAACCCGGCCCTTCAAGAAATACTAGAGGGAATTCTGCAGGAATAAAGAAAAGAAAAGAGAGACAGAGTTGAAGGAGAGTTAAAGAGTAACTAAAAAGACAAAAAAAGAAAAAAATCAAATTTTGACAAACACAAATCCAAAGAAATTATAGCTAATACAAGTAATACCTTTAAAATAATATCACTGAATGTCAATGGATTAAACTCACCTGTCAAGAGACTCAGGCTGGAAGATTGGATAAAGAAATATGACCCAACTATATCCTGTCTACAAGAAACACATTTTACACCAAGGGATTTTTTTTTGCATTGTCATGAGACATTTATTACAAACTATGGAAGAACACTGTCAAAATCTTACTACTAATCATAGTTCTTATCTTACCTTTGGTATGTTTTTCCCCCAACTCACACTATTATTTTTTAAATATTTTTTATGACAGAAGTTGTAAACTTATAAAACAATCATGCACATGTGCAGAATTCCCAAACTACACCCCTCCATCAACACACCAGAATGTGCTGTGTCATTTGCTATAGATAAAATAATACCATCTGATTATTTCCATGTCCATAGTGTACATTAGGCTCACATTTTCCATACTGCCTCAGTATCAACACAGTATACATCTTTTGCACATATGCAAGAATATTTCTACTAACCACAGTCCAGAGGTCACTCCACCTGTACTTTTCCCATGCTTCTCCACATTCCCAACACCCTGCGGCAGTGATATACATTTGTTCTAGCTAACAAAGGACATTCTTGCATCTGTACCATCAACCACAATTCTCATCCACCTCTTGGTTAACTGTTCTGTCCAGTTCCTAGATTATTCTCAAGCATTCTGTAAATTGGCATTTACATAACTAGACTACCATTTTCAGCCAAATCCCCATTTATAAACTAGCTGTTACTCGGTGTGTTATCGTCCTCTCTACACACTTCCACAATTTTACAGTAAAGTTAATTAACACTTCTACATACATTAAACATCAGCAGTCCACTCAGTCATTCTCTTATCTCCTTTAAGAATCCACCACCTACCATCAGGTCTTGAAGATATTTTCCAATAATTTCTTCTAGGAGTTTTATGGTTCTTGCTTTTATTTTTTATTTATTTTTTATTTTTTATTTTTTTATTCATTTTAAAAAAATATTACATTAAAAAAAATGAGGTCCCATTCAACCCCACCGCCCCCACCCCACCATTCCCCCCACAACAACACTCTCTCCCATCATCATACCACATCCATTGCATTTGGTAAGTATATCTCTAGGCATCACTGCACCTCATGGTCAATGGTCCACATCATAGCCCATACTCTCCCACATTCCATCCAGTGGGCTCTGGGAGGATCTACAATGTCCTGTAATTGTCCCTGAAGCACCACCCAGGACAACTCCAAGTCCCAAAAACGCCTCCACATCTCATCTCTTCCTGCCATTCCCCACACCCAGCAGCCACCATGGCCACTTTTCCCACACCATGCCACATTTTCGCTGTGGACCTTGGATTGGTTGTGTCCATTGCACATCTATGTCAAGAGGAGGCTTAGATTCCACATGGATACTGGATGCAATCCTCCTGTTTTCAGTTGTAGGCACTCTAGGCTCCATGGTGTGGTGGTTGACATTCTTCAACTCCATGTTAGCTGAGTGGGGTAAGTCCAATAAATCAGAGTGTAGGAGTTGAAGTCTGTTGAGACTCAGGGCCTGGCTATCATATTGTCGGTCCAGAGATTCAAATCGCCTAGATATATCTTAAGCCCCAGCACCAACTACAATTCCAGTAAAGAAGCATGAAAGGCTTGTGGAAAGAGATTCCATCTGTGTCCAGCTCCATCATGCAGAAACACCAGCACCAAAGAAGGGCCAACTGCCATGGCAGTGAACCCCATCTGCCATGACCATAGAACCTGTGGGTTTCTTTAGCCCTCAAAAGAACCAATATCTGGGGTTGTATCTACTTTATCTGTCTCTGAGACTCTGCTCAGGTGTGCATAAGGGCAATCCTTCTGACAACCTCCAGACTCTTTTTTAGAGACTCCTAGCCATATAAACTCATTTCTTCTTTCCATTTCCCCCTTACAATAGATCAAACAGCATTTTAAACTCCTGTTATTATATGTAGACAGGGATATTCTGCTGGTCCGCATTGAACCTTTAATTCAAGGTCATTTTCTAGTTGCATCATCGGCTGGTACTTGGTAGTGATCCCTTGGTGCCAGGGAGGCTCATCCCTGGGTGTCATGTCCCACGCTGGGGGGAATGCACTGCATTTACATGCTGAGTTTAGCTTCGAGACTGGCCACATGTGAATAACATGAAGGCTGTCAGGAGGAAACTCCTAGGCACAGTGCTGCTCTAGGCCTTGTTCTTATTTCAGGTGTATATGCTCACAAGCATAGTCATTAGTATCAGGGGCTTACTCTTGGACCATCATTCCTTCCTGGTCCTTACCGTTGCACCTGGGGGGCAGCCGCTGTTCCCCTAGGTACCACGACAGAGCACCCCTGGCCAGGAACCCAGTACCCCCCAGCTGTTGTTTTTAATTGTTTCCACTATGAGTATATCCAAACATTACCATGCACCCTGGACATATGCCCTGTATAACTGCCTGTCAATCATATATCACCTGTCAATAACATCCTATACCAGTATTCCTCCAGTGCCATTGTTGAAGCACTCTGTGATCCAGAACTTCCTGAAAAGTGAAGCCCAATATAATGTCAGGATCCCTTACTAGTAAAATGGAATATAGCGATGGGTTGAAAGGTTAGATATAGAATACATAGTGATTTGGAAAAATTCTATATCCTATCTTTTTCTTTTCTTTTTTCCTAATTATTGAGCTTCTCTTCACAAGAGCCTTAGATCGCAGTAATTCATATATACAATATACAGAACTCCCACATA
The DNA here is from genome assembly GCF_030445035.2 of Dasypus novemcinctus. Taxonomy (NCBI): domain Eukaryota; kingdom Metazoa; phylum Chordata; class Mammalia; order Cingulata; family Dasypodidae; genus Dasypus; species Dasypus novemcinctus. The sequence continues at coordinate 123,885,989 of NC_080704.1, read as the reverse complement.
TCTACCACAAAACCTTTTCCCTTCCATAGCGATATTCTTATAACTTATTCATATCATATTTACTTAAACTGATGTACAGACTCTGAGACAATAGCTTTCAAACAAGGTCACATCTGTGCTTACATTGTGGTCCATACTTTAGGATATACAGTTTTCTAAATTTTTAGTTATCCTATGTTTTACATTATGGTTTATATTATTAGTCTGTCGTCCCTATATGTTTTTGGTGTAATATTGCATGTTTTATATTCATCCTCATGTACTCTCGTGAAACTCCTCTCTTGCCCCCACATTTACCTTGGTTCCATCCATTCAACATCCATTTTCCCCTCCCTTTGGGGCCCACAGTGACAGCCAATCTCCATTTCCCAAGGAGCCACGTCCAGAGATACTTGCAACAGTGTTGAGGGCCTGACTTGCTCAACTGCCCTAATGCCCTGAGAGCCACCCTTTCTCTTGAGAGATACAGTTCCCTCTATTTGATGGCATTAGTCCTCCCCAGGATGTGGGTGCACCCCCACTCTCACTACTTGGGTCTCTATTCAATGGTACAACCCACCCTGGCAAAATGAGAATTCAGACATTCCCCAGGAGTCCGTCCCATGTCAGACCATATCCTCTGAGCATCCTAAACAGGTAACCCTCTTAATTATATTTTGATACGGTTTTCTCAGCATTTTACTCTCAACCAACACCTGACACTCTCCTGTGTTCATATGTTGCCCCTCCCTCCCCCCAATATTTTGGGCACTATTACCCATCTGCCCATCCCCATCCCCCCTCAAACCCACAAAGCCCCACCCAAAGGCAACCCCTTGCCCCCATTTTATATCTTCTTTGTGCTCATACTTACTGCCAGCTCATCATAGATTCCACCCCTGCCGACGTCGGCTCACATCCTTCCTCCACCCCCCGATTTCCTGTAAGCCTATCTTCCAGTCTCTAGCTCTCTGAGGCAGCTTGAATATTTCATATCATTGAGGTCATGTAGTATTTGTCCTTCAATGCCTGGGGTGCTTCACTCAGCATAAGGTTCTCAAGATTCATCCATGTTATCACGTGTGTTTGTAGTGTACTTGTTCTTAAAGCCGAGTAGTATTTCATTGTATGTATATACCACATTTTATTGATCCACTCATCTGTTGATGAGCATTTGGGTCGATTCCCACTTTTTGCGATAGTGAACAATGCTGCTATGAACATTGGTGTGTATATATCGGTTTGTGTCCTTGTTTTCAGTTCTGCTGGGTATATACCAAGCAGTGGTATTGATGGGTCATATGGCAAATCTATGGTCAGTTTTTTGAGAAACCACCAAACTGTCCTCCAGAATGGTTGGATCCTTCTGCATTCCCACCAGCAGTGGATGAGTGTTCCCCTTTCTTCACATCCTCTCCAGCATTTGTATTCTTCTGGTTTTTTCATAGCTGCCAATCTTATGGGAGTGAGATGGTATCTCATTGTAGTTTCGATTTGCATTTCCCTGATAGCTACAGATTTGGAGAATTTTTTCATGTGCTTTTTAGCCATTTGTATTTCTTCTTTTGAGAAGTGTCTGTTTAAATCTTTTTTCCATTTTTTATATGGGTTGTTTATCTTTTTATTTTCAAGATATATCAGTTCTTTATATATGCATGTTATAAGTCTCTTATCAGATATATGGTTGCCAAATATTTTCTCCCATTGTTTGGGTTCCCTTTTTACTTTCTTGACAAACTCCTTTGAGGTGTAGAAGGCTTTAATTTTGAGGAAGTCCCATTTATCTATTCGTTCTTTTGCTGCTCGTGCTTTTGGTGTGATATTCATGAAGCCATTTCCTATTACAAGGTCCTGTAGATGTTTCCCTACAGTGCTTTCCAAGGTCTTTATGGTCTTGGCTCTTATATTTAGGTCTTTGATCCACCTTGAGTTGATCTTTGTATAAGGTGTGAGAAGGTAATCCTCTTTCATTCTTCTACATATGGCTATCCAGTTCTCCAGGCACCATTTGTTGAATAGGCCATTCTCTACCAGTTGAGAGGGTTTGTACACCAAGGGATTTAAGGAGGTTGAAAGTGAATTGCTGGAAAACATTCTTACAAGCAAATAATAACCAAAAAAGGGCAGAAGTATCTATATTAATATCAGACAAAATAGACGTTAAATGCAAAGCAATTGTGAGAGAAAAAATGGACACTACACATTAGAGAAATGGATAATCTTACAAGAAGAAAGAACAATAATAAACATTTATGCTCCTAACATGGGTGCCTCCAAATATATGAGGTGAATCCTGGAAAAACTAAGTGAAGAAATAGATGCCTCTACAATTATAATTCGGGAATTTAATACACCACTATCAACTTTGGACAGAGCATCTCAAAAGAGAATCAATAAAGAAACAAAGACTTTGAACAATATTTGAGAGGAGCTGGACCTAATAGGACATTACACCGAAATACAGCAGGATATACATTGTTTTCAAGTGCACATGCATCATTCTCCAAGATACACCACATGCTAGGTCACAGAAAAAGTCTCAATGAATTCAGAAAGACTGAAATTATAGAAAATAATTTCTCTGACCAAAGAGGAATGAAGCTGGCAATCTACAAGGGCAAGAGACCCAGATTTGGCAAGACTTGGAACTTAAAAAACACACTCTTAGAAAAATGTGGGTTAAGGAAGAAATCTCAAAAGAAATTAATAACTACCTTGAAACCAATGAAAATGATAACACAACATAAGCAAACTTATGGGATGCAGCAAAAGCAGTACTGAGAGGGAAATTTGTCACCATAAATTCATATGTCAAAAAGAAGAAAAAGCTAAAATTGAAGCCTAACTGCACACTTGGAGGAATTAGTAAAAAACAACAAACTATCTCCAAGGGAAATAGAAAGAAAGAAATAACAAAGAGCAGAGCAGAACTAAATGACATAGAAAAAAGAAAACACTTGAAAAAATACAACCAAGAGCTGGTTTTCGATAAGATCAATAAAATTTGCAAACTCTTAGCTAGACTAACAAAGAAAAAAAGAAGGAAGATGCAAATATGTAAAATAAGAAATGAGAAAGTAGATATCACCACTGACGCCACAGGAATAAAGACTATCATAAAAGGATATTTGAAAAACTACACTCCAACAAAAACAACAATTTAGAGGGAATGGACATATTCCTAGAAACCGATAAGCAGACTACATTGACAAAAGAAGAAATTGCCGATCTCAACAAACCAATCACATGTAAAGAGAGGAAAGAATCAGTCATTAAATACCTTCCAACTAAGAAGAGCCCTTGGGCAGACAGCTTCACAGGTGAATTCTACCAAACATTCCAGAAAGAACTAACACCAATCTTACCTAAACACTTGCAAAAAATCGAAACAGAAGGAACATTGCCTAACTCATTCTATGAAGCCAACATTACTCTAGAACCAAAGCCAAACAAAACACCACAAGAAAGGAAAATTACAGACCAATCTCTCTAATGTGCCTAGACCTGAAAATCTTCAACACAATAGTTGCTAATCATCTTCAAGAACACATTAAACAAATTATAAACCATGACCAAGTGCGATTCATTCCGAGTATGCAAGGATAGTTCAACATAAAAAGTCAATTAATGTAATACACCATATAAACAGATTGAAGGAAAAAAACACATGATCATGTTTATAAATGCAGAAAAAGCATTTGACAAAATACATCACCCTGTCTTGATAAAAACACTGCAAGAGATCCGAATTGAAGGAAACTTTCTGAACATTATAAAGAATATATATGAAAAACCCACAGCTAACATCATTTACAATGATGGAATTCTAAAATCTTTCCCTGTAAGATCAGGAACAAAGCAAGGATGCCCACTGTCACGCTTTCTATTTAACATAGACTTAGAAGTACTTGCTTGAGCACTGAGGCAAGAACCAGACATAAAAGGCATGCAAATTGGAAAGGAAAAAGTAAAAATTTCACTATTTGCAGATGATATGGTCCTATACATAGAAATGCCTGAGAAGTCTACAACAAAGCTTTTAGAATTTATAAATGGTTTCAGTAATGTCACAGGTTACAAGATCAATCCCCCAAAATCAGTAAAATTCCTGTACACCAATAGTGAGCAATCTGATGAGGAAATCAAGAAAAAAATACCAGTTACCCTAGTAAATAAGAAAATCAAATACCTAGGAATAAATTTAACTAAAGATGTGAAAGACTTATACACAGAAAACTGCACAACATTTTTCAAGGGAATCAGAGATGACCTAAAGAAGTGGAAGAATATCCCCTGTTCATGGCCAGGATGACTAAATACTATTAAGGTGTCTTTCCTACCATCACTGATTTACAGATTCAATGCAATCCCAAGATAAATGAGCACAGCATTCTTTAATCAACTAGAGAAACTAACTATTAAATTTACTTGGAAAGGAAAGAGGCCCCACATAGCCAAAGACATGTTGAAAAACAAAAATGAAATTGGAGGAATCATACTACCTGACTTCAACACATACTACAATCTACAGTAATGAAAATGGCATGGTATTGGCCAAGGATATACACACTGACCAGTGGAACCGAATTGAGACTTCTGATATAGATCCTCATATATACAGCCATATGCTGTTTGACAAGGCCACCAAACCCTCTCAACTGGTAGAAAATGGCCTCTTCAACAAATGGTGCCTGGAGAATTGTAAATCCATATGTAAAAGAATGAATGAGGATTACCAACGCTCACCTTATACAAAAATCAACTCAAGATTGATCAAAGACCTAAATATAAGAGTCACGACCATAAAGACCTTGGAAAGTCATGTAGGGAAGCATCAACAGGACCTTGTAATAGGAAACGGCTTCATGAACTTCACACCAAAAACACGAGCAACAAAAGAACAAATAGATAAATGGGACTTCCTCAAAATTAAAGGCGTCTGCACCTCAAAGGACTTTGTCAAGAAAGTGAAAAGAAAGCCTACATAGTGGAAGAAAATATTTGGTGACCATCTATCTGGTAGGAGACTTATATCCTGCATATATAAAGAACTCCTATATCTCGAAAACCAAAAATACAATGGGCCCATTTTAAAAATGGGAAAAAGTTTTAAACAGCCACTTCTCCAACGAAGATATACAACTGGGTTTAAATCACATGAAAAAAATGCTCAAAATCCTAGCTCTTAGGGAACTTCAAATCAAAACAACGAGATACCATCTTACTCCTATAATACTTGCAGCTATCAAAAAATCAAAACACTTCAAGTGCTGGAGAGGACGTGTAGGAATGGGAACACTCATCCACTCCTTGTGGGAATGCAGAAGGTTCCATCCATTCTGGAGGACAGTTTGGCGGTTTCTCAAAAAACTAGCTATAGAATTGCCTTTTGACCCAGCAATTCCACTCCTGGGTATATACCAAGTAGAACTGAAAACAAGTACACAAACCAATATATACACACCAATGTTCATAGCAGCACTATTCACTATTGCCAAAAGTTGGAATAAACCCAAATGCCCATCAATGGATGAATGGATAAATAAAATGTGGTATATGCATACAATGGAATACTACTCAGGTATAAGAATAAATACAGTACATGCACATATGATAACATGGATGAATCTTGAGAACTTATGTTGATTGAAGCATTCCAGGCATTGAAAGACAATCAGTTCATGACCTCTCTGATATGAAATAAGTAAACCAAGCTTTTGCAGAGAGATAGAGACTGGATGATAGGCTTAAATGAAGTTGAGGTGTAGAGGAAGGTTGCAAGCTGACACTTACATGGATGAAGTCTGTGATAAGCTGGAGGAAAGTATTTGTACAGAGACGGGATAAAATGGGGCATAGGGATACCTTTGGGTGGGGCTTTATGGGCTTGAGTGAGCCTAGAGATGGGAGGATGATTCAGATGGCCCAAGAAATTGGGGGGAGGGGGGAGGAACTTTTGGACATAGGAGATTGTCAGGTATATGGTTTGAATTATTATGCAGAGAAAACTCTTTAGAAAATATAATAAGGAAGGTTACCTGTTTCTTAAGGCAGGGCATCTGACACAGGGCAAGCTTCTAGGGTGTGTGTGTGTGCTCATTTTGTCATAGCTGGTTATATTGCTGGGTGGAGGCCCATTCAATGATTGTGATGGTATACCCATATCCTGGGGAGAACTGATGTTCTCAAACAGAGTTAAGTGTATCTCTCGAGAGAATTGGTGGCTCCCAATGGTTTAGGGCAGTCAAGTATGTCAAGCCATCAACATTGTTGCAAGTATCTCTGAATATGGTTCTTCAAGCAATGAAGATTGATTGTCATGGTGGTCCCTAAGAGTGGGGGAAAGAAGTATTGAATAGATGGAATCAGTGTAACTGTGGGGCAATGGAAGTGTTTCACAAGATCATGCAGTGATGGATATAGGACATGTTAAATTACACCAACAATTTGTAAAATATATAGGTTAAAATGTAAATCATAATGTAGAACACAAGATAACTAAAAATTTAGAAAATTGTATAGTCTAAAATATAAGCCATAATGTACACTGAAATGTTTGGAATCTATTGTTTCAATATATGTATATCAGGTGCTGCAAATGTAATATGAACATGTAAAAATATCATTGTTTGAGAAGGGACTAAGGGTTTGATGTTGGATATGTGGGGGTACCGTATATTGTATATGTGAAGTATTGTGATCTAAAACTTATATGAAGACAAACTTAATAATTAGAAAAAAAAAAGAAAGGATATAGACACTAAGGAAGAAATGGAAGAAATTGCCTTGCCACTTTACATACATTGCAACACCTATAGCAGTGATGAAAGGCAAAACGTCCAAAGCAAACCTTTTTCATTTTTCCATTTTTTGATACACCAATTTATTTTTCTTTATTGAATTTTTCTAAATTAGTATATATTCTATATTTAACCTTTAAACCCATCACTATATTCCACATTACTTTTAATGGAATCTTGAAATATATTAGACTTTATTTTTAAAGAGGTTTTGGACTACAGAGTGTTTGAACTATGGCAGGGGAGGAACACTGGTGTGGGGTGTTATTGATAGGTCACACATTTTTGGGAGGGAGTTCTCCAGGGCATGTATACAGGGTACATAAAAATATTTGGATATTTTCATAGTGGTTTCAGTTAAAAACAACAACTGAAGGAGTGCTGAGTTCCTAGCTAGGGGAGCTTTTTCACATTCCCCAATGAAACAGCAGCAATCCCCCAAGTGCAATGGCAAAGACCAATAAAGACCAATGGTCCAACAATGAGCCCTTCATACCAATGGCTCCGATTATGATCCTGTGTGCCTGAAATATGAACTAGGCCTAGAGCTGCAGGGTGCCTAAGAGTTACCTCCTGAGAACCTCCATGTTGCTGAATGTTGCCATCTCTAAGACAAACTCAGCATGTAAATGCACTACCTTCCCCCAGCATGTGACATGAATCTCAGGGATGATCCTCCCTGTCACCCAGGGATTACTACCAAGCACAGCTGATGATGTAACTAGAAAAAGACCTTCAAAAAAAGGGTCAAGTCAGATGGGCAGAATATCTCAGCTTACGTGTAATATCAGGTGTTAAAAACTGCCTTTTGAGTTTGGATAAAAGGGGGAAGTGGAAAGGACAAAGGAGTTTATATGGCTCAATTTTCCAAAAAAGAGTCAGAAAGTCATCAGAGGGTCACGCTTATGCATGCCTCAGCAGGGTACCAGAGACAGCCAAAGTAGATAGAAACCCTGGTGCTGGTTCTCCTGAGGGCTACAGAGAGCCATAGGTTCTATGGTCATGGCAGATGACTCTGGAGTTCAGTGCTATGTCAGTTGGCCCTACCTTGGAGTATGTGTTCCTGATTGTGATGGAATTGGACTCAGATATGACCTTTCTACACATGCCTCTTCTGTTACTTTTTCCAGACCTCTGGTTGGCGTTGAGATTAGTGTATACTCAGCAGACCTGAACCTCTGGATAGCCCATGTGACAGTCAGGCCCTGACTCTCAGCAGACTTGAAGCTCCTACCCTCTGGTTTATTGAACTTACCCTGTTCCACTAACAGGGAGGTAAAAATATCAACCAGCACACCAGGGAGCCATGAGTGCCTCCAACCGCAAGCAGGAGAATTGCATCCCTTTTCCATGTGGAATCTAAGCCCCCTCTTGACATAGAGAGGGTCTGGACATAAACATCCCAGAATCCACATCCTGGAGGAATAGAGTATGGATTAGAGTGGACTTACTGGTGTTCTGTTGGGGAACTATCATGATTAGTAATGGTAGAAATGGTAGTATTGCTGTGGAGAAAGTGGCCATGGTAGCTGCTCACGTTAGGGAGAGGGAAGAGGAGAAATGACGTGGGGCCATTTTCAGTATTTGGAGTTGTTCTGGGTGGTCCTGCAGGGACAGATGTTGGACATTGTGTGTCCTGCCATGGCCCACTGGGTGGACTGGGGAGAGTCTAGACTGAAATATAGACCACTGTCCATGTGGTGCAGCAGTGCTCCAAATTGTATTCACCAGGTTCAGTGAATGTGCCATGATGATGGAAGAGGTTATTGCTGTGGGAGGAGTGTTGTGAGGGGCTGGGGGGTATATGGGGACCTCATATTTTTTGAATGGAACATTAAAAAAAAATAAAGGAAAAAAAAAAAGAACAAACACAAATCACAAAGGGAAGGGAGAGTTATATGTTCTCTCTTAGTTCTCTTGACCAGAATGGGTTGTATCAGACAGATTTCACTTAAACATGGGGCAGCGGGAGTAAAATCATAACAGTATAGTTATTTGGGTTACATAGTAAGGATTTAGTTCCGGCTTTGTCAAAGCTTGACTTAACTCTATGTAGATGTGTGTACTTGTGTAAAATTATAGATAGCATTAAATATTGTACTGAAAGTGAGTGATTACAAAGTTTAGATCAAATAACTAGTAGAGTAAGCTTTTAGCAAATGCAGAAATATTTCCTGTAAGTTTTTTTATGGAAGATTAAAGAAACATATTTTAAGATTTTTAAAATAAGATGTGATGATCAGTAAGAAACATTTACTGAGTGACTAATAAATTTCCACTAAAATATAGGAATTCAAATACAAAAATCTAGGTTGAGATATTCTGCTGGTCTGCATTGACCCTTTTATTCTAGGTCTTTTTCTAGTGGCATATACATAAAGAAAAACAAGCACAAAAAAGTAGTGTCATAGCCATAAGTATTTATAATCTTGTGCCAGAGACATAATATGTCCATAAACAGATGACTGCAAAGGAGAACAAAAGGGGTTGGCTGTGAAGTCAGCATAAGAATATGCCCTTTATCTTTGATCATTGGGTAGCCATTAAGTGTTTTTAACACAATTGTGGCATATGCATGTAACACAATGTTTTAGGACTATCAATATGGCATTGTATATTGATTGAAGTTTGAAAGAGAATAGGTGCAGGCATACAAATTTAGAGACTATTAAAATAATTTCTATGAGCAGTGATGAGAACACAGACTAAGATTTGGATTAAAGCTACATAAACAAATAGGCAGACCTGGGAGAGATTACAAAGTCAGAATCTCCATGACTTGATGACTAAACTTCTCTGTTGGAGTCAACTGTAGCAGCTGACTCCAAATAGAGAAGTTAGTTATTTATGACTGACTTTATTTGTTAACCTGATTGGTCTGCATCTGCTATAAAGTAAAGACTTGTAATCTTTTAATTCCAATATCCCAGTGCAAATTAGGCACTCAGTATTGCTCATGTATTTTAGCCCTCACAATAGGAAGGTCAATACAAAGAAAGGAAAATGGAATGCCTTGTTGATTCTCTCCAAAGTGAACACTCAGTGGCTCTGACTTTCCATCATAGAGTTGTGCAGTCATTTCCCCAGTAAATCTTAGAATGCTTTTATTTTATTTTTAAGGTCTATACATAAGCAAGGTCATTAGGATATCTACAATTTGTATATCTCTGACAGAAAGCCTGTATGATTTATTTGATTTGCTTTTCCAAACCATATAGGTATATACCGTTTTCTGAGAATTATTCTATCAATGGAGTATATAACCAAAATCAGTTACTTTAATTGTTCTTACAACCAAGTGTGAAAGGATATGCCTTTATTTTCTGGTCCCCTGGATATTTTTGAGAACACAGCTCTAGATAAATAGTTTTGTCCTATTCAGTTTGTCTTTAAAAGGTAAAACCATTCATTTCCATTTATTCTAACCTTCTATCCTGACCTTCTGTAAACTCTGACTTTAGGTCAATCAAACTGTATATCTGTCTAAGAATTAAAGAGAATTTTCATTTAGTAGAAAAAGTTCTAAAAGCCTTTTTATTTAGTGGTTGTCTCCTAATTAGGTGCAAAAGCATCAGAATGAAAGCATATTTTATATTGGCATTCTGTTTAAGTGATTAAACTGAGACATGTCTATATAAAAGCTGGTCAAAGTTAACTGAACTGTGATTATAAGAAAATCCTGGGGTGTTTTTGGAGGCAATAAAATTGATAGAAAAAAAAATCCTCTAGGCGGCAGACTTGGCCCAGTGGTTGGGGCGTCTGTCTACCAAATGGGAAGTCCGCGGTTCAAATCCCGGGTCTCCTTGACCTGTGTGAAGCTGGCCCACGTGCAGTGCTGATGCGCACAAGGAGTGCCGTGCCACGCAGGGGTGTCCCTGCATAGGGGAGCCCCACGCGCAAGGAGTGTGCCTGGAAGGAAGGCCGCCCAGCGTGAATGAGGGTGCAGCCTGCCCAGGAATGGCACCGCACACACAGAGAGCTGACACAACAAGATGACGCAACAAAAAGAAACACAGATTCTCGTGCTGCTGACAACAACCGAAGTGGACAAAGAAGACGTAGCAAATAGACACAGAAAACAGACAACCGGGGTGTGGGGGAAGGGGAGAGAAATAAGTAAATAAATAAAATCTTTAAATAAAAAAATTCCTCTACATTCATTGTACTCTGTAAGGGACTATACAATTCGAAGGGTTAAATGTGAGAGTTTCATGTGCACAAAAAGAGCAACAGCTAAAGCTTCTATTGCGTATGCCATCACCCCTCAACTTAGCAGGCTTTGGGTCTTGACCAAATATCACTCTCTGGGGGAATGAATGGTCTGATATGTGAATAGTTTGCTCTGTGTAACTGAATCTGTTGAAAGCGAAAACCAGGAAGGGGCATATCTTTTTTACATCATTTTCGTGAAAATTATAGGTTATTGAAAGATTTCTATGTGTAAGTGTGTTTTTCAGATGTACATATACACATAATCAAAGAAACAGCCATTGGTCCCCAATATTGTTACTACTGCTCTTAACATCTTTAATTTTCCTAAATGAGAGCTGGCTATAATTGGCACCAGACACTTATATATGTAAGTATCTTGTGCTTGTCAGTCTTTCCTTTGCACTTTATTCTAGGTTACTTGGTGGTATCTACCAGTTTGGGACCTTGCTAAATTCCCCAAATAGTAGTGTCAGCAAATTCTGGGGAGACATTAACATCGGCATAACTTTTATAACTTACCACATGCAGTACTGTGTAGTTGACTAAATCCTGTGCCCCCAATTGGCCTTCCTAATATTCTTGGAGGAGCTTCAGTTCCCCAATGTGTCCCTCATCACTTTTCCTTGGAATTCCTTGGAATCTGATGCCTGGCTGGCTGGCTGGCTGGTGGCCATATGAGCAGCAAATGTACAGAATAAATGATGAAATGGCAGGGAGCACCAAAGCAGATGTGCCTGTTAGTATGAGCGACAGTCTAGACAGCTGGGAGCAAAGCTGCTGGTAGGTGGGCCAACTCAGGGTGGAATGAAACTCTGCTTTGCATGTGAGACATTATGTTCTCCAGAATCTTCTAGGAATTTCTGGACACAGTGCCAATCCCCTCCCTGCATCCCACCATCCCATTCAAAAATCTCTTTTCCTGCTATCCATCCTTATCCCTATCCTTACCCCATATTCATTTACATAATTGCTTTCTCTTTGTCTTTCTTCTGTCTTTTTCTTTCTGTTCTCTGAGTCTGTCTCTTTGTCTCTATCTCTCTGGCTCTTTCAAACACACACATTTACACTAAGGTCAACCAACCCCTAATATGTTTCCTATAAATCTACCAGTTTGGGACCTTGCTAAATTCCCCAAATAGTAGTGTCAGCAAATTCTGGGGAGACATTAACATCGGCATAACTTTTATAACTTACCACATGCAGTACTGTGTAGTTGACTAAATCCTGTGCCCCCAATTGGCCTTCCTAATATTCTTGGAGGAGCTTCAGTTCCCCAATGTGTCCCTCATCACTTTTCCTTGGAATTCATGGAGTGGTCTTAAAATGGAACGGCTAAAAAAAAGACAGTGGGCTCACATAATTGTTTTATGAATGTATACACTCTTCTCTACCAACATTGACCATATTTTCATTAAATTTTACTGAAAAAACTTTTAAGAGGAAAGAAAGAGTGTTGTATTTGGGGTGAAATCTCTTTTTGTCCTATAATGAAGACTCTAGAAGATGTCTAAAGATGTTTGATGACCCAGAATCCCCTTGAAGATACATTATCTCCTCAAGATTCATCTTTTGGACTGAAATACGGGCTTACTAGACTCCCACAATAATGCCATCTATGGCTCCTCAAAAGCACCTTTGTTCCATATCTTACTAAGGCAGATACATGAAAGCCACTGAAATAAGTGATTCCAGGCACAAACCACCCCTTATTGATTTTTGCTCAGTAATGACTCAGGGAATCTGTAACAAACAGTAACACTAATACTGCTTACTAAATGCTAGTCACTGTTCTAAATGCTGAACATGCATTATTTCATTTAACCTTTATAACAATAACTATAATATATGTAATATTATCCCCAAAGTACAGACAAGGAAACTGAAGCATGGAAAAGTAAATGACTTGCCCAAGGTTACACAGCTTAGAAATGGTAGGGGGAGGATTGAAACACAGACATTTTGGCTCCATAGTAAGATGACTACTACTTGTACTAAAAAAAATACCTGAGGCTTAAGTACATATATTCTGTGTAGCTAGAACCACCTTGTCTACTGATGCAAAGTACCAGAAATGGGCTAGATTTATAATGGGGATTTTACTAGGGTAAATGTCTTACAATTCTGAAGCCATGAAATGTTCAAATCAAGGCACCAACAGGGGTGCCTTCTCACCAAAGGCAGCTACTGGTGATCCTGGTATCCTGCTATGTGGCAAAGAAGGCAGCCAATCTCTGCTTAGGTCCCTGCCTCCCCCACCAGAATCTTTGGTCTCCCTGGCTCAGCTGTGGGCAACTAGGCATAGGGTTTGTCTCTGTCTGGGCCTCCTCTCTGTCCTGCTTGCTCCACTTTCTTTCTGAGTTCAGCAGTCAGCTATAAGGCATATGACTCATCTTGTCTTCCTTGAGCTGCTGCATGGGCCCAACCTTTGGGGTTTTCGTTCTTAAACTTTGGCTGATAGTGATCTTTGAGTCGTCTCTCACATGGCAGGGTCAAAAATGGCAGCTTCCTTTCTCTCTTTGTGTGTCTCCATTTTTATAAAGCTACATTAAGACCCAACTAGAGTTACAAATCACTGACATAGCCCTATCTATAGGGTCCCACACCTACAGAAATGGATTATGTCATGAATATACTCTTTCACTTTTTTGGGGTGCATAAAATAACTTCAAACTTTCACAAACTTCCATGTCTCATTTGCAAAGTCCCTTTCTTTGAACATTGGCCACCTCTCTCAGGGACCAATTTGGAAGCTATCTTTTATTTATTTATTTTCTAAAACACTTATTTTATTTATTTATTCCCCCCCATTGTTGTTTTGTACTTGTTGTCTCCTCTCTGTGTGTTCTTCTGTGGTTGCTTGTCTTCTCTTTAGGAGGCACTGGGAACCAATCCTGGGACTTTCCAGAGTGGGAGAGAGGTTCTTAATCTCTTGCACCACCTCATCTACTTGGTCTGCTATGTGTCTTATTGTCTCTCCTCTGTGTCTCTTTTTGTTACATTATCTTGCTGTGCCAGCTCTCTGCATGGGCCAGATCATCACTCAGGCCAGCTTGCCCCATGGGTCAGCTTGCCTTTCACTAAGAAGCTCAGGGAATTGAAATCTGGACCTCCTATATGATAGACAGGAGCCCAATTGCTTGAGCAACATCCCTTTCCCTGCAAGGTATCTTTATCTAACTTGACGTTGCCCTTAATGCCCTTGATGCTCATTGCCTCCCACTTTATCATGAAAAATGATTTTGGAAGGAGTTGGAAGATCAAATGTCCTTTGCCAAAAACAATTCCTTCCTCCTTTCCCTATCTCATAGTTTTCTTAAGAAGAGCTCTGTTAATTTTCTTCTATTCTTTTGTAACTTGCCAAAAAACAGACCAGAAATAGAAATGAAATTTATGGATAGCTCAGGGCTTATGGATTTTCTTTTCTTTGGGGGGATGGGACCAATGAGCACCTGCATCAGAATTACTTGGGAATCTCATTAAAAATGCAGATTCCAGATCTGCCTCCTAGACCTACTGTATCTTTGAGGGTAGAGTCTGTGGGGATGCATTTGTAAAAAGATTTCCAGGATGGCACCAGGAACTAATGATCTGGTCGACCTGGCTCGACAACTAATTTCCTGTATGACTGGGCAAATCAGTTCTCTGGACCTCTGTAATAGGGGCTAATCCCTTCTTTCCTTCCTCTTAACATTGTATAGATCAAATATAAGTGTGTTCAAAAGTTCTTTAGAGATTTTTATTATTTTTATGGGTGGGGTCAGGGAGAAAGAACTGGAGAAAGAATGCTTTCGGCAAGGACTAAAAGGAGGAGAATCCAGTTTCTTTCTTTTTCCCATCAGAGTCGAGACAATGGATTAAAGTATTGTGGAATTTCAAGGTTCTTTCCGAGTCACATCCTTCCCCAACCCCAAGCTTTTGCAATTTACTGTTAACAGTATAGTCAGAGGCTCCTATTTTCCACAGCATTCCTCCTTTAGGATGGAAAACCTATCTAAGCATGTTGAGGTAAGCTTCAACTTATGATCAGTCCCCAGCATGGCATTTTCAGTTAGTTAGTAGGATAGTAGATCTTTACCTTGGCTTGTTAGTGGCAAATGCAACTAAACAATAGTTATAATGCATATTTAGCAGATATCGGGGAACATATAATAATTTTATGATCATTCATAGTAGGCATAGAGATTATTAATATTTCAGTAAAGACACAGAAAATATTGTTTGTTTTTCATGCTTAAGGTATCTCTGGTGGTCTGAAGATGTGTGAACCAAAGAAAAATATGTTCTTATATTTAATCTCTTCTTGTGGGTATGAACCCATTGTAAGCAGTGCCTTTTGATGAGGCTACTTCAGTTAGTGTGACCTACCTCAATCAGGATAGGTCTTACTCCTATTACTGGATTCTTTTGTAAAAGAATGAAATTCAGACACACAGAGAGAAAGCCAGAGACTCAAGTAGTTGAAATCAGTGAAACCTGGAAGAAATGAGAAAGACCTACAAATACTGCCATGTGCCTTGCCATGTGACAGAGGAGCCAAGGGTCGCCAGTTAACCTTTCTTCAGGAAGAAAACATTGCATTTAAGATGCCTTGATTTAAACACTCACTGGCCTCAAAACCATGAGCAAATGAATTTTCATTTTCTAATCTGGCCCATTTAATGGTATTTGCTTTGAGTAGCCTACATAACTAAAACAATATCCAAATATTGTTTTGTTTCTCTCATAAGTGGCAAGGAGGACATCAATTTATTTTTCAAATTGCATTACTTTCCTTATACCCCGCTTCCTTACCTTCTACTCTCCAAAATTCTAGTCAAAGGATTTCATAAAAGATTTAAACATTTATAAGATTCAAATTGAGTCTAGGGTTTTTTCTAAACATCGTGCTTTCAATTATTGAATGGCTAGGCTATTCCTAACTCCCAGAAAGAATGTGTGACCATTTTTATCCATTCCCTGAGTGCTCCACCTCAGTGATTCCCTTCTTTGCCAGTTTGTCTTTCCGAAGAGGAAATGGATTTCATTAACTTTAGCTTGTAGAGCAGAGGCTGTACCTGAGATGACCTCCAAATTCATCCAAATATTCCAACCAGAAGCAGGCAAATGATGTATGAGAAATCATAAAGAAGAAGAAAAAGAGAGTAAAGAAGAAATTAGCCTTCCAGGAGAAGTTCAGCCAAGACAGTTACTTGGAGTAGAGCCAGGGTTGGTAAAGCAGCAGCAGCTCTGGGTTTCACAGTCAGTCTGGAATGCACTTGAATAGAGCCCAACCTCCATCTCATTAGAGGCCTAGCATTTGATGATTCAGCTGCTTCCCGGCTGCCAGGAGAGATTTAGCCAACTGTGTGAAAAATATTGTCTGACCCAGACCACACTTGGTTTTATTCTCTGCCTTTTTTCAGGGGCCTTTTCTGAAATGGAACACCTCAGTAAGTCAGACCCAAACTCTGAGGAGTTTATGCTGCCTCTTTTGCTCTCTTTTCAAAGGCAATTAAACCAAAATAGGGATTATTTGCCACAAAGCACTTTCCTAGTTATGTTGAGAGCAGACAATATGTTATCAGGAAATGATCTCTCATGAGATCTCCTTTAGACCCAATGAAAAGCATAGTGTGCTAGGAGACTCATCCGCCATTAAAGGCATGGCTGAGATCTGCCATTGTTGAAATTCCCCATATATTCAGTTTGTTCAAAGTTGCTGGCTAAAGGGTAATGGAGAAATGCATATTGGGAAGGAATTGAGCAAGAGTCTCAGCTGTAGGCTGGACTCTTGAACTCTACTGTTTGTTTCTGAGAAATCACTTATAGCTGCAGGAAAAATTTTTTAACAAAGAAACTGGCCTCCAAAGCTGACTTGGCTGCCTCATGCAGAAATGATTGTACCTTCAGTATAGCTTAGTAATTAAGAGGGTAGTCTTTGGACTCAAGCTGCCTGAATTTGTAACCCAGCTCCATCACTTTTTGGTTTTGTGAACTTAGGAAATTTAGTTACCTCTCTGTGCCTCACTTTTCTTGTCTATGCAAACATGGCCAGTTATAGTACCTTCCTCATGAGACTGTGAGATTTAGAGGATAAATGAGTTGATACATGTAGGAGATTTTAGAATAGATCATAGCATATGATAAGCCTTCAATATTAGTGTTAATTATTATTGTTATTGCTGCTGAAAGTATTCTAGCCAAATAATTGAGAACACAACTTTTTCAGCCAGACATTCATGGATTTGAATCCTCCATCTACCACTTACTATTTGTATGGACTTGGGTGATTTACCTAACCTCTGTAAGACTCAAATCTCCCATCTGTAAAATGAGGGCAATAATTGTATATACTTCATAGGGTTGTTGTAAGGATTAATAAACTACGTGATAAACTAAAGTGCTTAGTGCAGTGGGTGATCCATAGTAAGTGTTCAATAAATAACACTTTAATAATAGAATATGCCTAACTAAGACTCTGTGACTCTAGAAACCCTTTATCTGTGTTTTTTTAGTCTTGGCTCTATATTAATGCTGGCCAATATTTTTAAAACTTGAATCTCTGCTAAGAAGTGCTTAAACATATGAGGGAATTTGAAGTTATTGTCTTCTCTCTATTTCAATAATCTGGTATCATCTTCTTCACTTAATTATAGGAGAAATTATGTGTGTGAATATGGGTGGATATATGAGAATTCTCTGAACTTTTGGAGTAACTTTTATGTAAGTCTAAATCTTCTCTAAAATAAAGTTTAGTATTGTTAAAAAATGGTAGCAGCATCTTCATTAACTCCTAGCTCAGGAGAAGCAGAGTTACCCCAACGGTAAATGGAACTCCTCTCTCCTCAACCCTTAGATGTTTCAATAGTCTCAAAAGTCACTTGGGCCACTCAGCTGAAAAGGGAGCCAGTTGGAAACAAAACCAGAGTAAAATGGCAATTAGCACATTCTTTAAGAAAATGCCTGGTAATTTGGCAGGCTTTTTGGCCCACTCACTATCTCGTAATCTAGCTTTTAATCTTCCTGAACGGTGAATACCTGTGTGGAAAGGGTATCACTGGAGAAAATCAAATCCCTGGCTCTCAAAATTAAACTTCCTTTCTGAGGAGTACTGCTACATTCTCAAATAGAGGGGCAAGAATCTCTCTAAAACATAGGCAGTGCTTGATAAAAGAAAACAGACCAGTATGTCAAGACCTCATTATTAATACATGTAACTATGAACCGTATTCTTCAATAATTGAAATTTATTGGTTGTCATATGTTCTGAGCAGGGGGGAGAGGGAAGAATAGTTGTGACCTGGGGCATTTTTAGTGCATTGGAAATTTTCTGCATGAACTTGCAATGATGGATACAGGCCATTTAAAATTTTTTCAGAACCTGTAAAATTGTATGGTGCAAAATGTAAACCATAATGTAAACCATTAACTCTGTTTAGTAGCAATGTTTCAATATTCGTTCATCAATTGTGACAAATATACCATAATCATGTAGGATGTTATTCGTAGGGGAGGATGTGTGTGTGTGTGTGCCGGTTATATGAGAATCCCCTATATTTTCTATGTGACTTTCTATAACCTAAAATATTTTTTTTTTTAATTTTTTTATTTTTTATTGACTTTGTAATAATATTACATTAAAAATATATATGTGAGGTCCCATTCAACCCCACCCCCCCACCCCCCCCTCTCCCCCCCCCCCCCCCAACAACACTCGTTCCCATCATCATGACACATCCATTGGATTTGGTAAGTACATCTTTGGGCACCTCTGCACCTCATATACATTGGTTCACATCATGGCCCATACTCTCCTCTATTCCATCATGTAGGCCCTGTGAGGATTTACAATGTCCGGTGATTACCTCTGAAGCACCATCCAGGGCAGCTCCATGTCCCGAAGACGCCTCCACCTCTCATCTCTTCCTGCCTTTCCCCATACCCTTTGTCCATTATGTCCACTTTTCCCAATCCAATGCCACCTCTTCTATGTGGACACTGGATTGGTTGTGTCCATTGCACCTTTATGTCAAGAGGAGGCTCAGATTCCACCTGGATGCTGGATGCAATCCTCCCATTTTCAGTTGTAATCACTCTAGGCTCCATGGTGTGGTGGTTGTCCTTCACCTCCATCTTAGCTGAGTGTGGTAAGTCCAATAAATCAGATTGTAGGTGCTGGAGTCTGTTGAGGCTCAGGATCTGGCTATCACATTGTCAGTCCAGAGATTCAAATCCCCTAAATATATCTTAAACCCCAACATTAACTGCACCTCCAGCACATTAGCATGAAAGTCTTATGAAGGGAGATCCCATCTGAGTCCAGATTCATCACACATAAACACCATTTCCAAAGAGGGGCCATCTGCCCTGGTAGTTAACCCCATCGGCCATGACCATAACTCCCATGGGTCTCTTTAGCCCTCAAAGGAACCAATATCTGGGGGTTGTATCTGCTTTATCTGTCTCTCTGACTCTGCTCAGTTGTGCATGAGGGCAAACCTTCTGCCAGCCTCCAGACTCTTTTTTAGAAACTCGTAGCCATATAAACTCATTTCTCCTTTCCATTTCCCCCTTACTTTAGGTCAAACAGCATTTTAAAGTCATGGTATTTTATGTAGACATGGATATTCTGCTGATCCGCATTGAACCTTCCGTATAAGGTCATTTTCCAGTTGCATCATCAGTTGGTAGTTGATAGTGGTCCCTCGTTGCCAGGGAGGCTCATCCCCGGGTGTCATGTCCCACGCTGGGGGGAAGGCATTGCATTTACATGCTGAGTTTGGCTTCGAGACTGGCCACATTTGAGTAACATGAAGGCTGACAGAAGGAAATTCCCAGGCACAAAGTTGCTCTAGGCCTTGTTATTATTTTGGGTTTATCAGCTCACAAGCATAGTCATTAGTATCAGGGGCTCACTGTTGAACCCTCACTCCCTCCCGGTCCCCACCACTGTACCTGGGAGACTGTCGCTGCTCCCCTAGGGACCACGACAGAGCACCACTGGCCGGGAACCCAGTACCCCCCCTACTGTGGTTTTTAATTGTTGCCACTATGAGTATATCCAAACATTACCATGCACCCTGGACATATGTTCTGTACAGCTCCCTGTCAGTCATATATCATCTGTCATTGGTATCCCATACCAGTATCCCTCCATTGCCATTGTTGAAACACTCTGTGATCCAGAACTCCCCGAAATTTGAAGCCCAATATAATGTCATGGTCCCTTACTAGGGAATGGCATATAGCGATGAGTTTAAAGGATAGATAAAGAACTTGGATAAAGTTAGATAAAGAACTTAGATAAAGAATGTTGACTTGAAAAAATTCCACATCCAATTTTCCCCCCCCCCCCCCTAATTATTCAGCTTTTCTTCACAGGAGTCCTAGACCACAGCAATGTATATATATAATATACAGCACTCCCACACATCCACCAGAAAACCTTTTCCCTTCCACAGTGATACTCTTACGCCCTATTCATATCATATTTACTTAAAGTGATGTACAGAGTCTGAGACATTAGCTTTCTAACAAGGTGACATCTGTATTTACATTATGGTGCATACTTTAGGATACACAGTTCTTTACATTTTTAGTTATCCTATGTTTTACCTTATGGTTTACATTATCAGTCTGTCATCTCCTATATGTTATGGTGTAATATTACATGTTTTATATCCATCCTTGTGTACTCTCAAGAAACTCCTCTCTTACCCCCCATTTACTTTGGTTCCACACATTTAACGTCCATTTTCCCTTCCACCTTAGTGCCCTCAGTGATAGCCAACCTCCGTTTCCTGAGGAGCCACTTCCAGAGATAGATGGAATAGTGTTCAGGGCCTAACTTGCTCAACTGCCCCAATGCCCTGGGAGCCACCCTTTCTCTCGAGGGATACAGTTCCCTCTATTGGATGGCATTAGTCCTCCCCAGGATGTGGGTCCACCCCCACTCTCACTACTTGGGTTTCTACCCCATGGTGTCACCCACTCTGGCAGAATGAGCATTTAGACATTCCCCAGGAGCCCGTCCTGCATCAGACCCTCCCCTCCGAGCATTCTAAACAGGTAACCCTCTTTATTATATTTTGATATGATTTTCTCGGCATTTTACTCTCCACCAACACCTGACCCTCTCCTGGTTCGTATGCTACCCCTCCCTCCCCCCACTTTTGGGCAACGTTACCCACCCGTCCCTCCCCAGCCACCCTCAAACCCGCAAAGCCCCAAGCAAAGGCAACCCCTTGCCCCCCTTTTATCTCTTCTTTGTGTTCATACTTACCACCATCTCGTCTTAAATTCCACCCCTGCAGACATCGGCTCATATCCTTCCTCCACCCTCCGATTTCCTGCAAGCCTATCGTTCAGTCTCTTGCTATCTAGGGCAGCTTGTTTATTTCATATCATTGAGGTCATGTAGTATTTGTCCTTCAATGTCTGGGTTGCTTCACTCAACATAAGGTTCTCAAGATTCATCCATGTTATCACATGTGTTTGTAGTGTGTTTGTTCTTACAGCCGAGTAGTATTCCATTGTGTGTATATACCACATTTTATTGATCCACTCGTCTGTTGATGGGCATTTGGGTTGATTCCAACTTTTGGCAATAGTGAACAATGCTGCTATGAACATTGGTGTACATATATTGGTTTGTGTTCTTGTTTTCAGTTCTGCTGGGTATATTCCCAGCAGTGGTATTGCTGGGTCATATGGCAAATCTATGGCTAGTTTTTTGAGAAACCGCCATACTGTTCTCCAGAATGGTTGGATCCTTCTGCATTCCCACCAGCAGTGGATGAGTGTTCCCCTTCCTTCACATCCTCTCCAGCACTTGTATTCTTCTGTTTTTTTCATAGCTGCCAATCTTATGGGTGTAAGATGGTATCTCATTGTGGTTTTGATTTGCATTTCCCTGATAGCTAGAGATTTGGAACATTTTTTCATGTGCTTTCTTGCCATTTGTATTTCTTCTTCGGAGAAGTGTCTGTTTAAGTCTTTTTCCCATTTTTTAAATGGATTGTTTATCTTTTTATTTTCAAGATGTAGGAGTTCTTTATATATGCAAGTTATAAGTTTCTTATCAGATATATGATTGCCAAATATTTTCTCCCACTGTGTGGGCTCCCTTTTTACTTTCTTGACAAACTCCTTTGAGGTGCAGAAGGCTTTAATTTTGAGGAAGTCCCATTTATCTATTAGTTCTTTTGCTGCTCGTGCTTTTGGTGAGATATTCATAAATCCATTACCTATTACAAGGTCCTGTAGATGTTTCCCTACACTGCTTTCTAAGGTTTTTATGGTCTTGGCTTTTATATTTAGGTCTTTGATCCATCTTGAGTTGATCTTTGTATAAGGTGTGAGATGGTAATCCTCTTTCATTCTTCTACATATGGCTATCCAGTTCTCCAGACACCATTTGTTGAATAGGCCACTCTCTCCCAGTTGAGAGGGTTTGGTGGCTTTATCGAATATTATGTGGTTGTATATGTGAGGTTCTATATCAGAGCTTTCAATTCGATTCCATTGGTCTATATGTCTCTCCTTATGCCAATACCATGCTGTTTTCACCACCGTAGCTTTATAGTATGTTTTGAAGTCAGGTAGTGTGATTCCTCCAATTTCGTTTTTCTTTTTCAGTATGTCTTTGGCTATTCGGGGTCTCTTTCCTTTCCAAATAAATTTCATAGTTAGTTTTTCTAATTCCTTAAAGAAGGCTGCATTGATTTTTATTGGGATTGCATTGAATGTGTAGATCAATTTTGGTAGGATAGACATCTTAATAATGTTCAGTCTTCCTATCCATGAACAAGGAATAGTCTTCCATTTATTTAGGTCTTCTTTGATTTCCTTGAACAATCTTGTATAGTTCTCAGTGTATAAGTTCTTTACCTCTTTAGTTAAATTTATTCCTAAGTATTTGATTTTTTTATTTACTATTGTGAATGGTATTTGTTTCTTGATTTCCTCCTGATCTTGCTCATTATTGGTGTACAGAAATGCTACTGATTTTTGCGCATTGATCTTATAACCTGCGACTTTACTAAACTCATTTATGAGTTCTAGAATCTTCGTTGTAGATCTCTCAGGGTTTTCTATGTATAGGATCATGTCATCTGCAAATAATGAAATTTTGACTTCTTCCTTTCCAATTTGAATGCCTTTTATTTCTGGTTCTTGCCTCAGTGCTCGAGCAAGTACTTCTAAGACAATGTTAAATAGGAGCGGCGACAGTGGGCATCCTTGTCTTGTTCCTGAGTTTAGAGGGAAGGAGTCTAGGATTTCTCCATTGTAAACAATATTCGCTTTAGGTTTTTCATATATACTCTTTATCATGTTCAAAAAATTTCCTTGTATTCCAATCATTTGGAGTGTTTTTATCAAGAAAGGGTGCTGTATTTTGTCAAATGCTTTTTCTGCATCAATCGATATAATCATGTGATTTTTTTCCTTCAATCTGTTTATATGGTGTATTACGTTGATTGATTTTCTTATGTTGAACCATCCTTGCATACCTGGGATGAATCCCACTTGGTCGTGGTGTATAATTCGTTTAATGTGTTGTTGAATACGATTAGCAAGTATTTTGTTAAGTATTTTTGCGTCTAGGTTCATTAGAGAAATTGGTCTGTAATTTTCCTTTCTTGTGATGTCTTTTTTGGCTTTGGTACTAGGGTAATGTTGGCATCATAGAAGGAGTTGGGTAATGTTCTTTCTGTTTCGATGGTTTGGAATAGTTTCAGCAGGATTGGTGTCAGTTCTTTCCGGAATGTTTTATAGAATTCACCTGTGAAGCCATCTGGCCCTGGGCTCTTCTTAGTTGGGAGATTTTTAATAACTGATTCTATCTCTCTGCTTGTGATTGGTTTGTTAAGATCATCAATTTCTTCTTTTGTCAATATCGGCTGTTTATGTGTTTCTAGGAATTTGTCCATTTCCTCTAGATTGTCATTTTTGTTGGAATATAGTTTTTCAAAATATCCTCTTATGATAGTCTTTATTTCTGTGGGGTCAGTGGTGATATCGCCTTTCTCATTTCCTATTTTGTGTATTTGCATCTTCTCTCTTTTTTTCTTTGTTAGTGTTGCTAAAGGTTTGTCAATTTTGTTAATCTTCTCAAAAAACCAGCTCTTGGTCTTGTTTATCTGTTCAAGTGCTTTCTTATTTTCTATTTCATTTAGTTCTGCTCTTATCTTTGTTATTTCCTTCCTTCTTCTTCCTGTTGGGTTACTTTGTTGTTGTTTTTCTAATTCCTTCAAATGTGCAGTTAGTTCTTCAATTTTTGCTCTTTCTTCTTTTTTGATATATGAATTTATGGCTATAAACTTCCCTCTCAGTACTGCTTTTGCTGCATCCCATAAATTTTGGTATGTTGTGTTATCATTATCATTTGTTTCAAGGTAGTCATTGATTTCTTTTGAGATTTCCTCTTTGACCCACTGTTTTTCTAAGAGTGTGTTGTTTAATTTCCAAATCGTGGTGTGAAATCTGGGCTTCTTTCCCTTGCAAATCTCCAGCTTGACTCCACTGTGGTCAGAGATAATGTTTTGTATGATTTCAATCTTTCTGAATTCGTTCAGCCTTTCTTTGTGGCCTAGCATATGATCTATCTTGGAGAATGATCCATGTGCACTTGAGAAAAATGTATATCCTGCTGTGTTTGGGTGTAGCGATCTATATATGTCTATTAGATCGAGCTCCTCTAATATACTATTCAGATGTTTTGTGTCTTTGGTGATTCTCTTTTGAGATGTTCTGTCCAGAATTGATAGTGGTGTATTAAAATCCCCCACTATAATTGTAGATGTATCTATTCTTTCACTTAGTTTTTCCAGCGTTTGCCTGATGTATTTAGAGGCACCCTTGTTAGGGGCATAGATATTTATGATTGTTCGATCTTCTTGACAGATTTTCCCTTTGACTAAAATGTAGTATCCTTCTTTGTCTCTCACAATTGTTTCACATTTAAAGTCTATTTTGTCTGATATTAATATAGCTACTCCTGCCTTTTTTTGGTTATTGTTAGCTTGTATGATTGTTTTCCAGCCTTTCACTTTCAGTCTCCATGCGTCTCTGGGTCTAAGATGTGTCTCTTGTAGACAGCATATGGATGGGTCATATTTCCTTATCCAGTGTCCCAGTCTGAATCTTTTGATAGGTGAGTTTAATCCATTGACATTCAGTGTTATTACTATCAAGGAATTATTTGTGTTAGCCATATTTTGATTGGATTTGTGTTTGTCATATTTTGTTTGTATATTTTTTTTTGTCTTTTTTGTTGTTGTTGTTGGTCTTATACTCTCCTCCAACTTTGCCTTTCCTGTTTTTTCCTTTCTTCCTGCAGAACTCCCTTTAGAATTTCTTGAAGGGGAGGTTTCTTGTTGGTATACTCTTTCAGTTTCTGTTTGTCTGCGAATATTTTGAACTCTCCATCATGTTTGAATGCTAGTTTAGCTGGGTAGAGTATTCTTGGTTGGAAATTTTTTTCCTTTAGTACCTTGACTATATCATACCACTGTCTTCTTGCCTCCATGGTTTCAGAAGAGAAATCAGCACTTAATCTAATTGAGCTTCCCTTGTATGTGATGGTTTTCTTTTCTCTTGCTGCTTTTAGGATCTTCTCTTTGTCTTGAGCATTGGATAATTTGACAAGTATATGTCTTGGGGTGGGCCTGTTGGGGTTTATGACTTGTGGAGTGCGCTGTGCTTCTTGGATATGTACATCTGTCTCTTTCAGTAGATTTGGGAAGTTTTCAGTCATTATTTCCTGCAACACTCTTTCTGACCCCTTTCCCTTCTCTTCACCTTCTGGAATGCCTATAATACGTATGTTTGAGCGTTTTGCATTGTCATTCAGGTCCCTAAATCCTAATTGGATTTTTTCTATCTTCTTATTGACCCCTTCTACTATCTGTTTGATTTCTGATGTACTGTCTTCCACATCACTAATTCTCTGCTCTGTCTCTTCTAGTCTGCTGATATTTGCTGCAAGTGTATTTTTGATTTCTTGAACTGTGGTGTTCATTCCCATCATATCTGTTATGTTTTTGCGTATGTCTGCAATTTCCCCTCCAAGTGATGTCTTCATGTTGTTAACCTCTTTCATTACTGCATCAAATTTGTCAGTGATAAATGTTCTGAGATCTTTCATTGCTTGTGCCAAGTTTTGCTCCCCTTCGTGATTATTGGTTTGTTGATTGGATTCAGCCATGTTTTCCTGATTATTGGTTTGGTTCGTAGATTTTTGTTGCTTTCTGGTCATCTCTTTATTTTGACGAATTTAATCAGTTCCTTAGCTTCTTTGTCTGCTCTTGGAGGTTAATTAGTTGTTATTTTTGCACAGGTGTTATATCTTCTCTTTGTCACTTTTTTCTTCTTATTCTAGTTACTTGTTGTTGGTTAAGTTCACTTTAGAGGAAAGTATTAGTGTTGGGGAAAGGCAATTGTGTAAGCAAGGGAAAAGTGTAAAGTTGTATTGGTGATGTATGTTAATAAAGCAGGAATATGAGATCTGGAAGGATGGAGGTTAGATTCATGTAGATTGTATAGAGTTATAGCTGTAGGTAGAGTACCTTTTATGAAGTTGATGACTGAATTTGGGAGGAATATGGTATGAACTACACAGCTATTGTTTTCATGAGAGAGGGAAAAAGAAAAGAAAGGTAATAGTTTCAAGAGTGGATAATAGACAGAAAACAGAACAAAGGTATTAGAAATTAAGAGTTAGACACTTTGTGGATCAAAGAACGGGAGGTGGGGGGTGGAATATAGGAGAGACAGTAGATGATAGTGGATATCAAGATGCAGGGGAAGGGGGATAGTGTAGGTAGCCTAAATCAGTTCACACAGAAATGAGGCAGTGGAGGATGGGAAAACCCAGCAAATGTGAGGTGTTCCCTGTAGCACCTATTGTATACTTGAATTAAAGTAAAAATAAGTGGAAGATGAGGGACAAGAGGGAAAGAGAAAACCGAAAAAAAAACAAAAACAAAAAAAAAAACAAACTAATTATAATAGAGAAAAAAGAAAGGCAAGAAGAAAGGAAGAAAAAAAAAGAGGATGGGCAAACGGTGGGGAACGGATAGGGAGAAGAGAGATACAGGTACACACGTGTCACAATTGCAACACTATCTAAAACAACAACTTCCCCCCGCTTTGCCCTAAAACCCCCCCGTCTGTCTGCCCAAATGGGTCTGCAAGCACCTCCCTTCCCACAAACCCCCAATAGGCCGCCCAGGGCCCACGAACTCCCCAGTACTGCAGATGCTCAAAAAAAAAAAAAAAAAAAAAAAAAAAAATTTAAGTAAAATTAAAAAAAAAACAAACAAACAAACAAAAAAAAAAACAAAAAAAACAAAAAAAAAACAGAAACCCCTCCGCAGGCCCGGCTCCGCCCGCCGCGGAGGC
Organism: Dasypus novemcinctus; assembly: GCF_030445035.2. Lineage (NCBI taxonomy): Eukaryota > Metazoa > Chordata > Mammalia > Cingulata > Dasypodidae > Dasypus > Dasypus novemcinctus. Next base: position 123,858,615 of record NC_080704.1, on the reverse strand, counting down.
TTGGACCGGCTCTGCCCGGCTCCTCACGCCGCCTTGGCCTGGCCTGGCTCCGCCCAGCTCTGCTCGCTACAGCGGCCCAGCCGGCTCCGACATCCACCTCCCGCCACCGCAGCCTGGACCGGCCCTGCCCGGCTCCGTACCCGCCGCGGCCTGACCCGGTCCCGCCCGGCTCCAAACGCTACCGCGGCCCGCAGCCGGGGCCTGAACCGGCCCCGCCCGGCTCCAAGCGCTACCGCGGCCCGCAGCCGGGGCCTGCACCGGCCCCGCCCGGCTCCAAGCGCTACCGCGGCCCGCAGCCGGGGCCTGCACCGGCCCCGCCCGGCTCCAAGCGCTACCGCGGCCCGCAGCCGGGGCCTGCACCGGCCCCGCCCGGCTCCAAGCGCTACCGCGGCCCGCAGCCGGGGCCTGCACCGGCCCCGCCCGGCTCCAAGCGCTACCGCGGCCCGCAGCCGGGGCCTGCACCGGCCCCGCCCGGCTCCAAACGCTACCGCGGCCCGGCCCGGCCTGGCTCAGCCCCACCGAGCGGGGCTAGATGCCTCGTCTCCGCCTACCCAAGAAGGGAATCCTCTGCAGGTAGCTGGGATCTCCGTGTATATTTCACAGACGAATCCTCTCTGTTACCTTCCCTCCAAATCGATGTCCAGACACCTCCGGACCAGCAAAAATCCCGAAACAATCCGGTCCCAAAGAGTCTCCAACGCCGCCCAGCCGATTCCCTGCAGAAGACTCTAACAGGGATGTTCACTCAGCCGCCATCTTGCCCCCTCAATATCAACCTAAAATATTTTTGAAAATGAAAATAAGACAATGGATGAATATACAGAAGATATTGTCAATATATGTAAAACAACGGATCTTACAATGATGTAAGGCAGAAGGTGAAAAAATTTGAATTTATTTTTAGTATGTTATATTTTATTTTATTATTATCCTTATGGCTTTGTTTGTGAGAAAGTTTTGGATTGCAGAAGGTTGCAGCAGTGGCAGGGGTGGACTACATGGTTCTTCTCCCCTATTATTTGAACTTATAATTAGCAGAATACCATTAAATATATGTTTGAGAGACTTAAATCTTTCAGCTTTTCATATGCCTGTTGAACCCTGAATCTCAGCAGCGTTGCATCCGAAACCTCCTCTCCAGTACAGCTGGATATACTGGCCAGTCATCCCCTATTAAGCAGTGCCTATGCTCTCGAGAGACTTCTGCTCCTCTCTTTGTGAATATAGCAGGACTCTTCAGGATGGGAGTCTAACATCTCTCCATTCATTGTGTGTCTCCACCCACTGAGAAAATGCACTATGACAGGAAGAACACTGACACACTCCTTAGGAGCCTGCCCCAGGTGCACACTTTCCCACAAGCCGCCCATTTCCAACACTCTAAACCTGTAATCCTCCCCTGCCATATTTGCCAAAATAAAATTTTCAACATTGTAGTTTCAACCACATACCCACAATTCCCTACAGATCAACAGCTCCCTCCCTTAAACCTTCCCCCAGTTCCATGGACAGTACAATCCACCACCCTTACTCTGCTCAAAGACCAGCACCAGCCAATCCAATAACATCACTGTACCATTTTCAGGACCATGCACTGCACAACTTCTGTCTTATCATAGATTTTGCCCATATCGGTGTTCGTCACACACTTCTTCTCCCTTTATGTCTCCTTTTAATTAATGTCCAGACTCTAGCTTTTTTTAATCTGCTCAATTTGTTTAACTCATATCATTGAGGTCATGTAATATTTGTCCTTCAGTGCCTGGCTTGCTTCACTCAACATAAGGTCTTCAAGATTCATCCATTTTATGCCATGTGTTAATACTGCATTACTTCTTACAAAAGAATAACATTTCATCGTATGTATATGCCAGAGTTTGTATCCATTCATCTGATGATGGACATTTCTATTGTTTACAACTTTTCGCAATAATGAAAAATGCAACTATGAACATTGAAATGCATATATCTATTTGTGTCCCTACTTTCAATTCTTCAGGATATATATCCAATAATTGATTAGCTGGATTGGAAGGCAGTTCTCTGATTAGCTTCCTGAGGAACTGCCAGACTGTCCTCTACAATGGTTGCATGATTCTGCATTCTCATCACCAGTGGATAAATGTTCCCATTCCTCCCCATCCTCTCCAACACCTGTAGTCCTCTGTATTTTTAATAGCCACCATTCTAATGGGCGTAAGATGATATTTCATTGTGGTTTTGATTCTCATTTTCCTAATAGCTAGTGATGTTGAGCATCTTTTCATGTGCCTTTTAGCCATTTGTATTTCTTCTTTGGAGAAGTGTCTGTTCAAATCTCTTGTCCATTTTTTAAATGGGTCATTTGTCTTTTTATTTTTGAAGTGTAGGATTTCTTTGTATATGCTGCATTCTAGGCCCCTATCCAAAAAATGGTTACCAAATAGTTACCTTTTCTCCTATGGAGTAGCCCATGTTTTCACTTCTTGATATACTCTTTTAAGGTGCAAAATTTTAAATTTTGAGGAAGGCTCATTTATCTATTTTTCTCTTTTTTGCTTGTGTTTTGGGTGTAAAGTTCATGAAACTATTTCCTAATATGAGTTCTTGTAGATGCTTTCTTACATTATCTTCCAAGATCTTTATGGACTTAGCTCTGATATTTAGAAACTATGGACCAAAATAGACTTATTCTTCTAGCAATCGAAGAACTTGTATCATGGGTATAAAGGCAGTGGCCACCAGAGTTTGTGAGGTAAGGGACAGGGAAATATATGTGCAAAATGAGGGCATTTTGGGGACAATGGAAATGTTTTGCATGACATTGCAATGACAGATACAGGACATTTTGTCAAAACCTATACAGCTGTGCATGGCCACATTTAAACCATAATGTAAACTCTAGTCTATGGTTAATTGCAATGTTTCAATATGTGTACATCAATAGTTACAAATGCACCACACTAATGAAGAATGTTCTTAATGTGGGAAACTGTGGGAAGGGGAAGAGGTAGGAAATAAGAGAATGCCCTATATTTCTGATTTAATATTTATGTAATCTAAATCTTCTTCAAAAATAAAGAAAAAAAAACCCCAGAAAACCAAAAAATAAAACAAACAAACAAAAAAAAAAAAACACACACACAACTTTAACTATGTTCTGGTATGAAAGGTGGGTTTGCCTTTCCTGAGGGAATAGTGGGACTTTTGAAAAGAGCAGCCAGCCCAAACAAATGCAGTGAATCTGTACTTCTATCATGCTTTAGCTGTTCTGCAAGTTGGGAACAGCATGCTATAGCAGAAAACACCATTCTCAATTATTCTTGTTCTGTCTATGTGGACATGCAGAAGGTTCAATATTATACTTTGTTCTTCAAGCAATAAACATATTGTAACTGAAGAGGACAGTGTTGATCTAGCTCCATCATGGAACATGAAAACATGCAGATTTCAACTGATAAATTCTCAAAATGATTTAATAAGTCACTGGAGAATTGGTCTCCACAGAATTGCAATCTGACTTCTTGCCTGAATCTACAGAATTGCACATGAATATCCTGCCAAAGAGTACACTTGCATTTGGCTATGGCTGTGGAAAGAACAAGCTAATTCTATCATTTCTCCTCCTGGAATTCTAGTTTGGTTTCAAAGCAGAATCAAGAGATTTCCTGATGCCTGATTTTTAACTTCACTCCCATCAGACCCTTCTCAACTTTCTTGGATGCACCTTCAATTTAGCATTTAATAAGGTCTAAGAACTCAGAGACACAGATAATCAACCCCTTTGGGGAACTCTGCCTTGTCTCCTACAAACACAGTCATTAGCAAACAATTTTTTAAAAGATTTTTTAAGAAGGAAATAAAAATATATGTAAAAGTCATTTTCTATTACTATATAAAAACTACATAAAATTATGAAAAGTGGATACTCAACATTTTACCAACAAAACTGTGGGAGAGTGTGGGCTAAGGTGTGGACCATTGACCAAGAGGTGCAGCAGTGCTCAGAGATGTATTCACCAAGTGCAATGAATGTCTCATGATGATGGAGGAGGTTGTTGCTATGGGGCAAGGAGTGGGGTGAGGGGGGTGAGGGGTAAATGGGGAACTCATATTTTTTTAATGTAACATTAAAAAATAAATAAAGTAAAATAATGGGAAAAATAGCCATTGTAAATCATACCCTACCAATCTATAATTCATAAGAGTTATTTAATGGCCATATCAGAATACAGAACACAGAACAGACAGAACAGTGATTTCTGCAAGAGTTAAATTTTGAAAACCAGTCTAGCGAACAAACAGATGAGGGGAAAAGTAAAACTTGCCAGGATGTGGTGAAACAGCATAGGGAAGTCCTGTTGGCAATATTTTAAAGAGACCAAGATATATCTGAACAGAAGCTCCATGAATGATTGCACACTGTCACTGCGCGGAGAGAGAAAGGAAGATTGTTCTCAAAGGTAAAATGTCTTTACTCCCAGATCTCAGTTCTGCGGGTCCAATACCTTGATAATCTTTTTATTCAAAGATGATTGAGGAAGGGTAAGATGCTGTGGGAGTAAGTGCACTGACATTATCTCTCCTACAAAAAACAAAACCAAACAAAACAAAAGAAACAGCTGAAAGGGGAAAAATTCTGCCTGAGTGAACTGTTGTGGGAACCCACAAAGCAGTAGGCTTTAGGACATCGATCTGGAGAGAGTGCAATGAAGAGTGACAGCTCAAGTTAAAACTCTGTTTGTGGTGCTTGAGGCTGGAGCTGTGGGACAGGTAAGCCCTCCCCCAGGTCAGGAAACCACAGTGTTCCCCGAAACTTTCTCGTCACATAGCCTGTGGAGACAAATTCTGAGAGTGGGAGGGTTCTCTTGAAGGGTGGAAAGTGGTGCCATGAGTGTGGGATGAATTGTCTGTACATCCTTTTGTGAGGTTTGAGGAGCATACCAACTGCCTTGACGAGAAACCAGGAAGGGGGGAGGTGAATCTGCTGAGGCAGCCAGATTTACCTAATGGTCCTACTCTCAGAGGTGCCTCAGATAGGAAACATAGTTCCGGGAGAAGGTGGAGTCTGACAGTTATGCAACACGCCTAAGGGAGGGGGACAGAAGCAAGTGTTAATAAGCTTCCAAGAGCATATTTAAGGTTCCTGGCAAGGTGTGGATGCCCTCTACCAAAGAGACTAAGAGTCATTATTTTCTGTGGTGAGTTAATTCACCAGGTCCCATTTGAATTTGAAAAGGGAACTCACACACAAGGTTCCTGTTGCCCTCTGAGAGAAAGCAGTTAGGGAAAAAAGGGCGAGGGGGGAAGGACAGATTCCTAATCAGCAGTTTTTCCAATTGCAAAGAGTTGATTCTGCCTGGAAAAAAGGACTCAAGCCAGAAAGAAAGTTTAGTTCAGTGGAAGAGTTTCAGCCTTGAGTGTGCAAGTTCTCTAGTTCAAGTCCTGGCACCTCTGAGAGTAGGGTCCCAATGGGATATTAAACATCTAGCTGATAGTTTAGGAGAGGGAAAACATAGATATTATCATTGTATTAGCTTCCCTTGGGTCTCTTATTTTTCCTAAAAAAAGGTTACTTTGTTATATAATTTAACTTACTTTACCCACTAAAAGTCACTTCAAAATCTGCAGTGAGAAAGACATAGGGTAATTGATTGATAAACACCAGCAGCCTGACAAGCTCCACAGGGGCTCAAGAAGGAAATCTGTTTTTTCTCTTTATTTCTTTATTTATTTTTTCCAAATTCTACTCATTTATTCATTTTTTTAAAAAGATATTACATTAAAAAAATATGAGGTCCCTATTCGCCCCCACCTCCCCCACCCCACCACTCCCCCCACAGTAACAATCTCCCCCATCATCATGTCACATCCATTGCGTTTGGTGAGTACATCTCTGAGCATCGCTGCACCCCATGTCCCGTGTTCCACATCATAGCCCACACACTCCCATGTTCCATCCAGTGGGCCATGGGAGGACAGACAATGTCCGGCAATTGTCCCAGCAGCACCACCCAGGACAACTCCAAGTGCTGAGAATGCCTCCACATCTCTTCTCTTCCTCCCATTCCCTGCACCCAGCAGCCACCATGGCCACTTATTCCACATCAATGCCACATTTTCTTGATTATTGACCACAATAGTTCATGAATAGAATATCATTAAGTACACTCTGATCCACCCTTTCTCTCGAGAGATACAGTTCCCTCTATTTGATGGCATTAGTCCTCCCCAGGATGTGGGTCCATCCCTACTCTCACTACTTGGGTCTCTACCCAATGGTACTACCCACCCTGGCAAAATGAGCATTCAAACATTCCGCAGGAATCCATCCCGTGTCAGACCATCGCCTCCGAGCATCCTAAACAGGTAACCCTCCTAATTATATTTTGATAAGGTTTTCTCAGCATTTTATTCTCAACCAACACCTGACAATCTCCTATGTTCATATGTTGCCCCTCCCTCACCCCAATTTTTTGGACAATATTACCCATCCGCCCATCCCCAGCCCCCTCAAACCCGCAAAGCCCCACCCAAAGGCAACCTCTTGCCCCCATTTTATATCTTCTTTGTGCTCATACTTACCGCCAGCTCATCATAGATTCCACCCCTCAGACGTCAGCTCACATCCTTCCTCCACCCCCCGATTTCCTGTAAGCCTATCTTCCAGTCTCTAGCTCTCTGAGGCAGCTTGCTTATTTCATATCATTGAGGTCATGTAGTATTTGTGCTTCAATGCCTGGCGTGCTTCACTCAGCATAAGGTTCTCAAGATTCATCCATGTTATCACATGTGCTTGTAGTGTACTTGTTCTTAAAGCTGAGTAGTATTCCATTTTATGTATATACCACATTTTATCGATCCACTCATCTGTTGATGGGCATTTGGGTTGATTCCAACTTTTGGCGATAGTGAACAATGCTGCTATGAAGATTGGAGTGCATATATCGGTTTGTGTCCTTGTTTTCAGTTCTGCTGGGTATATACCCAGCAGTGGTATTGCTGGGTCATATGGCAAATATATGGTTAGTTTTTTGAGAAACCGCCAAGCTGTCCTCCAGAATGGTTGGATCCTTCTGCATTCCCACTAGTAGTGGATGAGTGTTCCCATTTCTTCACATCCTCTCCAGCATTTGTATTCTTCTGTTTTTTTTTTCATAGCTGTCAATCTTATGGGAGTAAGATGGTATCTCATTGTAGTTTTGATGTGCATTTCTCTGATAGCTAGAGATTTGGAGCATTTTTTCATGTGATTTTTAGCCATTTGTATTTCTTCTTTGGACAAGTGTCTGTTTAAATCTTTTTCCCATTTTTTAAATGGGTTGTTTATTTTTTATTTTCAAGATATGGGTGTTCTTTATATATGCAAGTTATAAGTCTCTTATCAGATATAAGGTTGCCAAATATTTTCTCCCATTGTTTAGGTTCCCTTTTTACTTTCCTATTACAAGGTCTTGTAGATGTTTCCCTACACTGCTTTCCAAGTTCTTTATGGTCTTGACTCTTATATTTAGGTCTTTGATCCATCTTGAGTTGATCTTTTTATAAGGTGTGAGATGGTAATCCTCTTTCATTCTTCTACATATGGATATCCAGTTCTCCAGGCACCATTTGTTGAATAGGCCATTCTCTCCCAGTTGAGAGCGTTTGGTGTCTTTATCGAATATTATATGGTTATATATATATGAGGTTCTATATCAGAGCTTTCAATTCGATTCCATTGGTCTGTGTGTCTCTCCTTAAGCCAATACCATGCTGTTTTCACTACTGTAGTTTTGTAGTATGTTTTGAAGTCAGGAAGTGTGATTCCTCCAATTTTGATTTTCTTTTTCAATATGTCTTTGGCTATTCGGGGCCTCTTTCCTTCCCAAATAAATTTCATGGTTAGTTTTTCTAGTTCCTTAAAGAAGGCTGTGTTGCCTTTTATTGGGATTGCATTGAATGTGTAGATCAGTTTTGGTAGGATAGACATCTTAATAATATTCAGTCTTCCTATCCATGAACAAGGAATATTCTTCCTTTTATTTAGGTCTTCTTTGATTTCCTTGAACAGTCTTGTATAGTTCTCGGTGTATAAGTTTTTTACCTCTTTAGTTAAATTTATTCCTAAATACTTGATTTTTTTATTTACTATTGTGAATGGTATTTGTTTCTTGATTTCCTCCTGATCTTGCTCATTATTGGTGTACAGAAATGCTACTGATTTTTGCTCATTGATCTTATAACCTGCGACTATAGTAAACTCATGTATGAGTTCTAGAAGCTTTGTTGTAGACCTCTCAGGGTTTTCTATGTATAGGATCTTGTCATCTGCAAATAATGAAATTTTGACTTCTTCATTTCCAATTTGAATGCCTTTTATATCTGGTTCTTGCCTCAATGCTCAAGCAAACACTTCTAAGACAATATTAAATAGAAGGGGAGAGAGTGGGCATCCTTGTCTTGTTCCTGACTTAGAGGGAAGGATTTTAGGATTTCTCCATTGTAAACAAGGTTGGCTGGAGGTTTTCCATATACACTCTTTATCATGTTTAAAAAGTTTCCTTGTATTCCGATCTTTTGGAGTGTTTTTATCAAGAAAAGGTGCTGTATTTTGTCAAATGCTTTTTCTGCATCTATTGATAAAATCATGTGATTTTTTTCCTTCAATCTGTTTATATGGTGTATTTCATTGATTGATTTTCTTATGTTGAACCGTTCTTGCAACCCTGGAATGAATCCCACTTGGTCGTGGTGTATAATTCGTTTAATGTGTTGTTGAATACGATTAGGAAGTATTTTGTAAAGTATTTTTGCATCTAGGTTCATTAGAGAAATTGGTCTGTAGTTTTCCTTTCTTGTGGTGTCTTTGTTTGGCTTTGGTACTAGGGTAATGTTGGCATCATAGAAGGAGTTAGGCAATGTTCCTTCTGTTTCAAATTTTTGGAAGAGTTTCAGCACGATTGGTGTTAGTTCTTTCCGGAATGTCTTGTAGAATTCACCTGTGAAGCCGTCTGGCCCTGGCCCTTCTTAGTTGGAAGGTTTTTAATGACTGATTCTATCTCTTTACTTGGGATTGGTTTGTTGAGATTTTCAGTTTCTTCTTTCGTCAATATAGGCTGCTTATGTGTTTATAGGAATTTATCCATTTCCTCTGAATTGTCATTTTTTTTGGAATATAGTTTTTCAAAGTATCCTCTTATGATAGTCTTTATTTCTGTGGGGTCAGTGGTGATATCTCCTTTCTCATTTCTTATTTTGTGTATTTGCATCTTCTCTCTCTTTTTCTTTGTTAGTCTTGCTAAAGTTTGTCAATTTTATTGATCATCTCAAAAAACCAGCTCTTGCTCTTGTTTATCTTTTCAAGTGCTTTCTTATTTTCTATTTCATTTAGTTCTGCTCTTATCTTTGTTATTTCCTTCCTTCTTCTTCCTGTTGGATTACTTTGTTGTTTTTTTTCTAATTCCTCCAAATGTCCAGTTAGTTCTTCAATTTTTGCTCTTTCTTCGTTTTTGATATATTAATTTATGGCTATCAATTTCCCTCTCAGTACTGCTTTTGCTGCATCCCATAAATTTTGATATGCTGTGTTATCATTATCATTTATTTCAAGGTAGTCATTGATTTCTTTTGAGATTTCCTCTTTGACCCACTGTTTTTCTAAGAGTGTGTTGTTTAATTTCCATATACTTGTGTGAATTCTGGGCCTCTGGCCCTTGCAGATTTCCAGCTTCACTCCACTGTGGTCAAATATATTATTTTGTATGATTTCGATCTTTCTGAATTCATTAAGCCTTTCTTTGTGGCCTAACATATGGTCTATCTTGCAGAACGATCCATGTGCACTGGAGAAAAATGTATATCCTGCTGTGTTTGGGTGTAATGATCTGTATATGTCTATTAGATCCAGCTGCTCTAATATACTGTTCAAATATTTTGTTTCTTTAGTGATTCTCTTTTGAGATGTTCTGTCCAGAGTTGATAGTGGTGTATTAAAATCCCCCACTATAATTGTACATGCATCTATTCTTTCACTTATTTTTTCCAGCGTTTGCCTCACGTATTTAGAGGCACCCTTGTTAGGACCATAAATATTTATGATTGTTCGATCTTCTTGACAGATTGTCCCTTTCACTAATATGTAGTATCCTTCTTTGTCTCTGACAATTTTTTCACATTTAAAGTCTATTTTTTCTGATATTAATATAGCTACTCCTGTCTTTTTTTGGTTATTGTTTGCTTGTAAGATTGTTTTCCAACCATTCACTTTCAGCCTCCATGAATCTCTGGGTCTAAGATGTGTCTCTTGTGGACAGCATATTGATGGGTCATATTTCCTTATGCAATGTCCCAGTCTGAATCTTTTGATAGGTGAGTTTAATCCGTTGATATTCAGTGTTATTACTTTCAAGGAATTATTTATGTTAGCCATATTTTGATCGGACTTGTGTTTGTCATTTTTTGTTTGTTTTTTTTTTCTCCTTCTCTTTTTGTCTTTTTTTTTTTGCTCTTCCACTCTCCTCCAACTCTGCCTGTCCTGTTTTTTCCTTTCTTCCTGCAGAACTCCCTTTAGAATTTCTTGAAGGGAAGGTTTCTCGTTGGCATACTCTTTCAGTTTCTATTTATCTGTGAATATTTTGAACTCTCCATCAGTTTTGAATGCTAGTTTAGCTGGATAGAGTATTCTTGGTTGGAAATTTTTTTCTTTTAGTACCTTGACTATATCATACCACTACCTTCTTGCCTCCATGGTTTCAGATGAGAAATCAGCACTTAATCTTATGGAGCTTCCCTTGTACGTGATAGTTTTCTTTTCTCTTGCTGCTTTTAGAATTTTCTTTATGTCTTGAGCATTGGATAATTTGACAAGTATATGTCTTGGGGTAGGCCTGTTGGCGTTTATGACGATTGGGGTGCACTCTGCTTCTTGATTATGTACATCTGTCTCTTTCAGTAGATTTGGGAAGTTGTCAGCCATTATTTCCTGCAACACTCCTTCTGACCCCTTTCCCTTCTCTTCTTCTGGGATGCCTATAATACGTCTATTTGAGCATTTTGCATTGTCATTCAGGTCCCTAAGTCCTAGCGGGATTTTTTTCTATCTTTTTATCAACTAATTCTACTATCTGTTTGATTTCTGATGTACTGTCTTCCACATCACTAATTCTCTGCTCTGCCTCTTCTAGTCTGTTGATATTTGCTGCAATTGTATTTTTGATTTCTTGAAATGTGGTGTTCATTCCCATCATAGCTGTTATCTTTTTGCATATGTCTGTAATTTCCCCTCCAAGTTTTGTCTTCATATTGTTAACCTCTTCCTTTACTTCATTAAATTTGTCATTGATGTATGTTCTGAGATCTTTAATTACTTGTTTGAAGTTCTGCTCCCCTTCCTGGTTTTTAGTTTGTTCATTGGATTCAGCCATGTTTTCCTGATTACTGGTTTGGTTTGTAGATTTTTGTTGCTGTCTGGTTATCATTTTATCTTGACGGGTTTAATCAGTTCCTTAGCTTCTTTGTCTAGTCTTGGGGATTAATTAGCTATTGTTTTTGCGTAAGTGTTATATTTTCTCTTTGTCACTTTGTTCTTCTTATTCTAATTTCTTTTTTTTTAAAGATTTATTTATTTATTTAATTTCCCCCCCTCCCCTGGTTGTCTGTTCTTGGTGTCTATTTGCTGCATCTTGTTTCTTTGTCTGCTTTTGTTTCTTTGTCCGCTTCTGTTGTCGTCAGTGGCACAGGAAGTGTGGGCGGCGCCATTCCTGGGCAGGCTGCACTTTCTTTTCATGCTGGGCGGCTTTCCTCACAGGCTCTCTCCTTGCACGTGGGGGCTCACCCACGCGGGGGACACCCTTGCGTGGCACGGCACTCCTTGCGCGCATCAGCACTGCGCATGGCCAGCTCCACATGGGTCAAGGAGGCCCGGGGTTTGAACCGCGGACCTCCCATATGGTAGACAGATGCCCTAAGCACTGGGCCAAAGTCCGTTTCCCTCTAATTTCTTATTGCTGGTTGAGTTCACTTTAAAGGAAAGTATTAGGGCCAGGGAAAGGCAATTGTGTGAGCTAGGAAAAAGTGTAAAGTAGTATTGGTGATAAATGTTAGCGGAGCAACAGTATGAGATCTGGGAGGATGGATATTAGATTTATGTAAGTTGTGTATCATTATAGCAGTAGGTAGAGTACCTATAATGAGGTAGTCGACTGAATATGGGAGGAATATGGTATGAGTTAAAAAGCTAGTGTTTTCATGAGAGAGGGAAAGAGAAAAGAAAGGCATTAGTTTCAAGAGTGGATAACAGACAGAAAACAAAACAAAGGTATTAGAAATTAAGAGTTAGACACTTGTGGATCAAAGAAAGGGAGTTGGAATATAGGAGAGACAGTAGATGATGGAGGATATCAAGATATAGGGGAAAGGCAATAGTGTAGGTAGCCAAAATCAATTCACACAGAAATGAGGCAGTGGAGGATGAGGAAACCCAGCAAATGTGAGGTGGTCCCTGCAGGACCTATTGTATAATTAAGATAAAATAAAGTAAGAAGAAAATGAGGGACAAGAGAGAGAAATAAAAGAGAAGAAAGAAAGAAAAAAAAGGGGGTGGGTAAAGGGAGGGCAACAAGTAGGGAAAAGGAAAAAAGATATGGAACAACCACAACAGCAACAACAAAAAACCCCGTAAATAACTGGAAAAAAAAAGAGTTTGGGGGATACGCTGGGAGAAAATACTAGTAGATAATGCAGTGTTAGCAATCAGGACATTAAAAAATAAAAAAAGTAAAATAAAAATAAAAACAAAACAAAACAAAAAAGAAAAATGCAAACGTTGAGGCCTAGGACATTCAAGGACCTCAGATGGACCTCAGGGCGTGATGGATCAGGGATGGAAAGTCTGAGATATTGAAGACTCAAGAGGTGTGAGTCTCTGGGTTGCAGGCCACCAGGGTTTAGGGGACTCAGACCTGGCAACCTCAAATCTGGTTAACAGGGAGCCTGGGAGCACTGAAGTGCAACACAGCCTTCACAGATCCCTGCAACTGGGTGCCAGCCCTAAGGGAAAGGTCACATCCGCAAACTCTAACCTATGTGTCTGAACCCCGCAATTCACTCACTCACTCCTATTCTGTGGCTGTATCACCAATTCGACTTCTGGAAACCTCCCACCCTGTAAGCCCCCGGAGCGGCCACCTGGGGGCCCCTCTACACTGCAGCCAATTTAATGACGCAGATCAGTAGCCAGGCCCGGGGATGGAGCTCCAGCCAGAAACACCGATAATGGAGTCCAAAACCGAAATTCCCACGCTTCAGAAAATATTCCCCTAATGGGCTTCCAGACGTCTCCCACCCTGCAGGCCCTGAAACAGTCTCCTGGTGATATCTCTTTATTGTGAACAATTTAAGGCTGCTTCAGATCGGCAGCCGGCCTTGTGGGTGCGGGGCTCTAGGCGGAAGTGCTACTATTTGTGTCCGCAATCAAAAATTCCCTGCTTCGCAATAAAACTCCCGTTTTCTCCCCAAATCAGTCTGCAAAGGCCTCCTGCCATGTTAGCCCCCCAATAGCCTGCTCAGGGCTTATGAACTCCCCAGTACCTCAGAGCCTCCAGAAATCGCTGCCGCTGCGCTGGTGCCGCGGCTCCACTCACCTGGTTTTTCTTAATATTTGGTTGACTCCTTGACTGTGGGTTTGTTTTTTTTTATGGCTTCTTGTTTTTCCTTCCTCTTTATCCCCTCCCCTTTTTTTAAAATTAGTTGCTACCAGGTTGTTTCCTGTTTGCTGTCTTTCCTCTTCATCAATTTCTTCTTAACCGTGTGTACTGATTTTGGCTAACAACACTATCTCTTTTCCTTCCTATATCTTTCTATCTTCCACCTTCTGTTGTTGCTCTTGCATTCTACCTCTCTTTGTTTGTCTCCCAATATTTCCAGGTTTTTATTTCTAACACATCTACTCTATTTTCTATCTTTTATTAAATCTTTTTGTTATTTTTCTTTCCTTTCTCTTTCCCTCTCTCTTCCTCATGCTGGCCTTTTAACTCATACTATAATCTTTTCCATAAGAAGTTTCCCATTTCATGTAGGTACTACCCTTTTTTATTCCTATAATTCTACACTGCTTACATGAGTTTAATATTCATTTTTCTTGGTCTTATATGGTTCTGCTAACATTTACTATCAATACTGCTATTATACTTTTTCTTTTCTTACCCCTTTTACTCTCACAGACACTAATATTTTTCCTTCAATGGACTTACAGAACAACAGGAAACAGAATAAGAAGAACAAACCACCAAAGAGATTACTTAACACATACACACAAATGGCAACTAATTAAAACCTGAGACTAGACAGAGAAGCTAATCAACTGAACAAACAAAACAAGATAAAATGATGACCAGGCAGCAACAAAAAATCATATTAATAATCAGGAAGACATAGCCCAGTCCAATGAACAAACTGAAAACCAGAAAGAGGAGCAGAACATCAAGCAAGTAATCAGAGTTCTCCAAACAAATATCATGGACCAACTTAGTGAAGTGAAGGAGGAAATTAAGGATATTAAGAAAATACTTGGAGAGCATACTGAAAGAAATCTAAACATATGCAAAAAGATAAGAGATATGATTGTGATGAATGGTAAAATCAAATAAATGAAAAATACACTCTCAGCAAAAAAAAATTAGATTTGAAGAGGCAGAGGAAAGAATTGGTGATGTGGAAGACAGTACAACTGGAATCAAAAATATAGATGAATTAATAGATAAATAGAAAAAAATCCAACCAGGACTGAGGGATATGAATGAATGCAAGAGTCATAAACATATGCATTATAGCCAACGCAGAAAGAGAAAAGAAGGGAAAGGAGACAGAAGGGGTGTTGAATGAAAAATGGCTGAAAACTTCCCAAGAATATTGATGTGGATGGATATACATGTCCAGGGAACACAGCACACCCCAAGCAGTATAAATATCAAGAGACCTACTCCAGGACATATACTTGTCCTGGACATGGTTGGGAGGGAGCTTTCTGGGTATATATACAGGGAACATAAAAATGTTTGGATATATGTTGGGTATTTTCTTAGTAGGTACAATTACAAATAACAACTGAGGGAGTGTTGTGTTCCTATCCAGGGAGCTCTATTACATTCCTCAATGGAACAGCAACAATCCCCCAAGTGCAACATGAAAGACCTACGAAGATGGGTGGTCCATTGACGAGCCCTTGATACTGATGACTATGTTTATAAGCCTGTGTGCCTGAAATATGAACCAGGCCTAGAGCTGCAGGGTACCTAAGAGTTACCTCCTGAGAGCCCCCATGTTGCTCAAATATGCCCACTCTCTAAGCCAAACTCACCATGTAAATGCATTACCCTTTCCCCCAGTGTGCGACATGACTCCCAGGGATGAGCTACACTGGCTAGGGACTCAGAACTCCCTCAGTTGTTGTTTTTAACTGAAACCACTATGAAAATATCCAATCCTTTTTATGTACCCTGTTTACATGTCCTGGAGAACTCCCTCCCAACCATATGCCCCCTATCAATAACACCCCACACCTGTTTTCAACCCCTGCCACAGTTGAACCACTCTGTGGTCTAAAACTTCTTTAAAAATGAAGCCTAATATATATCCAAGTTCCATTAATATTAAAATTGAATATAGTGTTGGGTTTGAAAGTTAGATATAGAATACACGCTAATTTAGAAAAATTAAATAAAGTAAAAATAAATTAGGGTATCAAAATATGAAAAAATGAAAAACTTTGTTTTTGACGTTTTGCCTTTCATCACTTCTATAGGTGTTGCCCTGCATGTACAGAAGCAAGGCAATGTCTTCCCTTTACATTATGGTTTGCATTTTATCTGATAGATATTTGTACATTATTGGTTTAATTTAACATGTCCTATATCCATCATTGCATGACCTTGTGGAACATTTCCATTGCCCCACAGTTACACTGATTCCATCTGTTCGATACTTCTTTCCCCCTCCCCTCAGTGCCCACTGTGACAACCAATCTTCACTACTTGAAGGACCATATTTAGAGATACTTGCAACAATGATGAGGGCTTGACATTTTCTACGGCCCTAACCCATTGGGAGCCACCAATTCTCTTGAGAGATACAATTTCCTCTGATTGAGAACATCAGGCTGTGGGTATACCTTCACTCTCATTGTATGGGTCTCCACCCAATGATATAATCCACTATGACAAAATGAGCACTCACACACTCCCTAGAAGCTTGCCCTGTGTCAGATGCCCCCCCCAAAGCATTTTAAACAGGTAGCCTTTCATATTATGATTTCTAAAGAGTTTTCTCTGCATTATAATTTCAACCACATACCTGACAATCTCTTAGTTTCAAATATTCCCTACAACCACCCCCCAATTTCTGGGACCATATGACATATCCTCTTATCCCTAGGTCTCCTGAAGCCCACTAAGCCCCAATCCAAGATATCCCTATATACCTATTTTATCCCTTTCCTGTACAAATACTTACCCAAGCTTATCATAGGTTTCACTCATGTTGGTGTCAGCTCGCAACCTTCCACTAAATCCCACCTTCCTTTAAGTTTATCTTCCAGGCTCTAGCTCTCTGAGAAAGCTTGGTTTACTTATTTCAAATCAGAGATGTCTTGTCGTATTTGTCTTTCAATAACTGGGTTGCTTCACTCAACATAAGGTTCTCGAGAATCATACATGTAATGACACATTTGTTTGTACTGTATTTGTTCTTATAGCATCGTATGTATATACCACATTTTATTTATCCATTCATCTGTTGATGGGCATTTGGGTTGAATCCAACTTTTGGCAAGAGTGAATAGTGCTGCTAAGAACATTGAGGCACATGTATCTGTTTGTGTCCTTGTTTTCTGTTCTAATGGATATATAGCCAGCAGTGGAATTGCTGGGCCATGAGGCAAATCTATAGCTAGTTTTTTTTTAGGAAAGACCAAACTGTCCTCCAGAATGGTTGGATCCTTCTGCATTCCCACCAGCAGTGGATGAGGGTTCCCATTCCTCCACATCCTCTCCAGCACTTTTAGCCTTCTGATTTTTTGATAGCTGCCAGACCTATGGGAGTAAGATGGTATCTCGTTGTTTCGATTTGCACTTCCTTAATAGCGAGTGATTTTGAGCATTTTTCATGTGTTTTTAGCCATTTGTATATGATTTGTGTACCTTCTTTCGAGAAGTGTCTGTTCAAATATTTTTCCCATTTTTTTAAATGGGCTGTTTGTCTTTATTTTCAAGTTATAGGAGTTCTTTAGATCTGAAAGATATATCTCCTATCAGATATATGGTTACCAAATATTTTCTCCCATTGTTTAGGCTCTCTTTTCACTTTCTTGACAAAATCCTTTGAGGTGAAGAAGTGTTTAACTTGAGGAAGTCCCATTTATCTATTTTTTCTTTTGCTGCTCATGCTTGCTGTGTGAAGCTCATGAAGCTCATGAAGCCCTCTACAAGGTCCTGTATATGCTTCCCTACATGGCTTTCCAAGGTCTTTATGGTCTTGGCTCTTATATTTAGGTCATTGATTCATCTTGGGTTGATTTTTGTATAAGGTGTGAGTTGGTAATCCTCTTTCATTCTTTTGCATATGGATATACAATTCTCCAGGCACCATTTGTTGAAGAGTGCATTTTCTAGCAGTTGAGAGGGTTTGGTGGCCTTGTCAAAGAGCATTTGGTCATATATATGAGGATCTATGTCAGAATTCTGTTCCATTCGTCCATGTGCCTATCCTTATGCCAATGCAATGCCATTTTCTCTATTGTAGCTTTGCAGTATGATTTGAAGTCATGTAGTATGATTCCCACAATTTCATTTTTTTTCTCAATATGTCTCGCTATTCTGCACCTCTTTCCAAATAAATTTCATAGTTTCTCTAGTTCAATAAGTAATTCTGTTTTAATTTTTATTGGAATTGCTCTGAATGTGTAGATCATTTTTGGTAGGATATACATCTTAATATTTAGTCTTCCTATCCATGAACAGGGAATATTCTTCCATTTATTGAGCTCTTCTTTGATTTCCTTGAACAGTGTTGTGTAGTTTTCTGTGTATAAGTCTTACATCTTTAGTAAAATTTATTCCTAGGTGTTTGATTTTTTTATTTACTATTGTGAATGGTATTTGATTCCTGATTTCCTCCTGAGATTGCTCATTATTGGTGTACTGAAATGCTACTGATTTTTGCACATTGATCTAATAACCTGCCACTTTACTGAAGTCATTTATAAGTTCTAGAAGCTTTGTAGCTTTGTTGTAGACTTCTCAGGGTTTTCTATGTATAGGATCATATCATCTGCAGATAGTGGAATTTTGACTTCTTCATTTCCAATTTAGGTGCCTTTTATGTCTTTCTTGCCTCAGTGCTTGAGCAGGTACTTCTAAGACTATGTTAAATAGTAGGGGTGATCCTGGTCATCCTTGTCTTCTTCCTGATCTTAAAGGGAAAGATTTTAGGATTTCACCATTGTAAATGATGTTAGCTGAGGGTTTTTCATATATAGTCTTTATCATGTCCAGAAAGTTTCCTTCAATTCTGATCTCTTGCAGTGTTTTTATCAAGAAATTGTCTGTATTTTGTCAAATGCTTTCTGTGCATCTATAGATATGATCATGTGATTTTTTCCTTCAATCTGTTTATGTAGCATGTTACATTTATTTATTTTCTTATGTTGAATCATCCTTGCATACCAGGAATGAATCCTACTTGGTCATGGTATATAATTTGTTTAATGTGTTGTTGAACACAATTAGCAAGAATTTTGTTGAGGATTTTCATGTCTAAGTTCATTAGAGGGATTGGACTGTAATATTTCTTTTTTGTGGTGTGTTTGTTTGGCTTTTGTACTAGAGAAATGTTGGCATCATAGAAAGATTTAGGCAATGTTTTATTTTGTTTGTTTCGATTTTTTGCAAGAGTTTTGGCAAGATTGGTGTTAATTCTTTCCAGAATGTTTGGTAGAATTCACCTATGAAGCCATCTGTTCCAGGGCTCTTCTTCATTTGGAGGTTTTTAATGACTGATTCTATCTCTTTTCTTGTGATTTTGTTGAGATCGTCAACTTCTTCTTTTGTGAATGTAGGCTGCTTGTTTGTTTCTAGGTATTTGTCCATTTCCTCTAAGTTGTCCTTCTTGTTGGCACATAGTTTTTCCAAGTATTCTCTTATAATAGTCTTTATTTCTCTGGGGTCAGTGGCGATAACTCCTTTCTCATTTCTTATTTTGCATGTTTGCATCTTCTCTCCTTTTTTCTTTGTTAGTCTTGCTGAGAGTTTGTCAGTTTTATCGATCTTCTCAAAGAACCAGGTCTTGGTTTTGTTTATCTTTTCAAGTGCTTTCTTATTTTCTATTTCACTTAGTTCTGCTCTGATCATTGTTCTTTCTTTCTTTCTTCTTCATTTGCATTTTGCTTTTTGTTTTTTGTTTTTTACTAACTCCTCCAAGTGTGCAGTTAGTTCTTTAATTTTAGCTCTTTCTTTTTTGATGTATGAATTTATGGCTCTTAATTTCCCTCTCAATACTACTTTTTCTGCACCCTATAAGTTGGATATGTAGTGTTATCATTTTCAGTAGTTTCAATGTAGTTACTAATTTCTTTTGAGAATTCCTCCTTGACCCACTGTTTTTCTAAAAGTTTGTTGTTTAACTTCCAAATCTTGGTGCCCAGTCTGGGTCTCTATTCCTTGCAGATTTCCATCTTCATTCCACTGTGGTCAGAGAAATTATTTTGTATGATTTCAATCTTTCTGAATTCATTGAAACATTTTCTGTGCCCTAGCATGTGGTCTATCTTGGAGAATGATCCATGTAACATGTGAGAAAAATGTATACTCTGCTGTCTTTGACTGTAGTATTCTGTATATGTCTATTAGCTCCAGCTCCTCTAATACATTGTTCAAAGTCTTTGTTTCTTTATTGATTTTCTTTTGAGATGTTCTGTCCAAAGTTGCTAGTCCCCCACTATAATTGTAGAGGCATCTATTCCTTCACTTAGTTTTTCCAGTGTTTGCCTCCTGTATTTGGAGGCACCCTTGTTAGGGGCATAAATGTTTATGATCTTTCTTCTTGAAACTTTTTCCCGTTCACTATTGTGTAGTGTCCATCGTTGTCTCTCACAATTCTTTTGCATTTAAAGTCTATTTTGTTTGACATGACTATACCTATTCCTGCCCTTTCTTGTTACTGTTTGCTTGTAAGATTGTTTTCTAGCCATTCCCTTTCAACCTCCTTGAATCCCTGGGTCTAATATGTGTTTCTTGTAGACCGCACATAGAAGGGTTATATTTCCTTATCCAGTCTTCCAGTCTGAGTCTCTTGACAGGTGACTTTAATCCATTGACATTCAGTGTTATTGTTTTCAAGGAATTACTTATATTAGCCATATATTTTCTTTGGTTTTGTGTTTGTCATATTTTGTTTGATTTTCTTTTCCTGTTTTTTTTTTTTGTCTTTTTGTTGCTGTTACACTCTCCTTCTACTCTGTCTCTCTTGTTTTCTTCTTTCTTCCTGCAGAACTTCCTTTAGTATTTCTTGAATGGCAGGATTCTTGTTGGCATATTCTCTGAGCTTCTGTTTATCTGTGAATATTTTGAACTCTTCATCATTTTTGAATGCTAACTTTGCTGGATAGAGTATTCTCAGTTGGAAATTTTTTTCTTTTAGTACCTTGACTTTGTCATACCATTGTCTTCTTGCCTCCATGGTTTGAGATGAGAAATCAGCATGTAATCTTATGTAGCCTCCTTTGTATGTGATGGTTCCCTTTTCTCTTGCCATTTTTAGTATTTTCTCTTTGTCTTGAGCATTGGATAATTTGTCAGGTACCTATTTTTGGGTAGGTCTGTTGGGATTCATGCTGTTTGGGGTGTGTTGTGCTTTCTGGACATGTATATCCATCTCCACCAATAGGTTTGGGAAGTTTTCAACCATTATTTCCTCCAACAACCCTTCTGTCCCCTTTCCCTTCTCTTCTCCTTCTGGAATGCCTATAATACATATGTTTGTGCATTTTGCATTGTCATTCAGGTCCCTAAGTCCCTGCTTGATTTTTCCTATCTTTTTATCAGTCATTTGTACTATTTGTTTGATTTCAGATGTACTGTCTTCCACATCACTAATTCTCTTCTCTGCCTCTTTGAGTCTGTTGTTATTTGCAGAGAGTGTATCTTTGATTTCTTTAATTGTACTGTTCATCACCATTATATATGTTATCTTTTTGGGTATGATTGCAATTTTTCTGTATTTTCTCCATTTGTTTTCTTCATATTCTTTATCTCTTCCTTCACTTCATCTAATTGGTCCCTAATATATGTATTGAGAACTTTAATTACCTGTTCAATGTTCTGCTCTTCTTCCTCATTTTTAGTTTGTTCACTGGATTGGGTCATGTATTCCTGATTATTGGTTTGGTTTGCTGTTTTTTGTTCCTTTCTGGTCATCATTTTATCTTGATGGGTTTAATCAGTTGCTTACCTTTTTTGTCTAATTTGAAGCTCAATTAATTGCTGTTTTTGTGTGCATGTTAAATCTCTTTATCACCTTGTTCTTCTTATTCTCTTTCCTTGTTGACTAAGTTCACTTGAAAGAAAATATTAGGTCTAGTGAAAGCAAAAGGAGTAAGAAATGAAAATGAATAATAGTAGTATTGGTAGTAAATATTAACAGATGAACCATGTGAGATGTAGGAGAATGGATATTAGACTCATGTATGTTATGTAAATTTATAACAGCAATAAAAGTAGAGTACATAGAATAAGACAGTAATCTGAATATGGGGAGGAATAGCCTGTGAATTTAAAGGCCAGTGTGTTCAAGAGAGGGGGAACAAGAAAAGAAAGGACAATAATATAAAGAGTGATTATAAGACAAAGAAACAGAATAAAAGGTATTAAAAATAAAAAAGTCAAAAAAAGGGATTTAACAAAGAAAACTGTAATGTAAGAGAAACAATCAATGATGGAGGATAGAAAGATGTATAGAAAAGTGGATAATGTTGTTGGCCAAAATCAATACACACAGTAAAGTGTAAATGGAACATGAGGAAATACAGCAAATATGAAGCACTCCCTGTAGCACCGAATATAAAAGGGGAAAAAAGAAGAGAAAGAAACAAAGAGGAAATAAATGATAAAAGGGAGGTGGGAAGTAAGCAAGTAAAAGAAAAAGAGGAAAAAAATAAAAAATAAAGAAAAATGTACTTTGGGGGATAGAGTAAGGAAAAACCATACAAAAAAAACCAAATACTAAGGAAAGTTTCAAGCATCGTATCCTCTTTGTCGTTAAATAAAATGCTTAGGGATCTGACATTTCTCTTTGTCCCTTCCTCACTTCCCTCTCTCACAGGCAGCAGGAAAGCTGCCTAAGAATTCCAGTAGGAGATTCAAGTGGGTTCTTGTTGAACCAGCTCTGCCCGGAAAACAATGACTCTTAATTTCCAGAGAGAGTGCTCCCACACCTCACCAAGAACCCCAAGTATGCTATTGTAAGCTTGGAAAGCACCCCCTATGGTCCCTCTCCTTTAGGTGTGCTACCATAGCACCAGTTGATTTTCTGTTTCCACCTTCTCACAGGCCAAGTTTCCTATCCCAGGGTATTTAGGTCTATTGGGCTTTCTCAGCAGATTCACCACTCCTTTCTTCCTAGACTCTCCCCATGCCAGCTGGTATGCTCCTCCAAATGCAAAAGAAAAAAGAAAAAAAGGGGGGTGAAAATTGAACCCGTTTTAGCCAAGCCCCCCTGCTGCATCCACCATGGAATCGCTCCTACCCATGGCATCAGTCCAAATCCAGAGGGCTAGGGCAATCCCAGACCTCTGGGAGGGCTGGACTCAGAAAAGGGAAGTTGTGACACTGCATACCCAGGGACGTAGGTCCGTGGAACACGGGCTACAGGGACTTAGAGGATACAGTCCTGGGGACCATTCATCCAGGAACCATGGCACCCAGGACTCCTCCGCATAACCCACAGTTCTCAGGGACCACTGCAACTCCCAACCCCAAGGGGAAGAGTCCTGCCAGCCCACATTTTTCGACCTCTGTAATTGTAAGCCACAATTCTACCATTAGCTAGCATGACCTCTGTCTCTGTCTCTCCAAATCGATACACCCTCCAGCCTGCAAGCCCCCAAGATAGCCCACTCCAAAAAGTCTCCAAACCCACTCGGCCACCTCTTTGCAGGAGAGACCATAAGGTGCACTCACTCAGATGCCATCTTGCCTCACCTCCTCTTATCACTCTTTGATAGTTTTTGTCGTGTTATTTTATTACTCTGAAAGAGCCGTCTTTTCCTTTTTCTTTGTATATCTTGAAGGTTTTTTCCCCTGAATACTGGACATTTGAATATTTTAACTTGTTACCTCTAAAATTCAGATTATCTCCCTTCTCAAGGGTATGCTTGTTTTGTTGTGATTTTTTCCCAGTCTTATTTTTTGAAGGTTACTCTTGTCTATTTTTTTTAGTGATTTTTTCAAACTATTTATGCAATGTATGTATCCCTTAACTTTTCTGGTTACTGGATTCACTGTTTCTTAGCCTTGTATTCCACTCTTATTATGAAAGAGAGAACCTTGAATGCCTCTACCTAACAACAACTTCAAGAAAATGAAAGAAATTACCTTTCCCAGTCTTTGTATATTGTCTCTGTGCTTGTGGTCTGCTTTAGTATTAGCTAGCCTCACAGTGGCCCTTAAGAGCAGCCTGATGAAAAATATCATGGGATATTCCCTGGTCCTTTAGGAATATATTTTTTTAAAGAAGCTTTAGAATATATAAATATATAAATGTTACATCAAAAATACCCTATTCCCATCCCCCTCCACACTATCCCACATTAACATCATCTTTCATTACTGTAGTACATTTGTTACAACTGATAACCACATATTAAAGCATTGTAGTAACAAAAACTATAATTTACATTATAGTTTACACTTGGCCCTGTACAATTTTATACACTTTTACAAAATGTATAATGGTCTGTGTAGCAGTTTGGCATTGTTTATGAATTCCAAAAATAGATCTTGTATTATGTTTGTAAACTGGTCTGTTCCTCTGAGAATGATTAAATTATGATAAGGGCTTTGATTGGGCCATGTCAGTGGGATGGTGAGTTTTGAGCTGGACCCCCAGGAAGTAAATACACAGAAGTGAGCAGAGCAGCTGAGCCCAGTGAAATACAAGCCCTGGGAGAGAGATAAGACTTATGCCAGCCTACAACTGATATTGGAAGAAGCTGGGACCACAGAGCACTAAGAGGAAGAGGAAGGTTGAATGTTGGCAGCCATCTTGCTCTAACACATGGCAACAGACTTTGGTGAGAGAAGTAAATTATGCTTTATGGCCTGGTAACTGTAAGTTTCTACCCAAATAAATACCCTTTATATAATCCAACAGATTTCTGGTATTTTGCAGCAGAACCCCTTTGGTTAATACAGCTTTTATCCCTTAATGCTGTTTATTGCAGGACAATTCTAATGTCCCCATGGTTGTACCTATTCTTCCCTCTCCCTCCCCTCAGAAATTCTGGTGGCCAGTGTGCTATACTTGTTAAATGTATGTCCCATAGACTTAAATCTTTGGTCAGTGGATATGCTGGTTGAGCCTAGAATCTCAGGAGAGCCACAAAACCGACTCTCCTGTTCACTGGACTCACCCAGGACAACTAACAAAATGATGATGTTGGATACTGCCTTTCCCAGAGCATAGTCGGTTGCTTCTCTGAGCTGGTGAGGAAGTGGGGGAAAGGTCAGTAAGGCACCACAAGGTTTTCTTTCTCTCTTGAAGTTGTCTTTTTCTTGATTCAGTGCTTGCCCAGTTACTGCAACTCTTTACTTTGTTTTCCAGAGCTCTGAGAAAATTTCAGTTGGATTTTCAGTGTTCCTGAGTGAGATTGGAACCCTGGAATTTCTCACTCTGCCATCTTGCTGATGTCACTCATCTGTTATTTTAAATCAAATTCCAGGCAAAGTACATATTCCTAAGGAAAAGCACTGTGATAAAACAAAACACAAAAATATGAAATATAAAGTCTACATTGGACTGAAGGTAAGAGACCTGGTTTGTTTTATTTAACCCTGACACTAACTAGCTATGTGACCACAGGAAAGTTGTTTAATCACTTAGTCACAAACATCTTTCCTTTAATTTTTAAAAAATATCATTGCATTTAATCCTCTTATAACATTAAAATTGTATGACTATTTGATTTCTTCTAGAGATATTTAAATTTCAAAAGGGACAAATGTTCATTGACCTGAGCTATCTGGAGAAGGAAAGTAGTTATGGAGAGAATTAAGTAGAGCTATAAGGATGGAAGAGGAATAGTTTAGAGATCTTGGAGTTACTTTTGGAAGGCAGTTGCTAAACTGGACTACTAAAACGACAGGCAAGTGTGATTTTGGGAAATGCTGAATTATTCCATTATTTCCCCTTACTAGTGGACATTCAAAATTAGTTGTTTAAGTAGCCTGAAAATCATGTTTGGATTAAATTTGGAAACTGCTGTAAGAATAAAATGTTTTCTAGTTTCCAACAAAAGTCTATTTTTGCAAATATCCAAATATTCCACAACTTGTTTAATGATAAGGATTTTTTTCTTTCAATTGGTTTTGCAGAATTAAATAGCAGAAACTTAGTTAAAGACTGATTTTTTAGAAGATGAATGCTGCCATCTGCTGGGTGAGGGGCAATACCCAGCTAGAATAGGGAGATCTTTCTGCCAGTATCAAGGAAAAACAAAACAAACTAAAATAAATCCTAAAAGCAAGAGATGTACAAATCAGAAAGCAACTTAACTAGTTTTATGGACTATTATTTTGGCCACAAATATATTTTTTTCTGACATAAGTAAAATTTGTTTGCTTTAGAAACTTTGTAAAATAAGGCAAAGTAAAAGTGAATAAAATTTCTTAAAGACATTGGTACAATTTTCTCAGTCTTTACTTAATGCATTTTCTTGTATTCTTCTGATTGTCTTTGAAAATCCAATTATTTTATGATTCTTACTTTCATTCTACAAGTGTATATAAGTGTATATATATATATATATATATATATATATATATATATATATATATATATAATGAGCACCTCTGATATGCTGGGCAACTTTTTAGGCAGTGGGAATAAAACCATGAATAAAAAAATGAGGAATTCTCTGCCTTCACAGAGTTTACATTCAAAGTATGTGGGTGGGGAAGGTACATAGCAAATATGCAAATAAATATATAATTAAGTGTTAGATAATTATACATGCTGTAAAGAGAATGAAACCCTGATAAGATGATAAGGAGATAAAGAGTGATTACAAGTGTTATTTTAGATAGGATTTTCTTGGAAGGTCACTCTGAGGAGGTGACAATTGTTCAGAAACCTAAATTAACAGAGGCAGGGATACCTTCAAATGTCTGGAGCAAGAGCCTTTTAGGGGAAAAAGTGTTCCAAGCTAAAAAAAAAATTTTTTTTCAATTGTAGATTTGAATTGGTCAAGGACAGAATATGTTAGTTGGAGGACAGCGTATCTGAATTCGATAAGACAGGAGAACATAAAGAGAAAAGAAAGGGAAAAAATGGAACAGGGCTTTAGTTAATTGCATGACAAAGTGAAATATACATGTTATACATGTCCCAGAAGGAGATGAGAATGGAAGTAGACAGAAAAAGTATTTGAGCAAATTACTGAAAATTTCCCAACCCTTATGAAAAACAAATATCAATATCCAAGAAAGACAACACACCACAATCAAAATAAATCTGAATAGACCTACTCCAAGACACCTACTATTCAGAATGCCAAATACCAGAGATAAGGAGAGCGTTATGGAAGCATCAAGAGAAAAGTAATTCACCACATACAAGAGATACTCAATAAAACTAAGTATTGGAGGCAAGATGTCAGTGGTATGATATTTTAAAGGTTCTGAAAGAGAAAACTGCCAGCAAAGAAATCTTTATCCATAAAGACTGTCTTTCAAAACAGAGGATGAGTTTAAAGTCTTCGCAGATATACAAAAACTAAGAGTATGTCACCAATAGGCCAGAATTATAAATGATACTAAAGGGAATGCTGCAACCTGAAAGGAAAAGACAGAAAAGAGAGGTCTGGAGAAGAATGTAGAAATGAAGATTATTAGTAAGGGTAACACAAAGGGTAAAATGATAGATAATAGTAGTATGTCAATGGAAAGCCAATAGATTTAATGGATGAAGTAAGTAATGCCTTTACAGTGATAATCTTGAATGTTAATGGATTAAACTTGTCAATCAAAAGACACAATCAGAATGAATTTAAAAAATCGGCCATCCATATGATGGGGTACAAGAGTATCACCTTACACACAAGGGCACAAATGGAGTGAAAATTAAAGGTTGGAAAAGAAGATATTCCATGTTAACTGTAATAAAAAAAGAACTGGAATAGTGACACTAATATCAGACCAAATAGACTTTAAATACAAAACTGCTCTAAGAAATGAAGGACATTATATATTAAAATAGAAACAACAATTAACCACAAAGAAATAAAAATGAATATTTATGCACCTAACTGTGATGCCATAAAATTCATGAGGCACAAATTAGACAAACTGAAAAGAGAAATTAGATGTCTTTACAATAATTGTTTGAATCTTCAATATTCTATCACCTTGGAGAGAACCACTGAACAAAGAATTGATAAAGAAAAGGGGAACTTGCATAATATGAAAAATGAAATAGATCTCACAAACATATATAGAATATTGAACCCCAAAACAGCATGATGTACATTATTCTCAAGTACTCATGGATCTTTCTCCAAGATAGACCATATATTGGATCACAAAGCATGTCTCAATAGATTTAAAAACATTGAAATTATACAAAGCATTATCTCTGAACATAATGGAATGAAGCTGGAAATCAACAACAAGTGGAGAAGGGAAAAGTCACAAATATATGGAGGTTACACAATATACTTTTAATCAAAGGGTCAAAGAAGAAACTGCAAGAGAAAGCAATAAATATCTCTAGATAAGTGAAAACAAGAACACAACATATCAAAACCTACAGGATGCAGTGAAGGCAGTGCTGAGAGGGAAATTTAGAGCCCTCAATGTTTATGTTAAAAATGATGAAAGAGCTAAAATCAAAGACCTAACTGAATACTTGCAGGTATTAGAAAACTTAGAGCAAAGCAACCGCAAAATAAAAAGAAGGGAAAAAATAACAAAGATTAGAGCAGAAATAATGAATTCAGAACAAAAAAACAATAGAATCAACAAACCAAAATTTGTTTCTTTGACAAGATTAACAAAATTCTCAAACACTTTGCTAGACTAACAATGAAAATAAGAGATAAGATGTAAATGAATAAAATCAGAATTGAAAATAGAGACTTTACTACTTACCCAAAGGCAATAAAATAGGCCATTAGATGATACTATGAACAACTGTACACTAACTTGACCATATAGACAAAATGGACAAATTTCCAGAAACACATGTACAACCTACACTGACCCTAGAAGAAATAGAAGATCTCAACAAACCAATCACAAATAAGGAGATTAAAATAGTCATAAAAGAGTTCCCAAAGATAAAAAGCCCAGGACCAGAAGGCTTCACAGGACAATTATACCAGTCATTCAAAGAATTTATACCAATCCTGCTCAAAAGCTTCCAAAAAATAGAACAGTACAGAATGCTACCAAACTCATTCTTTGTTTTCTTTTTTTTAAAATTATTTTTTTAAATATTACATTCAAAAAATTAGAGGTCCCATTCCACCACCGCCCCCACCCCCCACTCCCCCCACAGCAACACTCTCTCCCATCATCATGACACATCCATTGCACCTGGTAAGTACATCTCTGAGTATCACTGCACCCCATAGTCAATGGTCCACATCATAGCCCACACTCTCCCACGTTCCATCCAGTGGGCCCTGGGGGGATCTACAATGTTCCCTAATTGACTGTGAAGCACCATCCAGGACAACTCCACGTCCCAAAAACGCCTCCCCATCTCATTTCTTCCTCCCATTCCCCGCACCCAGCAGCCACCATGGCCACCCATCCCACGCCCATGCCACATTTTCTCTGTGGACATTGGATTGGTTGTGTCCATTGCACATCTATGTCAAGTGGGGGCTTGGATTCCACATGGATACTGGAAGCACTCCTCCTGCTTTCAGTTGTAGACACTCTAGGCTCCATGGTGTGGTGGTTGACATTCTTCAAATCCATGTTAGCTGAGTGGGGTAAGTCCAATAAATCAGAGTGTAGGAGCTGAAGTCTGTTGAGGCTCTGGGCCCGGGAATCATATTGTCAGTCCAGAGATTCAAATCCCTCAAATATATCTCAAACCCCAGCACCAACTACAATTTCAGTAAAGTAGCATGGGAGTCTTGTGAAAAGAGATCCCCTCTGAGTCCAATTCCATCACGCAGAAAGACCAGCTCCAAAGAAGGGCCATCTGACATGGCAGTGAACCCCATCTGCCATGATCATAGAACTCGTGGGTCTCTTTATCCCTCATAAGAACCAATACCTGGGGTTGTATCTACTTTATCTGTCTCTTAGACTCTGCTCAGTTGTGCATAAGGGCATTCCTTCTGACAACCTCCAGACTCTTTAGAGACTCGTAGCCTTATAAACTCATTTCTCCTTTCCATTTCCCCCTTACATTAGGTCAAACAGCATTTTGAAGTCATGTTATTATATGTAGACAGGGATATTCTGCTGATCCACATTGAACCTTTAATTCAAGGTCATTTTCTAGTTGCATCTTCAGCTGGTATGTGGTAGTGATCCCTCGGTGCCAGGGAGGCTCATCCCCGGGTGTCATGTCCCATGCTGGGGGAAATGCACTGCATCTACATGCTGAGTTTGGCTTCAAGAGTGGCCACATTTGAGTAACATGAAGGCTGTCAGGAGGAAACTCCCAGGCACAATGCTACTCTAGGCCTTGTTCTTATTGCAGGTGTATAGGCTCACAAGCATAGCCATTAGTATCAGGAACCCACTGTTGGGCCCTCATTCCTTCCTGGTTCTTACCGTTGCACCTGGGGGACTGCTGCTGCTCCCCCAGGGACCATGACAGAGACCCCCAGCCTGGAACCCAGTACCCCCCCAGCTGTTGTTTTTAATTGTTTCCACTATGAGTATATCTAAACATTACCATGTACCCTGGACATATGCCCTGTATAACTCCCTGTCAACCATATATAGCCTGTCAATAACATCCCATATCAGTATTCCTCCGCTGCCATTGTTGAACCACTCTGTGATCCAAAACTTCCTGTAAAGTGAGTCCCAACATTATGTCAGTTTCCCTTACTAATAAAATGGAGTATAGTGATGAGTTTAAAGGTTAGATCTTGAGTACATATTGATTTGGAAAAATTTCTACATCCTATCTTTTTCTTTTCTTTTCTTTTTCTAATTATTGAGCTTCTCTTCACAAGAGTCTTAGATCACAATAATTCATATATACAATATACATTACTCCCACAGATCCACCATAAAACCTTTTCCCTTCCACAGTGATAATCTTTTAACTTATTCATATCATATTTCCTGAAACTGATGTACATATTCCGAAACAATAGCTTTCAAACAAGGTGACATCTGTGCTAACAATGTGGTTCATATTTTAGGATGTACAGTTTTCTAAATTTTTTAGTTATCCTATGTTTTGCATTATGGTTTACATTATTAGTCTGTCGTCCCCTATATGTTTTTGGTGTAATATTACATGTTTTATATTCATCCTCGTGTACTCTCGCAAAACTCCTCTCTTGCCCCCACATTTACCTTGGTTCCATCCATTCCACATCCATTTTCCCCTCCCTTTGGGGCCCACAGAGCCAGCAAATCTCCATTTCCCGAGAAGCCACGTCCAGAGATACTTGCAGCAGTGTTCACGGCCTGACTTTCTCAACTGCCCTAATGCCCTGGGAGCCACCCTTTCTCACGAGAGATACAATTCTCTCTATTTCATGGCATTAGTCCTCCCTAGGATGTGGGTCCACCCCAACTCTCACTTCTTGGGTCTCTACCCAATGGTACAACGCACCCTGGCAAAATGAGCCTTCAGCTATTCCCCTGGAGTCCGTCCCACATCAGAACATCCCCCCTGTGCATCCTAAACAGGTAACCCTCCTAATTATATTTTGATACGATTTTCTCAACATTTTACTCTCAACGAATACCTGACACTCTCGTATGTTTGTATGTTGCCCCTCCCTCCCCCCAATTTTTGGACAATACTACCCCTCCGCCCATCCCCAGCCCCCCTCAAACCTGCAAAGCCCCACCCGAAGGCAACCCCTTGCCCACATTTTGTCCCTTCTTTGTACTCATACCTACCACCAGCTCATCATAGATTCCACCCCTGCCAACGTCGGCTCACATCCTTCCTCCACCCCCCGATTTCCTGTAAGCCTCTTTTCCAGTCTCTAGCTCTCTGAGCCAGATTGCTTATTTCATATCATTGAGGTCATGTAGTATTTGTCCTTCAATGCCTGGGTTGCTTCACTCAACATAAGGTTCTCAAGATTCATCCGTGTTATCACGTGTGTTTGTAGTGTATTTGTTCTTACAGCCGAGTAGTATTCCATTGTGTGTATATACCACATTTTATTGATCCACTCATCTGTTGATGGGCGTTTGGGTTGATTCCAACTTTTGGCGATAGTGAACAATGCTGCTATGAACATTGGTGTACATATATCGGTTTGTGTCCTTGTTTTCAGTTCTGATGGGTATATACCCAGCAGTGGTATTGCTGGGTCATATGGCAAATCTGTGGTTAGTTTTTTGAGAAACCGCCAAGCTGTCCTCCAGAATGGTTGGATCCTTCTGCATTTCCACCAGCAGTGGATGAGTGTTCCCCTTTCTTCACATCCTCTCCAGCATTTGTATTCTTCTGTTTATTCCATAGCTGCCAATCTTATGGGAGTGAGATGGTATCTCATTGTAGTTTTGATTTGCATTTCCCTGATAGCTAGAGATTTGGAGCATTTTTTCATGGGCTTTTTAGCCATTTGTATTTCTTCTTTGGAGAAGTGTCTGTTTAAATCTTTTTCCCATTTTTAAAATGGATTGTTTATCTTTTTATTTTCAAGATATATGAGTTCTTTATATATGCAAGTTATAAGTCTCTTATCAGAGATATTGTTGACAATATTTTCTCCCATTGTGTGGGTTCCCTTTTTACTTTCTTGAGAAACTCCTTTGAGGTGCAGAAGGCTTTAATTTTGAGGAAGTCCCATTTATCTATTTGTTCTTTTGCTGCTCTTGCTTTTGGTGTGATATTCATGAAGCCATTTCCTATTACAAGGTCCTGTAGATGTTTCCCTACACTGCTTTCCAAGATCTTTATGGTCTTGGCTCTTATATTTAGATCTTTGATCCACCTTGAGTTGATCTTTGTATAAAGTGTGAGATGGTAATCCTCTTTCATTCTTCTACATATGGCTATCCAGTTCTCCAGGCACCATTTGTTGAATAGGCCATTCTCTCCCAGTTGAGAGAGTTTGGTGTCTTTATCGAATATTATATGACTAGATATATGAGGCTCTATATCAGAACTTTCAATTCGATGCCATTGGTCTGTGTGTCTCTCCTTATGCCAATACCATGCTCTTTTCACTACTGTAGCTTTGTAGTATGTTTTGAAGTCAGGAAGTGTGATTCCTCCAATTTCGTTTTTCTTTTTCAATATGTCTTTGGCTATTCGGGGTCTCTTTCCTTTCCAAATAAATTTCATAATTAGTTTTTCTAGTTCCTTAAAGAAGGCTGTGTTGATTTTTATTGGGATTGCATTGAATGTGTAGATCAGTTTTGGTAGGATAGACATCTTAATAATATTCAGTCTTCCTATCCATGAACAAGGAATATTCTTCCATTTATTTAGGTCTTCTTTGATTTCCTTGAACAGTCCTGTATAGTTCTCAGTGTATAAGTTTTTTACCTCTTTAGTTAAATTTATTCCTAAGTATTTGATTTTTTTATTTACTATTGTGAATGGTATTTGTTTCTTGGTTTCCTCCTGATCTTGCTCATTATTGGTGTACAGGAATGCTACTGAATTTTGCGCATTGATCTTATAACCTGCGACTTTACTGAACTCATTTATGAGTTCTAGAAGCTTTGTTGTAGATCTCTCAGGGTTTTCTATGTATAGGATCATGTCATCTGCAAATAATGAAATTTTGACTTCTTCCTTTCCAATCTGAATGCCTTTTATATCTGGTTCTTGCCTCAGTGCTCGAGCAAGTACTTCTAAGACAATGTTAAATAGGAGCGGAGACAATGGGCATCCTTGTCTTGTTCCTGACAAACTCATTCTTTGAAGCCAACATCACACTAATACCAAGGCCAGATAGAGCTAACATGTATCCAGAAAAGTATAGACCAATTCCTCTAAAGAAGATAGATGCAAAACTACTCAACAAATATTTGCTAATCAAATCCAATAGCACATTAAAAGAATCATATATCATGATCATGTGTGTCTTATCACAGTTATGAAAGGGAGTTTCAACACAAGGAAATCATTTAATGTAATACATCACATTACTAATCTGAGTAAGAAAAATCACAGAATCATTTTATTGATGCGGAAAAGGCATTTGACAATATCTAACATTTTTTCATTAAAGAAACGCTCCAAAAGATAGGAATAGAAGGAATTTTCTCAACATGATATAGTGCATGTATGAAAAAACCCACAGCTAAGATTTTAGTCAATGGAGAAAGACTGAAAGCTTTGCTGCTTACATCATGAACAAGACAAGGATGCCCACTATCGCTACCCTTATACAATATTGTGCTAGAAGTTCTAGCTAGAACAATTAGACATGAAAGATAAAATGCACTCAAATAGAAAACTAGTAAAACTTCCACTATTTGTGGATGACATGATCTTATATCTAGAAACACCCCAAAAATCTACAGTGAACCTACTAGAACTAATAGACGAGTTCAGCATAGTGGCAGTATATTAATATGCAAAAATCAGTATCATTTTCATACACTGCTAATGGCAACCTGAAGAGGAAGGCAGGGTAAAATATCCCATTTACAATAGAGAGTAAAGGAATCAAATATTTAGGAATAAATTTAACCAAGAACATAAATACCATGTATTCAGAAAACTATTATACAAAACATAGGTAAAAGAAACCAAAGAAGACCTAAATAAATGGAAGAACATTCCATGCTCATGGATGGGAATACTAAATATCATTTAAGATGTCAATTCTACCCACATTTATCTAGAGATTCAACATAATACCAATAAAACTTCCAGCAGCCTTTTTTCCCCCAGAATTGGGAAGGCCAATTATTAAATTTGTTTGGAAGCCTAAGAGTTTCTGAATAACCAAATATATCTTTAAAAAGAACAAATTTACAAAGTTGGAGGACTCTCACTTCCTGAATTTAAATTATATTATTTAGCTACAGTGGTAAAAACAGCATGGTGTTGACATAAAGATAGATATGATAACCAATGGAACAGAAGTGAGTGTTTAGAAATAGGTCCTCAAATTTATGGCAAAGTGATTTTTGACAAGGCTGTCAAGCCTAACCAGTTGGGTCAGAACAGTCTGTACAACAAATGGTGCTGGAAGAACTGGGTAGCCTTATCAAAAATAAAGAAGGAGGACCCCTATCTCACATCTTATACAAAAAACTGTATATTGTATATATGCATTGCTGTGGTCTAGGACTCCTATGAAGAAATGCTGAATAATTAGGGGGGGGGGAAAAAAAAAGGATAGGATGTGGAAATTTTTTCAAGTCAGCATTCTTTATCTAAGTTCTTTATTTAACTTTATCCAAGTTCTTTATCTATCCTTTAAACCCATCGCTATATGCCATTCCCTAGTAAGGGACCATGACATTATATTGGGCCTCAAATTTCGGGGAGTTCTGGATCACAGAGTGTTTCAACAATGGCAAAGGAGGAATACTGGTATGGGATACCAATGACACGTGATATATGGCTGACAGGGAGCTATACAGAACATATGTCCAGGGTGCATGGTAATGATTGGATATACTCATGGTGGCAACAATTGGAAACCACAGCAGGGGGGGTACTGGGTTCCTGGCCAGTGGTGCTCTGTCGTGGTCCCTAGGGGAGCAGCGACAGTCTCCCAGGTACAGCGGCGGGGACCGGGAGGGAGTGAGGGTTCAACGGTGAGCCCCTGATGCTAATGACTATGCTTGTGAGCTGATAAACCTAAAATAAGAACAAGGCCTAGAGCAACATTGTGCCTGGGAATTTCCTCCTGTCAGCCTTCATGTTACTCAAATGTGGCCAGTCTCGAAGCCAAACTCAGCATGTAAATGCAATGCCTTCCCTCCAGCGTGGGACATGACACCCGGGGATGAGCCTCCCTGGCAACGAGGGACCACTATCAAATACCAACTGATGATGCAACTGGAAAATGACCTTATACGGAAGGTTCAATGCGGATCAGCAGAATATCCATGTCTACATAAAATACCATGACTTTAAAATGCTGTTTGACCTAAAGTAAGGGGGAAATGGAAAGGAGAAATGAGTTTATATGGCTACGAGTTTCTAAAAAAGAGTCTGGAGGCTGGCAGAAGGATTGCCCTCATGCACAACTGAGCAGAGTCAGAGAGACAGATAAAGCAGATACAACCCCCAGATAATGGTTCCTTTGAAGGCTAAAGAGACCCATGAGAGTTATGGTCATGGCCGATGGGGTTAACTATCAGGGCAGATGGCTCCTCTTTGGAAATGGTGTGTATGTGTGATGAATCTGGACTCAGATGGGATCTCCCTTCATAAGTCTTTCATGCTAATGTGCCGGAGGTGCAGGTAACGTTGGGGTTTAAGATATATTTAGGGGATTTGAATCTCTGGACCGACAATGTGATAGCCAGGTCCTGAGCCTCAACAGACTCCAGCACCTACAATCTGATTTATTGGACTTACCACACTCAGCTAAGATGGAGTTGAAGAAGGACAATCACCACACCGTGGAGCCTAGAGTGATTACAACTGAAAATGGGAGGACTGCATCCAGCATCCATGTGGAATCTGAGCCTCCTCTTGACATAGAGGTGCAATGGACACAACCAATCCAATGTCCACATAGAAGAGGTGGCATGGAATTGGGAAAAGTGGACATGGTGGACGATGGGTATGGGGAAGGGCAGGAGGAGATGAGAGATGGAGGCGTCTTTGGGACATGGAGCTGCCCTGGATGGTGCCTCAGAGGTAATCACCGGACATTGTAAATCCTCATAGGGCCCACTGGATGGAATGGAGGAGAGTGGGGGCCATGATGTGGACCATTGTCTATAAGGTGCAGAGGTGCCCAAAGATGTACTTACCAAATCCAATGGATGTGTCATGATGATGGAAACGAGTGTTGTTGGGGGGGGAGAGGGGGGGGTGGGGGGGGTGGGGATGAATGGGACCTCACATATATATTTTTAATGTAACATTATTACAAAGTCAATAAAAAAAACTAATTAAAAAAAAACAAAAAAATAAAAACAAACAAAAAAAAAAACAAAAAAAATTAAATAAAAATGAATCAAAAACCTAAATATAAAAGCTAGAACCATAAAATTACTAGAAGAAAATTTTGGGAAATATCTTCAAGGTCTTGTGGTAGGCAGTGGCTTCTTATACACAAAGCACCAACAATGAAAGAAAATATAGATAAATGGGAACTCCTCAAACTTAAACACTTGTGATTCAAAGGACTTTGCAAAGAAGTTGAAAAGGCAACTCATTGGGAGAAAATATTTGGAAACCACATATCCGATAAGGATTTAATGTCCTTGTTATATAAAATGATCATAAAAACCCAATGATAAAAAGATAAGCTACCCAATTAAAAATGGACCAAATACTTCAATAGACATTTCTCCAAAAAGAATACAAATGGCCAATAAAACACATGAAGAAATGTTCAACATCATTAGCTATTTGGGAAATGCATATCAAAGGTACACCGAGACATCATTTCACACCTTATAGAATGTCCATTATTAAAGAAACAGAAATCTACATGTGCTGGAGAGGATGTGGAGACATATTAAAACTCCTTCACCTGTTGGTGGTAATATAGAATGTTGAAGACTTTGTGGAAGACAGTTTGGTGGTTCCTTAAGAAACTAAATATAGCACTCCCTTATGGTCCAACATTCACATTACTAGACTATATTCAGGAGAACTGAAAGCAAGGAGGCAAACTGACATTTGCACATGGATGTTCAAAGCAGCATTATTCACATTTCCTAAAATATGGAAACAGCCAAGTGTCCACAAAATGATGAGTAGATAAATAAATGTGGTATATACATACAATGGAATACTACTAAGGTGTAAGAAGAAATGAAATTGACATGCCTATGACAAAATGGATGAACCGTGAGGACATTATGCTGAGTGAAATAAGTCAGACAAAAAAGGTCAATTACTGTATGGTCTCAGTCGTATGAAATTAAATGAGTAAACTCATGATAGTAACCTCTAGAGTATAAGTTACTAGGAAATAGAATATGAGCTGAGAATGGGAACTGATGTTTAATGCTTAATGTATGTAGAATTTTTAATAACATTTATTGTAAATATGTGAAAATAGAGTTGATGGTAATACATTATAATGAATATAACTAACTGTGGGTTTATAAACATGATTGTGGCTGAAACGGGTAGTCTGTGGATATAATATTTCAATTGAAAGGAAAATATAAAATATTCTAGGAACCATATAATATGGTGATTTAGGTGGTCAATGAAGATTGTGGTTAATAGTATAAGCATAAGAATGTTCTTTTAAAATGTGTTAAGAATATGATAAATAGGAAAACTATAACTAATGTAACTTATGGATTATAGTTAAGAGTAATATTGTAATATTTACCCATCAATGGTAAAGAAGATATTGTATAAATTCTAAGAAACAACAATAGAGAGGTATAAGGGGATATTGGATTTTTCCTTTTGAAGTAATGAAAACATTCTAAAATTGACTGAGCTGATGACAGCACAACTCTATGATTAAAATGAGATCCACAGAGTATATACTTTGAATGGATTGTATGAAGCATGGAATTGTGTAACACAATGAATCCCGTGGTGGAAGATGGACTGTGGTTAACCAATCAAATATGAGAATATTTGAACTATAACAAGTATATAATACTAATACAGGGTGTTACCTAACTAGGTGACGTAGATATAACTCAAATGTAAGATATTGGCTGTAGTTAGTAGCAATATTTTGAACGTGCACTTTCATAGTTTGTAACAACTTTTTCATAACAATGAAAGGTTTTGGGTCATGGGGTAATGTATGAGAGTACTGTGTGTTGATTTTGTAAGTTCTCAACTTTAACTCTATACTTATTATTTATGGATATTCATGCATGAATGATAAACTTTAATTTAAAAAGGAAAAAAAAAGCACAAAAACTATCTGACCTGGAATTAAAAAGAATATAAACTCTGATACTGGAGAGATCTGCTTTCAAATCCTAGCTCTGCAACATCTAGCCATACCATCATTCCTTCTTCCCAGTCCAATAGAGTGTAATTTTCTGGTATATTATATGCTCTATCTCTAGGAAAACTGAGATCAGATGAGGTTGGCTGCATTGATAAAATGCTGCAGATCCAGATAAGATCAGGGACACCCAATGTCCAGGATTATTTATTGGATAAAATAGTAGAGTGTGAATGTAGTAGAGGAATGGGATGGGAAGAATTTGGCCCATTAAAAAAATTGGAAGCATAAAGATTGAGGCAGGTGGAGAGAGGGAGACAGGGGTTAGGCTATGGTCTGGGATAGGAATTTTAGTTACCACTAAGGAGTGGTATAATTATAATAATAGATTTCATTCTTTTATGCATCAGAATTCTCTGGAGGTTTTATTACAACACAGAATTTTGAAGCCCACACCCAAAATTTCTGATGCTGAAGGTCCTGGAGATGAGGTCTGAGAATTTGCATTTATAATAATTTCCCAAGTGATGCTGATCATGCAAGTCTGGGTAACACTTTGAAAGCCAGTGTTATGATTGGTGCCACATGAGGCAAAAATGGAAGATTTAGTCAGCCTGTTTCTTTGTTCATACAGTGCCAACTGGCTATAGTGCTTATTTCTTGGAATTGATCAACCTGGTTTTCTGTGCTCCCACATTTACCGTGTTACTTGAGGGAGAGAGGATGAGACTTGTGAATTATATAGCTGTTGTTTATTATAGAAAAGAGACCATTTGGAGGTTGGAAATATTACTATATTCATTGACATACATTGATTCTCTTTTCGCATTGTTGTCCATCAATAACCAAGACATTGAGAACAGTATATATATCATACATTCTTTTTAAATGAGGGTATGAGAAAATAAAAACCTCATGATCTAGTAGTGGGAATCTCATGGCATAACTTTTCTGTACAGAAATTTATCAATAGGAATAACATTTTTAAAAAGTACTATCTTACCCAACAATTATACTTCTAGAAATTTATCATGTGGACTATATTGGAGATAAATTGCAAAGATTTAGGTCCATGGATGGTCATCACATGTATAATTTATAAAAACTCAACTTGGAAACAGCCTAAATGTGCAGCAATGGAGAATTTGATTAATAAAGAGGTGTGCTTTGCTGTGGAAGAAATTTTAGTTATAAGAAAATAAATATGGATGTATATCTTTACAGATGGGGTATGGGGATGTATGTGTGATTTTTTTAGATTTTATATTTTCTAAAATTTCTGCTATGAACATATGTTGTTTTTGTGGTCATTAGAAACATTCTTTCTTCAAATCTCCTGGTGCAAATTACATTAGGAAACTTCATGGTCATGGTCTTTCTTTATAGTCAAGATTAGGGCTTTGCAGCAAAGCTACAGCAAGTTTACACACCTTAAACTGATGATTTTGATTCTCAACATGCTGTTTTTAGTAAAAGAATCTTTTCTGTCTGTTAATTTGGTTCAGAAAGCAGTGGATAAGTAAGTCAGAATAGAATCCAACTTTTCCTGTATCGTTTTGCTGTATTTCCATATTTTCCTTGCACAAAAAACTTTTAAATATGAGCATGGAATTTGATAAATTAGGCTAAAAAAACACCAGCCTTACCTGCAAGTCTCAAATAATTATATACACATCATTTTAAGTATACTGTAGCTAATAGGATTAGGCGAACACAGTTGAGGTACTATTGCATTTTGTCTATATCAAGATAACTATTACTTGGGACCCCAAATATCAACAGAGAGAAAATGTCATGCTTATAATTAAACTTCATTTATTTTTTTTTTTTCACAGAAAATGACAGTAGAATAGCTTAAAATCCTTATAAATTCATATTCAAAGTAAATAAAATTTTAGAAAAAATGTAATGTCTTAGTTACATATTTAATATTTTAATAATAAAATTATAGACCTCAATCTTTATAACTTTTGAGGCACAGAATATTTAGCCATAAAAGATACCTATAAAATACCATGTTCTACTGTATTAGTAAGCCAACAGGACACTGATGCAAAATACCAGAAATTGGTTGTTTTTTATAAAGGGTATTTATTTGGGGTAGGAGGTTACAGATACTAGGTCATAATCATAAGTTACTTCCCTCACCAAAGTCTATTTTCATGTGTTGGAGCAAGATGGATGTTGACGGCTGTGAGGGTCCAGGCTTCCTGGATTCCTCCCTTCCAGGACTTGCTTCTCTCTGGGTTCAAGATTCCTTTCTTCCTGGGGTTTGCTTCTTGTTCTCTTTGTGCTTAGTTCCCAGGGCTCCTGCTTAAGACTTCGGCATCAAACTCCAACATCAGAAAACCCTCAACTCTGTCCTTTGCCAACCTTTTATCTGTGAGTCTCCACTCACCAAGGGTGGGGACTCAATGCCCTAAAGACATGGTCCAATCAAATCCCTAATCATAACTTAATCAGACCCAGGTACAGACCACATTACAAACATAATCTAATACCTATTTTTGGAATTCATAACCATATCAAACTGCTGCATATACTAATGAAATGGAGCCTACTAAGATTCATATGTGATTTATATAGCTCAAGAAAGAAATTAAACCAAAGGAAAAAGTTGTCCATTGAAAAAACATATAATTCTAAAAGCATAGCTGTAGTCCTATAATCTGTTATTCTAAAACACCTTACTTCTAACTCACCTTCCTATTTTTCCCTTATACAAACGAAACTAATTATTATTTTCCTTCTTGTAAACACTTTGTTTTGATTGATTCTTCATGTGAAAGCTTACATAAAGAAAAAATTCCTTAACAACAGAAATAAAAAGTTAATACATATTGAAAGAATAAAGATATGCATATTATCTTGTATATAATTAACTATAACATTCTCATTCATAGAAAATCTTAAAGGGGAAATTTGTTCAGTCTTTAGATGTTGAAGGTCAGTTCTGTTGTTGGCCTTGTTTTTAGTTTAGAGAATCTCTCATTCAGTGAAAGCTTAGTTTGTATTGGAGAGAAAAAGCTGTAACATTGGGGCTTTAGCAATCATACCAAAAATTATGAAACCTGGTTGCTAAATTAGTCAGGAGATGGTTGGAGAAGAGTGTGAATGAAAGGTGAGAGACTCGAGAGCACTGTTAGTTTGAAGAGACTGCATGGAGCACCCCTTTGTGACCCCAGGAGGATGAAGTTAATTTGCCTAATCTATAGTATATAAGGCCACTCCTGTTTCTTAAATGTTAAGTAATAACATCAAAGGGCTTTAATGGAAGAAGCAAGGAACAAAGAAATTATGACCACGCAGAGAATGGGGGTGATTTTCCACATTGGGATGAAGTTCCAGTTTATTTCTTTGCATTGGAGAGCAAATGCCTCCATTATACCCAGAGATCTTGCTATCTGCCTTGTGAAAATAACCCTAGGTCCATCTGACTTCCAGTTAGTGATGTCACTCCACAACCAGCTGGAATACTTCATGGCTCTTTCAAGACTTAACAGTTTGATCCTTGTGTAGACTGTCATTGAACCTGTTTCCTTTCCCATCTTCAAGAAATACCCTTTTCATCATTGCCCCCAAACCCAAATCAGCAACCAGCTTACTACTACTCTGAGGCAGAGTTGATAATATCTATTACTATACATGACTTATTTTCCACTTTATGGGTCATATAATTTTATGTGGTACATAACTACAATTAACTAGAATGTGGATTGAACAGTGTGCTCTGATTAGTTTAGCTTGTTGATATCTGAAGGGTAGACAGAAAATTCTTTTGCTTTCACCCCCTGCTATGAAAATCTTTTAAAAATACATTAATAGGTTTTCTTTCTGTCTCTTTGGCAAGTGAGAATCATGTTGAGTCTTAAGGTCTCCACAGATCTAAAATTTTAGTAGACTGGATTAAATCCATATTCAACTTGAAGTTCATTTTAAAAATAAATAACTGAAGTCAATTTATTTCCTTGGTGTCTTTCACAAAGTAGGAGTACAGGGAAGAAATTTCTTGCACACTAAACACCCCAGAGAGGCTCTTTTTTTTTATAAATTTTTTTAAGATTTATTTATTTTTATTTATGTCTCTCCCCTTCCTCCCCCCCCCCAGTTGTCTGTTCTCTGTGTTTATTTTTGCGTGTTTTTCTTTGTCCGCTTCTGTTGTCAGCAGCACAGAAATCTGTGTTTCTTTTTGTTGCATCATCTTGTTGATTCAGCTCCCCTTGTGAGCGGCGCCATTCTTAGCCAGGCTGCACTTGCTTTTATGCTGGGTGACTCTCCTTAAGGGGCCCACTCCTTGTGCGTGGGGCTCCCCTATGTGGGGACACCCCTGCGTGGCAGGGCACTTCCTGTGCACATCAGCACTGTGTGTGGGCCAGCTCCACATGGGTCAAGGAGGCCTGGGGTTTGAACCACAGATCTCCCATGTGGCAGATGGATGCCCTAACCACTGGGCCAAGTCTGC
The DNA here is from genome assembly GCF_030445035.2 of Dasypus novemcinctus. Taxonomy (NCBI): domain Eukaryota; kingdom Metazoa; phylum Chordata; class Mammalia; order Cingulata; family Dasypodidae; genus Dasypus; species Dasypus novemcinctus. The sequence continues at coordinate 123,815,686 of NC_080704.1, read as the reverse complement.
TTTCCCAGAGAGACTCTTGTTAACCACATCTTTTCCTATACATAAAAGATGCCTTCATATACCAAGGATACCTAAAATAGACATGAATTCTTTAATATCTTATGAACAAATTTGTGTAATTTTATTGCATTTACCTGATTACCCATTGCTTGAAAGTTGAATTCCAGGTATCTTCCTTTTGGCTGGTTCAGAGAACTCTTGCTTGTTGCATATTTAGTTGTTAGGTGGAAAGCTTAAACCCATGTCTTAAATATCTGTCAATTTAACATAATATTTAGTAAAAATATATTTGTTGCTAGTTAGATGAGTAACTTTTGGCCATTCAAATTAACTTCTCTGGGTCTCATTTTCATCAGCTGGTAAATGAAGGGATTATATTCAAGAATCTTCAAAGTTTCTTTTATTAGAATTAAGATTCCCAGTACTGAATCTGGAAGGATTTGTGTAGCATTCAAATGATCACATGCATGCATTAATCTAGCTTTTCTCATTTATTTACACCTCTTAATCACTAAATGAGTTTTGTTACTATTTAAATGGCAAGGAAGTTTGATTATTTAACTATGGCCATGTTTATAAGCATTTTGGAAAAAAGGCAGAGTCAAACTCAATACAGAGAGGAAGTATATTAGTGGTTCCCTTGGCCTGGGGGAGAAGAGGATAGGTGGAAAAAGGGAGATGACTGCCAGTGGGTATGGAGTTTCTTTTGGGGATGAAGAAAATGTTCTAAAATTAGATTATCTTGATGGTTGTACAACTCTGTAAATAAACTAAAAACCATTTTATTGTAAACTTAAATGAGTGAAATTTAGGGATGAAAATTATATCTGAATAAAGCTGTTTTCATAAAAAGAGGCCAGAGTACAAGAATACATAGAGATTAATATGAAAAACAGCCTGGTTATCCAAAATTTTCATTCTTCCTTGTTGCAGAAGTATTCTTCTTACAGGACCTCCTGAATGGAGGTTAGGGTCTCACTTTGTCTTATTATAACAGCTCTTAATGTATATAAATAGTACAAAAGATTAAAAAATGAGCAACTAAATAATCCATGGGAAAATGTTTACCACATATAATCACACTCTGTCAAGGGTAGAATACAACTAAAGCCCAAATTCTGAGTGATTGTGCTGATGGTGTTAGTTGAATTGCTGAGGTCAGTGATTTTAAATATCAGTTACTTTTTCACTGTTTTTTTTTTTCTGGTTATAAGTATTTTCCCTACTAGAATCCAAGTGGACAAAAAAAATTTGATTTTGGAACAAGGGAGATGGTCCTCTGAGTAATTCAGTAAAATATTGGGTTACTAATTAACTTTTTAGATAGAATCTGTCCTTTACTATATTTTCTTTCACAACGTACTGCAGAACCAAAATACATATTTTTAAAATTTACTGAATACAATATATTTCATTCTTAATTTTAAAAGCGGGTAAGTGTAAATTCTAAAATGACCCCCCAAGATTTCCCATCCTGATCCCCAGGACTGTGAATATGACTTTGTAGATGAAATTAAAGTTACTAGTAAGTTGAGTTTAAAATGAGGGCATTATCCTGGATTATCTTGACTAATTTAAGTTAATTAAATGAGTTCTTTAAAAGCAAAAGAAGAGACTAAAGAGGAAATTAGAGAGATTCTAAGACTGAGAAGGACACGACATGCTGTTTGTTGCTTGCTTTAAGTTGGAGGGGGCACATGAGGGCAAATGAGAGTAGCCTTTAGGAGCCCAGTGGACCCTGGCTGATGACTGGTGGCCAGCATGGAAACAGGAGACTCATTCCTACAAACCTAAAGAACTCTGTTGAAGAACTGGAATGGGCTTGGAAGTGGAATCTTCCCTGGAGCATCCAGATAAGAATGCAGCTCAACCATTATCTTTGATTCAGGCTTGTGAGTCCCTAGAAGAACATAGCTAAGCATGCCTGGACTTCTCACCTACAGAACTGTGAGAAAATAAATATGTGCTGTTTTAAACTGCTGTTCATGGTAATTTATTTTAGCAGCAATAGAAATGAATATACTACATCTTTAAAGAATTGAACTTCTTTATTTGTACTTGTTGAGAGACTATATGGTAGATAGAAAGCCCAAAGATTTTGTGACATACAAACTGAATTCGAGTATAGCTTGTGGGAAACAAAGGCATATTGTTTCCATAATAGCGAGTTACTTCCTTATCAACTGGGTCATGCTGTCCCTAGAGGTGCATGTGCAGGGAGACGTAACATCCTGATGGAACCAGGACTTGATAGCATGGGATGACTTGGGCAACAAGATTCGTAAGTATATTTGTTTCAATAACATAATAGAATATTGTGAGATTTGGGCACTATCTAATCCACTGTATTCTTAAGAATAAGATAATGGTAATAGTTATCTAGAATAGCTCCTGCGAGTGGTCATAGTTATCTAGCATAGTTCCTGCTTCTCACAACCTACTGGGGTATATAAGCAAGCTCCTGAGACTAATAAATTTGTCTGATGAGCTTGAGAAATCAATGCTTTTAGATCCCCTGATCCCAATCTCTCTTTATCTTTCATTCCCAATACCCTTCGGGTCTGCGATTCCTATATCTGGTGCCCAACATGGGGCCCAAAGCAGTGATTGCAGCAGAGATTCTTCCATGGCAGTATCGGGAACATGAAAACTGATAACCTTCCCCAAAGGTTGAGGTGCCCATCGAAAGGTGACTCGAGTCTGACAATACAATGGTAAGAATCGTAATTTTGTTTTCTGCTAGCATCAGGGTATGGGTAATCAACCAGTATGTCTGGAAGAATATTCACAGGTACAAAATCTCTTTTAAATACTGTCAGAGTCTCAGTAAAAACTGCTGATTTACTTGAACTTTTTGCTCTAGTACAGAAACAGTTATTGGTTTCAGCCACAAGGGAAAAATCTTTTGAATCCCAAACAGTGGAAACAGGTAATGAAGGCACTATGAAGAGTATATCAAAGAGGGGAATCCATTCCTTTATCTGTGTGGGTTTTGTGCCAGCAAATTGCTGCTGCCTTAGATCCTTAACAATCAGACACTTTACCCTATATTAATAAGATAATTGTTCCCAACTCCCTACCTCAAACACCTTTAATGCCCTATTTATTGCACAGATCTCAAATAGGGGATCCTGAGGCCATGCAATTATTATCAGCTTTTCTGGTTATATTATGACCAACTCCATCAGATGCTAATAATCCTCAGGGAGGTGTTGAGTTCCATCTTGAACCAATACCTTTTAAACTATTAAACAATTTAAAACAGGTAAAAATACTAAATAAAGTCCTTGTTAGTGAAATCAGGCTTGTAAGAAAACTCTCTGTTAAAGTATTAGCTAAGATACGGAAACTATTCTGTCAGCAACTCTGCAAACCCCCTGCTGTCTACATGACAATGTAGCTTTGGGCTAGTGGGGGTTAATAGAGTTAAGCCACTGAAAAAAGAGAAAAATATGGCAACATTGGTGTTCTGTTTTGTTTCCATGCTAATTCTGAATGGGCTTATTTAACCAAGATAATAAAACTAGTACAAAATTTTTATCAAGGTTTAAAAAGGAATTTTCAGTTTTAAATCAATAGTTAACTTCTGAACTTCAAGCCTCAGTATAGTCTTACAGAGTAATAATCCAAAAATGTGTGTTAACCGTCTGTCTAAACTGCTAAATAAGAGCTTAACTACATTTATGCTGCTCAAGTTATCTTAACTGATTGCTGATAACTAATAAAAATGTTTCCAAGTACAAGCTTGCATGTTACAGGCAACATGGATTCCAGAAGAAATCTTAAAAAGTAAAATCTAAATGTGATATAACAGAGAACTTAAAAACAGTTATACCAAGGAAGTAAGAATTATGAGTTAATTGTAAACTGTATGTTTCTGTTAATGTGTTGTAATTGTTTTGTGTTTGTTCGTTCAATGTCAGTGTATATTTTGATACCTCTGGATGGTAATATAAATTAATAAAAATTTTAAAAAGAGCTCTATTCAAATGGCCAAAAATTAAAGAAGTGCTTATATTAATACATGTTTAAATGTTAATAAGATCTCTACAATGATAAAAATTGTAAGTCTTGATTAACAAAATTACTATAAGTCTTTTTATTTTAAAAAAGTTGTTCTTGCCTAGATTGAAATGAATAGTTTATTTTTCTTCACAGGATAAAATGAAGGATGTAAAACTTAAATGAATATTAAAAAAGGTTAAAAGTTTGTGGAAATGCTGACTGAAATTTAATGTTTTTTCTAAAAAGTATGTTTTGTCCTAAAGTAGGATGGCAAATTTCATAAACTCTTGGAACTTAAATGCATGTAGCAAATTGTAGAATGTATTGTGATAACTGTAAGCAAGGAAATGTGTTCTGTGAAGGTCAAATTTGTCTTAAAATAATATAATTATAGTTATATGGTTATAAATAATTATAAGAAATTTAATGAAGCATTGTTTAAAGTGTTTAAATGGCTAATTCCAAAAAGTCATTATTAAGCAAACCTGATTTAATAATAATCATAATAATAATAAAAAGTAATTTTATAACAGGAAAACTTGGCAGCGGCCAGCCTCCTCTGACAACTTGCTTCTAGGAGACCATTTCTGATATTGCATGCTACTAAGTATTTGAAGTAAAGAAAAGTTCATTATTTTAACAAGCTTGTTTAGTGTTGATGGTAATTGTATGTTGTAAGAAGTTTGCTTGGAGACAGTTTCCAAAATTGTTTTGATAACTTATGTATGTAGAATGTATAAAATATGTTTTTATTATTAAGGAAACAGAAAATAATTTTGTCCTAAAATAAAATGATTGGTTATTTAAAAAGAGTAAAATGTGGGACAAACCTGAATAAATACGAAAAATGCAAAAGGTTCATGTAAAAGGAATTTTTATGGTTAAAGTTAATAATATTTGATGGGCCTATCTATAAAGTAAAAAAAAAATTTTAGTATCAAGTTGTATAGTGATGCAAAGTTAAAATTTTGTTCTTAAAGTTTCTCAAGTCATTAGTTTATTTTAGTACAAGTTTATAAAAGTTTTAATCCTGAATAATCAATATACAAAGAAAGTCTGTTTTATCAAAATAGCTTCTTGTGCTTTAACCTTATCATTTCCTCAGTGTTCAAAAAAGGAAAGGTCTTATCTCTTTTAAAGGAACATAATGTTCAAAACTGCTTTCTCAAAACCAAATCCTGAAAAGTAGCCTTTTATTCCAAACTAATTATAAGAGATTTGTTCTTTTACCTTGAAAGAAAAATTAAAATAATAGTTAAGTTCATTTAATATGTTATAAGTCGAATAGAAGGTGTTTAAAAGTGTTATAAAATTAACAAGTTTTTTTCTTTAACCCTCTGTTAATGAAAGTTGTATGAGTAAAAGGTTCCTATGAATGCTTAAGAGTGTATAAAGTTACCAATATTTCAGCATAATTTTAAAGAGAAGTACAATGTGGTTAATTATGGTTTTAATTATTATAAAAGAGTATGTGTCACAGAAACAACCTCTTATCATAGATTAAAATAACAACACTGTAGTATGCAGCAATCCCAAACACTGTTAGTTTGTTGCAAGAAGTTAATGTCCAGCTGTGTTGCTATCACTTTGTTTTAAAACTTGCTAAAAGTTTCTTTAGTGTCTTCTTAGACAAGTCAAGCCAGCTGCATTCCTCTATTTGTGGAAAACCCAATAATGGACTTTTGCAGTGCTTTTCAGGGCTATGTGCATAGTCCAGCCATCTTGTACAGTATTTACTGATGGTAGTAGTAATGGAAAAGCAGCATATGTTACCTCTCAAAAAGTACAGGTTTGGCAGACTCCTTATTCTTCTGCTCAATGCACAGAGCTTTCAGCCATCATTAAGGTTTTACAAATGTTTCAAGAGCCCTTGAATATTGTCTCTGATTCTGAATATGTGTGTTTAACTGTAGCTAATATTGAAACAGCTCATCTTTTTATTACTGATGAATTATCTCAACTTTTTGCTGACCTTCAAGCTCTCATTCGGCAAAGAAGTCAGCCCATATATAGTATTCATATCTGGTCTCATTCTTCCCTTCCTGGTCCTCTAGCTACCCAAAATGCAAAAGGTGATTTATTAGTAGGATGTTTGCAAGAGCCAGTAAATATCATGCATTAACTCATATTAATACTAAGGCACTTAGACATAAATTTCCTCAATTAACAAAACATCAAGCTCAAGAAATTATTCATACCTGTCCCACCTGTGGACCCTTAACTAAAGTGCATTTTCAAGCTGGGACTAATCCCAGAGGCCTGGCTCTTAATCAACTGTGGCAGATGTGTGTTACTCATGTACCATCATTTGGTAAATTACGATATGTCCATGTTTGTATTGATACTTACTCTCATTTTTGTGGGCCACTGCACAAAGTGGTGAATGTTTTCATCATGTTCATTCCCATTTGTGGTCTGCTTTTGCAGTGATGGGATGCCCTTTGAAAATTAAAACTGATAATGGCCATTCCTTTACTAGTAAGTCTTTTACTTCCTTTTGTTCTACGTATGCTATTGCACATGTTATGGGCATTCTTTACAATCCTACAGGTCAAGCCATAGTTGAACGTAGTCATCATACCCTAAAAACTATGCTTTTAAAACAAAAAGGGGGAGGCGATGGTATTATAACACCAAAAGATCAACTGGCAAAAGCTTTATTTACTTTCAATTTTTCTTAATGTTTATAATTCATTGACACCTCCGGAATGCCACTTTGGAAAATGTCAAACATCTACAGTGGACATTAGAAATAAAGACCAACCAATATTCTGGAAAGATATTTTAAATAATGAATGGAAAAAAGGCAGGATCAAAGTATAGGGGCAAGGATATGCTCTTGTCATTTCAGAAAATGGAGAACAAATTTGGATACCTTCAAAGAGGATTAAACCTCAGAATGAAGAGATGGGGTCTCCTACAACTTCTGATGATGGTGATCGTAAGTAATGAGGAAGCTGCAGGTAATTATACTTATTGGGCCTATATATCTAACTCCCCATTACTTAGAGTGTTAACCTGGAAAGATCCATTCTTTCATATATATCTGAATAAGACCCATATATTTCCTGGGCCAATTGATGATCGGTTACCAATTAAACCCCATGAGGAAGGACAAAGAATCTATAATCTTGTATTACCATTTGATTATCGACCCTTATGCATTGGTAACCATCCTTCATGTATGTATGTTAAAAATCGGACCATGATTATCTTCAAAAATAATAATACTCAGTCTATTGTGACTTTATTTCCCTCTTACAATTTTATCATGACCAAAAATCCTACTTATGATTGTCTGCAAAAAGACAGTAGGGATAAAGAAGGATGACAAGAGTGCCATATGGGAAGAGGATCAGTCGTTTTTAATGATTCATATGGAATAGTGTGGGAGAGTGCCCTAATGGGGAGTCCCTCTCCATATAATGGCAGATTTATTTGGTATGGTCTAAATAGTGAAGGATAACAAAAAATAATGTTTACTAAAAATAATAGCGTTTGGAAATATAAAAGGAAATGGATCCCTTCTCCATGGTGTAATATTACATCTATACATAAACAAAAGAATTTGTGGAAAGTTTTTCTAGGAATAGCTCCTACTATAAAATGGATTGGGAATAATAGTAAGAATGGTCAATATCTGCTTTTAGATCAAATTCATCATTTCCAATTGTGTGTAAGAGATCCTTATGTGTTTGTGGTCGGAAAATTAACCATAACTGAGAATGCTCTATTTTATAAAATACTTGTTTGTCTGAGAACATGGAGATTTCATTACAATGGCTCGAAGGTGGCAGGGAGTGTGGATCCCAGTGCAACTGAACCGAATTTGACAATCGTCACCTGAGAGTCAACTGCTGTTCCATATGGCTCAAGAAATCCTGAAGCACTCAAAGCAATTTGTGGGACTGATAATAGCTGGCATATTAGGACTGACTGGTGTCATTGCAGCTGCTACTACAGCTACCGTGGCCTTGCATGAGACAGTGCAGACTCAACAATACATGCATGATTAGCATAAGAATGCCATTGACTTATGACATAGTCACGAATATATTGATGGAGAATTAAACAGTAGAGTTAATGATTTAGAATCAGCAGTTTTACATCTTGGAGATCAAGTATATAACTTAAATCTACTTAGGGGATTGAAATGTGATTGGAATGAAAGTAACTTTTGTATTACTCCACTTACTTATAATAATTCTATGTTTGACTGGGAAAAGATTAAAAATCATTTGATAGGTCATAAAGGTAATATGTCTTCAGAAATAGAAGAATTACAGAAAAAGATATTAGAAATGTCTGAAAATCAGATTTATGTAGCTGATGATAAAGATATCTTTAATGATTTGATTTCTCACTTCAGTAAGTTTAATCCAGTAGCTTGGTGGAAGTCTCAACATTTTTTGTCAGCATTAGGAATAGGACTTTGTGTGTTAATCTTGTTGCTCATTGTTGTTGCTTGCCTGGGGTGAGAATTATACCAAAGACTGCACCATGTTGATGTGATGGGACAAGCTAATAATTTGGTACTTGCAAAAAACCTGATATAGTTCCCCATGGTCAGAGTGCTTGGCTGGTAGCCAAAGATGGGTAAGACTCTCAGAGGAGGGCAACCTAAGACAGGCACAGCCACCCTGACTAAAACAAAAAGGGGGAAATGTGGGAAACAAAGGCATGTTGTTTCCATAATAGCAAGTTACTTCCTTATCAACTGGGTCATGCTGTCCCTAGAGGTGCATGTGCAGGGAGATGTAACATCCTGATGGAACCAGGACTTGATAGCACAGATGTAACATCCTGGCAGAACCAGGACTTGATAACATGGGACGACTTGGGCAACAAGATTCATAAGTATATTTGTTTCAATAACATAATAGAATATTGTGAGCGTTGGTCACTGTCTAATCCACTGTATTCTTAAGAATAAGATAATGGTAATAGTTATCTAGAATAGCTCCTGCTAGTGGTAATAGTTATCTAGGTTAATTCCTGCTTCTCATAACCTATTGGGGTATATAAGCAAGCCCCTGAGACTAATAAATTTGTCTGATGAGCTTGAGAAATCAATGCTCTTAGATCCCCTGATCCCAATCTCTCTTTATCTTTCATTCCTGATACCCTTCGGGTCCGCGACTCTGACAATAGTTTCCACCCCTTATTATTTTAATGTCTTTGTGGAAGTTACTGCACTCTAGTAAGCCTTAGTTTATTAATCTGTAACATGAAAATGTAAACTACTTCACAGGTTAGCTGGGGACTAAATTAAACTGTAAATGAGATGTGCACAGCACAGTGCTAGCATACCATAGGCAATTCACAAATGCTAACTATTATGATTTATTTGCTTCTATGTCCAAAGCTCTTTCAACTCTTCCACAGATGATTTTCTTTAGGCCCATCTCAAAGGGAGTGTAACAATATCTTTCATGGCTATATATTTGAAAAGGTACACAGATGCTCTTGATATCAATGTCTGGTCAAAGGTCCCCATGATTTAAGCCAAGATCATTTGGAAACCTGAAGTTTACTTGGTATGCTGAGGTCTAGTAAAAGTGGTATATATTATTGTTAGCAATCAGAAAGCTTTTAATTTTAACATTGAAAATGAGGGAAAATTTTCTTCACACTGAATTCTTCAGGGTGACAATTCCTATATGTTTAAAGCAGAAAGGATACTAAATCAAGACATCTATGCTCACCACAAGAAAGTGAAACATGGAAGTCTCAAAATAAAATTAAAATCAAGCCAGGTAGTTCTACTTATGAATTTTCTGGTTCTCTATCTGAATTGTTAACTGAAATTGTTTTGGATTGCCTTAAGTTAGACTCTGGAGGTCCCACGGTGGAAGTAATACTTGTTTATTTTTGTTTCAATTTTCCCTTAAGAATTTATTATATTTAGTGATATAGGCTATGGGGGGGGGGGGGGCTGTTCATCTCTTTTTAGATAACCTGAACTGTATGTGTCCTGAACTGTATGGGTGGGACAGTGAGAACTGCAGCCCTCCCCTCGGTAGCCAGGACAACAATTCCAGTCCCAGAAAAACAATTTAGCAATGAAAACTCTATAGACTTTAAATATTAAGGGAAAATGCAAACCAAATGTGCTAAAAGCTTACATGGAATATATGAAGTTCATACTAAAAGCTTACCTAGAATGTGGAAGGTATATGTTAATTCCAGCTAATTGAGCACTGAACCAAAGGACCATTTGGCCCTTCTTCTGTATAAAAAGAACTTGAAAATCTTGTTTCAGGCTCGGGCTTTTTTTTTAAGATTTATTTTATTTCTCTCCCCTTCTCCCCCCCCCCCCCAGTTGTCTGTTCTCTGTGTCCATTTGCTGCATGTTCTTTGTCTGCTTCTGTTGTCAGTTGCACAGGAATCTGTGTTTCTTTTTGTTGCATCATCTTGCTGCATCAGTTCTCCATGTGTGGCACCATTCCTGGGCAGGCTGCACTTTCTTTCATGCTGGGCAGCTCTCCTTATGGGGTGCACTTCTTGCACATGGGGCTCCCCTACATGGGGGACACCCCTGTGTGGCATGGCACCCCTTGCATGCATCAGCACTGTGTGTGGGTCAGCTCCACACAGGTCAAGGAGGCCTGGGGTTTGAACCATGGACCTCTCATATGGTAGATGGACGCCCTGTCCACTGGGCAAGTCCACTTCCCTGGGGCTCAAGTTTTGAACAGAAAGCTCCTGAGTCTGGCCAGCTGTAAACTAATTCCTTTTTCCTTCCCAATATTATGTGTCCTGGCCTCTTCATATGCAAATAATTGAACCTCTCTTGATGTCTACAACATCTGGCGGCTCTCCCAGAATGTGCAAATGAAGGCCAGAGAAGGTAGCATTTCACTATCCCTTCCAGGTCCCCAAGGAAACTGGGAGGACTCAGGTGAACTCCAAATCTGGGTGCCCCTGGATTGAATTTAGTCCACAAAAATGTGGGCTCCAACAGAATCTTCCCATTGAAAATTGAGGGCAATGGAAGGTCTGGGAAAAAATTCTGGGAATGAAAAAGACTCCAAACACAGAAAAAGGTAAGACTCCCCAGGGAGCATAATGTCAGGAAAACCCTAGCTTTAATTGCCAGGAAGTGAGCCTGATCATCTCTCAGGAGACCAAATTACCTCCAGAAATTAAGGAGAAAGCCACCTCCTCCAGGTCAGGAAGAAAAAAAAAAGGAAAAAAGCCTGGTGTTTGGGTTTGTCTAACTGCATGTTAGCATCTGATTCTGGTCTTGTCTCTACTGAGGTAGTGAAGGCTTGATTATAATAAGAAAGGGTGTTTATAGGTTTGAGTCATAATCTAACATCCTGGTAATTGGTCTGGATTTTGAGAAACTTGGTTACAGGAAAATGCATCGGCTTTCTAGTGAAGCTTGGTCTGGGTGTAAAGTTAAACAGTGAAAAGATCTAGCCAGAATCTTTTGTTATGGTGCTGAATTGCAGATGAATTCACTTTACAGATAGCACACGTAAGCAGGAGAACATGTTCAGATATGTTAAGTGTTCTCTCTTTCTAAGGTTTGTAATTGCTGTGGGGGCAGCTGTGTCCAGAAAATAAAGAACTTGTAAGTCAGATTAATAAGTTTTGTTCTTCTATCTGTGTCTGTGAAATTCTGGTGTTAGAATTGTGCAATTACATAAACTGATAAACTTTGGTTAACCTGGAACCCTCCCTTGCTGTTGGCAAATGAGTGAATTGATTGTAGTTTATAGAGCAAAACTGCAGAGTGTGAATGTTTTGCACATGCTCTGCTGTGTTGTCGCTGGGTCTGTCACGTTTGCTGGGACTCAGAGGGTTGTCTGTGTCCATGCTGTGCACCCAAGTTTATTGAAATTGGCCCAGCCAGGGTAGATGATGGAGCCAGTAATTTAAATTATAGCCCTGCCAGGGTGGTGGTGTCCCTGGGAAAGATGCCAAATTTGAAAAGTTCTTTCAAGCCATTTTATCAGCCTGGAACTTGCTGCCATCACCTTCTCTCCCCTCCTCCCTTTAAGGAGGATGCATAACAGAAGTGGAGAGCTGGGAAGGGGGAGCAGCTTGCCCCTTTTCAGTGAGTCCACACCTTCTATTTGTAAGCCACATTCCTATCTAATCACTCATCTACATGGAAGGGGTGAGGTAAAGGACATGCAGGATCAAAATCAGGATAAATGCAATAAAATTCTCTCCCTAAAGCATCAAAAGCCAAAATAAAGTGACTTCTGCCCAGGTTCTGCTTTTCTGAATCTCTCTTTTTGTAAGTTGTGTAAAAATTCTTTGAAATATTTTAAAGCTATAAACTTGCATAATGGAAGGAAGCTATTGCTTGAAAACAATAGACCTCTAATCACTTGATAGCCCTTTTAATGGCCTGGCTGGGAACAGTCATCAGTAACAGTCATAAAAACTTCAGGAAAAAAAAAACAGATAAATCTGAAAACCCAGAAACCTCATGTCATGTCTCCCCAAAAATTGAAAAAATAAACCTCAACTTATTAATTTAAACTCAATTGTGACTATAAAAGATGTAAATAGTAATCAAAATGAGATGTCATGTGTGATTGATTAGGGTCAGGGAGTTCCTCAAAATGCTAAGGATATGGAACTCTTCTGTTTTAATCTGTGCTTAACTTTGTACTCAACTTTAAAATCTGTGTTTGGCTTTTGTCAGTTTGCTTGTGCCTAAAAAATCATGGTAAAAGTTAACTTAAAACGAATCTTTAAATGCCAATGCTGTCTTGCTGATGAATTAAATGCATAACCCACAGAAGTAATTTGTTCATTTACTAAATTAAACAAGAAAGCTTCGCAGGGTTGTTACTAATAAGGTTCTTGTAACTTAATTAATAAAGGTATCCAAATCATCTTAAAGTAAAACATACTAAAAACTGTAACTAAGAATTAAAATCATTGTATAAGTACCTTTATATATATATATATATATAAATTTATAACTAAAGGTATTACAATGGAGTAAATGTGGCCTGGATTTGGGCTATTGTAATGTTAATATTAAATTAATTTGCCTCTATTTATGGCTACTTCAATTTTATCTAATGCTTACTGTAATAGCGGTGGTTATTACTCAAACTTATCCTGTAGTTATTTTAGAACTAATTTCACCCCTGGTGTTCAACTACTGTGATGGTAATTATGAACTGCATTTACATTTGCCTTTACTTACAGTTCCCCCAGTTCTGTCCAACCCCTTAACAAACCAACATAATAATTAAACTTTAAAACTTAGAGTTAAATTTAAAAAGGGGGGTTAAATCAGAAATAACTGTTGCCAGGTTTTCCAGGAGTAAGCAATACTCTTCTTAGTGTACAAGGCCTTACTAAGCAACCTCCCTACTGTTCAGGCTGTCTCAGAGAAAAAAAATGAGTAAAAGCTACCTGGTTTCTTCCAGTCTAAACAGAAGCCCAAATGCTTGCCAGGTACCATTCAAACAGCAATGTAACTAGGAAAGTCAGTGAGGGAACTACATTATAAATTAACCAGCAAAGGAAAAGGTTTTAAATGCTGTTTCTGTATAAAACTATTCATGTCTGCCTATTTGCTCAATTTATTAAAATTAAATATGCAGTTATATAAGTAATATAAATTTCTAAAACCCAAATTAAATTAAATGGTGTAAAAGGCCTTGTAAAATCTAAAGATAAAAACTATTAAAAAGCTTTGAAATCCTCATTATTTTACTTAAAACAGGTTAAATAATTGCTTTATCTTCCAGAGCCTAAAAGTTAGTATACTTCTAAAATTATTCAGTTTTTAAATGATCAAAAAATAAAAGGTTTTACGCCCCCGTAATAAAGAAAACAACATTCTCTGTCTAATCAACAACAATTTCAACTTGTTTAGCTTAAATATTATCTCTTGGGCTTATAAAATACCAGGTTAGCAAGTTAACATTATAAACCTATAAGCTCATGTTTAATAAAATTAAATTAAGTGTAGAATTGCCCTCTCTTAAAAACATGGGATAGATTACATTGGTTGCTAATTATAATCTGGAATAAATTTGGGAGTCTATAGTTGTGGTCAGTTGTAAAAAAATTTAAAAAACATCTTACAAACTGAAGCATTTAAATGGTTCCAGTTCTAAAAGCCATTGTTAACTAAAACCTGGAATGGTATTAATGGCAAAAAGTAACTTTGTGGTAATAAAACCTGTCTTAAAGTCACCACAAACTCCATATTTAAGTAAATGGCAATGGAAAGTTACCTTGATTCCATTAGGAATCTTCCATTTTCATATTAACAATGAAAAATAGTTTTTTTTTCCTTTATTACTAAAGTAAAATACCTACTAATATCTTCATGGTAAAATTGTAGAAATAAGCAAGTCATTTGATATGTTACACATTGCACTGGAAATGTTTAAAAGTTATATAAAAATCAAAAGATAAACTTCAACACTGTCAAACTCCTTGTGCATTCAAACCAGGCCTTGAATACATTGCAGGTTGCCTCTCCATATGAGTTACTGGCTAGGCTTGTCACTGACTCACCAAACAATAGAAATATTTACCACATCATGCCTCTAGTTGTGCTTCTGAAGTTGTTGGAATCTATGTTGCAGTGTCAAACTCCTGCAGCAGCCAATGATGGCTTGGTAAAGCCAAATGTACAATGGATATTGCCTCCAGACTGTCACTGTTCCATAGTGTTGGAGAGCACTGTGCACCAAGCCAGTAAAATACTGGAAACTACCTCTCTAGGATCAATGATGCTGCTGCTTACTCACTGCATGAAAAACATACCAAATGGAGCCATAATCATCAGAATACTGTAAATAAAATTGAAATACACATTGGCATTATGGCTTGCTCCCATGGAGAGATAGCATGTAAAATATTACAAACATGAAACTTAAAACTACTAATTGCATCTCAGAATCCTTAATCATTTAGTAAGACATTAATTAATATTAAGTGCTGTAACTTCATCCTGTTCTAAATATATGCCTAATAATTATAATGTTATCTTTTCTATTCTAAATCAAGTACAAAAGTACATTAGATATATTAAATTCCTGGTAAACTTCATTTTCTAAATAATTAATGAACATGTCTATAAAATAAACTAGCCGTCTTAGCTAAAAACAATGAGGCCACCAGCAGCTTGCAGGTAGCCAGTTAATTAGTGCCATGCGCACTCGCCCTACTACTCTACTGTACTCTACTCTGTAGCAAAACAAGCTTGCCTGCTAGTGATGGGTCACCTATTGAACAGTCAAAATTAACAGAAATTATAAAATTAAAACCAACATGAAAAAAAATACTTTATTCTGTAGTTCTGATCACTCCTATATCTGAAAACCAAGAGAATTTACAACTTGATGCACTAATCCTGAATGAAACCAACTGCCCAAAAAGTGCCAATTCACCAGAAGCACCTGATGAAACACGAGTGCCAATCATTAAACAACCTGAAATACATCTTCAGAATAAAGCTAAGTACCTAATACTGTTATCTATTACAATTTTGCTCTGAAAATAAATAACTTAATAATATATATATATATCCCAACCAACATTTATTTTTTTTAAATTTTAAATTATTTATTTATTTTTAAAAATTACATTAAAAAAATATGAGGTCCCATTCAATCCCACCGCCCCCACCCCCCACTCCCCCCACAGCAACACTCTCTCCCCTCATCGTGACACATCCATTGCACCTGGTATGTACATCTCTGAGTATCATTTCACCCCTAGTCAATGGTCCACATCATAGCCCACACTCTCCCACGTTCCATCCAGTGAGCCCTGGGGTGATCTACAATGTCCCGTAATTGTCCGTGAAGCACCACCCAGGACATCTCCTCGTCCCAAAAACGCCTCCACATCTCATCTCTTCCTCCCATTCCCCAAACCCAGCAGCCACCATGGCTACCCTTCCCACACCCATTCCACATTTTCTCTGTGGACATTGGATTGGTTGTGTCCATTGCACATCTATGTCAAGTGGGGGCTTAGATTCCACATGGATACTGGATGCACTCCTCCTGCTTTCAGTTGTAGACACTCTAGGTTCCATGGTGTGGTGGTTGACCTTCTTCAACTCGATGTTAGCTGAGTGGGGTAAGTCCAATAAATCATAGTGTAGGAGCTGAAGTCTGTTGAGGCTCTGGGCCTGGGTGTCATATTATCAGTCCAGAGATTCAAATCCCCTAAATATACCTAACACCCCAGCACCAACTACAATTCCATTAAAGTAGCATGCAAGTCTTGTGAAAAGAGATCCCCTCTGAGTCCAATTCCATCACGCAGAAACACCAGCTCCAGAGAAGAGCCATCTGCCATGGCAGTGAACCCCATCTGCCATGATCATAGAACCCGTGGGTCTCTTTATTCCTCAAAAGAACCAACACCTGGGATTGTATCTACTTTATCTGTCTCTCAGACTCTGCTCATTTGTGCATAAGGGCATTCCTTCTGACAGCCTCCAGACTCTTTTTTAGAGACTCATAGCCTTATATTCTCATTTCTCCTTTCCATTTCCCCCTTACATTAGGTCAAACAGCATTTTGAAGTCATGTTATTATATGTAGACAGGGATATTCTGCTGATCCGTGTTGAACCTTTAATTCAAGGTCCTTTTCTAGTTGCATCTTCAGCTGATATGTGGTAGTGATCCCTCGGTGCCAGGGAGGCTCACCCCTGGTGTCATGTCCCACGCTGGTGGGACTGCACTGCATTTACATGCTGAGTTTGGCTGTGAGAGTGGCCACATTTGAGTAACATGAAGGCTGTCAGGAGGAAACTCCCAGGCACAGTGCTATTCTAGGCCTTATTCTTATTGGAGGTGTATAGGCTCAAAAGCATAGCCATAAGTATCAGGAGCCCACTGTTGGGCCCTCCTTCCTTCCTGGTTCTTGCCGTTGCACCTGGGGAACTGCTGCTGCTCCCCCAGGGTCCATGACAGTGACCCCTCGGCCAGGGGCCCAATACCGCCCCCCAACTATTGTTTTTAATTGTTTCCACTATGAGTATATCTAGACATTACTATATACCCTGGGCATATGCCCTGTATAACTCCCTGTCAACCATATATATCCTGTCAATAACAACTTTTAAAAGGGTGCCATCTTTATAAGCACCCAACCTTGTCTACCTCTGTAATCCAACATCCTCTTTTAAAAGACAAGTATTCCAAAATTTTAATTAAGCTTGTTTCTTTCAGAATGAACATCTTATTAATCATATGAAAACTTTTTCCAGCTTCATACCGAATGCCAGATACATCTTCCTCCAGTCCAAATAAAATAAAGTTTTTACACCTTGTTAGGTAAGGACTACAAACATGGCCAGCAGGAAGTAGTTACAGAAAACAAATCATCTCCCTTTGGTACCCTTTTAAGATTAAAGGTGTAAACTATAAGGGCAAAATAAAATTAATAGATGGATCTGGAGCCTTTTAAGAAATCCATGTAAGCACTAATAACCCCCCGGATGACTGTTTGGGGTCCCCACCCCCCAGGATTCTACTGTCCAGGATAAGAACTTCTTCTGAAAACATGATAAACCCCAGATGTTAGCCAGGAACTTTGTCTTTTGCCCTCACTGGGAAATTAATAAGTGGGATAATCAATCAAAACAACAAAGAGGAACCCACCTGATAACTCCAACAATAATTATGCCAAATCTTAGCAAGTTAAGCTCGCATAAAGGGGGGAAATAAAAGGGGGCTGTTCATCTCTTCATAGATAACTTGAGCTGTATGTGTCCTGAGCTGTGCATGTGGGACAGTGAGAACCACAGCCCTGCCCTTGGTAGCCAGGACAACTCCCATACTGGAAAAACAATTTAGCAATGCAAATTTTAAAATTTTAAATATTCAGGGAAAATGCAAACCAAATATGCTAAAAGCTTACATGGAATGTATGGAATCCATGCTAAAAGCTTACATGGAATGTATGAATTCCATGCTAAAAGCTAACCTAGAATGTGGAAGATATGTGTTAATTCAAGTTTATTGAGCTCTGAACCAAAGGACCATTTTGCCCTTCCTCTGTATAAAAATAACTCAAAATTCTTCTTTGGGCTCAGGTTTTGAACAGAAAGCTCCCAAGTCTGGCTCGCCATAAATAAATTTCTTTTTCCTTCCCAGAATTATTATCAGTCTTGGCCTTTTCATACACAAATAATAAAACTACTCTTGACATCTACAAGGTTAGTAGAACAGATGTTTATCCTGCAATTACTTTTCATGTCTTCCAGTATTTTCATCAGAGTTGCAATTATTTTCTGGTGTTATCTAAAATGGAAAAATTTGAAGGAAATAATACAAAATATGTCTTTACTTAGAAGATATTTATTTTCTGTATTTGAAGTGGACTCAACAAAAAGTGACAATAATCACTTTATTAGGTCTTGCTCTGACATGTAAATTCAGATTTCTCTTCCTACTCACAGATACAAGAATGCCAAGTTCAGGAGCCCTTAGAGATTAAGCAGATCAATTTCTTCACATTACAGAAAAGAAAACTGAGATTTACAAAGATCAAATAATTTCCTCAAGGTCTTCTAGGTGGAAAATGTGTGATCTAGAGATGGCCTGCATCCATATATTCTGGATCAAGGGGAAAGATTTTAACTGTAGCTAAAATTCACAAATGTTGTTGCCCTTATAATCTTTATGTAATAAGTCTGTGACTTTGGCAGTGTTCAAGACAATTAAGAGAGGACACTTGTCTAACTTAATTTTAGAAAGTCTCACTTCTACCCCAATTAGACATTTCAGGTGAAAGTAATTTTTTTAAGAAATTGATTTAAATCCCTTATTCCTATAATTAATTTACAGTTGTCCACATAGGTTACACTTATCTGTGGTTAACAGAAGAGACCACAGTATAATAAAAATATTCCATTCAAATGTTAATTTGCCAAGATAACTCCATAACTGAACTGGCTGGAGTGCATCCAGATATATGTAGCTATGTTTGGCAGGTCAGTTATTTTTACAAAAATTCTTAATCACAATTACAGTTCACAGGTAGAATAGGCATTAAGGGTCCTAAAAATAGAAGAAAAGAGGTCCATAGAGCCAGTAGACAGTAAAAGAACAATAACACATGAAGAAAGTCTTAAAAGTTATTATTCACAGATCTAATGTCCACTTAAAAGCCAAATAACATTAAGTAGGATGGATGGGTACAGGGGAATAGAGCAAAAGAGGGAACCTTTTCCAAGCAATTGTTCTATAAGGCTCCAAGAAGCAGATATATCATTTCATACAAGTCATATATCATGTCATGCAAGTCAAGTGCTTGCAGCCAAAAAAAGACAATAAAAAATTTGATTAAAAATGTTACTCAAATTTTTATTGTATTTTTTAAAAAGATACATAGATCACACAAAATATTACATTAAAAATTATGAGAGATTCCCATATACCCCACTCCTCACCCTCCACACTCCCCCCACATCAACAACTTCTTTCATAAGTATGGCACATTCATTACATTTGGTGAATATATTTTAGAGCATTAATCATCAATATGAGTAAATGCCAAAACTAACTACTGAAGGAAATAAAGAAATAAAGGCTGCAAAGGGAAAGACTATCTAAATGGAAATGATACATAAAATCACACAGATTCTATGCTATAGAGTGGAAAGTATTAACACTTTTCATTTCATGTCCATTTGAGTATTTCTTTAGTGCATCTCTTTCTGGAAGTATTCATGCCTTTTTTCATTATAAAAGACCTAATATTAACCATAAAAGATTATAATTTAAAAAGCACAATGTTTACTTTGATAGTCTTTTTATTTAGAATGTATGTCTTTAAGCAATAATCTAGTATTATACATATTTAAACATCTGATTTAAGACGACAACAGATGTAATAAAAGTCTAGAATAGTGTTTTTTTTCCCCTAGAATAGAGTTTTGATAAATTCTTTTCATTATTTCTGCACAAAAGATTCTCAACTTAGTTGTGAATTGTTACATGTTGTATGCAAAAGAAAGATCAGAAGCTAAGCATATGAACATTTTTGTCAAAAATTTCAGGTTTCATGAACTTTTAAGGTGTTTTTTGTTGTTATACTTCTTCAAAGTATTGTAGTCCAAATTTTTGCCTTCATGTATTAGGAAATTGTGACCCAGATATGTTAAGTAATCATCCCACGTCATATACCTAGTTTGTAACAGAGTTGGGAAATGAAACCATGTCTTCCTATTCTTAAGTTGTTTCTATAAACTCATGGTACATACACTCCATTGAGGCCAATTACTTAGAAAATCACAAATCAGTTTCCCACTGGCATCTTTCTCCAAGAAAAAAGAAAAATATAACTGAGCTCCCAGTGTAGAAACAAACAAGACTGGGAAAAAGTAAAGAATTTAGGAATGAAAACAAGGAATTCAAATAACCAGTATGAAAATAACTCAAGTCTTCAGACTGGTTAAAGTATATTAAGGATGTGAGGACCAGAGATCCAATTTGGCAATAATAATCAGGCCTAAATCTATTTCATGTATTATTTGGAATGCTTCTTAGTAATGTGAAGAAATGCTGGAGTGGTAATATGATATTAGTTGTCACTTTAAAACTGGAATTTAAATAGTAAGCCCTCCAAAACTAAAGATTTAATCTGAAGGTAATGCTTATATTTCAGAAAATCTTTCCTCAGGTGGACAGCACAGTAATGCAAAAATATGCATATTTTTGCTACCTATTTCAAGTAAGTTACTTAGTAGTGGTACAAAATTTACTTTTCCTTCTGCCAAGAAAGACAGTAAATATGACTACATCTGGAAAGAGGGAAAAAAACCTAAAATTATCAGGTGTTTGAGCGGCACTAAAAATCTAAATTCACAACTTGTTTTCAATAAATCCTGCTTAGAAATTGCATTGACATTTTTAAAAATGAAA